>NC_138125.1:1274799-1918377 GCF_964188305.1 Podarcis bocagei | reverse complement strand
AATCAAGACAGCTAGAGGTGTGTGGCAAGCACTTAAAGAACTCCATGTGCGTGAGACAGCGGTTTCCAAGCTGTTCATTCGCAAGGCATTGTACAAGGCAATGTTACAGCCTGGGGTTACAATGCAGGAACACCTACACAGTTTACAGTTAAAGTTTACTGCGCTACAGGAAAGAGACTGTGCACTAGACCAGCAGGAGAAGGTGGCTATTATTTTGAGTTCTCTCCCGGAAAGCTGGGATAATTTAGTTTTGTCTTTAGAAGGCATGCAGGAGCGTGATTTATCAGTCAGTTACGTTACTGGGCGTTTGATTGAAGAATGGCAGAAGAGGCAAGAAAGGTCGTTGGCTGCAGAGGCTTCTACAGGTGGGCGGTTTGGAAGGAGTTCTCATGCCGTGCCAGAGGTGAAGCAAGAGCAGCGTACCGGTGAGGAGTCAGCGTTTGCTGTTAGGCGTTGTTTCCGATGTGGGTCTTCAGCGCATCTAAAACGACAATGTCCGGAGTTGGTCAAGTCTCAGTTGCCGGTGCAAGAGCAGAGACGAGATCAGCAGCAGCAGCAGCAGCGTAAAAAGAAATTCTTCAAACGAAAACAGTCGGCTCAGCTGGTGACTGGCGAGGTCAAGATTGCTGATGAGAAACAAGCGGTCTGGGTGGTCGATTCGGGAGCGTCTCGCCACATTGTAAATTCAGATGAATTGTTTGTTTCCAAGAACTCAGCACAGCGCAGCCAGGTGGCTCTAGCAGACGGAAGTACTTCCGAAGTGATTTCGGGGGGTGCAGTTTATGTTCCTTGTCTTCGTGAATGCCTGCAAAATGTACTTTGTGTGCCGTCATTAAGGAGCAATCTGATGTCTGTAGATTGTTTGCTAAAAGCTGGGTTTAAAGTGCATTTTGAAGGAGACAGTTGCATTATTAAGAAGGCTGGTGAGATTTTAGGCACTGCTAAGTCAGAGGGAGGCTTGTTTTGGCTTAAAGCAGGATCTCAAGTTGCAGCAGTAGTCAGTAAATCTCAGCCTGCTAACAAAGCTATACATGACAACTGTGTGCACTTATTGCATAGGAAAATGGGGCATGCTTGCTGGAAAAGTGTACTAAAAATGTCTGAATTGGCTGATGGGGGTAATTTAAAGAGTTGTAACAAGTACCTTGATTGTAATGTTTGTAAAAAGGTTAAAACCCACAGAGTCTCTTACCCCAGAAGTGTCAGAGTTAGTGAGTCACCGCTACAGCTGGTTCACATGGACGTAATTGGTCCATTTGCTGTAAGCAGGGGTGGATCGCGTTTTTCACTAACAATTGTGGATGACGCCACGCGTTATTCTTGGGTTTTTCCCATGAAGAATAAGGGTGACGTGTTCACTAAGTTTAAAGGCTGGGTGGCATCTGTGGAAAGATTTCTGTCCATTAAACTCAAAAGGATTCAGACAGACAGAGGTGGCGAATTTATGTCAAATGCCTTTAAAGATTGGTTACAAAAGCGTGGCATTGGGCATAGAAAAACGAACGTTTTTTCCCCAGAGGAGAATGGCGTTGCAGAGCGAAAAAACAGATCTTTACAAGATATGATGTTTGCCATGCTTGATGATGCTGATTTGCCCATGTCTTATTGGGGGGAGAGCATGCTCACCGCGTGTTATCTCCAAAATAGGCTTTTCCATCAAACAATAGGTACAACCCCGTACTTTAAATTGTTTCAGAAAAAACCTAAAATTGACCATTTGCATGTGTTTGGATCAAAAGCCTGGGTATTAATTCCAAAACAAATGAGGAAGAAGGGAGATCCTAAGACCAAACAGTTAGTGTTTGTGGGTTACCAGGAGCTGGGAAAAGGTTTCCGCTTTGCTGAAGGGACGAATGGCATTGTGATCTCCAGGAATGCCAGTTTTTGTGAACATAGTGGCTGGGAGAGACTACATGCCAATACTGAGGTTTGGTTTGAACCTTCCCAGGAGCTTCATGACTCTGAAGGTAGACACAGAGAGTCAGAGTCTGAGGGGGAGGAAAGTTCAGATAAGAGCTCTCAAGAAAGTGGAGTTAGCCAGAGACCAGTTGCTAAGCAACAGAAGAGAGGTCGTAGTTCTGAGGAGGAAAGTGGGTCAGAAGAAAAATTTTCTCCCAGAAGATCTAAAAGACAAAACAAAGGAGTGCCTCCGGTGCGTTTTTCTCCTGATACTGCAAATGTGTTTAGTGTAAGTGCAGAACCCAAGAGTTTTCAGGAAGTGTTAAAGTTACCAAAAGAGGAGGCAGAGCTCTGGAAACAGGCAATGGAGGAAGAGATGTCCTCTCTGAATGAGCACAAGGTTTTTACACCAGTAGCAGCGCCTGAGGGGGCAAAGATTGTAGGCTGCAGGTGGGTGTACAAACTTAAACCTCTGGTGACAGGAGAGTACAAATACAAAGCTCGATTAGTTGCTCAAGGATACTCTCAGAGGCCTGGAAAAGATTATGACGAGACTTTTTCCCCTACTGCCAAGGGGGACAGTGTAAGGCTGATTCTAACGCTTGGAGCAAAGAGAAAACTCCTGTTAAACCATTTTGATATTCAGACTGCATATTTACATGCATCAATATCAGAAGACCTGTATCTAGCCGAACCGCCTGGTTATGAGACAGGTTCCAATAGAGTGTTGAAATTAAACAAAGCTCTATACGGTCTCAAACAGGCTGCAAGATCTTGGAACAAATGTTTCCATGAGGCCTTAGTGTCATTTGGTTTCAAGCAGAGTACAGCTGACAATTGTGTTTATGTACGTGGTACAGGCAGTGATCAAGAGTTTTGTCTGATTTATGTAGATGATGTATTGTATGCCTGTAAAACAGATAAACAAACTAAAAGGTTTGCCAAGCAATTGTCCAGTAAGTTCAAAGTGAAAGACTTAGGCCCGGTTAGGACATATCTAGGGTTGGAAGTGTGCTGGGCCCAAGATGGCAGCTGCCTAATTAGTCAGCAGAACAAAGTTAAACAACTACTGACTACATACAGGATGCAGGATTGCAAAGGGGCAGCGGTGCCTATGGATCCAGGTTTCATAAAAACACTTCATATAGATGAGAGTCCTGAATTTGAACATCCTGATGTATATCACTCTGTAATTGGAAGTTTGTTGTATATAGCACAGTGGTCCAGACCTGATATTAGCTATGCAGTAGGCATATTAAGTAGATTGGTCTCAAAACCCACACTAAATGCCTGGAAAGGGGTAAAACAAGTTCTGAGGTATCTCAAACAGACAATTGGCTATATGTTACAATTAAATTCTTCCGAGGATGAAATGTTGAGTTGCTACTGTGATAGTGACTGGGGAAATTTGCCAGATAGAAAATCTGTCACAGGACTAGTCATAATGGTCGGTGGAGCTTTAATCAGCTGGCGGTCACGCAAGCAAGACGTTGTAAGTGTGTCATCAACGGAATCAGAGTACGCCGCATTGAGTGAATTGTGCAACGAGGTGATTTATTTCAAGCATTTGTTGGCAGATTTAAATGTAAATTGTGGAGAACCGGTACAAGTTTACATTGATAATCAAGCTTGTATAACCTTAAGTAAAACAGAGGGCTTCAAATCGCGTTCAAAACATATCTCTGTAAAATACCAAAATGTACGTTGCTGTGTACAAGACAATGTAATCACCTGTACTTATGTGTCAAGTGAAGAAAATGTAGCAGATGTGTTAACTAAACCATTGGCAAAGGTAAAGAACAAGCGAATGTGCAAGGGTTTAGGTTTGCTGGAAAAATGATCTTCTACATAGGTGTATTTGGTGTTAATTGTTCAGCAGAATCTGTGAGGGGGTGTTCAGTTTCGGTTTCAGTTTCTGTTAATTGGTTCTCGTGGGAAACTTGCAGATTCTAGCTTCACCAATTAACTCCAGCTGGTGGCAATTTACTCTTGGCAGAAAGCCCAGGTCTGCTTGACCTAGAAACTACTCACTCTGATTGGTTAACGAGCAGCACTCAACTCTGTTATCTAGGGATTGCTAGCACAGTTTGGTGTGAGGTGTGTTAGGAGTAGAAGTGCTGTGTATGGTTTTGTGAGAGAGAGAAAGAGAGGATTTATTTTGCTTTTATTTGTATGCAGAAACTCTGCTGGTTTTATTTTTCCTTTTAATAAATCCTGTAAATAGTTATTCTGAGTCTAGCTGACTAGTCATTACTGCCGCAACTAGCTTCCTCGCTGTGCAGGAAAACTCTGCTACGTTTGGGCTAAAGCCAATAGGGCTATGCCTGACACTCCAAAGTTCCATGAGTGGTACCTCAGGTTAAGAACTTAATTCGTTCTGGAGGTCCGTTCTTAACCTGAAACTGTTCTTAACCTGAAGCAGCACCACTTTGGCTAATGGGGCCTCCTGCTGCCGCCACACCACTGGTGCACGATTTCTGTTCTCATCCTGAGGTAAAGTTCGTAACCCAAGGTACTATTTCTGGGCTAGTGGAGTCTGTAACCTGAAGCGTCTGTAACCTGAGGTACCACTGTACCAGCTATGAATATATTTGTTCATTTACAACCAACCAGTTGATGGTTTTTGACTGAAAAGGTTGAGCACGCAGAACTGGGGGAATTATGAGTATGACTCCAACTTGCAGTCACGGTAACAGATGAATGATGGTGCCCTCAGGCTAAAGGATGTCCTTTCTTCCATGGCAGCCACACAAGGAAAAACAGGGCAAGTCAACACTGGTTACATCCTTTTACACCTTCAAACTGTCAAGCATCCTCCTTTTTCCCCTCCCTGGAAGCTGAGGCTGAGATGAAGTCCAGTTGCACAGTGCAGATAACTGAGTCAGCTCCCTGTGTGATCAAGTTCAGCTTGGCAGCCTCCAAATGCCAGCAGCCTCCTCCACTATGTTGATGAGTCAAGATGGCAGGATGCCATGTCAATTTCAGAGCAGCACACACATGTTGACACATTGCAAAACAGACTGAGGATCTACTTGTCTGATATGGCAACATGGAATATTTTTGTTTCTGCTCCCTCCAACTTGCCTGGCTTTCTCTTTCCAGAGTTTGTGCAGAGGGGAACAAAGAGGGAAGAGCTGCTAAGTACCACTTTCCTATAAAGCATCACACTCAGAAACCCAATATTCTGTTCGCCCTGAGACCTCTGGGTATAGGGCGGTATATAAATTACAACAACAACAACAACAACAACAACAACAACAACAACAACAACAACAACAACAACAACAACAACAACAAGCATCTCTGCTTTGGAGGGAAATGAAGGAACTGTCAGATCCACTTCCCTAGAAAAATGCCTATCTTGGCTGAGTGGGGATGTGCACCCTAATCTGCTAGGCCTAACCACTCTAATCACTACACCACTCTGCCTCAAATTATTTGCATTTGAAGGGCAACTTTGCGAAGGACCATCACCAACCATCGTCTTTAATCCTGGACAGGGACAGGGCCAGAGGCTCCAGCCAGTCAGTCCATTGCCTCCTACGACCCCACAAACAAAGGGAGGTTTTCAAAAATAACAGAGGAGCTTCCTTCTGTCAAAGGAATGCCCTCTACTCCACCTAGGGAGAAGCAAAGCAAAGCAGAAAGCAAGGCAGCCAGCAGGAAATGGGGGATAAGAAGTACTCTGAGCACACACACCCCTGCTTCCTTTCATTGCCTTTATTATTTCTTTATTTATTTATTTTTATTTCATTTCTATCTCGCTTTTTCCTCCAAGGAGCTCAAGGTGCCATACTTGGGTCTGCTGCCCGAAGCCCAGGGGCCGGGCGAGCCCTGGGCGGCTGACCCTGCTGCCTCTCTCCCTTTCACGGGACATCCACGAACAAGGGCTCGCAGTCCAAGCCCCGATCTGCCCAGAAGCAGCCGACTGCAATGCACACGGGAAGGGGGTGCTTCATTCATGGCATTTTCCTCCGAGGCGCTGCACGCACTTCTTCCCCTTCTCCATTCCATCGCCCCAAGGACCTTGCGAGGTAGGCTGGTGGTGGCGGCGGCGGCGGCAGGAGACCACCCTTTCCTTCCTGGGGGTGGGGGGCTTGCTGGGAGCCCCTTGGTCCCGGGGAAGGGAGTGCCGACCACCTGATTCCCTGGGGAGCGGGGCTGGGGGCCGCAGGCTCCTCCCGAGTCCGACGTGTGCCTGGAGGGCGTCGCCGCGGCTGCCCGGGCGGACAGGCCCCCTCCCCTCCGCTGGGCAGGGCAGCTTAAGAAAGCAAGCGCCGCCTCCGCGCCATCCAGCCGGCCATGGAGAGCGAAGCGCGCACTTGCCGCCTGAGCGGCGGCGGCGACCCGGCCCCCCCGGGCGCCATCTCGCTGGAGGAGCTGGAGCGCGCCGGGGCGGCCGGCGGGGACGAGGCGGAGGAGGCGGCGGGGGCGGGGGCGGCCGGCTGCCCGGACTCGGCGTACGGCAGCAGCCTGGAGGACAACGCCGGCGACGAGCAGGAGCAGGAGCGCCTGCTGAGCTACTGGCAGAGCGTGGGCCGCGGGCACCGCGTGGACGTGCCCAGGGGTAAGCAAGGGGCAGCGCGCTCTCGCCGGGGCGCAAAAGGCGCTCCGGCTCAGCCTCTCGCCAGAGCTTTCAGGGGCTTTCGGTCTTAAAAGGATTAGCTTGGGAAGCGGGGGGAGCTGCTCGCCGGCAAGCGCCTGCTCCGCGTCTCCAACGGCGCTCGCCATCCGAGGGAACGGGCTCCGGGGCGCAGGAGCGTTAGGAAGGGATCCCTTCCCTGGCACGCCGCCGTCTTCGCCAGCTGTTTCCCATTTACGATCAGGGGGAACTTCAGGCTGCTTTCAGCTTTGGTGGGGGGAATCTAAGCAAGGGGATGGAGCCGGTGCCCTGAGGAAAAGCGGCAGCATTTGGGGGGGGGGGGTTAGTTTGGAGAAAAGGCAAGTGAGAGAAGCCTACAAAACTAGGCAAGGAGAGCGTGGACAGAGAGGAAAGTTTTTCTCCCTCTCTCCGTACAATATAATTCGTGGGCATCCAATGAAGCTGAATGTAGGAAGATTCGGTTCCGATAAACGAGCACACAGAGTTGCAGCGTGGAACTCCCTCTCATAGGACACAGGGAGGGCCACCAACTTGGATGGAATGAAATGGGGATTAGTCAAATTCATGGGAGAGGAGAGGGCTACGCTGGCTAGTAGCAGCAGTTCTGAATGTCAGCTGGCGGAGGCCACAGGAGGGGAGAGTGGGGCTCATGTGGGGCTCAAATCCCGCTTGTGGGTTCCCCACAGGCCTCTGTTTGGCCTCTGTGAAATGCTGGATAGATGGGCCATCCGCCCAATTCAGCAGGCTCTTCTTGCGATTACAACAGGATGGGCACCTTTTGCCACCTGCTCATTCATGTTTGTCACTCAGCATGTTTCCAAGCCATGAAGTTAGTTCCTCCCACCACGGAGTTTCCAGAGAGTTCATTGGATGGAAGGGTGAGGAGAGATGGTGTGCCAAAGTGGTTTTGTGTAGGACTGTGCACTGGCCAATGTTACCCTGCAAGTCTGCAGTAGGAATTGCCTTGCTGAGTAAGAGAACCACCCAGTTTAGCCCAGTAATCTGCCTACAACGGGTGATGCCCTGCCCAGCTCTGTAGGAGGAACACCTATTTGCCCAAGCTAATATGATCTACTGTGGCTGGCAGCAGCTCTCCATGGTCTTAGGGGAAAGAAAGGTCTTCCTCATCACCTTCCCCCTGATCCTTTCAGTTGGAGAAGCCGCCTGGGATTGAACTTTCTGCGCACAAAACAGATGCTCTAAGCCCCTCCCCAGAGATGATCATTGCCCCCAGCACCTACAAATGTGATCTTTGGTGCTCCTGAAATTGGATGCTCCATCCTTGGCTATTACAATTAATATCCACTGACAGATACATCTCCCACTAATTGTTTAATCCTTTTTGAAAACCATCTAAGTACACACACCCCGGCTGACACTTATAATAATAATAATAATAATTTATTATTTATACCCCGCCCATCTGGCTGGGCCTCCCCAGCCACTCTGGGCGGCTTCCATAAAAACCAAAAATACAGTAAAATGTCACACGTTAAAAACTTCCCTGAACAGGGCTGCCTTAAGATGTCTCCTGAATGTCAGATAGTTGTTTATCGCTTTGACATCTGCTGGAAGGGCGTTCCACAGGGCGGGCGCCACTACCGAGAAGGCCCTCTGCCTGGTTCCCTGTAGCTTTGCTTCTCGCAGTGAGGGAACCGCCAGAAGGCCCTCGGCGCTGGACCTCAGCGTCCGGGCAGACTGATGGGGGTGGAGACGCTCCTTCAGGTATACTGGACCGAGGCCGTTTAGGGCTTTAAAGGTCAGCACCAACACTTTGAATTGTGCTCGGAAACGTACTGGGAGCCAATGCAGGTCTTTCAAGACCGGTGTTATATGGTCTCGGCGGCCGCTCCCAGTCACCAGTCTAGCTGCCGCATTCTGGATTAGTTGTAGTTTCCGCGTCACCTTCAAAGGTAGCCCCACGTAGAGCGCATTGCAGTAGTCCAAGCGGGAGATAACCAGAGCATGCACCACTCTGGCGAGACAGTCCGCAGGCAGATAGGGTCTCAGCCTACGTACCAGATGGAGCTGGTAAACAGCTGCCCTGGACACAGATTTGACCTGTGCCTCCATGGACAGCTGTGAGTCCAAAATGACTCCCAGGCTGCGCACCTGGTCCTTCAGGGGCACAGTTACCCCATTCAGGACCAGGGAATCCTCCACACCTGCCCGCCTCCTGTCCCCCAAAAACAGTACTTCTGTCTTGTCAGGATTCAACCTCAATCTGTTAGCCGCCATCCATCCTCCAACCGCCTCCAGGCACTCACACAGGACCTTCACCGCCTTCACTGGTTCTGATTTAAAAGAGAGGTAGAGCTGGGTGTCATCCGCATACTGATGAACACCCAGCCCAAACCTCCTGATGATCTCTCCCAGCGGCTTCATATAGATGTTAAAAAGCATGGGGGAGAGGACAGAACCCTGAGGCACCCCACAAGTGAGGGCCCAAGGGTCTGAACACTCATCCCCCACCACCACTTTCTGAACACGGCCCAGGAGGAAGGAGCGGAACCACTGTATAACAGTGCCCCCAGCTCCCAGCCCCTCAAGACGGTCCAGAAGGATGCTATGGTCGATGGTATCAAACGCCGCTGAGAGATCCAGCAGAACTAGGAAACAGCTCTCACCTTTGTCCCTAGCCCGCCGGAGATCATCAACCAGTGCGACCAAGGCAGTTTCAGTCCCATGATGAGGCCTGAATCCCGACTGGAAGGGATCCAAATGGTCCGCTTCTTCCAGGCGTGCCTGGAGTTGTTCAGCAACCACTCGCTCAATCACCTTGCCCAGGAATGGAAGATTTGAGACTGGGCGATAGTTGGCCATCGTGGCCGCATCTAAAGATGGTTTTTTAAGAAGCGGTTTAATAACCGCCTCTTTCAGCGGGTCTGGGAAGGCTCCCTCACGGAGGGAAGCATTCACCACCCCACGAAGCCCATCGCCCAGTCCTTCCCGGCTAGCTTTTATAAGCCAGGATGGGCAAGGATCCAGGAGACAGGTGGTTGGTTTCACTCGTCCAAGCAGCCTGTCCACATCCTCGGAGGTAACAGATTGAAATTGATCCCACTCAACTTGACTAGACAGAACTCTAGCACTCTCCCGCCCCGGCCCTGCTCCCACGGTGGAGTCTACTTCTTCCCGAATCCGGGCGATTTTATCTGCAAAAAACTTTGCAAAATCATTGCAGGAGAACATGTGGCCCGTACTGGGCCCCGATGTTGCAGGTGGTTCCGCTAAATTGTGAACCACCTGAAAAAGTCTCCTGCTGCTGTTTTCTGCAGATGCAATAGAGGCGGTGAAGAAATTCTTCTTCGCCGTCGCTATCGCCACTTGGTAGGCTCGACGTTGAGCTCTAACCTGTGTCCGGTCAGATTCGGAATGAGTTATCCGCCACCGGCGCTCTAGCCGTCTCAACGATTGTTTCATTGCCCTCAGATCCGTGGAAAACCACGGGGCTGTCCGGGCTCCATGCAATCGGAGAGGGCGCTTCGGAGCCAAACAGTCAATAGCCCTGGTTAACTCCACATTCCAGCGGGCCGCCAGGGAATCGGCTGAAAGGCCATCAACATGGGATAAAGCATCCCCTACCACTCTCTGGAAACCATTTGGATCCATTAAGTGGCGGGGGCGGACCATCCGAATTGGTCCCACCTCCCTGCAGAGGGGATGGGTCGCAGAGAAGTCCAGTTGCACCAGGAAGTGATCTGACCATGGCACTTCTTTCATTTCGCTTTTACTTAGTGTCAGATCACCAACATCCATAGAGGTAAACACCAGGTCCAAGGCATGTCCACGGCTATGGGTTGGGCCAGACTTATTCAGGGACAGCCCCATGGAGGCCATGCTTTCCACGAAGTCCCGAGCGGCCCCTTGTAAGGTCGTGTCGGCATGGATGTTAAAATCCCCTAGGACGACCAGGCTAGGTGTCTCCAGGAGAACATCCGCCACGACCTGAAGCAGCTCGGGCAGGGAATCCTTGGTGCAGCGGGGAGGTCGGTACACCAAAAGGAATCCTGTACTGCCCCTATTGCCCAACTTCCAGAACATGCACTCAGAAAACTGGGTCTTCCCAATAGGACGCCTGGTGCAAACTAATGACTTCCTAAAAATCACTGCAACCCCCCCTCCCCGCCCACGTGACCTGGGTTGCTGTGCGTAAGAGAAACCTGGTGGACAAGCAGCGGCAAGGACAGGCCCATCTGCTTCATCCAACCAAGTCTCTGTTACACATGCCAGGTCAAATCCTCCATCCATGATCAAGTCATGGATGGCAGTGGTCTTACGAATCATTGACCTGGCATTGCACAGCAGCACCTTCAGGTCACGTGGGTATCCCTTGCTGATTCTAGTATCCATCCGGACAGGACCAGACCCGGAGGCAGGGATAGTCCTCAGACAACGACTAAACCTGCCTCCTCTGTAATGACATGGTCTGGTCTTAGCGTAACTCCTCCTCCTACCCGTGATCACTGAGATCGGTTGTCCCAGTGCATCCCCCCCTGTGGAACATGCCCCAGCCATTTTGTGGGCTGGGGCCCACTCCCCGGCAGCCCTGAACCCTCCCCCTAAAAACAAAATAACACCTTAAACAAACAAACAAAACCAATAAAACAATACAAACAAAAAAATGTAAAAATTACAAAAACATCAAAATAAAAAAATAATAATTCCCCAAGCCCAACCAAACATCCATCCCACCCCCACCCCCCACATACAAAAAATCCAAAGAAAAAAATTTTTTTTTTTAAAAAACATTTTAAAAACACTCTGTGCCTCTCCGGCAGTAACAACTGTCCTAGTGAGGCCTGTCAGGCCCCGCCCCGGGCCAGGTGGTAAGTGGCAGGGAGGAGCAGGGCCCTCAGGCACTCACTCAGGGGACTCTTCCTGGGCAGCAGGCAGCAAGCAGCACGCAGTCCTTGTGAGGCCCCAGGCCCCGCCCCAGGCCAGATGGTAAGTGGCAAAAGCAGGGCCCACAAGCACTCACTCAGGGAGTCTTCCTGGGCAGCAGGCAGCAAGCAGCACGCAGTCCTTGTGAGGCTTCAGGCCCCGCCCCAGGCCAGATGGTAAGTGGCAAAAGCAGGGCCCACAAGCACTCACTCAGGGAGTCTTCCTGGGCAGCAGGCAGCAAGCAGCACGCAGTCCTTGTGAGGCTTCAGGCCCCGCCCCAGGCCAGATGGTAAGTGGCAAAAGCAAGGCCCACAAGCACTCACTCAGGGAGTCTTCCTGGGCAGCAGGCAGCAAGCAGCACGCAGTCCTTATGAGGCCCCAGGCCCCGCCCCAGGCCAGATGGTAAGTGGCAAAAGCAGGGCCCACAAGCACTCACTCAGGGAGTCTTCCTGGGCAGCAGGCAGCAAGCAGCACGCAGTCCTTGTGAGGCTTCAGGCCCCGCCCCAGGCCAGATGGTAAGTGGCAAAAGCAAGGCCCACAAGCACTCACTCAGGGAGTCTTCCTGGGCAGCTATTATTGGTTTGACATCACAGAACTACAGTGAGGGCTGAAGCTGGCCCAAGGTTTCAAAAATGCTCTGCAAGGAAACCCAGTATGGTGCATTAGTAGTTTTGAGAGGAGTCTGGGGTGGCGGAAGCGCATCAAATTATGGCAATGGAGCAGGATACTCTGCCCATCAGAACTTAAGATCACAGAAAGTAGCGGTGAAGAGAAACTAGAGCTATTATATACGGGGAAATAACAGACCAAAGCTCTAGCACATAATGGCAAAATCCTGCTTACCACACTGCAAGTGGACAGAAGCATCAAAGTTACTTTGGGGTGGGAGGTGTTTGCTACCTTCCACAAGGCAAAGACTGTCCAGCCACTTGGCCTCAAGAGATGAATATATTCTATCATAACTCAACACACCTATGACTTAAGTGCCGTCCTACAATGAAAGCTTTAATGGACAATCAGTAGCCCTCTGATGGGGTGTGTGTGTGTGTGTGTGTGTGTGTGTGTGTGTGTGTGTGTGTGTGTGAGTAGTCTCCCTCCAAGCCATGCCCAATTATTAAAACACCAATGAAAGGTCACAAGGTGACAACAAACTGCTTCAGTTATGGTTGTAACATAGCCCACTCTTAAGCATTCGATGGCACAGCAAAAATCAGAGCCATATGAACCAAACATGGCACCAACCACTGCTTCTCCCCAATGGAGATAGAAAAGTGGTTTGAAGTTGGCTTGGTTAGCAACACAGTTGGTTATAGTAATTAAAGGTTAGTTAATGGAGCAATCTTACAACTAAGGTCCTGTGCAGAGATGTCATCCACACCAGTCTGTAATGTCTATGTCTTGTACATATTTGCTGTGCTAATGCATTACATTGAACTAAAAGTCACATAGACCAGTCAAAAAAAGTTATGCAAATATTGCAATTAATTTTACTTTGGCATCAAAACAAAATTAGCTGGTTGTTCTTAAGTCCAATAAATATCAGTGTATCTTGGAAATAAGCCTTTTCCAAACTGTTCTATTCTTACTACCTGTGTTCTCACCCACGTAAGAATTTTCATATGTGAATCAGGCATATTTACTTCTATAAACAACAATTTAATCACGTTCTTACAGATATGGCAGAGCCAATCCAACAGCTGACCAGAAATAACCATCCTCAGGAGAGAGAAAGTGTTCCATTTGTTGTGATAGCCCGTAAAGAACAGGTATCATCTCTTCATTAAAATACACCTTCATGCATTATAGCAAGAGTGGGAAGAGAAACAGGCATGGCTTCTACTTTTGTATATCTAACAAGCAGTCAAATTTAGTGAATGGAAAGTGGTCTGAAAACTAGTTTTTAAAAGCTCTCTTTGTTCCTTCCCAATTTTAATTGTGCTTTTAAAAAAAAATGTTCCCTACCTAACATGTTCTAACTCTACTGCAGAGAGAAAAATGCACTTTTTCTTACTTTAGGTGATTAAATATAGAAATGCAACTTTAAATAATTCATATGTTTAAAATTTAAGCTAAATCCCAGCATGACAGAGGTGCTATTGGTGAGATGGGGTTCTGGAAGGGGGTTGCACCCTCCCAGAGGGACTGCATGCTCAGTTTAGGGGTGCTCACAAGTCATCATTGTCAATGGATGCACAAGTGGTCTCAAAGGCATGAAGTAATGGTCAGCTATAGCTAATATTCCCCATTGCCGCTTCCTCATGGAGAAAGGTACCCTAGCCTTAGCTGTAGTCTGGTAACCCCTGGGTTGGATGAGTTCTTCTCAGCCTAGCTGCATTCTGAAAGACCAAGAGGGCAGGTAGACTGTGTATATATGAACAAATTCTGTGTTATGAATTACCCTAACCAGCTATCACAAATATTGATTATTTCTGAACGCATTTACCCCTTTCAGAGCCAAACTCACAGTCTACAACAGTGGTGGATGTTAAATACTGGTAGAAGTAAAAGCTTTCCTGAAGGCCCACCACCTGTGTGCCTTAGTCTTCCTTTAACACTTTAACTCACCTTAGGGTGGTGGTATGTGGGTAATAAATTATAATAATAACAGCAATTTTGAAAATTTACAGCTTGGGAATCTTCTCTATGAAAAACGCCACTATGAAAAGGCGAAATGGGCTTGCGTCAAAGTGCAAGAAAAGCAGTATGAACAGAGCATATGCCTAGGATTCATGAAGATTATGAGATACATTTGTCAGCAGAATTCATCAGGTAAATAATCAACTGTCAGACACACATACTACACTATCTTTTGTTCTGACTGCACCACATTACTTATAAATGCGCCATTTGATCCTGCAAGGAGAATTCCCAAATGCAAAATTTCCCAAGGCTGCAAAATTTGATTCCGCATATGTGATTTAACTTCACAACTAGCTGACAGGTAATGTCAGGAAATTACTAATGACGATATGCTTTCCTCAGGCCTATACTTGGGGATGACTGTTCCCATTGCAACCATAGTTCGCACCAGTGAGAGCACTCCAGGCATCACAAGATTTGTGACTGTAGCATATTACCTCCCCAGTGGGCTGCAAGAACAGCCACCTGCACCCAATGATCCGGATGTTGTCATTGAAGAGTGGCCTCCAACCATTATTTATGCCAGGTAAGAATCAAAAGTTGCCTATCAAAAGTGCCAGGGTTGATTAGCTGAAAATCTCATCATCATGACACGTTCTTTTCCATGGATTCATTCCAAACACTGAACAATTCAAAACCAAAATCCTTTCATCCAAATACTCAGCATTTCATGTTTACTTTTGCTTAGAGTTCTGTCATTACAGTTATGAAGTCCAGTTCAGATTTAACGATCTTGGCTGAATAAATTCATGGTTTATTAGGCAAAGAATGTACTGAGCTGGTTTGCATGTAGTTACAGTACTTACAGTTTAAGACTACAAACACAAGCTGGAATTAGACTGAGCAAAGCCTTCATGCTCACACTGTCCTACAAACCTAACTGCAGCTTGAAATATACAAAGTGATATGGTTCCTTTGTGCTACTTAACCTTGGCTGTGAGTCCTGCAACAGCTGCTCCCTGCCTTGCTGGTCTTTTTCCACCTGGCCTGAGAGAGCAGGGCCCGGACTGACTCCAACTGCAGCAAAAGCTGAGGCTGCTGAACAGAATCTTGAGCTGGAGTGTTGTTTAGGGGTCGCTGGGGTGGGAGGCTATTGCTGTTAGAAATAAAATGATCATGAAGGTTTGCATGTCATGCCAAACCAAGGCTTTGCATGTTGTCTGAACTGGTCACATGGTGAAACTCTCCTCACTAACCACGAGCTGTAACCATGGTTTTTTCTCGCACCTGGAAAGGAACTAAGCCCCTTTTGACCTCACCTCTGGGAACTCTCACACTCTCAGTAAGCCTAGTTTGGCTTAGTGTGACAAACCAGGCAAATGTGCGATTATAGGTAACTATTTAATTTTAATTAAGCAAGGAGCAGTCTGAGACAAAACCAAGCAAGTGTTAAGACCTTGTCAGGTATCTTGGCTCCAGCTACACAGTGCCTTCTGGATATTTCTTTAAGTTGATGAAAAAGCAGGCTATGTTTGTTTAAGCACATTTGTATCCTGGTATTGGGCTTCTAAAGCAGCTTAACTATAACTACCAACACACACACCAACTAAAATCTCAGTCTAGAAATCACTCACTCAACTAATTCTTTCTCCCTCTTCTTCCCTGCAACCCCTTGCTACCCCCCCCAGCCCCACTCAAAAGCCTCTCCAGTTGGTCAAAGCTGGTTGCCCAGACCCTTTGGAGGAGCTTTTTATGGGAGGGGGCAGGAGGGGAGGGGAAGATTGGTTATGCGAGCTGCCTTCGACTCACCCTAAATTTATTTAAAATTCTATTTTCATTACTGAAATGTTTGCTATTCTGGGTTCCCATGGGA
Source organism: Podarcis bocagei (assembly GCF_964188305.1). Lineage (NCBI taxonomy): Eukaryota > Metazoa > Chordata > Lepidosauria > Squamata > Lacertidae > Podarcis > Podarcis bocagei. Next base: position 1,902,538 of record NC_138125.1, on the reverse strand, counting down.
GGAAGGACACCAGACTATAAGTGTAGAATATCTGTATCAAATAGTTGTGTGGAAACAAACACAAAAATCAACAAGCACTGAGAATGATACATGGCATGCAGAATTCAGCCTCTAACAATCTCAACACTCTCCCCAGCCCACTTTTTATATGCGTGTGTGCACGCACATCTATAATATAAACAGAGAAATGGGAAGTTTCTAGCGTTTGTGACTTCAGGGATCTTGTTGATGTCATGGTCCTACTTTCAATCTACAATCAAGGGATTGCTGTAAGTCTAAAACGAATAAAATATTATTTTAAAATGGCTTGTTCACAGGGCCTTCAGAGGAGTCACCAACGAAACGTCCATTGCAAGAGAAATTAATATGCTGGCCGAACTTCTGGAGAGTCCTGAGCTGTGTTTGCAAGATACCTTCATAGTTGCAGGATACACAAATCCAGCTGCTACAAATCGACAGAACGAAATATGGTTTCTTGAAAGACCATAGCTGGCTATTTTTGAGCTACAAGACAGCCAAGCTCCGTTGACAGATCACCCATGAAACACGCAAGTGAACTCTAGTCAGCTAGCTGGAATGATCAAGAATGATATGTAGCCATTAACTTTATAAAGCCTATTTCCTAAGAAAACACGAATATCACATTCCACCAGGATAGCCTGACAGACAAACCAGCTTCCTTCCTCAGCAATTAAGAAGGTAAACTTGGAGTGTCTGTTGCCAGTTTTGAAGGGTTTTTCCTAGTTGTTGCTTCAGTTATGTATAGTCACTAAGATTTCAAGCACTTTCACCAAAATTAAGACACAGGAGATATTTTCTGTATTAAGAGAAATAAAGTGTTCTGTTCCCTTGGCGTCCCTCCCAACTCTACACTTCTGTGATTCTTCCCAGTATTTATTCTGACATGCAAGAGTGCTTCACTAACTCAATGGAAGTTAAAGTTGTAGGTAAAACTGCACAATTTCTGAACATTTTATCTGATGCTACAGCGTCGCCATTCATTTGAGAGAGGCTACAGAAGTAGCTCCACCAAAATGAACTGCATTGTCTGTAAGCAAATAATACCCTAGCAGATGCTAACAGTACTTATTCCTCATTATTACACAAGTTTATTTTTATAGATACAATGCTATTGACTATTTTCTTCTGAATATCTACTATAGGTGAACAGAAATTGCTACCTCCTTTTATCAACAGAAATAGTGTTTTATTGTACAGTGGTACGTCTGGCTGTGAACGGGATCCGTTCCGGAGGCCCGTTCGCAACCTGAAAAGAACGCAACCCGTGTCTGTGCGGGTCGTGATTCGCCACTTCTGCGCATAACGTCATTTTGCACATCTGCACATGCGCGAGCGGCGAAACCCGGAAGTAACCCTTTCTGGTACTTCCAGGTCGCAGCGGGAGGCTAACTGAAAACGCGCAACCTGAAGCAAATGTAACATGAGGTATGACTGTATACATTGTTGGTATCTTGGCTGTGAGTCCTGGAAGACTTGTTCCCTGCCCTGCAGGCCTTTTTCCACCTGCCCTGGTAGGGCGAGGCCCGGACTGACTCCAGCTACAAAAGCTGAGGCTGCTGAACAGACTCTAGAGGGTTTTGTTGGAGGTGGGGTGTTGCTGTTAATTTTTTGTATCTTTATTTTGGTTCATACAGTTTGTGTGGCAATTGTTCAGTTTGGTTGTGTACTTTTTGATGTTTTGTTTATTGTTTATGACTACTTTTGTTATGTTTTTAGCTATGTATTTTTTATATGTTGTAAGCCACCTTCAGCACAGTTTAAACTTTGCTAGCCCACAAGCAAATAAAATGATTGACTTGATATTTAATTTGAAGGATTATCAGAAGGAAATTTCACATTCTGAAAATACCATGTTTTTACTCATTTTGAAATTATCCACTTAGCCAACTAGGATACAAAATGAAATCTTTTGTAAGTCGTATTTAAAAAAAACTAATTCAAGTCTAGAAATAATAAAGCTGGAATCCTAATTGATAATTTACCTGTGAAAGATATACGTCATATATTGTTTACTGTTGGAAGTTGCCATGAATAAAAACTTTATTGCTCTGTGTTATCCCGAGTTTATTATTTATTTCATAAATTTACACACTATTTGATTGCAACCTAAAAGCAATTTTGATATATTAGTTAAGTCACCGGCATCTTTTTCTAAAAAAAGTTAGCAAAGCGTCCAGGTGAACTTTTGTTGCTCTCAGTTTCCCCACTTGTTCTGGATACCTTCCTCTATTTCAACACCACAGACAGAATTTTATAAAAATAATCAGTAAAATTACCTGTATTGGAAGAGGAACGCATTGTACAACCTGGATAACATGGAACGGAGACTTTAATTTCATATTAGATAGGAAATGGGCATAGAACTTGGCAATATAGTTGTCTGGGGTCACCTGGCCCGCCTCCCCAGTCAGGTGGGAGCATTGCAAAAGTTTCCTGCATTGCAGGGGGTTGGACTAGATGACCCTCAGGGTCCCTTCCGACTCTACAATTCTATTATTAAGGAGCTCGGGTTATGGAGCGATCCTCAGAAAATATTTTCAATAGCCCACATGCCCCAGGCTTACAGAGCAGCTGCCACTATGTGCTTGTAAACTACCAACCTGGGGATGTATCATACTGTCAGAGCTGCCCGAGGTCCCAGCTCACAAAGGACCAACGCTGGTTCGTTGTTATATACAAAAGACTTTATTGAAGTTCAGTTTTACTTTCACAGCCGCAGCGCGCAGCTCTACGTCTGAAACTCTAGACTGCTGAAGCTCCGTCTGAATCCCCTCCCCCCAGACACCAGTTTAAGACTCTAGCCTTGCTCCACCTCTTCCTTTGCTCTTTCCTCCTCTGGCTCCGCCTGTCAGCTGGGGTCTTGTCCTTCCTAGACTCTTCTGACGCTGAGTCCCCTGACTCTTCTCCTTGCCTCCGGCGGGCTTTAGGACCTGGTTCCCAATCCGGGTTTTCTGCTGTCCCACGCGCCTGTACATTCGAACTTGGCGTGCGCGCCCAGCCTGCAACCTTCCTCCTGACCGTTACACTGCTCCTGTCACTGCTTCCCCCTTCGGGGGGGCTAGCTGGACCTGACCTCCCTTCCATTCCCCCACTCTCCGATAGAGGCGTGGTCAGCCCTGACTCATCTTCTCTCCCTGCTGGAGGAGACGCTGGCCCTGACCCATGGGACTCTTCCCCCCCACTACGCTCTGGTGGGGAAGCTGGTCCTGATCTCCAGCTGCTGCTTTGGGAGTCCCCGCTGGCCCCCTGTTTCTGGTGTGTGCCCCCTGGGATCCCCCTTGCCCTGGCCATCGGCGCCTCCTTCTGGGAATCTTCTGATTTGCTGGAGAAGCTCATGGAATCTCTCGGGTCACTGTCATACTCCCCTACGCTGCCCTCAGATCCTTCCCCTTCGCTCTCCATTTCCTCTCTCCCCTATGCCTCTGTTCCTGAGCCCCTGACACATACCAATTCCATTTAGCACCCACAAGTACAAAAAACATTGAACAACTGGCCTCTACAAGTTCTCTGAAAGGAACTGCTCCGTCTGCAGCTGTTCTCCCATCTGTCACAGCACACCTGTCTTTAACCCTACACAGACACAGAGCCTCAAGGTAGACTCCGCTAAAACGCACACAGAAATCAAACAAAACCTCTGTAGAAGACAGTAAAGGCGGCCTGAAATACCTCTGCATCACACTATTACTTGCTCAATGCACTTTTATGTTTTGTGTGGCTTTTCAGCAATGATGGCTTCATTTCAAGACAGGCTCATCTGAGACTGAGACACAAAAAGCAACAATACCCCTTGCATTCTTTCACCACCTAAGAAAAACCAGGACAATGCCCATAATCCCTGCCAGCAGAAGATCCCAACCCCAGTTCACGGCTATGTAATAGACACTGGTCAGATTGGAGCTCCAAAGGCCACTTTCTCCCAGGGACAGGACCCACTTAAGGAAAACAGGATGACAGTTTCCTGAGGTTCCTTCACTGCATTCTTACAAGGAAGCCAACACTAGAATCGTCCACTCAGATGTCATTTAGTGAAAGACTAAAAACAACCATCACGATCAGGTACCAGTGACATTTTTGAAAGATTAAAGCAGCACTTGGAAAACAAATCCAAAAACAAATCCAGTTACAAAAGCGAAGCTGACCTTCTGTTTCACAGAACAAATGAAGACACCTCTTTAGAAGAATAAAAACAAGCTGCTTTCAACAAATGTTTCACCACCATTTCTGTTCTGATGTCCTGTCTGCTGCCATTCTTACCCACTCAATACGAAGTTTCTAACTCACCTTGATGTAAGCATTACGAACTTCAGCCAGCTCCTTCCCAAGTGGAACAACACATTTTTCAACCTGCCGCTGGTGAGTGTAAGGCTGGATATCGGGAGAATCTTCAGTACATAGTTCTATGTGTGAAATCAGCAGGTTGGAAATAACTTGCTGCACAGCCTGCAAGGAAATGGTAAAAAGTCACCATCTGGCTGTATTTTACTTAGCATCATGTTAGCACAGTAAAAATCGGGCATACAGTAGAGCCTCGGGTTACGTTGCCCTTGGGTAATGTAAACTTCAGGTTGCAAAAGCGGCAAACCCGGAAGTGTTTTGCACCCCCTGCACGCATGCGCAGAACGGTCTACCGCCGCGCGCATGCGTGTAACAGTGATCCTCAGGTTGCGAAAACCTCGGGATCCAGACAGACCTCCGGAACGGATCCCATTCGCAACCAGAGGTAGCACTGTAGTTTAATGTATATACTATACATTATTATAGTACTTTCTTGATCTCCTTGATCTGCCCTCGGGCAGAAGATATAGAAGCCTGATTAGTCGCACCAACAGGGTAAAGAACAGCTTCTATCCGTGGGCTTTTAGGCTGCTGAATGAAAAGATAACAACAGGGCAACTGACTTTCCGGTTTGGTGGGTGTGCATCAGTAAACAAAGGGAATGAAGACTAAGAGAGCTGAGTGGGGGGCGGGTGCTGGAGTAACCTCACTGTATACAAGTTGTACAAGTGAAAATAAAGTATTTCAATTCAATTCAATTTCTGTATATTACACTGTATCAGGGGTGTCCAACTTCCAAGAGACTGAGATCTGCTCCTACTATAAGTAAACTGGCAGTGATCTACCCATTGGAATGATCAGAGTTGAGCTTTTTTTGGAAAGAAGGACCAAAGTTGTTGAGCTGTTGCACAGGCCTGCACAATATCATGTAACATTTACATCCCTAGGTTAGATTAATAGTATTATCACAAGGACACAAGTCTAGCATCCTGTTCTCACACCCGCCAACCAGTTGTCCCAAAGGCCTTGAGCAGGACAGAAGCACTCTCCCAACTCACAATTCCCAGCAGCTGGCATTCAGAGGTGCCACTGAAGGTGCAAGTGGAACACCAGCTGACTGGGGGCTTCAGTGAGATTTATTTATTGAATTTATATACCGCCCTATACCCAGATGTCTCAGGGCAGCTCACAGAAAAGATCAACATAAAAACCACAAAATATATAATCAAAATAAAAACAACCCAATAACGCCCTCCTCCTAAAAAGAGCCACATTTTAAACGGGCATGGGATGCCAAAGCAAGCCCCTTCATCCCCAGGTCCTTGGATTAACAGGACTTGAATTACCTTTGTGTCACTGCCAGGAGTGGCACTTAGAGCCAAAATACGGAACTGCTGCGTATATTTGCATAATTCTTTCACCACCTGAAGAAAGAAATAGCTTTCATTGCCACTGTTATGCTACTGTATCTGAAAAACAAATCTCAACAAGACAGGCTCCCAAATGACATGCCAAAGCCCTCCTAGTTCACACCAAAAGCTCATCTAGAGCAGCATTTTATTTATTTTTCATTGGCTTACTTTTTCTGGCATACGGGGGTGGGGGGGTGGGAAGAACAAACAAAATCTCCTGGCTTGGATGCAACGCTAATCCGGGGTTCCTGGCTGGTTTCTTCTATATGCTAAGAGAAAGAGACCAGCAGCACAGAAAGCCACGTTGATTGCAATGCTCTGCTTGTTTACTGTGACCTGGGAAGTGGGGATTGAGATAGCTGGCTTTTGCTTCCCAGTTAAATCACAGGACCTCAGAGCCATCTAGAGGCACAAGACAGGCATCCATCTGATACGTCTGCTGCTAAACTTCTTGTAAATATTGCAATAAGAAAACCCAAAAGTACAGTGATTTTTTCTGCATAATACAGAATATGAAAGACTTCAAGTTAAAAACAACCTTTCAGGACACAAACTTCATTTCCCCACTACTCTTCCACTTGTTCAGAATGGATTACTTGGAGTCTCAAAAAAAATTCAGCCATTATTCAGTCAGGAACCAACTAGAATGGGACCTGGTTAATTTTAACAAAAATTTGTTGTTGTTTAGTCGTTTAGTCGTGTCCGACTCTTCATGACCCCCTGGACCAGATCACGCCAGGCACCCCTGTCTCCCACTGCCTCCCGCAGTTTGGTCAGACTCATGCTGGTAGCTTGGAGAACGCTGTCCCACCATCTCGCCCTCTGTCATCCCCTTCTCCTTGTGCCCTCAATCTTTCCCAACATCAGGGTCTTTTCCAGGGAGTCTTCTCTTCTCATGAGGTGGCCAAAGTTTTGGAGCCTCAGCTTCAGGATCTGTCCTTCCAGTGAGCACCCAGGGCTGATTTCCTTCAGAATGGATGCGTTTGATCTTCTCGCAGTCCATGGGACTCTCAAGAGTCTCCTCCAGCACCATAATTCAAAGGCATCAATTGTTGTTAACAAAATTAACAACTAAAATGTTTTCTTGAACCCCTTGCTTCATGTCATTTTTAATATCACTTTTAAAATAAGGATGTGACATACATAAATCCTCAGAAAGTCATAATCAAACCCCTTACCACAGATCTAAATTCATAGTTAAAAATTTATGTTTCAAGTTGCAGTCACCCTACCTGACAATAAGCATGATTTCCAAGAGCTCTGTGGGCTTCATCAATAACCAGACATTTAATTTTCACTGCAGGACACACTCCACGGGAAAGGTCATTTGCCATTATCTGAGGCGTAAGAAAGAAAACCCTCTTATTTTGCCAGATTTCTTTCCGATCAGCCACTTGAGTACCTCCTGAAACAATACAAGCAAGCATTTAGAAAGGCACCTAAAACCCCACTATGGTTTCACTGGCGATTCACAGAGAGGCCACGCTTGCTGCCAACAGATCCATTCTTACACTTTGTTTGCTGCCAACAGATCCATTCTTACACTTAAAACAAAGGGTCCAAAACAAACAAAGGAGTCCTTACATTTCTAGCCAGAGACCAGTTTTCCATGTTGGAGCATCTTGGAGTAAAAGGCAAAATATGGCACATATCACATGTGAAAGGAAGACATTGGTCCAGATGCTTATTGTGAACTGCCCTAGAACTAAATCTGGCCAAGGGAAATCCCTTCCAGCTCTATAATTCTTTGGTTGTTTTTTTAGCCGAGATTCCCTTGTCTACCTCTGCAGTGCCTGAAAACCACCAGGTCCTGCATCCACAGCAGTGAGCAGAGGAGGAATGACCGCTGGGAGGAGCGCGGAGAAGAAACGCCCTGGTGCACCTGCAGGAGCGCAACTGTACGCCTTCCTCTGCCCCAAACGTGGCTCTCCCGCATCAACCTCTAAAGCCATGACAGGTGCTGCAACTCTCCAACCGCTTGCTTTTATTCCTCCACTGTCTCCAGAGACAGACGGGTGCCACAGGAATGTTTAACTGCCTTTGGGGAAAAAAGATTGCTTTCCCCTCCCCAAGTTTTTAGCTGTTCTTAATTTTATCCATAAACTGCCTTGAGCCCGTCAGGGGAATACAGTGGTACCTCGGGTTACATACACTTCAGGTTACAGACTCCGCTAACCCAGAAATAGTGCTTCAGGCTAAGAACTTTGCTTCAGGATGAGAACAGAAATCGTGCTCCGGCGGCGCGGCGGCAGCAGAAGGCCCCATTAGCTAAAGTGGTGCTTCAGGTTAAGAACAGTTTCAGGTTAAGATCGGACCTCCAGAATGAATTAAGTACTTAACCCGAGGTACCACTGTAAATGTTTTATTATTATTAGGCTTCTAACCCCCACTGTTCATTATTACTATTATTGTTGTAAGCTAGAAAATAGCTTATCTTCTGAGTTTATTCCAATAAAACTCAGAAGCGTGAGGAGTTAAGGGTCCAACGTTGTTTATTGCAAAACAGTAGGTTACAGTCAGATCGTTCTGCAAAACTGCAACCCCACCCGGTGGTCCAGGCAAAGTATTTCATTTTTCACCAATCAAACACATCATTACCTCACTTCATGTTTAACACACACGCACAATTTCTGCTGATTAAGTTCTGATTCCCACCGTGTTCTGTTACATTGTGTTAGTGTGCATGTTGGGAACCTGTGTTGCGTGCAGCCAGTTGCACCATGTAGCAACTTATGTTTTAGCTTACAGCTGTACAGTGGTACCTCGCAAGACAAAAAACACGCAAGACGAAAGAGTTTTCCGTTTTTTGAGTCGTTCTGCAAGACAAATTTCCCTATGGGCTTGCTTCACAAGACGAGTTCTTGCGAGTTTGTTTCCTTTTTCTTAAAGCAGCTAAGCTGTTAATAGCCGCTAAGCCGTTAATAGCCGCTAAGCCGTTAATAGCCGCTAAGCCGTTAATAGCCGCTAAGCCGCTAATAGCCGTGCTTTGCAAGACGAAAAAACCACAAGACGAAGAGACTCGGGAACGGATTAATTTTGTCTTGCGAGGCACCACTGTATCTTTGTGAATCACATATTAGCTATATTTCTGCCCCAATTTTGGGGGGAGGCAACTTGCAAAATCATCGGTTTCATAAAGCAACAGGTTGCCATAACTTCTCTATTAGAAGCGAACTCAGGGATTTCCAGGGCTACACATTATCATATTTATTGTGGCCCTCTGGGCCACTGCCACGTTATTGCATGATTAAATTGGTCAGAGTTTAACTGAATTAATAATAACAGTAACAGTAATATCAACAACAACAATAACTATAGTAATTCCCGGGACCTGTGAGGAGGACCATCCTTGGGCTCCCCCACCCGCCTCTGTATTAAAGATAATAAAGCCACTTATTATTATTATTAACAGTAATAATAACAAAATAAAATAAAATAATAATAATAATAATAATAATTGTAATTCCTGGGACCCATGAGGAGGACCATCCTTGGGTCCCCCGCCTCTTTGTAATAAATTATAATAATAATAATAATAATAGTGGTAGTAATAATAATAATAATAACAGTAGTAATTCCTGGGACCTGTGAGGAGGACCATCCTTGGGCTCCACCCCCCCCCCCCCGGCCTCTTACTAATAAAAATTTATTATTTGTACCCTGCCCATCTGGCTGGGTTTCCCCAGCCACTCTGGGCGGCTTCCAACAAAACACTAAAATACAATAATCTATTAAACATTAAAAGCTTCCCTAAACAGGGCTGCCTTCAGATGTCTTCTAAAAGTCTGGTACAGTGGTGCCTCGCAAGAAGAAATTAATCCGTTCCGCGAGTCTCTTCGTCTTGCGTTTTTTCCGTCTTGCAAAGCACGGCTATTAGCGGCTTAGCGGCTATTAACGACTTAGCGGCTATTAATGGCTTAGCGGCTTTAGGAAAAAGGAAACAAACTTGCAAGAACTCGCAAGACATTTCGTCTTGCGAGGCATTCGTCTTTCGAGGTACCACTGTAGTTCTTTATCTCCTTGATATGTGAAGGGAAGGCGTTTCACAGGGTGGGCACCACCACCGAGAAGGCCCTCTGCCTGGTTCCCTGTAACCTCACTTCTCGCAGGGAGGGAGCCGCCAGAAGACCCTCGGCACTGGACCTCAGTGTCCGGCTAGAACAATGGGGGTGGAGACGCTCCTTCAGGTATACTGGACTGAGGCCGTTTAGGGCTTTAAAGGTCAGCACCAACACTTTGAATTGTGCTCGGAAACATCCTGGGAGCCAGTGTAGGTCTTTCAAGACCGGTGTTATATGGTCCCGGCGGCCGCCCCCAGTCACCAGTCTAGCTGCTGCATTCTGGATTAGTTGTAGTTTCTGGGTCACCTTCAAAGGTAGCCCCACGTGGAGTGCATTGCAGTAGTCCAAGCGGGAGATAACCAGAGCATGCACCACTCTGGCGAGACAGTCCGTGGGCAGGTAGGGTCTCATCCTGTGCACCAGATGGAGCTGATAGACAGCTGCCCTGGACACAGATTTGACCTGTGCCTCCATGGACAGCTGTGAGTCCAAAGTGACTCCCAGGCTGCGTACCTGATCCTTCAGGGGCATAGTTACCCCATTCAGGACCAGGGAATCCTCCACACCTGCCCGCCTCCTAGAATCATAGAATCATAGAGTTGGAAGAGACCACAAGGGCCATCGAGTCCAACCCCCTGCCAAGCAGGAAACACCATCAGAGCACTCCCCAAAACAGTACTTCTGTCCCCCCAAAACAGTACTTCTGTCTTGTCAGGATTCAACCTCAATCTGTTAGCCGCCATCCATCCTCCAACCGCCTCCAGACACCCATAATAATAATAATAACAGTAATAATACCAATGACAATAATAGTAATTCCCGGGCCCCATGAAGAGGACCATCCTTGGGCTCCCCCCCCCGCCCGCCTCTTTATAATAACTAACGATAGTCATTCCCGGTGTCCCCTTGAGTCGCTGCCCCCCCCCCCGTGTCCCCTCTGTCTCACCGGTGAGGGCGGCCATGTGGCGGGCGGGGATGGCCATGAGGGCGGCGCAGGCGTCCCTCTGCTGGGCGACCAGGGGCTTGGTGGGCGCCAGGAAGAGCGCCTTCCCTCCGGGGAACCAGCGGTAGAAGTTGCCCAGCACCACGGCCGCCACCAGGGTCTTGCCCAGCCCGGTGGGCAGGCACAGCAGCGTGTTCTGGAAGAGCGCCGCCCGCGCCGCCCGGGCCTGGTAGCCGCGCTCCTCCACGCCCGAGCCCGCCGGGAACAGCCACACCGAGCCCGCCGCGCCGCCCGCGAAGCCCGCCCCAGAGGACGGAGGCCCCGGGGGCGGAGGCGGCGCCTCCTCGGCTGCTGCTTCTTCGGGCGCCGCGGCCGGCGGCGTCCCCCACACCTGGAAGAGCGTCGCTTGCCGGTCGCCCCGGCCGCGGCCCCTCATGCCGCCGCCGCCTTCCCCTCACGAACAGCTCCCCTCAGGCAGCGGCGGGCGGAGCAGCCGCCATCTTGAAACGGCCGCTCGGCCGCCCTCAAAAAGCCGCGCCATCACCGCCCCGGTCGGCTGCGCGCTCTGATTGGCCAGATGGTTTCCCCAGAGGCTCACGTGGTGAAGGGGAGCCCGGGAGCGCATGCGCCGAGCGCATCGTGACGCCGTCCGTTTCCCGACCCAGTTTTTTTAATGATATTTATTGAAAAAAGAATCTTTAAAATCACAAAGAAAAGAACAAGACAAAATTACAGAAAAAAAGACAAAAACAGAAATAAAAAAATAAAACCATCATTTTCAAATTCTCCACTTTCTTTACCTTCTTTCCATGACCTCCTCCTCCTCCCATCTCTTGTATCTTGATTGATTATTGTCACAGCAAATCCTTTCCATAATTCATAATATTCTGTCAATACATTACCTTGCTCTATTTTCATCTTATCTTATATTAAACCTTAAAACTTAAAATTTAAATCTTATTTATACCAGCTTCTCATAACCATTACCTTTTTACCTAATTCTTTAAACATTCTTACAAGAGCCTAGTAATTTCATTTCAACATTTTTGCAACTTTCATAAAAACATTTCTGACGATAAAAAAAGAGAATAAAAACAATCCAATCTTCTTCCAGCGTCCCCCCCCCCCGTCCCGGGATTATCAGTCCTTTTTGTCCCAATTAGTCTGGCCGTTTCCCGACCCAGTTTGATTTCAATGAAGTTTGCCGCGTCAAAAGCCTCAAAGCCAGAATCTCCTGAGTTCCTTTTTACGCCTGTGCAGTTGCTGAAAAAATTCTTGGATATCCAGTCATTTTAATGATGGTTTAGTACTGTTTCTAATTGTTCTTACATTGCTGTATGCTGATATTTTATGAGATATCAGCGTATCAATAATTTTCTGAAGCAATCGGAGCTTCTGAACTAATGCCAGTGGCTCCATTTGGTTTCTGATAAACATATTTATTAATAGACATATTTTCCATGAAGAAATAAAAGCCTCGAAGCGGTTTGCAAGAAAGATAAAGTGATACCAGTAAGGTAATGGACAGCCGTAAGTTGAAACGTACGGGAGTTTGAAGCGGCAAGAGAGTAGGCTGAAACAAAGTAAAAATCATATGAACTTTCACTCTCTTCTTTTTAAAAAAATCTGTAATAGTTATTCTTTTTTAAAAATTGCTTTTTATTGATTTTCCAACACGACAAAAATTGCACATACCAGATAAAACACACACACAAAAACAAATTTCCAAATAAACCAAGTCTGGCAAGGCAAATCCCCCTCTTTCCTTACTATCTATCAGTAATTTATGTTTTATCCTATGCTATTTTGTTTTGTTTTTGTCTTGCCAGATAAGCAGGGACCAGCATGGTTTCAAATTGGATGGGTGACCAAGGGCTGAAATCCCAGAAGTGCATGGGGCTGGACTAGATGGCCCTTGGGTCCCTTCCATCTCCACCAGTTCTTTGATTCTATGTACTTGGCAGCCACCGAAAAGAGGACAGTGGAGGCATGGTTTTGCTTTCATCGGTGTAAGCCACTCTGCTGTATTTTTTTTATGACACAGTGGCATGCAAATATATAAAAATATATTATAGTGTAAACCATCCTGTGATCCTCAGATAAATGACGGTATATAAATTTAAATTATAAAAATACTGTAGCAGGATGTGGGTAGGTAAATAGATACTTCAAGGGGACTTTGTATCCCTGTTTCATTTAGTTTTGCTTTGACAGGTGATAACAGCAACTCCTCTGAAATTTATTGAAATGGGTAACAGTAACAGCACTCCCACCAGAGTAGTAAAAAGCATTCTAGTGCTGACCCTTCGCTGTACAGTTATTTCAGATATGCATTACATCTCTCGCAAATGCCACAAGGCTGCTAGTTTTCTCTTTTGCTGGAGAAGCTGGAGGGAGAGAAAAAGAATCCTCTTGGGTTATGTTGTGGGACCTCTGATCTTGCAAAGTTTCTTGCCAAACCAAAACAATGACAGCACCAGGCTTTCCTTTTTATTATTCAAGATATTTTACTTGGCTCCCCCTTTAGGCTTGATAATATGATCCTTTCCCTGGCACTGGAACTCCCCACTTCCTTTCCCTCCTCTTACATTCCTCCTGGAGACTCTGATGATGAGACAAAGCTGCTCTTATACAAAGAACAAAGAACTATATATATATATATATATATATATATATATATATATATATGCTTTCGTAGATTTTCACGGGTACAGGAATGCAGGTTTTGGTGTTTTCGGGTATCTTCCCGTGTAAGAGTTGGGGTGTCTAGGCGACGTTTCGACGAGGTCTCACTCGTCATCTTCAGGCTGGTGCTTTCGGCTTCTTGTTACTGGGCAGAGAGGAAGTTCCCAGTAACAAGAAGCCGAAAGCACCAGCCTGAAGATGACGAGTGAGACCTCGTCGAAACGTCGCCTAGACACCCCAACTCTTACACGGGAAGATACCCGAAAACACCAAAACCTGCATATATATATATATGCTTTCGTAGATTTTCACGGGTACAGGAATGCAGGTTTTGGTGTCTTCGGGTGTCTTCCCGTGTAAGAGTTGGGGTGTCTAGGCGACGTTTCGACGAGGTCTCACTCGTCTCACTCGTCGAGCTCTGTTCCAGTAACAAGAAGCCGAAAGCACCAGCCTGAAGATGACGAGTGAGACCTCGTCGAAACGTCGCCTAGACACCCCAACTCTTACACGGGAAGACACCCGAAGACACCAAAACCTGCATATATATATATACCGTATATAAGAAATTGTCCAGTAGCACCTTAGAGCAGTGTTTCCCAACCGGTGTTCCGCGGCACACTACTGTGCCGTGAGACATCGGCTGGTGTGCCGTGGGAGGGAGGCGGGCGAGTCGGGCGGCGAGAGGCGGCGGCGGCGAGGATCCGCGTCGAGCCGGGGGCGGCTCCGCGGTGGTGGTGCCTAGCGGCGGGGCAGCGCGCGCAAAAGGGAGGAGCGCAAGACAGCGGAGGAGGAGGAGGCCGGCATGTCCGGGCAGCAGCAGCAATAGCAGCAGCAGCAACTCCCGGCGACGGCTCCTCAAGCCCCGCCGCCGCCCCCTCCTCCGCCCGCTATCGCCGCCACCACCACAACAGCCGCCGCCGCCTCAGCTGCCGCCGTCCCTCAGTCCCTCGCTCTGCTGCCTCCTCCCACCCCGGCAAGGGGGAGGGAAAAAACTTTCACTTTTGTGCGTCCCTCCCGGCGTGACGCTGCGCGCTGACGTCACGGGGCGGGGCTTTAATGGTGGTGTGCCGCGAGATTTTTTTTCGGTAAACAGGTGTGCCGTTGCCCAAAAACGTTTGGGAAACACTGCCTTAGAGACCAACTAAGTTTGTTCTTGGTATAAGCTTCCGTGTGCATGCACACTTCTTCAGATACTTCAGAATAACTAGTTCATGCTCTTCCCACCATGCATACCAAAGGAGAGAGTATGACAGCCTGTCTGTCTGCCCTTGAAGAAAGGAGTTGTGGCAGTTGTGGACTGAGCAGGAATTTCCACGTCTGCTTTCTTGACTGCAGGACTAATTGTCCTTTAGTTATGTTGGATAGATATGAAAGATCTCCCCTGACCAAGAGAGAGGGTCATACCTTTTAAATAACTAGCTTTCCAGGTTGCTCGTGTAATAAACGTAAATCTGCCCTTATTCCCTTATGGGGGACACAAGAGCCCTTATAGAGTCCTTTGCAGGTTCTCCATCGGTCGGAGAAAATAACAGAGGCCAGCCAGAGAATATTGAGAAGCAAAGCGGCTAGTAAGGCTGATCTTTATTGAACTGTTGCAACAGGGTGCTCCCCTCACACACAGGAAAGGAGGAGGACCCAGAACAAAGGTGTGCCCGCCCTTATATAGAAATTTTAAATTGCGTGCCCTGGAGTCCAAGACCACCCCCAGAAACATCATACCTACGCACATCACAGAAAGGGCGGTCTACAGCAGAAATCTGAGTGCCTTGTTTATCTCCTGTCATTGTTTATCTGCTGTCTGGCAGGTTATCGGTTAATGCTTACTTGATTGGATACCCTGGGGATCCTGGCCAGTCTTTTGTAATGATAAATACTTAGTTCCTGAGCCAGGTCACAGGCTCACCCTATTCATACACAGACATACCCTTAAGACATGATTTGTGAAGGAAAAGACAATGGGGAGGTTTTTCCATTTTCCTTGACCTTGCAAAAAAAATCATTTGGTCAGTTTGGGAGTCAAAATGGTTCCAGGGCTGTTTTCCTGTGCTGCTTCAGACATGTGGTTTATATATTTATGTATGTGTTTGCTTGGTACATTTATGAACATTTATTATATATATAAGACCTTAGATTTTTTTATTTCACTGGTTAGCTGCACCTTTCGGTACCCAAGTGGGAAACAAAATTCTGTGATGATTTGTAAAAACTCGATAATTCAGTTAAAAACTGTTGAAATTTTTAAAAACAAATATCAGTTACTGATTGTGCATTATTAATTGTCCACATGGGCCAATTATATATATAAAATTTCCATGCCATTTAAAATATCACTTAAGCAGTTTACAAAAAACTGAAGGAGCAACGGACAACTTAAACCAAATATCATAACAATGCACAGCTACCCATAAAAACGTTACATGGATAGAAAGCTTATTCATTTTCCTTTTGACGCATCCCGTCACTCTCCCTCGCAGCCTCCTCTATCTATTATATATCTATGGACCTCTGCAGAGAGAGCCGAGCGGCACTAACAGCAGCAGCAGCTGCCGCCGTGAGCCCTACCCAGCATGCACCGGGGGGCCCCTTAAGAAGCTCCGCCATTGGCCGGCCGGTCTCCGCTCACCCCGCGCGGACTACATTTCCCAGCATGCCGAGCGGGCGAAGCGGCGGCGTGAGGCTCCCGCGGGCGCGCTGGGAAATGTAGTCCCGGCGTCGTGAGGGAGCGCTGGCTGGTGTGAGGAGGCGAGGCCATGGCGGCCCCCGCGCGGCCCTGGAGCCCCGAGGAGCTCCGCGGAGACGCCCTGCCCAAGAAGGAGATCGTCCGCTTCCTGCAGGAGCAGGCGGCGCACAAGGTGGGCGCCCGCTCGGCCTCCCTTCACACGGTCGCGGAGACACGCGTGTCGGGCGGAGGGGCCGCCGCAGCCGCTCTCTCTCTGGACTAGGGCGGGAGACACGCGAGGAGCGGGCGGGGCCGACACGCGTGCGGGGAGAACGTCTGAACGCGCGTGTCCCGCCAGCGCCTCCCGCCTCCCCTTTTCCTTCGGAGCTGAATCGCAAGGGTGGACGGGGTTCCCCGAAGGTCATCCAGCCCAACCCCCTGCAGTGGAGCCCCCTTGGCCAGCCCAGCTCCTGCCTCCCACCGCCCAGTGGCTCTTGCTCATTGTGGGGCACTCAAATAATTTGTATTAATTTTCCATTTAAACATATATATTCGCATCATTATTATGATCCACTTTCCTCCCTTGGCTCCTCAGAGCCTGTCGCCTTCCTTCCCTCCCACCTCCTGGCTTTCAAAGCTCACCTTATATCACAGCATTTTATAGGTTTTCCAATTCTAATATAACTCATTACTAAAAATTCAAATAAATATAGAAAGGTTAAAAAAAATCTCATTAGAAGTCTTCAGTCAACCCTACTAGCGTTGTTAATTGCTTGCAATGATCTTTCAAATATTGTATAAATTTACTCCAGTCTTTTTGGAATACTTGATTGTGCTGGTTTCAGATTTTTCCCGTCAGCTTTGCCAGCATTTTCGCCTGCCCCTCTTCTTTCGTCTTTGTGGGGCATTCAAAGCTCCCCTCCTTTTATAATTGTAAAATAAAGATCACCCCCAAAAAGAAATGAAGGGACCAAGTCCGCCTCCCCCCAAAGAGTTTTGGCAACCAGTTATGAGCCCCCACTTTGCAGACAGAAGGGCTGGGAAGGTTCCTGCCCGAAACCCTTGCGGGCTGCTGCTGCCGGTCAGAGTAGACATCAGTGAGCTGGTTGTGGGTCTGACTGGGCAAAGCAGCTTCCTTATGTGCATGGATCTGTCGCCTTTGCTTTCATCTGTAAGCCACCTTGAGTCACCGACAGGGGTAAAGGCAGGGCGTCAATAAATGTCGAAGGAGAAGCAACTTTGGGGTTTCGTTTAATTGCAGGACCTTCTTTTGCACCTATAGGTGTAAAGGGACCCCTGACCACTAGGTCCAGTCGTGACTGACTCTGGGGTTGCGGCGCTCATCTCGCTTTATTGGCCGAGGGAGCTTGACTGTGGCCAGCATGACTAAGCCGCTTCTGGCAAACCAGAGCAGCACACGGAAACGCCATTTACCGTATTTTTCGCTCTATAACACGCACCCGACCATAACACGCACGTAGTTTTTAGAGGAGGAAAATCTGTAGGCATGCCACCCGTAGGCATTTCCTCCATAACACGCACAGACATTTCCCCTTACTTTCTAGGAGGAAAAAAGTGAGTGTTATGGTGCAAAAAATACGGTACCTTCCTGCTGGAGTGGTACCTATTTAACCCACAGCGCCATCTGTGTCCCTTTTGTACCTATAGAACTTGCAAAAAATACAGTGGTGCCTTGCAAGACGAAAAGAATCCGTTCTGTGATTCTCTTCGTCTAGCGGTTTTTTCGTCTTGCGAAGCAAGTCCATTGAAGGATTAGCGGATTAGCGCTATTAGAGGCTTTTAGAGGCTTTTAGCGGCTTAGTGAACCTGGATAGCTCAGTTGGTTGGAGCATGGTGCTGATAATGCCAAGGTTGTAGCAGATAAGCGGCTTAGAAAAAGGGGGGGGAGGGAAAAAACCCCGTAGGAACTCGCAAGACATTTTCGTCTTGCGAAGCAAGCCCATAGGAGATTTGTTTTGCGAAGCACCTCCAAAACGGAAAACTCTTTCGTCTAGCGAGTTTTCCGTCTTGCGAGGCATACTCTTGATCCAAAGCAGTCTGGGGCTGAGGACTGCGACTGAGGTCACCCTTGCAGGGGGATCCCTCTGGGTTGGGTGACAGCTGCTGATTCCTGCAGCTGGGTGGGAGGGGGATCACAAGGGCAGCCCTGGCTCTCTTTCCTTTTTTATTATTATATTTTTTATTAATTTTCCATTTAATAACATATATTCACATCATTATTATCCACTTTACCTCTTTGACTCTTTAGAGCCTGTCGACTTTCCTCCCCCCCTCATGGATTTCTTTATTAACCTTCATATTATAGCATTTTGTACATTTTCCAGTTATAATTACACACATTGCAAAATATCTCAAAATTTATATAAATATAAAATTTCTCATTACAAGTCTTCAGACAACCCTGTTAGTGTTGTTAATTGCTTATAATACTCTTAAATATCGTACAAATTTACTCCAGTCCATTTGGAATACTTGATCAGGCTGGTTTTGGATTTTCCCCATCAGCTTTGCCAGTTCCGCAAAGTTCATCATTTTCATCTGCCACTCTTCTTTCCTTGGTACTTCTTGTTTCCATTTTTTGGCTAGAAGAATTCTTCCCGCTGTTGTTGTATACATGAACAGCACATATACTAAAATTGGAACGCCACTGGGTTGTGTTCAGGGTTTATAGTTCACCCCCAGTGTGTGGCCACAAGGTGTTACCTGTGAATGCCCACGTGAGATTTTTGAGCTTGGTTGGAAGAAGAGGCTTCAGTTGATTTCATTCATTGGATGTGGTCTGGTTCAAGCAGAATACAGTGGTACCTCTGGTTACGTACTTAATTCATTCCGGAGGTCCGTTCTTAACCTGAAACTGTTCTTAACCTGAGACACCACTTTAGCTAATGGGGCCTCCCGCTGCTGCCGCACCGCCGGAGCACAATTTCTGTTCTCATCCTGAAGCAAAGTTCTTAAGCCGAGGTAATATTTCTGGGTTAGCAGACTCTGTAACCTGAAGCGTATGTAACCCGAGGTACCACAGTATTCCACTCTGTAAAATGCACTTCCCATAATCCCAATTGCATGGCAGGAGAGCGACGTGATTCCTTTCTTTCCCAGTATTGAACTAACGCTCTTGCTTTTGCTTTTAGTTCCTGTCAGAGCACAAACTACTAGGACAGATAAAAAATGTGGCCAAGACCGCCAGTAAGGAGCAGCTGATCACGGCATATAACGAGCTCTTTGAAACCAAGGTAGGTACCCTGCCTTGTCTGAGCAGATCTTATTACTAGAATCTTTGTGACTAATGTTCATAATAATCAAATTTATTACCAGCCCTTCACTAGCTGGTTCTAGGGCAGCTTACAACAATTAACAAAATCAAAATTAAGAAACAGTTGCCTTGGGGACAGAACAAATGCTTTGCTTTTCTCCTGCACCTTGCAGGGCTAGGAGAGACCTCTGCCTTCAGTCCTGGAGAACTGCTGCCATTCAGAGTGGGCAGTATGAGGCTCCCGATATTACACAAGTGCTATTTAAAATAACAAACTTAGACAGCATCTTAAAAAGCAGAGACATCACCTTGGCAACAAAGGTCCGTATAGTTAAAGCTATGGTTTCCCCAGTAGTGATGTATGGAAGTGAGAGCTGGACCATAAAGAAGACTGATCGCCAAAGAATGGATGCTTTTGAATTATGGTGCTGGAGGAGACTCTTGAGAGTCCCATGGACTGCAAGAAGATCAAACCTCTCCATTCTGAAGGAAATCAGCCCTGAGTGCTCACTGGAAGGACAGATCCTGAAACTGAGGCTCCAAGACTTTGACCACCTCATGAGAAGAGAAGACTCCCTGGAAAAGACCCTGATGTTGGGAAAGATGGAGGGCACAAGGAGAAGGGGACGACAGAGGACGAGATGGTTGGATAGTGTTCTCGAAGCTACCAGCATGAGTTTGACCAAACTCTGGGAGGCAGTGGAAGACAGGAGGGCCTGGCGTGCTCTGGTCCAGGGGGTCACGAAGCGGCGGACATGACTAAACGACTAAACAACAGCAACAATGACACAAACCCATTTTCAGTAGCCATTGATAGTGGTGGGGAGAGGGAGATAATATGTCCTTTGCCATACAAGCTCCTTCTTAAGTTCTCTAAAAACCTGGTCATTATTTGCTGTGGATCAATATAGTTAACCAAATGACTATGAAGGCCCAGTATAGGTGGAGCTCTCCAGGAAGCTCAGCCATCAGCGTTTCCGTGCTCATTTGTGCAGTCTGCTTGTTGGCTTGGTAGTCAGTGTTTTAGGATCTTTGGTTTGTGGCATTTTCCATAAGTCTTTTCCCTGTAAATTAACGCTCAGTGCGGCCTGTGTGACTCGGCTTCCTTCCTTTATAAGGTATACGAAATGATATGGATTGTATTTCCTTTACAATGAGTATGTAAGAAGAGTCTGCTGGATCAGGCCAATGGCATCCTGTTCTCACAGTGGCCAACCAGATGCCTCTGGGACAGGAATTTCTTCACGGATGTCACACGTTTTCTTTCTAGAGATTTAAGGGTACTGAGAGTCCAGAGCATGTAGCAGAGCAAGTGAAGAATGTCAAGATTGATGAGGAGAAGCCCAAGGAGACGAAGCCTGAGGAAGCTGTGGATGAGGTAGGTGAGGAGAACAATCAGGTAGGATTTGCAGACTCTGGCTGGTGGGAAGAGGCAGCCCTTGCAGGAATGTAAGGGAGCAGGCAAAATGGGCAGGAGGAGGGGTGCACCTCTTCTGGACATAGAAGAGCCGCTTCAGAATTTCAGGATCTTACTCACCGAGAAAATGCAGAGCTGTAATCGTGGGAACTTCTCTCCAGAAAGTGCAGCTGTGTGCCTGGAAGTCCCAGTTCACGCCCTCACAAAGGGTTTGAATGTCTGGATTGGAACCAGCTGTCGGTTCCATTTGCAATTTCCTCCAGGGAACTCTCTTCCCTTGGAGAATAATAATAATAATAATAATAATAATAATAATAATAATAATAATAATAATAATAATAATAATAATATCTTTATTGTCATTGCCCCCTCTCGGGGACAACGAAATTACTTGGCTGCTCCATCCACCCAGGTAGGGCACTCCACACAAAATCAAAACAACTATAAAAACACTAATTAAAACAATACAGTATAATACAGCAAGGAAGATTAGATGACTTTCAAAGTCCGGGCTTCCCATTCAGGGCCGAGATCGCTCTGGAGAAGAAGCTGTTCTTAAGACGGCTCGTTCTTGTCTTCATCGTCCTGTATCTCCGTCCCGACGGCAGGAGCTCGAAGAGACAGTGACCAGGATGCGATGGATCTTTTACTATGTCCAGTGCCTTCCTATGGCACCTTGTGGCATAAATCTGCTCTAAGGTGGAGAGTGGGCAGCCAACAATGCTCTCTGCTGCCTTAACAACTCTGCACAACCCCATCCTGTCCCGGGTAGTACAGCTTCCGTACCACACACATAAGCCATAAGTGAGCACGCTCTCAATGGCACAGTGATAGAAGGCAAGCAGCAGTTTCTGCGGAAGATGGTTTTTCCTTAGAATTCTCAAAAAGTACAGTCTCTGCTGCGCCTTCTTCTTGTGTTGACACTCCAGGACAGATCCTCTTGTAATTCAATGCCCAAAAATCTGAACGTTGTTACCCTCTCCACACAGACCCCATCAATCAAAAGTGGCTGGACGTTGCTCTTCTGTCTCCTGAAGTCCACCACAAGCTCCTTTGTCTTCCTTGTATTTATGAGCAAGTTGTTAGCTCTGCACCACTCTGTCAGCCGCTCCACCTCATCTCTATAGTCCGTTTCACCCTCCCTTTCAGAGATGAGCCCAATCACGGTTGTGTCATCTGCAAATTTGACAACCCTATTACTAGGGTGAGCAGCGACACAATCGTACGTGTAGAGAATATAAAGGAGCGGACTGAGTACGCATCCCTGTGGTGTTCCTGTGTTAGTCTTAAGCATACTAGAGGTCAAAATAAAAAAAATCCTTCCAGTAGCACCTTAAAGACCAACTAAGTTAGTTCTTGGTATGAGCTTTCGTGTGCATGCACACTTCTTCAGATACACTGAAGATACAGTGTATCTGAAGAAGTGTGCATGCACACGAAAGCTCATACCAAGAACTAACTTAGTTGGTCTTTAAGGTGCTACTGGAAGGAATTTTTTTATTTTGACTATGGCAGACCAACACGGCTACCTATCTGCAACTGCATACTAGAGGTATAAGGGCCCAACCGAACCCTCTGGGGGCGGTCTGACAAAAAGTCCAATATCCACCCACAAAGTGATAACGGAAGCCCCAGATCTTCCAGTTTAGACATCAGACGTTGTGGTAGAATGGTATTAAATGCCGAGCTGTAATCTAAAAAAAGCAGTCTGGCATAACCCCCCCGCTGCTCCAAATGTGCAAGAACGGCATGGAGGGCAATCGCCACAGCGTCCTCTGTCGATCTTTTCGTTTTATAAGCAAATTGGAATGTGTCCAGTCCCTCTGGTAGGCAGGCAATGACATAATTTCGTACCAGCTTTTCAAAGCACTTCATGATCATAGGTGTGAGTGCTACTGGACGAAAGTCATTCAGATCTTCCGGGTTAGATTTTTTTGCTATTGGAACAATAGTAGAGGACTTTAGGCAGGATGGAACAATAGCCTGGGCTAGGGATCGATTTAAGATCCCAGTGAAAACTCCTGCTAGTTGATCTGCACAGTCTCTCAATACCCTTCCAGCTACCCCATCTGGCCCTGTGGCCTTCCTTGGGTTGATTCCCTTCAACACCTTTTATCAGATCTGTTGCAGCATTTTCTGGACAGGCGACCTTAAATCAGGCAGACTTCAGCACGTATTCTAAGAGCTCAGAATTTAAGATCCTCCCTGAACATAGCCACAGAGTCTTAAGTGACTTACTTCGCAGTCTGCCGCACATCCTCACAGAAATAAGTCCCATTGTATTTCATAGGGCTTACTCCCAGGGAACTTTGTGTAGTATTGCAGCCTTCACCCTGTTGTCCAGCATAGGTCATGCTGCACATCATTTTGTGATCTCATCTACTAGCTGTGTGGAGCATTGTGTTCAGTCATATTGAAGCTTTAATGTTAAATAGCAGAGCTAATGGTTGGCTGTCTTTCCTTTCTGCCCTCTGAAGCCATTTCTTCATTGTCTTTTCTGCAATGCTTTGGTCAACTTCTGTACCTTTTGGAACAGCGAGAGCGGGAGCATGACCCTTGTTTCTTCCCTCTTCCCATTTCAGGGCCCCCCAAAATATACAAAGTCAGTACTGAAGAAGGGGGATAAAATCAACTTTCCCAAAAAGGGCGATGTCGTTCACTGTTGGTATACAGGGAAGCTGCAAGATGGAACCGTCTTCGATAGTAACATTCAGACAAGTAAGTGTTCAGAAAAGGTGGCCTTTCTCTTCTTCACAGAGATGGGGAAGCTGGGGGCTTTAAAGACCAGAGTAGCTGTGACTGAAGGCACAGCTTCATTTTCTCTCATTTATACCCCACCTGTCTTCTGCTACGGAACCCAAGGTAGCTTCTACTTGGGGTTCCCAGTCACTAGACCCAGACATATCTAGCTTCAGCCAGGTGGTGGCCTTGTGCACCTACAGAGCATCTCCTGGGAACATGATGCAGCAGATGTGTTGCCTGTGAAGTGAACGGGTCTTGCACAAGGCCACGCCCTCTGCTTCTGGGCTGCAGTTTGCATTTTTTTTTCCTTCCCGTCTGGGGATTCCAGTTTGCATTCCCCATAGATTCTCGAGGGCATGGTGTGTTTAGCACTGGAGAATCAAATTTTGCATTCTGACAAATGGGTTGGATCTGAATGGATTTGAGTCTCTGAATGAAAAAGAGATTTCTGTGATTTCTTCCGACTCCTGCACCCCCAATCTACAGCCCACATGCTGTCACGTTCCATGTGCTTCTAGAGGGTCCCTTCACCATCAGCTCTCCCAGGAGCTGCAGTGGAGAGAAGGAAGCAGAGTCCCATTCCGTGAGCAGTGTTCCACTTACAGTATTGTAGCCGATGTGATGTATTCAGTGTGTCTGGGTTGACACATGTACGTGTTTGGATGCTGCCGGGGGTCAGGGGCAATTGGCAGGCCCCCAGCTGGCTGCAGCCACCGTCCGGCAGCCGGACGATCACCGGTCTCCATTGGAACAGCATCAATCAGCGACACGAGCCTCAAATACGTTTAGAGACCCGTGCATGCTCTATCAGCAGAGTGAATAAATCTTTGCAGCAGAAGAGGCAGACAGAGACATGTGTAAGCAGTATTTACAGGCATTTTATTCAGCATAGTTCAGGAACAAAGGAAAACATGTCTGCTTCCCTTCGTCTCCAGCAAAGCAGCGAAAAGCAAAAGCAATACAGTGGTACCTCGCAAGACGAACGCCTCGCAAGATGGAAAACCCGCTAGACGAAAGGGTTTTCCGTTTTGGAGGCGCTTCGCAAGACGAATTTCCCTATGGGCTTGCTTCACAAGACGACAGCCCATAGGGAAATATCCGGGACAGCGGGGAAGCGCAGCGCGTCTTCCCCACTGTCCTCGGACCTCCTCCGAAGCCGGGCGGTGGGGCGGGAACGCCTCCTCCCGCCGCCGCCGGGCTTCGGAACGATGCTCCGAAGCCGGGTGGTGGGGCGGGAACACCTGCCCCCGCCGCCCGGCTTCGGAACAGTGCTCCGAAGCCGGGCGGTGGGGAGGGAATACCTTCTGAAGGCGGGTGGGGGGCGAAAGTCTTTGCTCCCCCCTGCCTGCCTGTCCCGGAGGGCTTTTGAAGGCAGGCGGGGGGGAGCAAAGACTTTCGCCCCCCGCCCGCCTTCAGAAGAGGTCCAGGACCTCTTCTGAAGGCTGGCGGGGGGCAAAAGTCTTTGTCCCCCCTGCCTGCCTTCCCAGGGGCTTTTAAATCGCCCCGGACAGCGGAGAAGTCCTCCGCTGTCCCAGGGCGATTTTAAAATGCCGTCCCGGGGTTTTTTAAAATGCTGGGGGTGGGAAGAAAAGCCCTTGTCCCCCCCCCCAGCCTTCAGAAGAGGTCCGGGGACAGACTGTCCCCGGACCTGGTCTGAAGGCGGTTTCCCTAGGAACGCATTAATTGATTTTCAATGCATTCCTATGGGAAACCGTGCATCGCAAGACGAAAAACTCGCAAGACGAAGAGAATTGCGGAACGAATTAATTTTGTCTTGCGAGGCACCACTGTATATAAACGGAAGTTCCCAGCAGACTGTGCTGGGAGTAAACAGGCATGTGAAACACAACAGTCATGCCTGATCCTTTTAAGGTGGAACGGAACTATATCCTAACAGTTCGTACAAATATGAACACCCCCACACCCACCACTCATGGGCACAGTCAGAACTTCTTCCTGACGTCCTGGAGAACTGCTTCTGCCTCTCCCTTTAGAAGACAATTCAGACCTAGATGGTCCAGTGGTCCAACTCTGTATAAGGCAGGAGTTTCTTGTGGGCCCCTGTTGCCACCTCTGCATGTCTGCTTGGCCTCTGGCCTAGAAATGTACTGTCCCCAAAGACCTGGGTGTTTGGGCAGATCAGGGGTCCCCTCTTGCCCTCAACGTGGATTTGCGATGTCACACACCCAGCGCCTGTGGCTCCTCTTCCTCCTCCTCTCCACAGCAAGTGAGGCAACGTTTTCCATGTCTAAGCCTCCCACCCCCCTGCCCGGAAAAGGGTGCCTCGCTAGCTGGCTGAACTGCTTCTCCCTCAGAGGTAGTGCTGGCTTTTCTCAATGACTTTGTGGGTGCCCCGCCCCCACAGTTGTATTATTGTGGGTGCCCAAGCACCCACGGCCCCCTGGAGTTGGCTCCTATGGTGCAAATGTCTCTTTCTCAAGCACAATTTAGGGGGTCTTTGTTCAGTGCAAAATGCCCTGAAATATAGTAGACGGAAGCTGTTTCACATGTCGCTTGCCTTCCAGTGCACCTTGCGCCAGAGATGACCCTCGTGAGGTTTCACCACCAGGCTTCCCAAGGAGAGTGGGATGGAAATCACAGTGTTTCTCAGTCTTCCATGCTCCTTTTATACACTAAATATTTAGCAAACTGGGCTTTGACTGAGAAACCCCTTTCCTGACAGAGTGGTGGGAGTTTTGTAGCCATTAAGCAACTATCAAAACAGCTCCATTCCTTAGCTGGAATGGCTGCCTGCTTGTGACCAGGCTAGTCTTGCCCCCTAGTTACCTAGTGAATTTGCGTGACCTGGAATGTGGGTGACTCCTCAGGAATCCTTTCCCAAAGTAGTGCCCTCCAGATGTTTTGGACTCCCAAAACATCACTCTTGCTCAGTAGGACCACCTTTTGGTATTATTGCTGCATGTTTTAAATATTTGTTTTGTATCTAAGTTGCCTTGAGACCTTTGGGCAGAAGGCAAACTTTCTCATCACCCTTGACCACCAGCGGTACTTTCCGGCTGGGGAGTTGTAGTCCAGAACATCTGGAGCGCACCAAGTGGGGGGAGGCTGGTGTAGAGCGAGAAGCCAGCTGGGAGAGGGATAAGAGCTCCAGAATGTTGGTGTCGTTTCAGGTTCAAAGAAAAAGAAAGCTGCAAAACCACTGAGCTTCAAAGTCGGCGTTGGAAAAGTGATACGAGGCGTGAGTGTGCTGGCGGAAGGGTGGGTGGGTGGGTGCAGCTAGGATGTCTTTGGGTCTCCCACCTCCTGTGCCCATCCGTCAGGGAGGAGCTCCTATTGCCAGGCAGCTGCCAGGCTATTTGCTGGAATCCTCCCAGAAGAGAAGCTGATGCATGTTGTCTGTCAACCTTCCTCCATAGCACATCTGACAAAATTCATTTTCCTTTCCCGTGCTCAGTGGTCTTTGCATCAGAGCCCATTGAAACAGATTATGCTGCCCACCAAGATGGAGGGAGGAGGTGGGGGTGTTAAATGTTTTACCTGAGCGCAAGTTAGGATGATTGGCATTAAGATACCTAAGTGTATATGCCGTTTTAAGGATTGCCAGGATTTATTTATTTCACCATTTGGCTGTTTCTATGTGTCCTTTGTTACCTGTCCGCACTCCCTGGGCTACTTGTCATCACATCTCACAAGTGCAGTGGCCAACCAGTTGTGGCTTGCCTTACTAGCGAGACCTCCTGCAACTTGTGATGTCCCTTCCCTGACTCCCATGGTGTGTGCAGAGGGAGGAGACGTGCCCTTGGGTGATCTTCTGCAGAAAGTGCAACCTTTTGCTACAGCCTCCTGAAAAGGTCCCAGGGAATAGGAAACTGATTCCTTTATCTAAGAGGAGGGAGGAGGAGAAATGGCTTCCGTCATATCAGTCATGCTTTTGGCACAATACAGAAGCAGTATTAATGAGCCCCTAAGGAAGAGAGAGGCAGGAAAAGGGGTTGTTTCCTTCCAATTGCCGTTTTGCAGGAGGCTAAAACAGTAGGGACAGTGGTGGCTTCTTCTGCAGAAACTTGTGGGATGGACATCACTTCTTCGTATACAGCTGTGGTGCTGTGGTCTAAACCACTGAGCCTCTTGGGCTTGCTGATAGGAAGGTCGGCGGTTCGAATCCCCACGATGGGAGTGAGCTCCCTTTGCTCTGTCCCAGCTCCTGCCAACCTAGCAGTTCAAAAGCACACTGGCACAAGTAGATAAATAGGCCTGAAAGCGAGATGAGCACCGCAACCCCATAGTCGCTTTTGACTGGACTTAACCATCCAGGGGTCCTTTATCTTTTTTTACATATCCTGCATCAGTCTGTCTCTACCTTTCTGATAATCTTAAAAGCACTAGAATGCATTCATTAAACATGATTTTGCAGTAATTCATCTGAACCAGATTTTCAATAAGACAGACATCTTGTAAAACATTTAACCTAAAAAGGCTGGCTCTCTAGTCCTCCTCAAAACACAAAGGTCTTAGCCTGCTGAGTTCGTTAACTTACCCAGCAGAGGGAACTTGCTCCACTCACCCTTATTGTTTCAGCTTATCTTCTAATAGCCCAGGTCAAAAACATTCCTTCCAGCCTGTTTCTCAGGTAGATTTGTTTTGTTTTTTCCCAGTGGGACGAAGCTCTGCTGACCATGAGCAAAGGGGAGAAGGCTCACCTGGAAATCGAACCGGAATGGGCTTATGGGAAGAAAGGGCAGCCAGATGCCAAGTATCCTTGCAAAGTGTGCCGCTGAGCAGCCTACTAATCTGATGGAAAATGTGGGTGTGCAAAATTCTCTGGCTCAGAATGCCAGGTGCTGGTGAGGAATTCCCTAGGTCTAAGCATGGGGCAAGTGCAGGTAAGAACATCAGAGCCTGCTGGATCAGGCCAATGGCCCATCTAGTCCAGCAGCCTGTTACGATACGATATATCTTTATTGTCATTGTCCCATACAGAACAATGAAATTGAAAACTCTACAGAAGACATTCAAAAACCCCTAAAAACTCTGAAACCCCATTTTAAAATACAATATATAGAGATGCCCCAATGGGAAACCTGCAAGCGGGATTTGAGTACAAGAGGCTTCTCTCCTGATGTGGCCTCCAGCACTGCTGCTCCAACTGTGGAGGGAGAGCACAGCCATCATGGCTAGTAGCCCCCCACTTCCATAATTTTTGGGGAGCATGGGATGCAAATGGGCAGAGATGCCTGCGGCACGGCAGGCATCGCCAGCACGCTTTCCACAAGGGCAAAGCACAGCTCTGACACTAAGCTGGTCAACTGAATCCCGATGTGCTGCCAAATAGAATGTGGCCCCTAAACCTGGGCATGGCGGCAGTGCCAAGATGAAGAGGCAGGCCCTGAGGGAGGCGAGAGCATTGCACTTCCCCTTTCACGTGACAATGCTTGCTGCAGCCCAGCCCGTGTGGCGTGTCCTGTGGCTGGGAATTGTAACCAAAGTTCTTCTGGAACAGAGTCAAACTCGATCTAGTTTTAAGTACTTATGTGTTCTCCATTGACTGAATATTTAAAGGGATGGTGATGCCAACTCTCTCTCAGACAGATCATGTACTTGAGGAACTTGGGGGGGGGGGTGTTATATAGCAGGTCTTCATCAGCTAATTATAGGATATGTAACAACAACAAACAACTGGCAAATGCTTACTACATTTTGCTCCTCCCTCCCCTATTCCTATGAACTTTGCGTTCCGACTCTCTTCAGAACTGCCACTCTGCAAGTGTAACTTCTACCGTAGAACAAATTCCTTAACTTGCATACTTTAGAATTCCACCAAATGCAAAACTTTTCTTTGAAGTGGAACTGGTGGATATTGAATGATGGGTTGCTCCATCTTTGAAAACTGTGAAGATGCTCTCGGAAGTCCAGGAAAGGTGTTTGTGGCCTTGTTTCTCACACAGCAAGGGTGGGGGGGGGGTAAAAGCTTTTATTCCAGTTGCTGTGTACAGCATCACTTTAACTAAAGACTGGTTTATTATATACATGGCTCTGACTGTCATTGGCCATCTGTGGCTGTCGTATTTTTTTTACTTTGGCACACCTATGAAAGGTAGTGCACATTCAAATGGTGCAGTTGTCATAACATTTGAAGAGGTCCTCCTTTCACATGTTTTGAGGCGGCCCCTATAGTTAGAGGCTATTCAAGGCAGCCACTTTTTCTGCTATGGGGCAGGGAACACTTCTGAAAATCAGGTTGACGGAAGGGACAAGCGCCCAATTAGCACTGGCTGCTGATCTCCAGCTATTACTAGTGTAGACTGTAGCTCTCTCACGAGAAAAACATATTCTTGCGCTGTAGAAGCTTTCGAGCCTCTGAAGTGTTATTAGGTAGTATATTTGACAACTGTGATACTGTTCAAGACCAAAAGAAACGAGAAGTAGCTCAATTTGCACAATTTTATTAAAAAAAGGACATTTTAAACAAACCTTTCTAAACTTATACATGAAAATTCAATACAAAACCCACCCCAAACACAGCATGGTTCTAGCAACACACTTCATTTGTCACTTCTTTAAATCCAAAAGATGCCCTTCCACATTATGTAGTCCCACCCACCCATATATATATATATATATATATATATATTTAAAAATCTCTCTCTTTTTGGATGCTGCAACTGTAAACTCAAAGCCAAAACAGACCTGGATGAGGGTGTAGATTTGAAACTTATTCAGGGACAGGAGCAGGAAACTCACATAGAGCACCATTTCCCGGAGTGGCGCGAACCTGTTCTAGCCGCCTTCATATCATTGCCGAGAGCCGACTTTCGCCAGCATTCAACAGATGGAAATTGGAATTTCTTGGATTTTTTTGTAACAGGAAAGCCGAAATCCTGATAAACTATGTATACAGCAAGATACCAATTAATACAAGAATTTGTCACAAGAACCCTGTGGACATCAGTTCACCACACATGCAGAAAACACAAAAGGATTGTGTGACTGTCTGTTCACATCCCCATTTTTATATATATATATATATAAAACAAACCAAAAACACTTTCACACCCCGTTTCTGCTCAAATTGTTCTTCTGCTCAGGTGGAAGAGGTCTGATAGTATTGTCCGTAATTCCATGCATTTGGGTAGTTGTACTAGAGGAGGAAGCAAAAGGGGGAGGTGGGTTAGCAAACTTTTTGCGCCTTCCACACTTGCGCAAAACTCTGCCAAGGGCCAAGAGCTAAAGGGCTCCACCGCTGCAATATTGCAGGTGCAGAGGCCCTTGGCGTTTTTAAAGCCCGAATCCCTGTCATGGCAGAGCTTGACTTTGGCAGGGGTTGCGTGGCAAAGGGGAGCCCGAAAACTTCCCCGTATCCGCTGCTCACCTGGTACCAAGCGTTGTAGTTGTAGGCGGCCTGGTTGGCTTGCATGTCTCCGTCCGCCATCTGCCCAGATGCCAGAGCTGCCTCCTCACCCTGCGCTCGCTTCTCGTCTGGCTCTTCGCAGCTGCAAGATGCAAGAAATGCGCTGCTGTTATTCGACAGAGCAGAGGGCCCAGAGATGGAAAAGTCACCAGCTAGCTAGCAAGTCCTCGACTCGCTGGGTCTGCTTTGCCTCGAATCTTAACTGTCTGATATCCCAGCACGGTAAGGAGCTGGTGGAGAAGGGGGCTTCTGGCACCCCCAGCTCCCTTTCTGTCACCTCCCCACCCTCTAGGGAACGACAAATGGTGGCCCACTTTGTAAGGGCAGGACAACTCAGCTGTCTTGAGGGGGGGGGGGAGAACAAAACATCTCTGTTCCCCTGACCCCCACTTCAGGAAGGGGTCCAGGCCCCTCCCTTTGAGATACTGCACTTGCCTCTCTGCTCTGAAATATTTCCTTTATTTAACATAATTTATATAGCACTCGACTGTAAGTAAACCTCTAAGCTGTTTACAAAAGCATTATATCTTATTCCTCAGTTCTAAAAGGACTGCCTTTTCCAAAATAATAATAATAATAGCAGCAATAATTTATTATTTATACCCCACCCATCTGGCTGGGTCTCCCCTGCATCTAAGCCCTCCTCAACAGTCCCCACCCCAAACCTTTTGAAATTAGGCAGGAGGTGATCAGTGAGGGGGACTTTCTGGCTGCAACATGTGGAATACCCTCATACCCAGCAAGGCTCACCTGGCACCAAATCTGGTGTCTTTCCAATGCCAGGCAAATACCTTTTTATTTGCTCAGACCTTCAAGCTATTGATTATCTCCTTTTATTGTTTGGAGGTTTTTTCCTGATTCTGATGAGCTAATTATATTAATTTATGTGGGGTTTTTTCGGGGGGGGGGGGAGGAGATGTCGTTCTACTGTTGTGTGCTACCTTGCGAGTTTTCTAAACAAAGACTTGACATCCCAATAACTAAATGTCACTTGCCAGAAGCATAGAAACCCTGCTACACATTTGACAAGGAATTCAAGCCTTGGGCGCTATTCAATCCCA
Organism: Podarcis bocagei; assembly: GCF_964188305.1. Lineage (NCBI taxonomy): Eukaryota > Metazoa > Chordata > Lepidosauria > Squamata > Lacertidae > Podarcis > Podarcis bocagei. Next base: position 1,870,619 of record NC_138125.1, on the reverse strand, counting down.
TCAACCCGGGGAGGGGGGCCGTTAAACCTAAAGCCACCTGCTCCTCATCTATCTTCAGCACAAGAAGAAGCCAGTCGCCTGGCCACCCCTTAATAGGAAGAACAGCCTTGGAAGTTTCCTAAGTTTGAAGAACCTGAGCTGCTGCTTGAATGCTGCCTCCTTTGCTTCTAATGCTTCATGGGAAAAGAGTAAAAAGCTCTTGAGTGCTTGCATTTAAACATGAGGGGGCCTTGTTATACAGTGGTTCCGCTCCTTCCTCCTGGGCTGTGTCCAGAAAGTGGTGGTGGGGGATGAGTGTTCAGACCCCTGGGCTCTCACTTGTGGGGTGCCTCAGGGTTCTGTCCTCTCCCCCATGCTTTTCAACATCTACATGAAGCTGCTGGGAGAGATCATCAGGGGGTTTGGGCTGGGTGTTCATCAGTATGCTACGTCTCTTTCAAATCAGAACCAGTGAAGGCGGTGAAGGCCCTGTGTGAGTGTCTGGAGGCGGTTGGAGGTTGGATAGCGGCTAATGGATTGAGGTTGAATCCTGACAAGGCAGAAGTACTGTTTTGGGGGGACAGGGGGCGGGCGGTTGTGGAGGACTCCCTGGTCCTGAATGGGGTAACTGTGCCCCTGAAGGATCAGGTACGCAGCCTGGGAGTCATTTTGGACTCACAGTTGTCCATGGAGGCGCAGGTCAATTCTGTATCCAGGGCAGCTGTTTATCAGCTCCACCAGGTACGCAGGCTGAGACCCTTTCTGCTCAGAGACTGTCTGGCCAGAGTGGTGCATGCTCTGGTCATCTCCCGCTTGGACTACTGCAATGCGCTCTACGTGGGGCTACCTTTGAAGGTGACCCGGAAACTACAACTAATCCAGAATGCGGCAGCTAGACTGGTGACTGGGGGCGGCCGCCGAGACCATATAACACCGGTCTTCAAAGACCTACATTGGCTCCCAGTACGTTTCCGAGCACAATTCAAAGTGTTGGTGCTGACCTTTAAAGCCCTAAACGGCCTCGGCCCAGTATACCTGAAGGAGCGTCTCCACCCCCATCATTCTGCCCGGATGCTGAGGTCCAGCGCCGAGGGCCTTCTGGCGGTTCCCTCATTGCGAGAAGCAAAGCTACAGGGAACCAGGCAGAGGGCCTTCTTGGCAGTGGCGCCCGCCCTGTGGAACGCCCTCCCATCAGATGTCAAAGCGATAAACAACTACCTGACATTCAGAAGACATCTTAAGGCGGCCCTGTTTAGGGAAGTTTTTAATGTGTGACATTTTAGTGTATTTTTGGTCTCTGTGGAAGCCACCTAGAGTGGCTGGGGAAACCCAGCCAGATGGGCGGGGTACAAACAAACAAACAAATAAATAAATAATGAGGCACATTTTCATAAGTGGCGCATCAGATCATTCTCGACTGCCCACCTCCATGCAGAGGCAGTTTTTTCAGAAAAACTCTTTAGCACATCCGGGAATAGAGCTTCCACTCTGGCCTGTCTGTCTGTGTCTCCCCCCCACCCCCCACCCCAAGAAAGCATGGTCATATTGGGTGAACCAAAATGCATACTTTGGAGTAGGGCAGCCCAGAGAGACTTTTGCAGCTAAGCCTTAAGACTCTCACTGCTCTCTGCTAAACAAGACAGTTCATACCCATTTTCTGCTTTCCTTTTCAAAGACTCTTGCTCCTTCAGAAGGGACTGATGCTCTTCATAGGCATCCATAAGCCTGCAAAGAGGAGAGGGGAGAGAAAAAGAGGCTGCAGGTTAGGCCTTTCTGCTCGTCAGTGCAGGATGCAGAAACATTTCCATTTTGAAAGTTTGTGAACTGACTCACAGTAGTTTAAATCCTCTACTGAAGTTGGCATCAGTGAAGAGAACCCCACTTACTCCCAGGGCCAGAATTTCTGCAACCTTTAGCAGGAAGAACAGTTTTCTACAAAGAATGGTCTCTCATCAACCCTCCTGAACTTTGTCTGCAGCATACATGCCATTAATAGGCATTAAAATGGGCTCAGACGCTGTCCAGTTCCCCTAAGGCTGTTAAGCACATGTAAAACCTCACTTGTTCACATCCAGACCAAAATCTTCAAGGAATTCCACCTTTCGCTGAGAAAATATAATCCTCATTTTTATAGCCAACGTGCCACTGATCGCTTTGTCAAAACACGCAATGATGTTCTCTTCATTTTGTTTCAGGTCTCCATTGTACTCTATTTCCAGCAAGTTGAGATACAGTTTGGGGTTATCCTAGGCAAAATAAATTAAATACAGAAACATTCAGATGGCAATATTCAAGAGTAGTACACAAATTATTACAACCACAATGATGAGGTAGTTAAATATATTGAAGTTACAGGAGAGAATGTCTGAATGGTATGTCAGCGGTGGAGCCTCTCCTTGGGTGCAGGGGGAGTAAGCTGTGCATGCAAGACCTCTTCCTCTCAGAACTACCTCTTTCAAAAATGTTTTCATGCCGAGACTAATTTGCAACTACACTTCCAAAAATCAGATGGCTCAATTTAGCCATGCACAAGATCCTCTAAGTAAGCAGACGCACAGCAAACCAAGAATCCCATGAGCACCAGTCTTCTCTGCATTCTCCTCAGGGATTCATGGTATCATCAAGGTGCATCTTAGAACACCAGAATTATCCCTCCACCTCCTGGCCCAATCAAGGCACAAAAGTCTTGCAGGAGGTTAGGGAGGGGCTGGTACCTTCCTGAGGAGGAAAAACTTTTGCTTGCCTAGAGACATGCACCGGATCTCAATGCCTTGAAAAAATGAATTTTAGTGAGTGCACCTCTATGTGTTCATTATGGAATCTAACATAAATATGCATATTTGTAATGCACAGAACTTTGGAGTGCCCTCTGCTGCCGCCGCCTTAAGCCAGTACTGAGAAGGGTCTTCTGCCGTGAGGTATGGGGCTCCTTTCCCATTTTAATGTCTCTATTGATTCTTCTGGAAATGCACCTACATCTATGGCCCAGGAACTGGGGAAAGGGAGAGAGCTGCACCCCTGGCCACATTACAGCCCCAGGATCTGGCACCCCAGGCACTGCCATGCCAAGCTAGCTCTTCTCTGGAGGGAAGCCTGGAGTTTGGGGCATGGTGTGTAGGGAAGGGAGCCTGGCAACATCAGTTTAGAGGGACTGGTGTCTCCAAGTTGCAGCAAGACGCATTGCAGAGTCAAGAGTCGTCATCACTGTTGCCAGGCACGGGAGCCCCTTGGCAGAGGTGGCAAGGAAGGGGTCCAGTTAGCCCTCCTCCGAGAGCTGCCTACCCTGTCTCTGTCGATGGCGTCCAGAATCACTTTCCTGGCTTTGGGGAGGTTCTTCTGGATTTTGAAAAGGTGCCGAGCGAGCTTGACCGCGAAGAAGGAGGCTTCGTAGCTGGACTTGGCGTTCTTCACAGCTTCCTGGAGCAGGTGCTCAGCCTCCTCCATGTTCCCATGCCTCCGCTCCAAGCTCACTCTCCGCAGGCGGATCATGGCCAGGCCGGAAACGTTCTCCTCAAAGGTCTTCAGAATTCTTCGGGCTTCATTGATATTCCCTAAAAGCAAGGGGAAACGTGTGGGTGTGGAATGGCACCTGGCTGGAATCAGCCAACAGCCCCTCGGGGTCCTCCTGCACAACTCCCTGCCAGGTACCCAAAGATCAGTTTTGGCTTTACTGTAGCTGAGTTAAGTTTCAGATGGGCATGAAAGGGAGGTGGGGGCTTCAAGCACCAGACTTTGTTCAGGTCACTTGATTCCCGCCTTCCTGAGAAGTAGGAAGCAACAACCTGCTACAGTGGTACCTCGGGTTAAGTACTTAATTCGTTCTGAAGGTCCGTTCTTAACCTGAAACTGTTCTTAACCTGAAGCACCACTTTAGCTAATGGGGCCTCCCGCTGCACCTGTGCCGCCACCACATGATTTCTGTTCTTATCCTGAAGCAAAGTTCTTAATCCAGGGTACTATTTCTGAGTCTGTAACCTGAAGCGTATGCAACCCATATGTATGAATATCTCCTTCACACCAAACAGAGAAACTGGAACAAACTAAGAGAATCAATGCACAGGTGTTCATAAATCCGCCCTCAAGTTGTCCAGCAGCACACGCAGCGCCCTCCTCAGGAGTCTCCTTTGTGGTGCAGTTTCAAGGCGGGAATAGTGGAAGTCGCTTCCAAGCAGCAGGAGACATTCCTCCGCCTCTTGCCAAGCCCTCTGGCACTCTCGTGGAGAGGAGCAGGGTGTGCTCTCATATGTGCGGAGGTTGAGAGTAGACAGATAAAAACAGGAGTCTCCCTGCAAGGAGGGCTGATTACAGTCGTCATGGGTGGCAAGTGTCTGCACACACCCAGCAGATTCCATGCACAGATTCTGCAATGTCCTGGAAAAGATCCTCAACTTCAAATAGAAGACACAGACACTTAAATACACCCTGATCTACATTTTACTACCAGCTACTAGAGTCACAAACTTTGCTAAATTTTACCATCTGCATAATCTCTTCTTCTAACCAGGCTCTGCAACCAATTCAGAGAAGCAGCAACGTTAGCACAGACTGCAAAGTGAGGTTAGAGGAAAACGGCAAGTGTTCCTATTTTGCAGGCATGTAATCCCCATAGGGATACTGGAAAGAGACCCTAAGAAGTGCTGCTACTAGGAGAGGAGTCAACAGTGTTACAGCAGGGATATGACATTAAGCACCTCCTTGAATCCTCTGTACAGCACTGGTCTTTCAGTCAGGTCTGATCGCTGAGATGCCAATCACGGTCCTAAGCAGAAGACCTGAACCTTCAAGATGTGCCCTACTATCAATGTTTATAGGGCCTCATTCACTTCTCCAGAATTTGCAGTGGCTGTTTCATCCACGGATGAGCAACCTTTCCTGGGTTGCCAAATGATCAAAATACTGGGATATGGAGATGCGTATCTCCAGATGGTCTACGACCATTTACATTTACTCTTATCCTGCGGCAAGGAAAAAAGTGCATGTATCCTCATTTGCTTTTATTCTTGTTATAGTCTTCTTCATGGAGTGGCTTACAAGGAGGCATTTAAGTTTGTAGAGAAAATGACTGACTGAGCGGTGAGCCTCCAAGAGCCTGCCGTTCTGTTTGGCTGAAGGATGCCTCTGCTACCCATTCCTTCCTCTCGGAGACCCGGCTCCTCACTCACCTTGCTGTTCTTCAAAGGCTGCCCAGAGCAAGTGCACCATCGGCTTCTTTGAGAGGTGTATCGTGCAGGCCCGGCTGTAGACGTGCCTCACTCCTTCGATGCTGTGGTTCTCCATATACTTGGCATACTGCATTTGAAGACAGAGCAGAGACTGAACAATTCACAGCTTACTCTGGGCTGCTAAATACTTGAGAGAACTATAAAATTCTTGTGTTTAAACCCATTCAGCACCTTTATTGAACCATTAGACTAGTTTCTGTAAGGAGGGACGAAGAGAGGCAACGAAGTTGGCATATGCAGCTGTCAAATCTGGTTGCAAGCAGACCATCTCCTAATGCAACAGATATAGTTATACATGAACAACATTCAAACAAGAGTACAGAAGGTTAGTCACTGATCATCAATGTTTGCAAAGGCAGAGAGCTGTGCGTGGGAGACACGCCCCGTACCTTGATCCAAAACTCCTCATAGAGGGCACAGGAGATCACACAGCGCTCAAAGAGGACCACCACTCGCTCATGAGTCCCGTTTTCAATCTCAAAGTCCAAGTACTCCTTCCAGTTCTTCAGCTGAGTTTTCTCCAGAGGTTTAACGTGAAAATAAGGTCGTTTTATCTGAAATGGAGGAGAACCAAGGGAACGGAAAGTAAACCAGTTTTACAATGGCGACAAAACTTTCATCTGCCACTTAATCCCGCCAAGCACGTGAGAAACTGGAACCTGCTGCTATCTAAGCGAAGGCCTGCTCAGAATCAACACATCCATATATAAGTGAATGCGGAGGAGAGGTGTGGATCGCATTATTCCCCCTACATTTTTCCAAACCTGTGAACAAGGCCTCCATGCGCCCAGCTTGGAGACAATCACAAGTTTGAAGACCCTCCACAAGTCGTGGACAGACCTCCGGAATAATACTGTTGCTCCTTCCACACATTAATTTATACATGGATTAATGTGTGATCAGCCCTATACCCCCTGAAGTGTAGTTTCAAGAACAGCTGACCAAGCTAGCAAGTTCCCTATACAGAAAGACCTAACAAAGATCAGGCACAGAACTCTTGGGTCCAATAAGAATGCACAGCTCTCAGCCTTGCTCTGTTTCAATTCAATAAGTGGCTGCATTCCTTAAGAACACAGAAGAGTCATCATGTCTCAAAGGTGGCCAAACAGATGTCTTCATTCCAAGTAGGATGCAATGGCAAGATCCCTCTTTCCATTGCTTCTTATTGCCAAACCTGGGCCTCCTCTACGGTTCTTTTAGCGAGTATAATCTGCTCATTGTGCCTCATGGGCATCCTTTACACTTTGGCCAATTCTCATTTGCCATTTCGTTGCTCATTCACTGACTTTGGAGAAATCTTTTTGGCGCTCTTTGCAATCTGCTTTGCTTTTCAGCCTTAACTCCCCAACCCTGCACACCCTCAAGCTCTTAAGGAACCTAACTTCTTACCTCCCTGCATTGTAAGGATTGCCCACTGATTGGTACCCTTTTGCCTCCTACTCTTGAATCATCACCAATCCAAAAGGGCCTGTCTTCTTATCTCCTGGCCACCAGGAGGGGGGCTTTGCCCAAAAGTCCTCCCCAATTACCAAAATACAACCTTTGCTCAGATTTCGGCCAAAGCATTCTTCTTTTCTAAGCACCCTCTGTGTTCTAAAGGAGAACTCCTAAACCACTCCAACTTGTAAATGTTCTGTACTGCTAGGAAGTTGCTCCCTTCAGGCTGCACTTATGGACTTCCTGGAGATGTCTAGCTGGCCACCACTGGAAAAAAGAATGCTGGACTAGATGCCCCTGCCTTAGAGGAGAGCACTGCTGGGTGAGACGGCAGAAACAGGATCATGGGACTTTAAAAAAAATCAACCGCTCAGACACTAAGTTAGAAGGGTAAAGCAAGCAGAATGTGGGTATCTAGAGATCTATCCCATTTTATAATTTTTTGCTTCTTTAATGGCCACACCTAAAAAACCACTTGTCTCTGAAATCTTGAGACGCTATTAAGCCAATTAAGAGTATCCAACAGAGATCGGATCTCATCTCTCCTACACCCCACGTTCTTTGGAGCCTATGGACAAGCAAACACCCTGAACAGAAGCAGCATCAAAGGAGACAACAGAAGCAGATGTCTTGGTAAGAAGTCCCACATGTCTCATTACATTTATAAAAATGCTGCAATTTCATTAAAAATGTAAGTATCAGAGCATTACAAAACTACAAAAAACAAAAATCACAGATCACTGGCTAACTAGCAGAAATTATTTTATTCTTTAACTATCCACATTAGGTGGGGGCATAGGAAAGTTTTCAATGAACATTTCAAAATTAATACAAAAACCACTGGCTGAATCTCTGCTGGAAGAGCATCCCTCAAGACCAGGCCAATAACACTGGAGCCTTCTCCAACTTGGGGGATAATCAGCAGCGCCATTAAATATCATCTTGGTGACTGAGATAAGATATAAGGATTCAGGCAACCCCTCGGGTGCCCTGGACCGAAGTTGTTCAAGGCTTTGTAAATTAATACAAGGGCCCCGAACACGGCTTGGCAGCAGATGGGCAGCCAGTGCAGATCTTTTCACAACAGTGCCACATGTTGCCGGCTATCTGCCCTCATTAGCCCAGCAAAGCCTGCCTAACGCTGGACTGAACTCTGGCCACTTTGAGCTGCTTGCAAGGGGGAACGCAATAGGAAAACTGCCTATTCTTCATATATGGTCACAACTGTTAATTTGTATTTTGTGGCAAATTTTTACATTTGAAGCAAAAGCACAGCCTGTAAAGGAATTTGCTATTGGTGTTCCGGCTTCAAAGAGAGAGAGCTTTGGTTAGTTGTTGGCATCTGTCTGTCTTGGGACACAGTGGGTGGAATTGTATCTCACAGGGGGAAAGTGCTCTGCCCAGCAACCACCAGCCCCTGCTTCCAGAAAAGCTGGGGTACTGAAGACATCAAGCAAGCGACCTCACTTATGAATCCTTACATTTATACAGAAATCAATTAATTTCACAGGTGCTCGGCTTGCCTACAAGCAGATAATTCTGTAGTCCAAGAGGCATGAGGACTGTATGCCCCAAGATTTTAGGTATCGCTCCCAGAGAGTATAAAGGATCTATATACAAGTGGTACCTCTAGTTACGGACTCAATCCATTCTGGGGTGCCGTTTGCACCCCAAAAAGTAACTAGAGCGCCACTTCTGTGCACGGCAAAACCCAGAAGTATACACTTCTGGGTTTGCCGTGTTCGCAAGCCAAAAAGATGCAACATGAACCTAATGCAACACGAGGTATGGCTGTAATCACAAACTACTATGCTTTTGTTATAGCAGCCATTTGATGTCTTGTGTTTATTGTTGAAATGAAAATATATGAATTATGTTAACAGGAAATTTGACTTCAATGATTTTCATTGGTCTTTTTGCACTCTGATTTGCACTTTCTAGAAAAGCAGTCCACACATTTTAAATTAAATAAGCAATCAGTGAAGTGTAGCGCAGACTCCAAAAATGCACTGTGTTGAACCTCAAAATAGGGGACCCCAGTTGCAAACCCTGCTCAGCCATGAAGGTGTATACAAGTGCCATTAAAAAACTGAAACCATGAGACTGCAGAGGTGGACTACAGAGGCCATGCTGGCTGGGGCTGATACAAGCCAGAGATCAACAACATCTCCACCCCTGCCTTAGTCTAACTTGCTAGGAGAGGCTGCCTGGCCTGCCCTGAACGCCATTGGGGAAGGGTAGGATTAGTAAGCTTAACTGGACATCCAGAACCGCAATTCAAGATGCAAGAAGACTCTGTGCTGTTTTTGTGGCAATATACTAACACAGCAATCCCTCTGGATTTTTATTTTTTAAGTGTATTAAGGATGAAAAAGCTATACTATACAGGTACATCCCTCTGCCATTTGGATTCAAGAGAAAGCTTGCACTTTAGCCCATTAAATGTGTATCTAATATTCAAAATACTCCCAGTCGAATGCAAAGCTGTTAATTAAAGTCTGCTGGCCGCAGCAGAAGCTGAGTGCAATACAAAGGGATGTGGAGCCACACCCAAGTTACTCAGGAATATCTTTATGTAGAGTATGAATTTGCTTTAGGACCTGCCCAAGTTGGGTGGCCTTGACAGATTGCAACACATCCCATTTCACTCACCTCTTCCTCCAAGGTGGAGCTCCAAAAGCCGCCACCACAGACAAGCTCTAGGCAGAATGTTATGATAACCTTAACTCCGCTTGAAGTCATCTTAAGGGTAGGAAGCCCTTGGCCAAGGCAGGCGGCTGGTGCTGCCCTGGGCTCCTGGGGGCTAACCCTCCAGGCAGGGAGTCACTACCTTCTGCTGCTTTCAAGTCAGGGCCCCTGCCTAGCAATACTGATGACCTTCCACACCCAGCAGCCAAGAGGTTGTGCATTTACTCAAAACAGCACTTTGCAGTTATTTGTCATAGGAGGAGACAGTTCGTTTTCTCTTTATGCAAACTAAGCCAACTGGAGATCAGATGAGAACACTGTTATTGGCCCTTACAGTGAAGAAATAAATAATCTTGTGCCAATGTAAAGCTCCTGAACTTGGCACCTTTGATATTTCAGACGGTTTAAACTGCTAAATAAAATGACTCAAACAATACATACTACACATCACACAAATACAGCAATCCTGAGGGCAAGAAAGCAAAGAAGGCGCATGAAATTCCAAATGCAAGCAAGAGATAAGGCTGCAATCTCAAGTTTGTCGGGCATGCGCTATCTGAGGGATTAAACAACTCTTCTTTCATCACTGAGGGGGCCTGCCTACAAGCAGCAAACAGGGAAACAGGGAAAGTTCCCGTAAGGCAACCACAAAAAATGCTGATGCAATGGCACCTCTGTGTAGAATTGTCACTCTGAGTAAGTAATACCTCTGGCTCAGAGATCTGCACCAATTCAATCTGCTACAGGTTCAGGTTCAAGGTGTAACCTTTATCTTGGCAGCTTGAGATCAGTTTACTTGCAAGACCACTTTGCCTTATATATGCCCACTTGATTGCTTCCATCTGCAGAACCAGCACTGTTAACAGGTGCCATGTAATACATAAGAAGTCAATCTTTGAGTGTGGCAGCACCTACACGTAGGAAATCCCTGCTTATTGACATCAGGCAAGCACCTTCAATGTACTTTTTTCAGTGCTTGCTAAAAACATTTTTGTTTAGGCAAGCCATTATTTCACTGTACAAATGACTTAGCAAGCATAAGAAGAACTGTAGGACTGACGCCTAGCAAGTCTTGTGGATGAAGTCTGTGGAACCAGGTGGCGGCTCAAAGGTAAGTTTGTGCGCTTCAACTACAAGCTGCTTTGGACATGACCCACAAATGCCAGAAACAGCTTCTCCAGGGAAGTCCAAAGCGGCTGCTGCTGCCGCCTCCTCCTCCACGGAATTACAAAAGCATGTTATGCAAAGGAACTTACCCCTTCCTCAAAGGTCCACCTCTTGCTGACTTCATGCTCATTGTGATTGAACATTTCTTGATGAATCTCAATGATTCTGTGACGCATGTTTTCTATTTCAGTGATTAGCTAAACAAATACAGAAAGGAAAGGGTTTGACAAAATCCAGACACGCTTTTATGAGGCAGTGAGCTTCAAAATTTTCCTTCTGAAGCAAGCACACACTGTGCTCAAGAGGGGATCCAGAAAATCTGCCCGGCTGGGACTTTGAAATGTGATGTCCTTGGACTCTATTGCCAGCACAGCACCTGGGATCTGCAGAATCCAGTTCTTAAGGACAAACCTCTAGTCTGACCACAGCGAAGGAGAACAACAAGTACCTAAGTCAAGGGTAGATTTCAAGTTTTCCAAATTCAAGGTACCACATTCGTTACGTCCACCTAAAGCAACAGGAGAAGACCTCTGGTTGAGAATCTTGGGAGAGTTCTTGCCAGTCAGATTTGGCAATAGTGAGCTCGATGGATCATTGGTCTATAGGTCTGGCAGCTGCTTATATATCCTTCTTTCTTCTAAACACCCACAACAAAGGGGTAGGGAGACCCTGCACGGCACTTCTGCTGCTCGCTGTGCTTCACAGGCCCTGCCACAGATCTGTTGCCTCAAATACACGGAGTGACAGCTCTCCTTATCCCCATCTTTTGAAAGAAGGAACTCTAGCATTTCCAAATTTTGGTGAAGGGAACTGCTAACAGGATTCAGCATTTCTGCTGCCTGAGGTGCTGCTTCCTGTGACAGGTAGCCAGCCTTCCCCTTAACTTTGAAGCTGCAGCTGAGCTGGAATCGTCCCAACAGCTGCAGGGTAATCCATCCACCTCCTCAGCTGGGAGTAAGGCAGGGCTTTATCTATTTATTAAAGTATTTATGATCTGCGTTTTTCATAAAAGTATATAAAGGTTGTATACAACATAAAAAGGTTCAGTAAAATTGACAAAAGCTTCCATAAGACAACATGTCTTGTAGCTACATCATCAGGGTATTTAGGAACCCGTAACAGAACCCTCCTTGCTGAGGAAAGGCAGGAAGGAGGGATTTGGATATTGCTACCTAAAGACATTTAGAGAGAAATGAAGAAGTGACCAAGCCAGAAAAAAGGGGGGAAATGGGGAAGGGGTTTGCTGTTGACAACCAATCTGCCTCAACAGCAATGCTGGCCAAAAACTGGTAGACCCTGCCTGCAAACTACTTGTATAAATACAGTGGTACCTCGGGTTAAGTACTTAATTCGTTCCGGGGGTCCGTTCTTAACCTGAAACTGTTCTTAACCTGAAGCACCACTTTAGCTAATGGGGCTCCAGCTGCCGCCACGTCGCTGGAACACGATTTCTGTTCTCATCCCAAGGCAAAGTTCTTAACCCGAGGTATTATTTCTGGGTTAGCGGAGTCTGTAACATGTAGCGTATGTAACTTGAAGCGTATGTAACCCGAGGTACCACTGTAAATGCTAAAGGTCAGATCTTGCGTCAGTTCAGGCTCTACTCTAACCAGAATCAAGAAGAAAGGCTTCAGAAGCACATGTGCTAAAACTAGGACAGGAATATGGAGAGCTGCTATGGGTGAGAGACAAGGCAGGGAATAACTTTAAAGGCAGAAAGCAAAGGACGGCAGCTGGCAAATGCGGAAACATGACACCAGATACAGACACGCCCGGCTTCTGAATGTGCTTTCAAAGAGCTCTAGTCAGCAAAAGATCCAGGCGTTTTATGAGCAGCTGAATAAATTAGGCCTATGCAAAACTGCTGTTATTAACCCCGAGGAAAAAAACTGGGCAAGCTATGCACAGTTACCTTAGCAGGGTCAGTTATATCTTCAGTTCCAGAAGGGAGGTCATCTCCAGGGGGGGCATCCTCCCCATTATGGCTATTGGAAGAAGCGAGTTCTCTGCGCAGTTGGATAAACTGTTCAGTAGTAAGAAGGTCCCGGGGCAGGTTATTCTGGACATGCTCTTTGAACCTTCAGTCGAGAGAGAGAATGAGAATGAATTTGTGGACTGTTCTAAGATGAAACTGGACAGCTCTTTGCCACAACGAAACTGCTCTAGGAAGAACCCAGGCAGCAAGTGTTGCATTTGTTACTTTTTAATAAGCAACCAGCTGGCCTTGCTTTCCAGAAACGCCTTTTCTCATTTCATCTGGTTGCCCTTGACCGTTGCAGCTCTTCTTTATAATCACATATTACAAAAAAACAACAACCCACTAACATAAGATGTTAAGTTGCTTGTTAGGAGCTTATTCATCTTCCAAAAGGAAGCCCTGAAGCTCAGCTGCATTACCACAAATAACTCAGAAAGCCACCCCTGCTGCTCTATTTCACACTTGCAGTTAGTCAGAAATTCAGGAATTTAACCCCTGGGAAACATTTAAGAAACTGACATCCAGTTTGTGCCCATCAACCAGCTCACAGACAACACAATGACACAGTAAGCGTCTGTGCCCAAGGAGAAGATTTGTCACCCTATCAGGACTTACCAGGGCTTTCCGTAGCTGAACTGCTCTTACAGATGCCAAGCTATTTCTCTGGGACAGATAAAATTATGCTACCTAGCAGAGAATACATGCCTGGCAGAACATTTATAAGTGCTCATCATCATAATGAATGCCATGTATAAAGTGCTGAAAATTATTAGATGCTCCACTACACATGACATTTTCACAGTTACATTGCTCAGGTGTATCGTCGTCTCAATTTCCTCCTTTAGAATACAACCAGAACACACATGCAACTAACAACTTCAAGGCCTTTCAGTGCTGCAATAATAGGACATTACAGAAACCAAAAGTGTAACACTAACTCAACCTTAACAACCTCCTTACCTTTGGAAATGATGGCTGTAAAGCTGGGTGGGAATCCCAAGAATGCGGTCAAATACGGCAGTCACTGCTCTCAGGTTAGCCTGTTCATTTTCCCAGTTTATATACATTTCCCAGAGTTTGTCAGAGCGGAAATCTGTCCCTGCAGCTAAGACTGCATGTTCGTAGGTCCTGGGAGGTAAGACAATTTATGTCATCATGGAAATACTTCATTAGTCCTGAGCACAGATCCTGCTCAGGTGGCTAGAGTTTCTCCCACTCACTAAAAAATAAAACATGGCAAAATCATGCACTCATTGGCTGCTTAATATATAATGGATAGCACCCAAAATTCTCTGTCTTATGAATAATTGTGAATCACCCTGTGGTCTTCAGATGAAGGATGGTATGAAAATTAATTAAAGGGATAAATGGAAGCTGCTTTATGCCAAATCCGCCTCCTGGTCCATCTAGCCCAGCACTGTTCACAAGAATTGGCTATGGCTCTCGAGGGTTTCAGAGAGCTGTTCCCAGCCCTGCCTGGAGATGGCACTGGACACTGGACCCAGGACACTAAACCAAACCTTCCAGGCTCCGAAGGGGAGGAGGGGAAAGCGGAGGGGGAAACTGGGCTTGCTCACATTTTGCAAAACCATAGTTTATCTGAAAACAGTCATCATCAGCCTTTTAAATCTGACTGTTCTGATAGAATTTGATACTGTTCATTTTTTAGGCGATTTTGGCTCAGATGTCATTTCTGCAATATTCTATACCCCCAATTCCTGAACTGATGCAAAATATCAAAAGCACTTTCCTTCCATCAGTGACAATGTAAAAATTTTAAGATCCGAAGACAAACCAGTGTAAAATTTAACAAAAAGCTCCCTCACTCTTTCAAAACAATACCCTTTCTTCAACACCCTCAAAAAGACCGCTAGACTAAGGATGTGGTGACATGAAAGTTTATTTCAATTTGACTGAATTGTCCAGTTGACAAACTGGCTTTAACAGCAACTAGTGAAATATGTGAACACAGAACACATTTCATTAACCAAACTGGGAGAAGGTATTAAAAGCAGACTTCCACACCCTCTTGTTGAAAAGAATGAAATTTGTGATGACACAGAAAACGATCAGGGTTCTCACCGTGCAATGCCAGAAAATATTCCGTGTGAACCATTATTTTAAATTTACAAAACATGCCTATGATGCGTTTTAATCCTTGTTGGCCCCTCCCTCAATTTAAGGCAGGGATGGGGAACGCTCCTCTGCCCTGCAGACTCCATCTGGCCAGTGAGGATTCCACGCTGGATGCAGATGGAAGGGCTTCTCTTCTGCCCCGGCCAGCACAGAAACGCAGCAAATGGCAGGCATCTAGATTATTAACCCGTGTTTCTTTCGTGGAATCGCAGACTTGGAAGGGCCCCTGGGGAGGTGGGTCATCTAGTCCAACCACCTGCAATGCAGATCTACTCCAGATCAGGACTTTGGCATGGGGAACAACAAGGCTTTAATCATTTCCCCACTTGGGGTTGCAGCCCCAAAAAGGTCCCCGGGTGACGGCTTCCCTTTCATTCCAATGGGAATACCCCCCTGCTCAGGGTTCCAAACTACAGGAGTCAGGGTGGGGAGGGCTACCCCCCAGCAGCAGGGGGCAAAGGGGTGAAGCTTCCACTTCTAATGCCTGGAGTGTCCTGATGCAGGCAATTTGCATTTGCGGGGGGGGAGGGGGGAGTCTTCCCCCTCAATGCAAGCTGGAGACAATATGAATGAATGGGATGTGGCATGTGGGCAAGAAATTACTACTACTACTATTATTTTATCTATTTGTTTGTTTGTATACCACCCTTTATCCCTAGATCTTAGGGCAGTTCACACCATACAAATGCAAGATGAAAACACAAAATGCATAATCAAAACAATAACCCAAACAAAACAAACCTCTGTGTGCGCGTTAATGAGCATGGGGTGCTTCCAGGCATACTGGCATGCAGGGCACATGACCCACAGAAGAATGTGTCCCTGAAGGAAGTTTCTCCACCCCAATTGCTGTTAACTCAAAGACATTACAAGCTGAGAGCTGCAGCCTGAGCAGAGGTCTACATCCAGGTCTCCCAAGACCAGTTCAGACGAGTCAGTTTCAATTTCACACCCCAATGGTCTACTCCAGGAGCTTTGATAGCAGAAGCAGTGTGCCTGCCCTCTGTTCAACTCAGATGGAAAATGAGAAGGCTGTTTTTCACATGACTGAGCACAGCTCTACGCAAAACTCCACCCCACAGGGTATTTATATTGGATTGTTTTTGCAAACAACTTACCCCCTAATGGTCCCAACAGTTTCAGGGTCACTGGGATCCAGCGTCTCTTTGAGGAAGTTTATGTAATGGATCCAGAGATCAACACTAAGAGGTATTGCCTGGAGTCCCCTTCGATATACCTACAAAGAGAACACCAAAAGGCTATTTTTCGAATCCTTACTTAGGTGGCATAAGAGAGGCAACACTGTGTTATCCGGTGAACCTTAAGAAATACTAATGTACTGGAATTTTGTTTAAATAATCTACCATTACCATTGGGTGGAGGTTGGCTAGAACATGGCAATGCTCTGATCTCCACGTGCGGAGTCTTGATCTTCAAAGCGCAGCAGTCCCTGCATCTGACCAGGCTGTGTGGGCAGGCTTTGGGGTACAGACCATAGGGCACAGACCCTTTAGAGCACCAATGACAGCGTCTGACCAAAAATGCAATAAGATGTAGCAATGGTGACCAGCAAAACCAACCACAGTGTTCGAATTTTGCGAAATAATAATAAATGTATAACGTAAGTGACAGAAAAGCCCTGCCCTACTTGTTAAGCTGCAGTGTAATGCAGACGCTTGCACTGCAAAGCTTGACAAACTGTAGTAGAGGTTTAACGCACCTGCCAACAAAGAGAGAAGATATTAGCTCCGAGTGCCACAAGGAGGGACAAGCGCAAACAGAAAGCCCTGTACGAAGAGTGGAAGGTACTGGTAGCCAAAGAGTTACTTTCTGTGGTTTGGTCGGTGTTTGGCTCACAGGACCCAAGAGCAACAGCTGAAACCCACAGCCTACATACCTCGTCCGACTGCTTCATGTTGCTGTGCCGCTTCTCAAGGTCTGCATATTTTTTCCAATAGCCGTAGCAATATGGGTAGTGTGCAAAAAAACTGTCGAAGGCTTTTCTGGCAGCTAGTAAATGGTTCTGGGGGGGAAACACACAGCTCAGTTTCAGAGGTCTTAGACTTTGCATAGGTCATTCCACACATTATCAGGAGGAAGTTCTGTCAAAAGTGAGGCCTCCCCGAATCCAGAACAATAGCACTTCTTTTAAAAGAGCCAACCAACAGGGGCTGCTTGCCTGGACATTCTTCATCCATGCACAACAAAAGAAAAGGCTGAAGGAAAAGTAGAAGTCCTGCAAACCTTAGAAATCACAACCTCCTCTGGATTTCACAACCATCTTATAAAGAAATAAACAAGAATCTTTCTAGTATTTATCAATGAGCAGAATCCGTGGAACGACAGCACAAAGACAGGCATACACAATCACTACCCCTCAGCTCTGGAATGCTCTTCCACAACATGCTCAAAATCCTGGCCAGCAATGGAAAACCAACATTTTTATGAAAGCTTTCAACAGGTGAAAACCACCAAAATGAAAGGGATACCTCTCACAAAGTTAGCCTTTGGGATTAAAAAAAAAAAACCCCTCTCAAGAAGTACTTTAGTTAGTCTAGTGCTATCTGTATTAAAGAACCAGAACTATTCTTTTCAAAGGGCTGGACCATATGAGTTATATAGATTTGATTTGTAGAACAAAAACTTATTCAACGATCCAAAGAAATACTAAGTTTAAGAACTGCTGTCTAAGAATTTACAGCCTGCTGCAAATAGTCTTCTAATTTGTCTAATTTAGAACAGCCTAGGCATGCAGAGGGACCTTCCCAGTTGTTGTGAGAGCAACTGTCTCTATTATTTGAACTTTCTCTCCCTGCTGTGAAAACCCCCAAAACACAAGTATCTTCCAGACAATGTTGCAAGACCTTTGAACCAGCTGGTGATGACCAGTTATTTGTATCAGATGCTTTAATATATCCTGTACTTTAAATTCTTGTTTATTTCATTGCATGCTAGGAACACTTTGGGGGTTATGGCACCACTTGAAATATCAAAATCAGCGCTGACGTACTGAAGCACTGCCCATTTGAAAGAGGACAGGGGAGAGAAAAAGACAAACCACTTGCTTACCTCTTGTTCTACATACTGCAGGAGATAGACCCAGCCCGTGAAATCTTGTGGATTAGTTTCAACCACCTTCCAGAATTTTTCAAACTCGGGAGGGAATGAAGGTTCAGGGTCACCAGTCTTTGCAGCTTCATTGTCTGCCATTTCACTGTCCTGGGTAGTTTCTTCCAGAGTGTTGTCGCCGGGAGAGTTGTCAGGGGACTGCTCCATCTCCGTCACACTCATGATCTCCGTGCTGAAGTCAGCTGGTTGCTCACTCTTGGCATCAGTGTCCTTGCCCATGCTCTCGCTTTTCAAGTTACTGTTGTCTTCCTTATGATCTGAACTCTGCATAGCGACAAGACACTCCTCTTGTTCTGTTAGAAAATAACCTGTTGAAGTGGAAAATCATCGTCATCATCATCTGCTGGGGATAAGATTCCTAAAACAAGGGCAGCTGACACTATACATCCCCAGATAGAGGGGAATAAAAATGTTGAAGAACCAAGGATGAATGAATGAGACGTGCACCAAAACACCCTGAGCATCAGTGGCTGGATTGGGATACAATCCTAGATATCAGAGTTAAAACTGACTTACAGTTCTGCATCTTGGTTCCCCTAGTCAATGTATTTGTCAAGTATTGAGTGAGAAGCAAACAGTTTTCAGACTCTCTCCTCTGGCATCAGAAGAAAGGAAGCCTGAAGGCCAAAACCAAATTACTGGCTAAAGATACCGTATTTTTCGCTCTATAACACGCACCCGACCATAACACGCACGTAGTTTTTAGAGGAGGAAAATCCGGAGGCATGCCACCTGTAGGCATTCCCTCCATAACACGGACAGACATTTCTCCTTACTTTCTAGGAGGAAAAAAGTGAGTGTTATGGTGCAAAAAATATGGTAATTAATTTAAGAACTGTCCCCAATTTGTAAACAGTGGGTGATATTACTCAGTGTAGACCCACTGACATTAAGGAACATGATTAGGGTAGGTTCATTAATTTCAATGGGCGTTTTTGGAGTAAAACCTTTGGTTGAATACCACTTGCTGTACCTGCACTTCTCAGATAAATCTGAAGGTGAGGGCAGGTGGGGGAGGCAGAGAGCAGTATGAGATTGACAAGCAAGCACACACATATACACATCCAAAGATGAAGAGAACTAACCAAAATCTGAAGAAGGTGTGCACTCAATACTGATAGAAAAAACAAAGCAAACTCTAAAAAAGTTTGGTGCTCATACCTTAAATCCCAGCTCTCCTAGTTTAGTAGAAAAAAAAAAAAACCCTGGAAAATGCCACTGCAGCCCAAACCTTAGCCTACATAACTTACTAGAAAGTAAATTTATTTGAATTGTTTCATATTCTGAAGAAATACCTAAAATTACTGATAGCTATATAGAAGTCTTCTGCATTATTAAATGCTGTTAATAATAAAATACTGTTACAGTACTGTACTATCATCCAAGCTCTTGGCTAGCCTATCTTTCCTTCCAACAGCTGGGACTTTATCAGCCACATGGCCTTTCTTTTATACACACACCCATCAAAGATAAGTGGCAGCCCTCCAAATGAAGGTTAACGCTTTTGTTGGGAAACTTGTAGGCTTTCTGCTGTGCTAACTATGACAGCGGAATTGCATTTCAGTTCCCTCTCTGAATGTAATGTTCCAATTAACTGGTTGAGATACTCTGAAATAATCCTATTAATACTAACAACAAAACACAGACCACTAGCTGTAGAGGAGCCGGAAAGTCCAACTCAAGCCCCACAAGATAATAGGGACTCACAAGTTGGAAGGGACCCTGAGGGTCATCGAATCCAACCTGTGAAATGCAGGGATCTCAGCAAAAGCATCCCTGACAGATGGCCATCCAAACCTCTGCTTGAAAACCTCCAAGGAAGGAGAGTCCACCACCTTCCAAGGGAAACCATTCCACTGTCAAACAGCTCTTACTATCAGAAAATTATTCCTGGTGTTTCTGACTAGCCCTTTAGAGACTCATCTTTCCTCCCGCTCACAGTTCCTGAATTGCCTGCAAACCGAAACCCACATCCACACACCCTGGAACAGCTTGCCCCAGCTGTTACTTTCCCCATAAACCCTCCAAAGCACACAACAATCACATGCCCTACTCTGGAAGACCAGCCGAAAAGAGTGAGCTCCCGCCAACCCCTGAACACAAGTAAGTAACAACAGGCACAAATGCTTCTAGCCAGCCCATCTCCCACACTTCCTTTGCAAGGCAGCCCCGATGCTCTCAGAACTCTCACCTCAGAAAAGGGTTCCAAGAGCTCTGCACTGGAATGCCAAACAGGCAGAGAGGCCCTCCCTATTCCCTGCACAGTCAGACAACCTGCAAACATCTAAACCCCAAATCTTCAAAACCACAATGGCTTTTAAAGCAAAATGGGGCACCTACCTTGGCAAAGTGGCTTCCCCAGCGTGCAATTAGACTAGTTGCAAAAACCCCATCCCATCCCTGAGAGTCATGCGTCACCACCTCTGTGATAATTCCAAACTTTGGAAGACCAAAGGCCTTGCCCACATAATTTAATCAAGCTAGGAGAAATGAGCGTCAGGCCTTGATGTGGGTATTCTCCCGTACTGCTTTATGAGCAAGACGGTAACAATTAACAACCTGTAATCAAGGCTGATGATGATCATCAATCACAACACTTCTATAACCGAGACAGTAAAAATCAGTTCCCAGCATCTCTACATGAGAAATGTAGCTTAAGTAATTAATACTTTCAGAATAAAAGGAAAAGCAATTATATAATTACAGATTTTTTTCCAGGGGTTGGACAGTGATGAAGAAAATTAAAGTTTCAACCACAACACAAATTTGGGTGTGCTCTTAGATGTAGCCCTAAGTCTGCGTGCCCAGCTTTCTGCAGTGGCCGGGACTGCATTTGCACACTTGTGCCTGTTCTAGCACACAACTTTTGCACATTTAACCTGTGCACATTCAGCTTTATGCATTTAGCAAAATAATCGTTAAAACTGAAAAACTGGGTAGAAAGGGGGTGGGTGTCCAGGGGAAAAAAAGCTCTGGCAACCCCACCTGACATTGCACCCAACCTGATTTTAGTTTTGGCACACTTCCCAGAATGTAACCCCTTGTAAATTGCAGGCTTACTCTGTTTTTAGGACCCACCCTACTTTTGTAATTGTAATTTGTTTTTAATGTTTTTAATGTTTTATTTTAGTGTAATGGTGTGACACACCTTAGGCCCTTAGGGTGAGAGTATGTAAAATTAAAAATGTCCAATACGACTCTCAAAACAAAGAGCATAAAACGTCCACACACTTAAACCCACCTATAAAAAACAAAGAATAGCAGCAATAAGCCTCAGCCCTAAATAAACAGCACTAACTGCAGCCAATGACCAGAAAGTCTTATTGAAATAAGCAAAGCCTCACATGCCTTCCCCAAAAACAATTAAGGAGGTGAATCTCCACACACGCCCATGTGGCTTATTCCAAAGAAGGAGAAAGACTATCAAAATATCCAGCTACCAAAACATCTTGGGATTTCAGTAATCGATTAAAACTTGCAATGCGGGGCAGAACATTTTCCAGCACTTTATTTTTCTATGTTCTACAGTGGTACCTCGGGTTAAGTACTTAATTTGTTCCGGAGGTCTGTTCTTAACCTGAAGCACCACTTTAGCTAATGGGGCCTCCTGCTGCTGCTACACCACTGGAGCTCGAATTCTGTTCTCATCCTGAAGCAAAGTTCTTAACCCGAGGTACTATTTCTGGGTTAGCGGAGTCTGTAACCTGAAGCGCCTGTAACCTGAAGCGTCTGTAACCCAAGGTACCACTGTATTTTCTATTTCGTTGAGTACAACAGTAACGATGAAAACGTGCCAAGTTCAAAGGCAGAAGACTTAGCCTGCTCCAAAGTTTACTAAATAACAAGCTG
Source organism: Podarcis bocagei (assembly GCF_964188305.1). Classification (NCBI taxonomy): domain Eukaryota; kingdom Metazoa; phylum Chordata; class Lepidosauria; order Squamata; family Lacertidae; genus Podarcis; species Podarcis bocagei. The sequence goes on along the minus strand of NC_138125.1, from coordinate 1,849,034 downwards.
GAATCAAATGATTCTCTACCTTTTCAATGCAAACTGAACTTTCCCTCCCAGAAAGCCCTTGTCGTAGATTAGGAGAGAGACACGCAGCGCTTTTCTCCCCCCCCCCGCCATGGTGGGGCTGGGACCCCCCTTCGCCTCCACCCCCCCCCCCGCCCTCAGCGCCTGGCCCAGGGGGATAAGAGGCAGGCAGGGCCCGGTGGTCAGGACCTGGGTTCGAATCCCGCCTCGGGTGGCGGGGGGGGGGGGCGACAGTCGCTGAGCCTATCCCGCCTCGCAGGGTTGATGTTGGTGTTTAAATGGGATTTTTTTTGGGGGGTGTCCGTTTCGGCCACCAGGAGGAGGAGGAGGAAGGCCGTAATGCCCCCCAGGCCTCGTTCCAGGTCCCCCGGTCTCTTCCCCGGACCCCCCATGGAAACCCCTCAGGGGGCGTCCGCCTCTCTCCCCCCCCGTCACGTGGCCCATGGGGCGGGGCTCACCTGCCTCCCCCCCCCCAATTCCTGAGGGAGCCTTGGCGCCCCTCCCCCCGCCGCGCGAGGCGGGAACGGGAAGGAAGGCAGGCAGGCGGCGCCTCCCCCCTCAGGAGACCCAGCGGGGCCTCCGCCGCCGCCGCTTCCCCCCAGAGGCCTTTCCCACCTGGCCCAGCGCGCTCTCTGCCATGGGGCCTCCGCCTCTTCTAGGCCGCCCGGCTGAGGGACTGGCTGGGAAGGCCGCACTGCGCAGGCGCCACGGGCCTCCGGCCTGGCTCCGAGCTGAGCTGCGGCCCCGTCGGCGGGAAAGGAGCGGCGCAGGCGCAAGAGGGAGGAGGCGGGGCCGCGCAGGCGCCGGAGAGGCCGAGGGGGCGGGGCTCCGGGGGCGTCGCTTTCCAGCGCGGGCGGGGCAGGGAAGAACGGGCCTCTGAGCTGGTGCAGAGTTTTTCTCCCGCCGCCGCGCTCTGCTCTCTTCCCAAGGCAGGGCGGGGCTCCCCCGAAAGAGCCCGATAAGATGCAGAGCATTTCTTATAGGTATTTATGGTTCCTGTTTATCGGGGTCGGATTTAGGTTGGATGAGGCCCTCAGCTGCTGAAGATAATGGGGGCCCTTTATAGGTCCAGCTGTTTTTTGTGCTGAATATATGCTATATGGTAATTTGTGTATTGTTGTTGTTATTATTATTATTATTATTATTATTATTATTATTATTATTATTTATTTATTTGTACCCCGCCCATCTGGCTGGGCCTCCCCAGCCACTCTGGGAGGCCTCCAACAAAGATTAAAAATAGATTAAAATGTCACACATTAAAAACTTCCCTGAACAGGGCTGCCTTCAGATGTCTTCTAAATGTCAGGTAGCTGTTTTTCTCTTTGATATCTGGTGGGAGGGTGTTCCACAGGGTGGTCGCCACCACCGAGAAGGCCCTCTGCCTGGTTCCCTGTAACTTGGCTTCCGCAGGGAGGGAACCGCCAGAAGGCCCTCGGTGCTGGACCTTAAGTGTCTGGGCTGAATGCTGGGGGTGGAGACGCTCCTTCAGATATACTGGACTGAGGCCGTTTAGGGCTTTAAAGGTCAGCACCAACACTTTGAATTGTGCTCAGAAACGTACTGGGAGCCAATGTAGGTCTTTCAAGACCGGTGTTATATGGTCTCGGCGGTCGCTCCCAGTCACCAGTCTAGCTGCCGCATTCTGGATCAGTTGTAGTTTCTGGGTCACCTTCGAAGAGCGTATTGCAATAGTCCAAGCGGGAGATAATCAGAGCGTGCACCACTCTGGCCAGACAGTCTGTGAGCAGATAGGGTCTCATCCTGCATACCAGATGGAGATGGTAAACAGCTGCCCTGGACACAGAATTGACCTGCACCTCCATGGACAGCTGTGAGTCCAGAACGACTCCCAGGCTGCACACCTGGTCCTTCAGGGGCACAGTTACCCCATTCAGGACCTCGTAGGTATCTCAAGCCATTTGCCACTTTATGTAGGTTTTATTTTACTTGTTTTGTGTCTTATATTTTGGATATGTACATCCAGGGTTTTTCCCTTTAAATTTTTTGGGGGCTCCCAAGAGAGTTGGCCTCTAAGCTATATCTTGTTTACAGTATTGTATTTCCATCCCATCTTCCCCCGCCAACAGGGTCTCAAGGCGGCTTAGGGTTAAAATAAAAAAAAGCTAAAAACATTGGCTGAAGGGGGCGAAGATATTTGCATGTTCTAAGCCACGTGTGTCCCATGAGAAAGTCAGAAATCATCATCATCATCATCATGATGCCCTGAGGGGTTCATCCAGCCCAGCCCGCCGCTGTTCTCCAGGGGCCACCGGCGGGGCACCCCACAGACAAGGAGCCCACAAGTGTGACCAGAGCGCAGCCGCCACACCCTCCCCACATGCAGTTTCCAGCTACGGGCACTTACTGCATTTGTTGCACGAATGTTAAGGGGCAGACATAGACACATATTCCACAGTCTATCACCCTTCAAAAATTAGGAAATATCCTCTGGATATGGAGCAGCTTTATTTCAGTGTATATTAAACTGAGTTCACTGCGTCTCCTGAGTCTCCTGCTGGACTGCGAGACGCGCTTCCCAACAAGAGCTGCAGGTGGCACTCGTGCTGCTCCCTCCTTGCTTCTCTGGAGGGGCTCCAGCAGGAGAGCGACATTGCCTTGCTGTCAGGTTGCAATATTCAGAAAAGCACAGATCGAAATGGCTTCAGGATTGCTCTCCTGTACTGTTGGAGACATGTGGCTTGTGTACTTACATGTGTGAGTTCACCTTGTGCTCTTATGAACATTCATTTTAATTTTTGACATATTAGAATTCGCATAACACATAATAGCTTTTTCAGTCTACCAGATTTGCAAAAAAGAGCAGGTGAAAAAATGAAATATATGCCTGTGTGTGTGTGTGTACATTGCCCACAGCCCCATTGGCAGCCTGCTGAGGAGCAACTTACAAAGAGGGCAAGGAACAGCCAGGCTGGAGGAGGCACCTCTGAGCCCTTTCTCAGACAGACAGACAGACAGACAGACAGAGGGAATGGGAGGCCCTGCTCTGTGTCAGGATCTTGCAGACTGGATAACTGAAAATTGGTCACTTCTCTGTAACCTGTCCAATAATTGCCAGGGAAATGGCTCATCTCTACGCCCTCCTCCAAGCCTGTGCTGCTCCTGCACAGAAATCAATTGTGTTTGTTGTATGTTACAGCAGTTTTTTGGGGGGGAAACTTTAATAATAAAATAAAAATAGGGGGCGGGGACAGGTAGTGCCACCCATGTAAAAAGCCCAACTCCCCCAGACAACATTCAAGTTAATGATAATAATAATCTGACAGGGTTGCTCCAGCTACTCTGGGTGGCTTCCAACAAAAAATAGTAAAAACACATTACAACATTATATTGGTTTTACATCTCTTACTGGGTCATCCCTCAGTTGGGAAAACCCTATCCTGATGGGAAGAAGTTCAGACTCATTTGGATGATGAGGACCTGGTGGCTCCACACCTGAGCCGTTTTACAGACAGAGCTATTGTGTGTGTGTGTGTGTGTGTGTGTGTCCCCGCTTTCAGCCACTATTTTACTCCTGTCTGAGGCTGGGGGGGGGGGGGGAGGCAGTGAGAAATCAGTTCCTTTGGCTTCCCAGGTAGCTTACTCACCTTCAGGTCCTTTCCTTCTGTGGTGATGGAGAGCTTCAGCTATCCTAGAGGAGACCAGAGAGGCCGTGGCCGAGAGTGTACAGAGAAGCTGGACTTGGAATCTGGGAGACACTGAGAACCACCTCAGGGGGAGACTCACTAACTGGCCTCAGTTACTCATCTGTGAAATGGAAAGCTTACATTAAATGCAACTAGATATGCAACTGAAGACAGCTACCTGGCTTCCATCAGAATCAGGTTCCCTCCCCCTCCGCCCACACAAATTACGCACATCACTTTGCTAGCACAATTCTGGAGTTTTCACCTGACCTGCTTGCACTCCCCACAACTCACCCCCGTGTTACCCAAAGGTGGCATCATCCTTGGCCACTTGTTTTCTACCCAGACGCAGGCCCTGAGGGAGAACTAAGTGCTCTGAGCGTCAGGAGCTGGAAAAGCTGAGGTAGTGCTGGCAATTAGCGTGGCTTTAACTTTGCTGTAGTTAAGGCCAGGGAGATCCTTCAGGGGCCTCATAAAATGTTCCTCTTAGGACGGAGCCCCATCTCGGGTCTCCTCCTGCCAAAACCCACTGTGCACATTTTGCAGAAGGAAAGAAAAGTGAAGCTCTTATTTGCTTAGCGGCCCTGTTGCTCACAGCAATCCCTAAAAATAACTCGGCCTTTTAAAAAAAAAAAATGCGGTCGGAGGAAATGGAAAATGAAATGAAATTTTCCCTGCACTTTGTCCAAACGAAGTAAGTGGCTGAGAACAGCTCTGAGATGCTCTTGCTGTTCTTTTGGAGAGAGCCAGAGAGGGGCCAATTGCTCAGTGGCGAAGAAAATGCCCCAGGAAGATATGAGTTCAAGTCCAGCTGCCCTCTTCAGTTTGAAGGCCCTCGGAGCGCAAGTCTGAGAGTGAAAAGCAGCTGAGCCTTCTTGTCCCAAATGGAGGTGAGGTGGGACTCGTCAATTCTCCAGAGAGCTAACATCTCAGGACACCAAGCAGGGGCTCAAAGAAGGTCCCAGAGACCCCCCCCTCCATCTTTAGGAGTGGGGAAACCCTGGCCCATAGACCACTCTTGGCATGCCATGGGTCCAATTTGGCCTGTGAGACCATTTCCCCCAAACCATGCCCCATCCATCACCAACCTCACCGGAAGATGTCAGTAGATGGGCAGGGCCCGATCCTGCTAGGTGCTGCTGTACAAGTGCATTCCCTGCAAGGAACGTGCTTGTGAAGGAGAACCCTCCCTGCACCCCATGGGTCAACTTGGACTGACCGGGGCAGGGAGAATGGAACCAAGTCTCATCAGGAGGGCTTAGCTCTGCTCAGGACATCCTTTGCTGCAGATTTCCCCAGCGCTCTTGACTGACAGCCACCAAGAGCCCTTCTGCACAGCTGAGATGAAGGCAGACAGACAATGGTGCGGTTTCCCTAAAGCCAGTAGCCCAACCACATCCCTCCAGTCAGGGAAAGTGCAGACACCCATTTCTAAATTAAGAAGCCCATCCCAGATTGGTCTCTGGCAAAGTCTGGCTTGGAAGGAAAGCCTTGGGAAAGCAGAGAATCAGGAAGGGAAAAAAGAAGCGAAGGACTTTTATTATCTCTTTATTTATCCTAAATAGCCATGACATTAAAAAAAAAGAAGTTGATGGGTTTTAAAACAACAGCACAACATTAACAGCTACCTGCAGAGATGGGCTTGAGTTGTAAACCAGGCCCTTGGCCAAGCGTCCATCCTCCAGATTCCTCCAGAGAGGAGGCAGCCGGGACTTCCTGGACCATGAGCAAGCGGGGGCCTCGCGCACACGCAGACACACATACAGGCACACTCTCCCCTCTGGAGGCCCAGCCAGCACAGTCACCATCCCATTCACACAGCACTCTTTCATCTCTGTGTGTTGACCGCAGAGGCCACAGTCTGCCCTCAGCCCTCTTCTTACAGATCTCTCAGCTGCCTGCAGGCACAGCAGATGTCATCAGTCATCAGCATCGTCAGAGATGCTGGACACACTCAGAACTTAGGCACATTCGCTCCACCGCAAAGTTCCGGGAGGTTGGGGGGAGGGCGAGAGAAGAGGCACATAAACGAAAACAGTAATAATAATATTAATAATATTGCACTTGAAGTAAAAAAAAACAAAAAAGCTCAACAGGAAGTTGAGCAGTGGTCATGCACACCACCTGTTGAGCATCCAGCTAGATGATTTCAATAAATAGGGGAGCAGATGACAACTGGAAGCAGTAGGGGGCTGCTTGAGCATTTCTTGGGAGGACGAGACAGAGGAAGAAGAGGAAGAAAGAGTTCTTTATCGAGAGCAGAGATGCCCAAGGGCGATAATTCCCCCAAGTGCTGCCCAAGTCCCTTTGTCAGCAACTCTTTGGAAGGAGGAGCCATCTTTGTCTGCCATCCCACAAACTCCTTCTGGGTGCCAAATCCAGGTCCAGGCTCAGAAAGCGGCCCCTCGGCAACAGCCCCCGGGCGCAGCAGGGGGAGGGAAGACAGCTCTGAACTTCACAGTGGTCTGGTGGGACCCCCAGCCTCCAGCTCCTGGTCACCATGACGTTGTCGTACCGGAGAGACAAAGCAAGCTTCTGGGGTGGAAGAGAATGAGGAGGCCGAGCTGTCTGACCCCAGGGGTGGGGGGAAGCGGTGGCTTCTTTGTCCAGGCAGGCCTCCGACCAGAAAGGCAGCGGATCACATGTAAACATACACCTCCCAGAAACAAGTCTCCCCTCAGAAGCCGGCCAGGCCGCCTCTACAGCGGAGGGCTGGACTTCTTCTGGTTGACGAGGTCCAAATACAGCTCTGAGCGCAGGAAGCGAGGATAGGGGTCCTTCTCCATCAGGGCGTAGATCCGCCTCTGGGCAAGGTCAAAGCTGCTCCGGGAGATGCTCTGCATATTGTCCTTGGTGTGCTCCCGAGTGTAGGAGTCCAGGTTGACCTACGAGAGCAGGAGGGAGGAAAGTCCAGTCACTGCAGCTCAAATACGATAGCAGGAGGGCAGATTCAGGAGAGAGAAAAGGAGCTGTTTCTAGAGGAAGGACTGTGAGGGGAGAGAGACTTTGTGCTGATCACTGGGGGGGGGGGGAGGCAAGTGGAAACAGCTGTGATCAGCACACAAAGTCTCTCCCCCCTCACAGTTCTTCCTGGCCAGGATGACTATACTCTGCTTCCATGGTCAAAAACAGCAATTCTTCTGAATACCAGTTGCTAGAAACCAAAGGAGGGGAGAAGGCTCTCGCGTTCAAATCCTGCTCAAGGGTTTCCCACAGAAAGATGCTGGACAGGATGGGTGCCCTTTGGTCTCATCCAGCAGGCTCCTATTATGTTAAGGGTGGTTGGTTGGATGGATGGGAAAATGGTCAAGGGGGGGGGCAGCACAGCCCCCTGGGAAGCGTGGCTGATACACCTAAAGATCCTTTCCAGCTGCAAAAAGAGCTGGAATTTTCTTTTTAAAATAGGGCAGAGCAGCTGAGGCCAGAGTGCCCATGGCAGACAGTCTCTTCCCAATGCTGCCTGTTCCTGAAAGCTACAAATCCCCGTTCTGAACCTGCAGTGGGCAAAAGGCACCACGTCAAAGGCATCCCACTAATGCCCATTGCCAGCTACTAGATCAGGGGTCAGCAACCTAAGGCCCATGGGCCAGAAGTGGCCCTCAGAGGTCGTTTGACCAGCCCCCGAGCCGCCCACTCACACACTGCGCTAAACCAGCACGGCACAGGGACTAGCTTCCGCGGTGCCAAAAAACAGGCACGCATGTGGTCCAGCCCACAGAGGGATCTCCGTGGGACCGATCCAGCCCAGGCAAGATAAACCTTGCTGGCCCCTGTACTAGATTGCCTCCCCCTCTGCCAAGCAGCTGACCTGCCAGCAGACCTTCTCCTAGGAGTCATTATCCGCTCCATGGACTTAAACAGAAGCCATTCCCTTCTCCAAATTGAAACTCTGGGCCGGCAGGAAGAACATGCCCAGGCTCTCCCACACAATCCCCGGGAAAGTTCCCAAACTCTTTGCAGAGCAGCCAGGACAGAGAAACCGGCATAAATTGAGAATTTAACCAGACTGGGCTGTAACAACTGGGCTTTGCGCTGCTCACCTCAGAGCTGTTTCTCTAAGAATCTTCACAGGCCTCTCAAAGGTGATAGCAAGTTTTTGGGGAGGAGAGAGTTTCTAGGCAGTTTCCTTGCACAAACTTAGACCTGAGTTGCTCCTCTCCAGCTGTAAACATTGCCCATATACAGGTTTCAGTTAAACACGTGTCCATGTATCTTAGGCCGGGTAGCCTAGTACTTTGGCGTTGTCTTAAGCTTGTTCATCAGCCAGACGCAAGATAAGCACTGAGCTGCAAAATCTCAAGGCCGAGTTTCAAAATCCTTCATCCAGGTGTCCATTTCACCCCAGACCTTGGCAGAGCCTCTTGGTCTGCGTTGCACTTTGGCACAGCCAACACCAACAGGCCTTGGAATGCCAACCCCCCACCCCCCGGGCAATGGAAGCCAGCTAGCCACTCACTCACTTCTTTGCAGGACTGGGTTGCAATGTATTCTGCATAGATCTTCTTGGCTTTGGACACCATCTTGGACTGGGACTTGATCTTCTTGTAGTCCTCACATGCCTGCCAGAACTCCAGGTTCTCCTCACTGAACTCAGTGCGCAGGAAGGCACGGAAGGCGGCCAGACCATCTGGAGAGGGAGAAAGTAGCCTTGAGGGCCAGGGGGCAGGAGCCAGCAACCTTCCCCTTCTGGCCCCTTCCTCTTAAGCAGGCACCCCCAAACTCGGTCCTCCAGATATTTTGGGACTACAATTCCCATCATCTCTGACCACTGGTCCTGTTAGCTAGGGATGATGGGAGCTGTAGTCCCAAAACACCTGGAGGGCTGAGTCTGGGGGTGCCTGCTCTTAAGGAAAAAGGGAAGGGCAACTCTTGGGATGCATAGCCAGAAGTGGTTTGCCACTAAAGACCAGACACTCAGGGGATGAAGGCAAGGGCCAAAGGCACCTGGCTGGCACACAAATTACTGAACTCCATGGACCCTGGGTCTAAACCAGCAAGCCTCTTCTGAGGTGGCACAGCAGGCTAAACCAGGCCTGCCTCCCCCAGCAGCGCATTTCAGGCACCAGAAGGGTAAAACATGAGAGTCCTGTAGGTACAACCATTTCCTAACACCAAACCACAGATCCACAATCCAAGGATGGCACAGAGAAAAGTTCCCCACAAACTGTAACCTGCCCAACTTGGAAAAGAATCTCAGAAGGCAGAAACTGTCCAAAGCCTCTCTCTGGCCAAGACTGTGGAGCATCGCTGCCAGCCAAGAGAAGGAGATCATGTGTCAGATGAGCCAGTGGGCTCTGCCTCTGTGCCAGGCAACACCAGTGGGGTTCCACTGGCCGGGCAGCTGGGGGCAGAGCAATCTGGGGGTGAAAGCAGCCAATGGGGAGGGGAGGAGCATCACCCTCAGAGTTACACAAAGACACACACACCCTGCCAAGCCTTGGATGCTGTTATCTCCACAGTGCTTTTAAAAAGTAGAGAGAAAGGGAGGGATGAACTGCAGGTCCCACTTAAAAACAAGATTTTGCACATATCTGAGAGTCACAGATGTTTCAGGCATTTGGGTTCTGCATCTCTGAAGCTTAAGTGATTCTCAAAAGCTAGAAACGGCAAAATTCCTCCCGCCTTACATTTATGCTGAAGCAGTTTTTCCAGGGCCTCTCCCCACTTGAGAGCTTCTTCAGGAGTTGGCCTGAGGAGAAGGAGAAAATGAGGGGAGGAGTCACTTGGCAGGAAAGAGAAGCTGCAAGGCAGGGAAAAGGGAAACCCCTTCCCCCAGAGGATTAAGCTCCCCCCCCCCCCCGAACTGGAGTAAATTAAAATTTTAAGGCAAAGGCTGCTTGATTAACATACATGAAAGTAGCTTGCATTTTGATTCTGCCCTACTAAACAACACCCCCCATTCCCAAAACACAGACATTGTTGGACTCCCTCTTACTATACTGTAATAGCCAACATTCATTTTTCAAGATGCAGCCTTCCAAGCTTTACACCAATTAATGGATTTCAAAAAGCAAGGCTAAAACCTGCAATTGTCTGAAAATCCTACACACGCTTTAAAAAAGATTTCTTGCAAAGAAAAATTGGGAAATACAGATTTTTGCATTTGTTCAAAATGTGTTTAAGCACCAATCCTCTTGTGTGTGCAGGAATGCCCGGCACATCCCTCTCAGACCCTCTCCAGTCTAAAGATGCTGGAAATCCACCCAGGATAAGACTGCTACAGAGCAGGATGGGGTCAGAAGAGGAGAAAAAGCTCCAGGAACATTCTCCATCTGGGACCTCAAGTGCAGCTTCTGCTTTTGGTGGGTGAAGTTCTGCGCTGGGAAGAGAAACTCAGAGACCATGTCCCAGCCTGGCTTCACCTCTGCGGATCTGGGACCACCCCTGAGACACCTCAAGCCTCTTCTCACCTAGCACCCCCCTTCCTTACTTGAGGGTCTTGAGGGCTTTGTCCGCCTTGCAGGCTGCAGGGCCTCCAGGAGACTCGTTCCGCCTTCGGAAGATCCCCAGCCGGGTCTTCATGTCTTTGGCCCTGGAGATGCAAAGCAGAAGGGGCAGCGGGGTTAGCGAGGCTGCGGGGAAGCAAAGGAACAAGACCCGCGATCGAGGGTCGCTTCCCAACCCAGCCCGGCGCCTCTCCTTTGTCCTCAAGGGCAGGGAGGAGGGGTCCGGGCGCCCTGCTAAGGAACAACGCCGCAAACCCCGACAAGGAATCCAACCCTCCGCAGTCTTCCCAGCGAGCACACCGCCCTCCGCGTAAGCTCAGAGGCTTCCCAGCCAGGGCCAAGAGTGCCCCTGAGCACGCACAAAGGGCGCGCACTCCTTCAGGCGCCGCCGGGGGTGTCCCACGTACTCCTTCAAGGTGTGTCTCCGCTGCAGGCTGAGCGTGACGCCGCCTCTCCCACGGGAGCCCCGCAGGATCTCCGCGTGGAGCTCCACCGCCTGGGCCGCCTCGCGGGAGAAGGGCATGGCCGGGCGCTCCGGGGGACGCCGGCAGCCGGAGCGCAGCCAGAGCACAGCCGCGTCTGCAGCCGGCCGGCCGGCCCCGCCAGCCCCTCGGAAGGGGAGCGGCTGCACGTGCGAGGGCCGCCCACGGATCCTATTTCGGGCCGGGGCGGGGCGAGGCTATTTATAGAGCTCCTGGCGCGCCGAGGGTTAAACGGGGGGGGGGGGAGGCAGGGAAATGTCAATCAAGGGAAGGTCGCCCTCTTCACGGGGGGAGCGGAGAGGCTGGGACCCCCGCAGCCCAGAGCCTTCCCAAAGTCTGCTCTCCCGTTTCTTTACGGGCCAGATCCACACTACACGCTCGAAGCATCCCCCGTGCGCATCCCAGAGCGATCCTGGTGGGAGCTGCAGTTTGGCACCCTTTCCAGCACCCATCACAAGGGACAGCCGCAAGAAGGGCAGCCCCGAGTCAAAGGCGCCTCGGAGAAGCTCAGAGAGGGCAGTGCGGACGGGCCCTTTCCCCGCAGACTCCGGGACGGAACCGCGCCTCCCCTACTCCGAATGGATTTCGTGGGCAGCCCGCGATGGTCGCCCTTCGCCCGGATTGGTTCGCGGGGAGGTTAACGACCGTACGGTCAAGGCAAGGGGTAGCCCACACTCCCAAAGGGGCAGCTTTCTCGCAAGAAGCACCATCCCTTTTTGGCCTCCCGTCCAACCTGCAAGAATGACAAGGGTCAAATGGGTCGCCCTTGAGACGCAGCGGATGTACAGATTAAGCGTCAGACCCGCACCTCCCCATCACCTTACTCTAATTGAAAGGGAACCCCCCCACACACACACTTGATTGATTGCTGATCTCCCCACGTCCTTTCCAGACCCGGGTCTTTTGGAGAGGTGGGCCCGGGGGTCTCGTCTCACCCCCAAAACTATTTCAAGAGTCCAGCTCTGAGGATTTGCGCCCAGGCCACTCGTGGCGCACAACTCCGTTTTCAATGGCTGGAATGCCAGCGAGCCAACAACGTGGGGCATCGGTGAGAGCGCTCCTGAGCAAATGCAGAGTGCAGATTTAGAAGGGCGTCCGGCCCGCAGGCATCCTTGAGCGCCCTACGCCCGTTTCAAAATAATATTTCCCGGTACTTTTAAAATAAAGCCGAATGCCCTCCTGCTACTCGCGAGGAAGCCGCGTCTCCTGCGCTCCGGCGGGGCTGCTGCTGCCTCCCTCACCTCTCCAGGTACCATTCGGCGACCCCCCGCGCGGAGGGATGCATCTGGATGCGCGGAGACCTCGAAGGGAGCTGGAGCCCCCCGCCCTTTCCCTCCCCGGACCCTCGGGCTGAGAAAGGGGCGCCGGATCCGCGTCTCCACTAGTGCGCCGACAGCGACACCCCGCGGCAGCGCCTCGCAACGACGCTTCTCTACGCTCGAGCATGCGCAGCGGGACTCCTGAAGCCCTCCCCGTGCCCACCGCCTTGCCCGCATCTGAGGAGGAGGAGGAGGGGTTGATTTAGATGCCCCGCCCCACTTCTTCAGGGCCAGAGTGTAAGGCGGGCTTCGAGCGGTCCTGGGTTCAGATCCCCTCTTTGGGCTACAAGACCTAAGCTGCCGTCTTCGTCCGTTTTATCTCTCACATAAAAATGAAACAAATGAGAGATGGCTGCAACGGATGAGCAGCAACCCAGTGCTGATTACTCAAGAGTAGCACCCAGGAACAAAGATGGTGCTTCAGTTACGATTCCTGCATTGCAGCGGGTTGGGCTAGATGACCCTTGAGACCCCTCCCAGCTCTACCATTCTTGGATTGCATGAATAGGATGTGGCCGGCCAGGAGGGGAAATCCCCACATGGACACAGAGGCTGTCTGTCTGCCTTGCCCATCTCTCCCCTTTGGGGAAAGTGTGCAGTGCCTTTGTGCTAAGCAGAGATCTTCCTTCTGCTTAGGGGGCAGAGTAGTTCTGAGCATGTGGCATGTGCCCTCTCGGGACAGACATGAAGCAGCTTCTTTGGAAAGAAGAGGCACAACAGGGTCGTGCTGGAATTAGGAAGGGGCCCGAGGGAGTCACGTTCATCAGTTTCAATGAGTCTCCTCTGAGTAGACACTGATGCTGAATACGGCCAGGTGTGGTTTCAGGCAAACTGCATAGAGGAGTGGGGGATGGAGGGGGTCTACCAGCTGAAGCTCTGTGGTTCAGAGACATAAATGCTGCACTGGGCGGCAGCAGCAGCAGCAAAGGCCCGTCCTGCTCCCATGCCCTGTTTTGGGAAAGGTGTGTGTGTGTGTGGGGGGGGGGTCTGGCTGTTGTCCATGGTGAAAGGTGGGGTGCCAGCCAGGATGGACCCACTTTGGCTTGATTTAGCTGCCCGCCTTTTAGCCACACCTGGGTATGAACCCTCCATGTTCAGAGGCAGTCTTCCTCAACTGTGCCAGGCCCTGGCGAGGGCAGCTAGGGCACGCCTGGGGTACTTGTGGCCTTCCTGCCGGGGCAACGTGCTGGTCTGACCCAGCTCTTCCTGAGGCCTTTTAGCATTTGCTGAGGATGCCCCGTTCTCTTAGAAAGTAAAGAAGTGGTAAATGCACCAACACCCACCCACTCCTTTTCTAGGTTTACATTCTCCTGGTCCAGCAATGGGCAAGGGGGGTGGACTTCAGGGGAGGCCAGCTGACCCTGCTCCTGACTTTGCACACAGGCTGCCCAGCACCCAGGGTCTCATTCTGTACCAGGCTACTTGAAGCAGGCGTGGGGACTGGTATGGATGGCCTGCAAACTGCCTCCTCTGGCTGCTACGGCTGGCAGAAGAAGCCCCCACACAAGGGGCTTCTGAGCACGAGCAGAGCACTTTTCCTTCAGGAGCGAGCAAGCAAGCCCCATCCATGAACATGCAATTAGCCCTGGAACATGTGAGGAATAATCGGAGGATACCTTGAGCATGCAGAAAGTGACCCCATGCCACCCCAGCTCCATGGAAAGGAACAGTAAAAGAAATAACCATTTGCATCTCACTAGAGAATCCACACACAGGAGCCCACCACAGCTTGGGATCTGGGTTTCCAGGGTCACATCCATATCATGTATTTAAAGCATTCTTATTAACACCCCACCACCACACACAAAGAATCCTGGGAATTGTAGTGTGCTAAGGTTCTCCTAACAACTCTTGGCACCCTTACCATACTACAGTTCCCAGGAATCTTCACACAGGGGTGTGTGTCTGTTTCAAGTGGCACATGAGGGCTTTACCTGCCTGGTGTGGGGCCTCCCCAATTTCAGGCAGGGACTCTGGGTCTGGCTTCAGCCCCCTCCCGAGATGGGTTCCCTCCCCTCCCTCGACTTACAGGTTCCTGTTTGTCTTCTTGCAGGCCCCTCGTGAAGAAACTCCTCGGTCAAGGGCCCAGTGGGGGTCCAGCAGGTGCCCATGTTGCTGCTGCTGCTGCAGGGGAGAGAAGCACAGGGATGAGATGGGACAGGGTGGGGGGGGAGTGAGATGCCCCTTGAAGGCAGGCTGCAGCTGAGGGGAGCCACCCTCTCCTGGAATCCTTCTGCCACCTCCAAAGACCAAGGGCTGAGCCCTGAACCCCTTGCCATGGGGTATTTCTGCTCCCTGCTCTGTTCCTCCTCTTCCTGCTTCTCTAACCATAACCACAACACAAGAACCAAATCACTGCAAGCTTTTCTTTGAAATAGTCTTCTCCCTTAATTTCTCTCCGGTTTATAAAGCACAGCAAGTCTCTGACTCCTTTTACTCAAAGGGAATGGAATTCTTACTAATTGCTCACTTAGAAAGAGCACCATTTTTAAATAGGGTGTTTTGCTGCATTTATGCTCCTGCTTTCTGCAATCATTTCCTGCAACACTCCTCCTCCACGTTTTATGGCTGCGGCAAAAGTTGTGACAATGCACAAAATGTACAAAATGCAATAGAAACAGAAGCTTTTCTGGATGAATTAAACATTTGCACCCAAATCAACATTTTCCAGCTCCAATAAGTAGCAGTAACCAAAATCACCATTCATTGAACATACTGAAAGAGGAGGCAGCCCAATTCTGTATTATTAATTTTTTCATTTATTATTTATACCCCACCCATCTGGCTGGGTAGGTGTTCATCTCAGAAGCAAGCCCCATTGTATCCAACACTGGATTGTAACCTGGGAAGAATATAAATCCTCACTTTTTGCACGCTCAGCTCAGGAGGATAATTTGCTGAGGAATTTCTCTCTCTTGGTCAATTGCCTCCCTCCCCCCCCCTCGCTTTCCGCTCACCCGTGGGAATGGGCTCCCCAGCCAAGGAGCCGGAGGGTCCCGCAGCTTCCTTCCCCTGCTAGGTGAGGCTTCCGGAGATTATTGGCCTGGCCGTCTCCCTCCCTGGCAGAGACACTCCAAGAGGCAGCCTGCCCCAAAGACATTTCCTCCCATTGTTGGAAGGGGAGAAAGGGAGAGACTCTGCTTCCAGGCAGAGGCAGAAAGGCAGGCGGGAGCAGCTGAGCGCTTGGGGGCCCATCTTCCTCTTGCTGCTGCCCGACAGAAAGGGGCAAGCCCTCGCTAGCACAGGGGGAGCTTCCAACCAGGCTGTGTGCTGTGCACACTCCCATTTGCTCTGCTTTGGGAAGCTGCGTGCAAACTGCAGTCCACTATCTACCCAGCGTGTCTATGTGTTGTTCCCCAACCCACACAAGACCCAGTTTAAATCCAAACTGAGAAGAATGACTTAGCAGCGGCTGTAGACATATTAGTGGCTTGAAATGCAGCCGGGTCCTTCTTTTTATCTAGTCAGTTTCAGAATTGTGCAGTTTACACACACACACACAAACACACACACACACACACAGAGAGAGAGAGAGAGAGAGAGAGAGAGAGAGAGAGAGAGAGAGAGAGAGAGAGGGAACTCCAGCCATTTATGTAAACCAGCTGGGGGAGAAGGGACAAAGAAAACAATGGAGCAAATTTGCTTTCTGCTGCTCTGGTGGGTAGGATCCAATACAATGGACTCTATTTACACGAAAGGAGAGTCCGACTAAACATGAGGGATAGCTTTCTGACAGTAAGAGCTGTTTGACAGTGGAAGGTGTGCCTTGGGAGGCTGTGATATGCAGGCAGGTATGTGGAATTGCAAAACAAACTTCCAGCAAAGCCAGCATTTAATGCATATTCCACAGTGGACAAAGCAGTCCCTTTTTATGTCTGAAACATACCTTTTTCAATCTACCAGATTTGCACAAATGAGCAGGTGGAAAAATAAAATATATACCTGTGTCTATATGCATTGCCCACAGCCTCACTGGCAGCCTGCTGAGCTTAAAAAGAGGGCAAGGAACAGCCAGGCTGGAGGAGGCACCTCTGAGCCCTTTCTCAGACACAGACAGACAGACAGACAGAGGGAATGGGAGGCCCTGCTTTGAAATTAAAACAACAACAACCCATAAACATGACAGAAACAAAATAGGAGGCTGGGGATAGGTGGTACTACCCACGTAAACCCACTCCAAGGCAACATTCAATTTTATATTGATTTTAATTCCCTTGCTGGATTATCCCTCAGCTGGGAAAACCAAATCTTGATGGGAAAACATTCAGGCTGACAGATGGATGATGCGGACCTGGTGTGGAGAACCCCACCACCCACCCCTCCAAAAATTGAGGCAGAAGCAGCTTCTAATCCACATTGAGCTTCCGCCCTGTGTAGACAAGCCCCTTCTGTTCTCTCCCTGCAAGGAAGGGCTGATCTGGAATGCCCAAAGCCATCCTGGAAATGACCGCCAGGAGGCAGCCAAGGCACAGCATGAGCCCAGCCTGGCAGTATGGGAAACTCTTGGCTTGAGAATTACCATAGATTCCGGCATATTAGGCGACTGGGCGTATAAGTCAACCCCTCAAATTTGGAGGGTCGACTTATACGCCCAGTCTTATACGCGGCAGCTTTGCTGGGCAGAGGCAGTGGGCGGCAGGCTCCGCTCCGGGAGGAAGCTGCCCAGTGAAGCCGGCTTAGCATCGCTGGGCAGCTTCCTCCCGGTGCGAAACCCACTGCCCACTGCCGCTGCCCAGCGAACCCATACCCGGCGTGTAAGACGACCCCCGACTTTTTAGAGGATTTTCCGGGGTTAAAAAGTCGCTTATACGCCGGAATCTACGGTAAGGAGGAAGGGGGGTTTTGGTAACCAGGTGGGCAGGAGCTGCTGCTGAGGACGAGAGGTGTAGCAAGGTCAGGTGGTACCCGGTGCGAAAAAATTTTTGTCACCACCACCCGCACCAGCGAGTCCCAAGCCACCGCTTTGCCATTGCAGCTGCTGCTCGCTGTAGCCTTGGGAGTCGTGGGCGGGGGGGGGGGGCGTGTCGAGTGTCACCCCCCCCTCAGGATGACACCTAGTGTGGTCTGCACCCACCGCACCCCCTTGCTCCACCCCTGCTGAGGACCAGGAGTTTTGCAACTGCCTCTTTCCGGTTGAAGGTCAAGGAGCAGAGAAGGGTCACCATAAGACCCCCTTGCCTGCAGTCGAAGCAGCTGAGAGCAGATCTGCCTTCATGACCTCTGCATCCCTCTGGAGAAACCTCCTCCCTCCACCCCCTGCCACCTGGCCAAGGCCTCCAGGAAGTCCCCAGCCAAGCAAGGCATCATGCCAACAGAAATCAAGGAAACAGGGAGTGGCTTATAGTGAGCCAGGCCATTGGTCCATCTTGTTCAGTATTGCCTACACTGACTGGCAGCAACGGCTCTTCCAACTTTGCCTGGGGATGCCAATGAGGATTGAACCTGGGCCTTCCGCATGCTAGGCAGGTGGTCTACCCTTGAGCAAAGGCCCTGCCCCTGCTGCTGCTCCCTAGCCGACGGCATCCAGAGGCAGACTGCCTTTCAATGTGGGAGTTCCATTGAGCTAACAATTGCTCACAGTGCTTGCGACTGGATCTTTACGGGGAATGAGGTGGAGGGTGGGGAGTGGGGTTAGATCTTCTCCAGATTCCCTGCTTCATCCACTAGCCAACCAGATGTGAGGGCCTTTGTCCTCTCCCCTGAGTGCCCACCAGCAACTGGAGCTCAGGGGACCTTTGGTCTAGATGGGTCTAATCTAGGAAACTTTGCTTTACATCCTAGTTCTAATCGTGGATTTGCTGGCTTTTGGTAAGCCGCACTCTCAGCCTCTCTGTCTGTGAAAGGGAGAACGTGGTGACTTGTCTGTGAGGATGATAGAGAAAGATCGCAGAAGGCATTCTGAGGTTTTGAAAGCGGGGTCAAAAACTGCAAACAGCATCCTTATGAAACAGACTGGAAAATGGCTGTTCCTTTTTGTCCGCCATGATGCCTTGGAATGTAAACAAACATTCTGTAAGCAAAAGGAGGGTGATGGTGGCTGTCAAGCCATTCCAGCAACACACCCCACTGCCACATTCCCAACCAACAGTTTGTGCAAAAGGCTGAAAGAAAGCGGCCTCCTGGCCAGTTCACCTCTCCCTCCCATGTCCCAGGCAGCTTTTTGGGGGGAGGAGGGAGGAAAAGGGAGAGAATAAAATTATCTCCAAAGAAATACTTTTCTAAGGACTTGTTTGCATTTCTCCACTTGTATGTGCTGTCAAGCCTCCTGTCTCCAACGGAGAGCAGAAGTCAGCTTCTAGCTGCCTCTCAGGAGGGTTACCTAGGGGTGAAGCATGTGCTCACACGCATGCATCTTGGGCAAGCAAATGATAAGAGCCCCCACCAGGAATTCAGGACTAGGCAGCCTCAGCCCTGCAGCTGCCATCAAGCCAGGCTTCCTGCAGCTAATCAGGTTAGAAACAGACCAGTTCCTGGCCGAGGGCTCCAAGGAGGCTGAGCTGCAGCAGGTGGACACACCACAAAACAGCAGCAGCAATAATGGACAAAGCGCAGAAGAAGCTCACAGCAGCAGCAGCAGCAGCACATAGCTTCCCTGCCCACCAGCATCCTGGGCAGAAGTAGAGCATTGCTCAGTTTGACCTCTCCAGGGTTATGGGCGCAACAAGGCCAAAGGACATCTGGTGCCCCACCACTACTGAGAAGGTCCTCTGCTTGGTTCCCTGTAACTTCACTTCTTGCAATGAGGGAACCAGCAGAAGGCTCTCAGCGCTGAACCTCAGTGTCCGGGCTGAATGATGGGGGTGGAGATGCTCCTTCACATATGCAGAGCTGAGGCCATATAGGGCATCAAAGGTCAGCACCAACACTTTGAATTGTGCTCGGAAACATACTGAGAGCCAATGTAGGTCTTTCAGGACCAGCGTTACATGGTCCCGATGACAGGTCCCAGTCGTCAGTCTAGCTGCTGCATTCTGTTATTAGTTGTAGTTTCTAAGTCACCTTCAAAGGTAGCCCCACGTAGAACGCATTGCAGTAGTCCAAGCGGGAGATAACCGAGCATGCACCACCCTGGCGAGACAGTGCGCATGCAGGTAGGGTCTCAGCCAGCACAGCAGATGGAACTGGTAGACAGCCGCCCTGGGCACAGAATTGACCTGTCCCTCCAGGGACAGCTGTGAGTGCAGAATGACTCTCAGACTGCGCACCAGGCTTATGGGTGCTCCTGTCGCTTGGAGATGGCTGCAGAGAAGGCTGTCTTGGCTGGAAGCTGCATGTGACCTTAGGGCTCTTTAGGTCTGAGCAGCACAAGGACTGAACCCAAATGTGCCAGTTATTGGCTTTCCCTGGGAAAGGAATTGCATCTGGAGGGAAGAAAGAAGCCTTTCTTCTCTGTCTTAAGGACTAGAAACATTTAAAAAAGATAATAGGTCATTAGAATGCTGAACTCTCACTTGGTTAGCTTTCTTTCGGCAAATGAGCCATGAAAGGACAGCAATGAAGAAGGCGACCCCTTGCCTGAGCCAACAGTGTGACGCGGCAGCTAAAAAAGCCAATGCAATTCTGGGCTGCATCAATAGGAGTATAGCATCTAGATCAAGGGAAGTAATAGTGCCACTGTATTCTGCTCTGGTCAGACCTCACCTGGAGTACTGTGTCCAGTTCTGGGCACCACAGTTCAAGAAGGACACTGACAAACTGGAACGTGTCCAGAGGAGGGCAACCAAAATGGTCAAAGGCCTGGAAACGATGCCTTATGAAGAACGGCTAAGGGAGCTGGGCATGTTTAGCCTGGAGAAGAGGAGGTTCAGGGGTGATATGATAGCCATGTTCAAATATATAAAAGGATGTCACATAGAGGAGGGAGAAAGGTGGTTTTCTGCTGCTCCAGAGAAGCGGACACGGAGCAATGGATCCAAACTACAAGAAAGAAGATTCCACCTAAACATTAGGAAGAACTTCCTGACAGTAAGAGCTGTTTGACAGTGGAATTTGCTGCCAAGGAGTGTGGTGGAGTCTCCTTCTTTGGAGGTC
Source organism: Podarcis bocagei (assembly GCF_964188305.1). Taxonomy (NCBI): domain Eukaryota; kingdom Metazoa; phylum Chordata; class Lepidosauria; order Squamata; family Lacertidae; genus Podarcis; species Podarcis bocagei. Next base: position 1,829,091 of record NC_138125.1, on the reverse strand, counting down.
TTTAAGCAGAGGCTTGACAACCATATGTCAGGAGTGCTCTGATGGTGTTTCCTGCTTGGCAGGGGGTTGGACTCAATGGCCCTTGTGGTCTCTTCCAACTCTATGATTCTATGATCTAGCAGGAGCCAGAATTGCCCCTACCCTAGAGGTGGTATAGGCAGCGGCTGGGGGGTGCGAGACTACCCCAGAACCCACTGCCTGCCTTTCTTGAGGAAAACACCTTCTGCCCCTATGCCAAGCACCCCCACTGTCCCCCAGATTCCCCGCAGACAATCCCTCTGCGCGCCCTACCTTCCGGTTCCCGACGAAGAGCAGGGTGAGCTGGTGGATGGAGCCCCCGTTCCTGGCCAGCTCCTTCTTGAGTGTCTGGGGGGATGGCAGTGTCCAGCTGGTGCCTGGGCCCTGGGCCTCAGCGTAGTTGAGGCTGGTGTCGGAGGTGAAGCAGTGCCCGCCCCGCGGATCCTGCAGGAGGCTCCCCTCGCTGTGGGTGCGCCGCCGTAGTGAGTTCTGGGCACTCAGGCTGCAGGCTGGTGGCTCGCCGGCTGAGGCTTCAAACATGCTGCAGCGCTTCACCTCCCCTCTGCTCAGGTAGGCCTCGTGGCTGTCCTCATCCTCTTCATCCTCCTCTTCGTCTTCCTCCTCCTCCTCTTCCTCCTCCTCCTCGTCTTCTTCTTCCTCCTCCTCCTCCTCCTCCCCAAAGTCTGCTGGGCCATCAAGATCAAATGTGGCGATGGCTGCTGTGTCCTCCAGCCGCAGCTTGGGGATGGCGAAGGCTGTGGGGCTGAGATGGGTCTCTTTGGTCCCTTCCTCCTCCTCCTTGTGCTTCCCAGGGCTGGGGGCCCCCTTCTCCCTGGATCCTGTTGTTGGGGGGTCCTGGGCCACTGCCATTGTCTCCTCCACCGAGTCCTCCCTCATGGCGTGGGCCGTGGGACTTGTTCTGTCCTCCCTTGTGGAGGGCAAGGCCCCTGGCGCTGCAGCCTCTGGCTCGAGCATCTGGGGGAGGGGAAGAAGTAGAGAGGGGGAAAGGGTCAGCCACATGCTGGGGGTAGGGGTAGTGCAGGCACGGTGGGGGGGGGCAGAGGGGCTCAGGTCTAAAAGTGCAGCAGCAGGAAGATGGATTGCTCCATCACAGATGCTTGAGTTGAGATTCCTGCATTGCAGGGGGTCTACAATTCTGTGAAGAAGAGGGGCTTGGCATGCCTGGAGACCCACCCGTGTGACCCCCAAGAGGTGTCCATTTCCTTCAAAGGGTCCAGGGAAAGCTGCTGTATGGGAAGGGAGCAAACCTCTTCTGTTCTAGAGACCACCTACAGAACTATGATCACCCAGCCCACCCCAAGTCCCAGCACATTTGGAAGCTGGGGCAGAGAAAAACCTGTCATCGCTTGCCATGCGTTCCGCTGTATCGGGACCCAAGATCCTTTACAAAGGGGGAAAGGATGCCAAGGTATAAGGCTCTATAAGAAAGCCACCTTAGGCCAAGTCAGACTGCTTGTCTCTTTCCCCCTTCTCTGCTCCAGCCACAGCCAGAGGCCCCTTCCTCATCACTTGCTGCTACCTGAGAGGCCTTCTTCACCAGAGGCTCCTGAGGGTGGGGTGGGGCCCTCTGGGTGTACTGGTGGGGGCTGTGGTCAGTCCAAGACATGCGCAGACATTTGCTTGGGTTTCCCACAGTCCTTAGGAGAGGCTGCACAAGAGCATTTTACAAACGCTCTTTGGGGGGATGGCTGCCCCATTGGAAAAAGGCCCAACAGGAAGGAAGAAGTGCCTTTGGAATGGGAAATATTGGGGGGGGGGGTTTACATTAAATTCCTTGCAAATTCAGACACATGGTCTGAAGAGCTAAAGATGTGCCTGAGATCTTCCTGAGAAGACCAGGAGCCGCAGTCTCTGCCTTGGAGGGGTCTCCTCGGATGCAAGTTCCAGAAACAAAACAAAGATCTGCCCTTGATCGACAGGCAGGTAGGTCCACCTAACTCCACTCTGCCTTCACTGACTGGCAGCTGCCCTTTCTTTCCCAGCCCTGCCCAGCTGGGATCTGGGTCCTCCGGCCTGCAAAAGGGATGCTCCCAAAATGTGTTACAGCCTTTTCAGTTGCATATGGGAAACTGGGACAGGCCTATCCCTGCCCCCTTATCCTAGACATGTGCAGAGTTGGTGTGGCCACTCTCCAGGCGGTCAGCCTGCAGGCCTGGAAGCAGCTCCCCTGAAGAGAAGAGCAGCCCCAAAGATGGGTCAGCCTGAGAGGCCATCTTGCTGTCCAATAGAAGTATCCAACAGCCACTAGCCAGGCACCTCCAGGAATCTCACAAGCAGGGCACTAGGCAACCATCACCCCACTCCCAGTTATCTGTCCCCAGGGCCTAGGACTCAGAAGTAGACTGTCTCTGGAGATGGACGCTCCATTCTATACTGCTTGGCAACTAGTGACTCCTGCATGGTGCAAGAATGGTCTAATCCTCTTTTCAGCCTGGCAGCCATGTGTGGGGTCGGCTGTTGTTGCCTGGCTAGAAGAAGCAGCCGGCAGCTTCTCTGCCTCCCCCATTCCTCAGCCAAGGGCCGATCCTTCTGTAATTCAATCAGGTTGGCCTGCTCCTTGCTTGCCCAGCCCTGACGTCAGCGCAACCAGCTTAGACAAACAGAGGCTGCCTGCTATCACAGCACCACTGTCAGCAGCCATGGCAGCTGAAATTCTTCCAGGCCACACGTCATGCACCGGGAGCTGCTCTATCAGCCAGAGCCACTTATGAGACCCAGCGACTAGCAAGCAGCAGGAGTGGCACTTGCAGGAGCCGGAGAGCTTCCTGGGCAAGAGAAAGGGCACCTCTGCAACTGGACCCCGGAAGCCTCGTGCCTGCACAGAAGGAGCCTCCGCCTGCTTGCTCTTCAGGGTCACAGGAGGGTGCTCTGGGGAAACACACTGCCAATGGGCAAACACCAGGCTCCCTATTGGACAGGCAAATCTTGGCTTAGCTAGTAATTTCTGACCAGCAACAATTCCCCCCTCCCCAAATAATTGATTTAAATCAAATAATTGATTTAATTAATTTTATAATGAATGTTTTAGAATGTTGGACTATTTTGATTGTTGTTAGCCGCCCTGAGCCCAGCTTCGGCTGGGGAGGGCGGGATATAAATAAAATTTATTATTATTATTATTATTATTATTATTATTATTATTATTATTATTATTATTCTGACAGATGCTGAGGGTGTACAGAAGCTAAGAAAAAGCAGGAGCTATTCCTGAAGTTTCTGCACTCTCCCTAAACTTAGTGCAAAGGACCCTTCAAAACACTTTGTCCCCCCTGACTCCTTCCTCGGGAGAGATTGGGGAGGAAGATGGAGATGGAGAAAAAAAGGGAAGGGTCTGAGGGAATCTCTCCTTGCTGCTTTCCCTCTTTCCTTGGCTTCTCCGGGTTTCTCCAAACAGCCACGCAAAGAAGCATTCTGGAAAGGGGTGTGGGGTCAGGATCTTGCCAGGTGGCAAAGAGTCACTTGCCCTGGCTGAGCAAGGAAGTTGATTTGCAGATGCACACATCTGGCGATAGTGTGCCTTTCACAGGCAGAAAGCCAAGCGGTGCAGTGGTGGAGGAATACAACAATGGGTGCCTGACGTGCACTTAGTAAAATAAAAACTGGACTCTCATGTGTAACCTAAGCTGTAAGGCCAGCTGCCAAGTCCTGAAACTACCCCGGATGGTGGGGGCTTTGGCCCAGAAGAAAAAGCTAAGCAGGGTCCAGTATGGTTTCAAATTGGACATGAGACTGCATGCAAATCCCTGGATTTCAGGGGGTTGGACTTGATGACCCCCAGGGTTCCTTCCAACTCTACCATTCTATGATTCCAAGGGAGGATCAGCTGTCCCTGCCTGACATTCCCTCTCCACAGCAGCTCTTTAAGGGGTGGAGCCCAGAAATCATTTGTGGCACCCAGGCAACTCCACCAGCAGAGAGGCAATGGTGGTGGGGGATCCCCTGGGCTGTGCTTACTGAGGGAGGGGCATCAAGGCACTCTGCATGCAGGGGATCCCTGGGTTCAAATCCTGGTAGCAACTCTGGTTAAAAAGGAGCAGGCAGCAAGTAATGATGGAACACACGAACACACACACACACACACACACACACCCGCCTCAGACCCTGGAAAGTCTCCCACCAGCAGAGTAGGCAACATTGGGCTAATCTGCCCCTGGTTCCTGAATGTTAAATAGACAAACACACACAAAACAAATAAAATCCCCTAAGCCAGGCAGCCCAGAGTGTTCGTTAAATAACATCAACATACTCAAACATTAGGGCAATGTGGCCAAGTGCTTCCTTTCATCAATTTACATTTTTATATCCTACTTTTAAAACTGCTTCTCAAAGTAGTGCATCTCTCAGATGAAATGCTGGAGGCTCTGAGGGCATCAACTCCCCTGCCTTGGATAGGGAAGTTTTTAATGTTTGGTGTACTGTATCTTAATTTGATGGAAGCTGCCCAGAGTGGCTGGGGGTAACCCAGTCAGATGGATAGCATATAGTAAGTTATTTATTGTTATTGCAATTGTTATTATTCAGCAGCACTTCAGAAGGACACAATAAAAGACTGACCAAAACTCGGGGCTGAAACCAGTGTGAGAGCTACTCAGAGGAGACCCACTGGCCATCTCTATCCATTTGAATGGGTCTACTCTGAATATAACTCACACCGGATACAACCTTTAGTTTATTATTTTTTAAAGAAAAATAAAGCTCGACATCCAGAGAAAGAAGCTGGAATATTTCAGAAGCTCCTCACTTTCCTAGCAGTGCCCATCTGCCCAGTGGCGTTTCCAGTCCAACCTCCGCCTGCCCCAACACTTGGCAGCCCAGGGGCTCTGCGTGAGGAAGTGGGTGCCGGTCCACTGCAGACCCCCAGCTACAAAGTGTGCTGTCTTCCCATCATTGCCCCAAGAAGAGGGGCATTCAGCTACCAGCTAATGTTTACTTGCCAGGCAGCAATGGGGCAAGGGCCGCCCTGCCCCCTGCCTGAATGAGCCCTCAGCTCCTGGGTTCCTTGACCTTATATATCAGAAGCACTTACCCACTTTGTGGCCCAGGCAGGACCCCTCTTCTCCAGCCTGCCGCTCTTACAGGTCACCCTCCCCTCCCCGCAAGGAACCACAATGACAGCAGCACCTTTGGTGGCACCCAGCAGTCTCACCCCAGGCCAGGCTCTGGCACGGAGACCTCCGTGCAGCCGGCCAAGCCTTCTACGGTTATTAATGGAGAAGCAGGAGCTGCGGCTCCCCAGATAGTGATCCTCAGAGCCTGTCGGTCTATTTCTGGCTCTTCTGGGGCTCCCGGGAGCTTCTTGTACCTGACAATAAGGAGGGGGGCGGAAAGTGACCTTCACTATCAACAGGGAAAAGACTCCCTGCCTCTCCCAATCAGGGCAGACGGAAACACACGTGTGTGTGTGTGTGTGTGTGTGTGTGTGTGTGTGTGTGTGTCTAAGACCCACTCCTGAATCCAGTAGCCATGAAGTTCTAACTGATAGTCCGATAATCATTTATATGACAGCACTGCAGCATATACAGTCATGAAGATAAACAGCAGCAGATTCCCATGGAAAATCTGCCTCCCATTTGAGCAGCAGCTGGTTCCATTTACACTGCCTTTTTCAATGCTGCCTCCAGTTAAAGAATAGAATAGAATAGAATAGATTCTTTATTGTCATTACACAAGTGCAACATTGTACAAAGTGCAACGAAATTGGATGCCATCCCTTAAAACATCAAAAGCAAAACAACAACAACAACCAAATAAACCACATTCCAGCCACACCCACACCACACCCATCAAACTCCCAGGTCACACTATCGAGTTACAGCATTCAAAAAGGCCACAGCTCTTGGATAGAAACTGTTTTTCAGTCTATTTGTCTTTGACTTGATGTTTCTATATCTCCTGCCAGAAGGCAGTAGTGCAAACAGACCGTGTCCCGGGTGAGATGAATCATGCAGGATGTTATTTGCTTTCCTAAGACAACGGGAACCGTACAGTTCTTCCAAAGATGGGAGAGGATGACCAATAATCCTTTGGGCTGTGGTTATGACCTTCTGGAGCACCTTCCTCTCCCTAGCTGTACAACCGGAGAACCAAGCACAAATACAGTATGTAAGAATGCTCTCTATGGAGCCTCGGTAGAAGCACACCAGCAGTCTCTCACTCAGATTGTTCTTCTTTAAAAGTCTGAGGAAATAAATTCTCTGCTGGGCCTTCTTCACCAGAGCGGTGGTATGTGCGCTCCAAGTCATGCCCTGATCGATAGCTACTCCCAAAAACCTGAATTCCGCCACCCTCTCCACCCGTTCCCCGTTGATATACAAGGGCTGAATGTCCGCCTTTTTTCCCCTGTAATCCACCACCAATTCCTTGGTCTTAGCCGTATTAAGAGCCAGATTGTTCTCTCCACACCAAACACAGAGCCGCTCCACCTCGTCCCGATAGGCGGACTCATCCCCTCCTGAAATGAGCCCCACCACCGTAGTGTCATCAGCAAACTTGATGATTTTGTTGCTGGAATAGATGGCTGTACAGTCATACGTATAGAGAGTGTAGAGCAGGGGACTCAACACACAACCCTGTGGTGAGCCGGTGTTAAGGCTAAGGGCTGTGGACATGTGTGACCCTACTTTAACCCTCTGAGAACGTTCTGACAAAAAATCCAAAACCCAGAGACAGGTGGAGTTGGAGAGTCCAATCGCCTCTAGCTTGGACACCAGTCTATGGGGGAGGATAGTGTTAAAAGCAGAGCTAAAATCCACAAACAGCAGCCTCACATAACTCCCCGGCTGCTCCAGATGGGACAGAGCAGCATGGAGAGTGGTATTGATGGCGTCTTCTGTGGATCTATTTGCTCTGTATGCAAACTGGTAGTTGTCAAAAGTTGATGGAAGACAGGAAATAATGTGACGGCGCACCAGTTTCTCAAAACACTTCATGATGATTGGAGTCAGTGCAACTGGTCTATAGTCATTCAAACTACTGATTGTGGATTTTTTAGGCAGAGGGACAATAGTTGACGACTTCAGGCAGGGTGGGACAATAGACTGGTGTAAGGACTTATTGAATATCTTAGTAAAGACCCTCGCCAGCTGATCCGCACAGCCCTTCAACACCTTTCCAGTGATGCCATCAGGTCCAGCCGCCTTCCTCGGATTCGCCATCCTCAAAACCTGGTGCGCCGTCACATTATTTCCTGTCTTCCATCAACTTTTGACAACTACCAGTTTGCATACAGAGCAAATAGATCCACAGAAGACGCCATCAATACCACTCTCCATGCTGCTCTGTCCCCTACTTAGAGATGAGGGGTGCCACAGTTTTTGCACATGCACTTGCACTGCACCATGGGATTTGTGGTTTTAAGGCTGCATAGACAGTATGCCACACATGGGCATGCAGCAGTTTTGGCACTTCCAAACCTAGTCTGAAAAATTCTGGCAAAAGTGGGCTAGCTGAATTAATGCAGATTAAAGACCACCTTGCTCCCGTTTTTACTGTGACTACCTCAGATTAGCATATAGGTATACTTGAAAACGATTCTCAAATAAGGATCCGGAGAATCAATGTTTTACAGCTAATGTTTTGAAGAGCAAGTGAAAGTAATTCCTTTCTGATTTAGTGTCTTCTTATACACACACATTAGAAGCCTATTTGCTCAGAGAGATGGGAGCTTCTTTTCCCCAAGACATACAACTAAATGCACTATCCTTTCCACTTGAATTGTAGGGAAAACAGGGAAAACACCTTTGAAAGTCAAATGGATAATAAGGAAATGGAGGAGGAGGAGGAACTCTGATGGGAGCTGGGAGCTCCCCACAGTGACTTTGAGGCACCGTCTGCCCTGGCACCTGATGTTCTAACCCCACACTGAAATTCTCTGCCATTCCCTTCACTTCCAGCAAAGTCCTGAGAGCCCAGCATTAACCTGCTGCTACTGCTGCAAAAGTATTGGCGCCTTTAAGAAATGAAGTACACAAGAGTGGAATATAAGGCATATTGGGATTTTTTTTGTAGTTCCGCAAGAGTTCGACTGATGCCCAGTAGCCCAACAACCTAACATAAGCAGCAAGATTAGAGGAGGAAGGATTGGCTCCCAAGGGTGCAGGTGGCAGAGCCTGTCAATGGGCCTGAGCTGGATCTGCTCTTTTCTGTATATTATTGTGAGTGTTAAGCTTGGTTTTTATGCTTGTATTAAAGTTTGTTTCTGTAATTTGCTTTGAGTTCATCCTTTCAAAAAAGCAACTAAATAATAATGTTCTTCATTTTGCCAATATTTCCCACATTTCTGCAGCAATTCGCTTTTAAAAAAAATACTGTAAAAATCCACCAGCATTTTAATGGAAATTTCCCATTAACAAACACACATTTTTAATATAAACATTTTTTGCAAACTATACCCCCCAACACAATGCAATTCTGTATATATTGTTTGGCTGGAGAACTGCATCTTACTATTTGTGGGAACTGCAATTTTATGTTGGTTTGAGAAAGGTGAATCAGGCATCTCCCTACTGAAACACAATCAGATCTCTCCACCATCTCTCCTGAGTCCAACAGTGGCCAATTCTGGGCTATGGGCTGGTCTGTGGCTGCTTTGTGTCATCATTGAACCAGGGGGCCCCCACTCTCCTCCCCACGGACAGGCGGGGCAGGAATTAGTGGGCTAGTTGAAAGCATGAATCTTCCTGAAGATCAGGTCCAATTAACAGGGGCTCTGCTTTTCAAATGGAGGTTAAGCCACTGTCTGTTTAATCACGCCAATTAATCCATCCCTGCTCATTGAATTTGACAGAGAAGGTGATGAAATACTGAGGAGGAGGGGGGACGGGGGGGTTCAGCGAGGGGCAAGGGAGAGACGTCTGGACATGTCCAAGGATGTTTTGCCAAGGGCTGCACAGTTGTCTTCCTTTTCACATCTCACAAGAACTCAAACAACCTTAGGAACACAACAATTCTTCCACGGATTGCCCAATTCTTTCCCCAACCCCCAAAGCCATTTAAACTAGCAGCAACCTCCATGTTTAGAAATTATAAACAAACGAAGGCTGAAAAATGTGTTCTGTGTCGGTCAGCAAGTACATCCCCCCACCCATCCACTGATGAACCTGAATTGTGCAAGGGGGTGCGCATGTGGGAGGGTGTCCCTCCCATCCCTACCAACTATCTCGTGGTTCTGTGGGCCGTTTTGGTCCTGATCATAAAACCATAGAGTTGGAAGGGTCCAGGGCGGCTCTGGGGTTGGCAACCTCCTGCCAATGCCATCAGCATCCATGACAGGTGTCCATCCAACTTCTGCTTAACAATCTCTAAGGAAGGAGAGTTCCCCAGCTTCCTAGGGAGTGATGGCAAAGATAGGATAGGCCAGGAAGCACCGCTTTTACACTTATACACATAGAGAGAGGAATACATCCACAGTCTCTACTTATTTAACATCTAGAGCAGTTCCACAGCTGCTCTCAGAGCTGGGCAGCCCCTCTTTCACAGCCAGAGAGCTGGTGGGGAGCCTTCTTCCCCTCAAGATGTTTACCCAGCAGCAGCAGCAGCATCCCTCGGCTCAGACATCAGCCCTTCCTGTCCACCCAGCTCTTGGCTCCTCTGTGCCAGCTGAAGTGCTTAATTGCACCATGGACTCACCTATCATTACGAGAGGCTCAAAAGCAAATAAACAAGGCTCCGGCTGCGGAAGCAAACAGAGCTGGTCAGGTTCCAACACGCCTCAGTGGCTCACCGGGAGCCAGTGGCCTTTGGGTCTTTGGGGAAGGAGGACTCTGGCATGTAAACACCTTTCTTCTCCTCCTCCTCCTCCTCCTGCTGCTGCTGCAGGGGGTGCAGTTTTCCCCTGGATGGCTTTCCCCTCGAACATGCCCACGGCAACACAAGATGTCACTGTCGACATGTTGACATTAAGATGGAATGGAAATCTCAACATCCACATCTTTCCAGTGAGCGCAATTGAGGCCAATGAGGATGATGATGCAACTCTGATTCCACATGGGAAATGGCAGAGGCCTTAGGAGGGAGATTTCCATACCCTTCAAGGTGTTCACCTTTCACAAGGACAGCCCCCTCTTTTCTAGTCCCAGGCATTTCTCCGCCTCTTGCGCTGCCTTGTTAAAACTGGGAACCAGTGTGGTGAAGTGGTTCAAGTGTTGGGCCAGGACCTGGGAGAGACCAGGGTTCAAATCTCCCCCACTTGGTCATGAAGCTCATTGGGTGAGCCTGGGGGCCAGCCACCACCTCTCAGCCTACTCTACCTCACAGTGTTGTTGGGGGACATTAAATGAGGAGGGGGAAGAACCACAGATGCCACCACAAATGCAAGTGCACAACCAACAACACCCTCCGCAGGGGCTGGGGAGCTGAAGTCTAAGCTGGGCAACTGGCAGCAGGCTGTGGGACGCTCTGTTTTTCTGCGACCTCATCTGTCCCTTCTGCATCACGGCCATTGTTTTTGTAACAAAAAATATGCAAGGTGCGTTAAGGGACTGGAATGGGAGCAGAAGTGACTTCTGTGGTGAGCAACGGATGGGATGTTCGGAACCTCTAATGTTTTTCCATTGCATAACACTCAGCAGACAAAGCCAAGGCTGCTCACAGCCACCTATTCCACATAACCTGAATTTCACTGGTGAAAATCAAAGCATCCTTTGCTCACCTCTTCACACAATTTAAGGAAGCTTCAAAGGATACAGGCCCTCACAATCGAAGCACCTGCACTTACTCTGCAAAACAGCCATAATTGGAGAGAGACAGTCCTTGAGGTATTGTGATCCTAAGCCAGTTAAGGCTTTATATGTCAAAACCAGCACTTTGAATTGGACCTGGAAACTAATTGGCCGGCAATGCAGTCGGGCCAGGATTGACGTTATATGCTCAAACCGCCTTGCCCCTGTTGCCTCGGACAGCACAATAAAAAAAATTTCTCAGCAGGGAGATAAAACAGTGGCAAATGTTTATTTTCTACCTGTTGGGCTGCTGTTAAAGCACAACAGCAGAGCCAGTGCAGAAACGTGGGCAACATTACAGTTTTTCTTCCGAGTCCTGCTGTTTGGTTTTTTTTTGAAAAAGTAACACCACAGAAATAATTTGCAGACTCTTGTAATTTAACAGGAGGGACTAGGCTAAGCCCTCCCCTTTCCACTCCCAGTCCTTGAGATCACACTCTCAGCTCAGCACGAACTGGTCCAAAACAACCACACCTGCGTGTGCACACACCTAAACACTGTGGATTCTGCACTCACCCCCAGTAACACAGACCAGATTTGCCCTCTTGGCCATTCATTGCAAATTACGTCCGCCCTTCCTAACCACCCTAGAAGGAAGCTTCACTGGGGATGGAAAGTGGTTACTCGCAACATTTCAAAATCTCTCGTCCCAAATGAAAAATCTCAAGGCAGCACACAAACAGCTGTCAAAAAACTGCAATCGAACACATTCATATTAAAGCACTGGAGAGGAGCAACTGAAACTTGCATGAAGGTTAGAAGCAGCCAGAGAGAAAGGAAGCCTCGTTCTCCCATGGCCTGGAGCAACATATGCTCTTCATACTCGCCCAGCAGCTGTGCCAGCCCTGCTCAGGCACAGTTCACCCTCATTGCTAAAAGCCAGAATACCCACCAGAGATCACCCAGGCCCTTCTTGGAGTGGGCAGAAAGCAGGGCAGAAGCACCGCCGTTGCCTCCGAGGCTGCCACGTGGCCTCTCCTCACTCCCTCTGAGGTGGGCAGAGAGGCAAAGGGGTTTGGCGCTGCTGACCAGGCGCCAGGTGCCTACCTCGCAGGTGGGCTAGAGCCACGAAAGGAGGCAGAGGCCCTCCCGCTGGCTGCTCTGCCTCTCCTTTCTGTGGGGAGCATCTCTCCTTGGCTGGGAGTGAGCTAGGGACACTCACACAAGATTTCATTGTCCTCCCTAAATCACTTCGTCATTGGATTAAGCATTCGTCAGGACCTTTGCCAGAAAGCAGCCAATTCAAATTATGCTCATAGCGCCAGATGCCCAATTGATCTTGGCTGCCCAGAGGCAGGCACTGCTTGCTTGCTTGCTCCCTCCTTCCCTCCCTCCCTCCCTGGAAACAAAAGCAAGGCTTTCAGGGCAGGCTTGGCTTGAGGAAGCAAAGCCCTCAGGTTGCCCAGCCAGGGGTTGCAGTGGACATCAGCCCCTCCCTGCCCAGAGGGCAGCCTTCTCTTGGCAGCCCAGCTGAGCACCTGCTGCAACCAGGAAACAGGCTGCAGAGGAAGGAACTTGGATGCCATCCCTTCTCCCCTGGCAGGATTCCCATGCCTTCAACAGTGGCACAGTAGGAGGGAAATCAACAGGTGAGACCTTGCTCATTTCTGTGCAGAATGTGCTTTGTCTGTTGAATTTCTGCAGGAGCAGTAAGCATGAAAAGCATGGGAGGTCTGCCAAAGAAAAATAAGAAGCAGCCTCCTCTGAAACAGGGAGGTGTGGTTTTCCCCAAAGACGGTAAAGTGGTCCAGGAAACAAGGAGATAGCAGGGCAGAAGCTGCTCGATTCCCAAGATGCACTGCAGGATGTAGGGTCTGGGGAGAGGGGAGGGACAGGCTTTCAGAAGCAGGTGGGTGGGTGGGGGTTGGTTTTCGTTATCAACCCCCAACTACTCTTTGAGTCCCTGCAGGGACTGCAGTCTATTCCTCTGTACCCAGACAAAACTTACAATCCCCGTGGGAAGAAAATCCCCCCCTGCCCTGCCCTTCTAGCAGCAGCAGCAGCAGCAGCAGCAAGACTGTGCCTTTCTTTTGGCTTCTGATGCTTCTGTGGAGGAGAGGGCAACCTAGAGTTCTTGGTCCTGTCAGATATAAGGAACTTCCAGGTCCAAAGGCAGTCCAGCTTTGAATGCCAGCAACTGGCAGGGCAAACGGGGAAGAGGGCAGCTGCCCTCATGCACAGCTGGTGGGCTTCCCCCAAAACTGCACTGACTTCTGCATCTACTGGCAGAACTGCGGCCTCCGTCCACCCTTGGTGTTGGGTTGCACCTCCATTAGGAGAAGCTACCACCCACCAGGGGCCTTTGGGGAAAACAGTTCTCTAATGATTAGCAGGAGCTGAGAAGGCAACAGTTAGTCATTGCAGGCCATTAGCAAGCAAGGAAGGAAGACACAGTCACTGAGCAGCCATCACAACATTTCCTTTTGCTATCCAAGATCCCCTTAACCAGGGGTCAGCAACCTTTTTCAGCCGTGGGCTGGTCCACCGTCTCTCAGACTGTGTGGTGGGACGGACTATACTTTGAAAAAAATAATGAACAAATTCCTATGCCCCACAAATAACTGAGAGATGCATTTTAAATAAAAGCACACATTCTGTGGGAGGCAGTGGAAGACAGGAGTGCCTGGCGTGCTCTGGTCCATGGGGTCACGAAAAGTCAGACACGACTAAACGACTAAACAAAAACAACAAAAACACCAGGCAGGCCCCACAAATAACCCAGAGATGCATTTTAAATAAAAGCACACATTCTACTCATGTAAAAACATGCTGATTCCCGGACTGTCCATGGGCCGGATTGAGATGGCAACTGGGCCGCATCCGGCCCCCTGGCCTTAGGTTGCCTACCCCTGCCCTTAACTAACCTGCTGTGCATCAGTTAAGATTTCCCCTCACTTACTCCAGGCGCCTCCAGACAGGGTTAGGAGAGGCTCCGACCTGAAACCCCGGAGAGCTGCTGCCAGTCAGAGTGGACAGTACTGAGCAAGGTGGTCTGACTCACCATAAAGGCAGCTTCCTATGTACTGTTATAAAAAACACAGCCAATCCCAATTTTTTCCTACAACAGTACTGCAAATTGATCTATGCCTTTAGTTGACTGATCTGCTGGTTGACTGAACTTCAGGTTTCTTTTGAGGGGGTAGGGGTTTCAAAATTTGGAAGGGTAGGTGGTGGTAGTGATGCGGGACCCTCTCAGCACACCACACCCCCTCCCCGGCTGCTTACCTTGCTCTCGGCTGGAGGAGCTGTGGGGGTCGTGGGCTGCTGCTTGGAGATGCTGTCGGCCAGGCACCAGCAGACTCTCTTCTTCTGCTCCTGGGAGTGAGCCTCCAAGCTGAGCACGCACTCCAGCTTCTAGGGACACAGAAGGACATCTGCCCTTAGCCAGACCCTGGAGCCAAGCCCTGGGCCCATAAGCCGGCCTCCTTCTCCGAAGGCAACATCCGCATCGTGGGCCCTCCGAGCAAAGGAGCCCTCATGGCGGCTTAAGCCCAGCACACCTGAGAGACACAGAGACTGCTCATGCCTCCGTCCGAGGAGGTCCCTGTGCTGGGCTCTGGCAACAGAGGCAGCAAGAGAAGAGGCACGCCCAAGGGCTGCCCCCCAGCAGTGCAGCTCCCCTCCCACGGGAGACTTGCTAAAATCCAAGGCTGAAGACCTTGCTGAGGCTCTCGAGTTGCTCCTGTCTGGGCTGCCCCGGCAGGAAAGGGAGATGGAAGTCTGGTGAACCAGGCCGACTTCTCACTCTGCTCACGGGTTACCTTGCTGAACAATCACGATGGGCCAGGCTGTCAAGCGACCCTCCACAGGGACGGACCCACCCACAGAGCTTTCTTCCTGTTTTACAGCCCCCTTTCCCCTCGACGGCAAGGCAGACGTCACTGCTGCCACCCGTCTTTCAGCTAAAAGGCTCCTTGGCTAGGAAACTGACTGGCAGGGATTTATCATCCACTTACAAGGTTGCCCTCAGCGCCACAGGGGCTGCTGAGACAAAGCGCCACGGCAGCCTGTCGCCAGGCGGGCACAGTTTAATCGTATCATGGTTGGGGGGGGGGTTGTGCCTGTATGCTTTACCGACACTTTGTCTTGCTACCCTTTTAGCAGGATGTGCAAGCTCTTGATGGGCAGAATGTTGCAGTGACAAGTAGTTCACTCATTTATTTAGGGACCCCACATCCTGACAAGTCCCAAAAGTATTCTGCAGCACCCAGGTGTCTCCTTTGCCTTGAACGCCTTTGCTCCTCTGACTTGCAGCAGCTGCACAGGAAGTTTAAAAGGAGCCCTATGGGGCGCCAGAACACTTGCCACAAGGGTGGCAGCAGGAGGAATCAAGGGTCATTTAGCAGGAAGACCATGGCCTGGCTTTGCCCCCTCCCCCCTCCCATCCTTGCTTTTTCAAAACTGGGATCGCTTCTGACTTTCTGCAGCCACAACATGCCCAGCATGGAGGGCTGTCTGAATTGGCCCAAGCCTCACCATGGAGGGCAGACTGCTCAGAGCGCACCTCCCTGCCCTCCCGCAGGAGCAGAATGCCCAGAGGGGCATCGCAAGGTTCTCTCTGTGGCATGAGACACAGATGTTGTTGTTGTTGCTGCTGCTGCTGCTGCCAACTCAACAAAGTTACAGCTCTGTGTGCAGCAACACAGACTTCTTTTTAGCCTAACCCATAGCATTAGTCTTTAAATCCAGACCAAAGCTTACCTGACAGACAGAACAGCACCTAGTCCTGAGAGGATAAGCCCCTGCGCTCTAGAGCCACGCGGGCGGAGCATGAGGCAGAAACAGCGCCATGAAGGATTGCAAGAGAGGAGCCTCCTCTATGTGGAAGGGACATGTGCGTGCTCAGCCAGCTCTGCCCTCTCCACGCTTGTGTCTCTCAGAGAAGGAGAGGGTGAATTACGGGAAATCAGTTCAGGCTAACTAGGCATAATGCCGGCTGGGCAGGGGGCAGGATTGGCTGTGCTGCTGTTGCAGCGAATGAATACACTATTTGCGCAGCTCACCACCAGAATGTGCCCCAAGAGGCATCTGAAAAGACGTTTGCAAGTGCTCTCCATCAAGAGCAATTCAGGAGCCCATCTCCTAATCCCACAGCTAATGGGATTAACGGCTTGCAACTCAATTCGATCAGGGCTGGGCGGGAGATGGGAACGCTGTGCAAACACTGCTAGCCACATGGGGTGGCGAGATGGTTCTGCGGTGCTTTTTCCCTACATGGGTGTACACAACCCTCTCCCTCCACACAAACCCCGGAGGGCAGGAGGTTCTGTGACCAACAGACAGCACTTGGCACTGGGGCTGAAACACACTCTCTCTCTCTCTCTCTCTCTCTCTCTCACTCACACACACACACACACACACACACACAAACCATGTTTAGATTTTGCATTTGCCAAATTTATTCCAGGTGAGGCTCACATTTCTCCCTCTGAATTAAAATGGAGGGAGGTGCCCAGGAAAGGGTAGGAGGGCAACAGTGACACCCGTCCCTTCCTATGAACATGCCCTTAAGCATTTCGGTGTCTCATTTGCCCAGTGTTAGGATCATTCCCTGCATTTCCACATCAGTTTCTGACATTAAAAGGGGAGTGGGGAGTCCTGCTGAAAATTAATCACCATTTTTGTGTGAATTTTTCCACATTCACATATCTCTACATGCAAGTTTGCCTAACAGACACACTTTTGCAAAATAATTCCCCTTATTTTTGTATCTGATGTTTGCTTTTATACACATGTATGTTTGTATACATTCCTTGACTGGAGAACGGCATTGCAAAAGTGGAAGAAGAGGGAGTTGGGAAGGGTAGCTGAGTTTCCATTCACCCATTGCTCTGGAACGTGTGGATTAGGCTACGTTTCCCTTTAAATCCCCTTTAAAAGGTGATTAGACTTTCTCCCTTCTCCTTCATTTCCAGGGACTCCTGGCGGAAGAAAGAAACCCGAAAACAGAGGCTCATCCAGAGACACAACAGGCTACCTCTTCTTCCGAGGGAGAGAGAATGCTGATCCACACTTCCGTTTGCCCCCTGTGTAGGAAGCCTGGGTCCGAATGCTTTCCTGCTTGTCCCATGCTTTCCAGGCATGGGTCCAAGCGGTTTTGCCTTTGCTCTGTCGTTTCCCCCTGGAAAACCCACTTTTCAGAGCTAAATTGGTGCAAACATATATCCAGAGAAAACCCAATTGACACTTGCTTCAATTCAGTGGTAAAATGAGGTTTTCCCGGAAGAAGTTTCCCCAGCCAGTTCACCTTCTGCCCCACCCCCACCCCCTGCTTGGTTTTCTAGAGGGCCAGTTCTGCCCCAAACAGGTGGAAGTGCTTCAGGCGCTTCAGGTAAAGGAAGCATTTGGAAAGCGATTACAGAACACAGTGTGGTTGTGCTCTGTCCAATGCTCACCTCGGCCAGGTAGAGGATGCAGAACTTCAAATCCTCTGAAGAAGCTGCAAGTGAAGCAGATCAGAAGAATTTAGCTTTCCCTTGACTCTGAAGTGGCTCCCACAAGCAAAATGCTTTTTCCTTCCTGGCAACTGAACAACTGGGTTTCGCTTCCTATCTGCTTTTGTTTGCTTTCAGCAAAAAGGAAAGAGATGGAGAGTTTCTCAGCCCTCAGAAGCAAAGCTCTCACATATGCAGAGACAAAGAAGATGCCTCAGGCAGCATCACAGGCTCTCTCCTCACAGGAGCTCGGCTCCGGCACCTCTCAGGTGGGCGCCATTGCCATTCTAAGAGAATAAAGGAGAAGTTCACGATGAGCTCCAGCACCGGGCATGACAGGCAGAGAGAATTCACACAGCCTCCTAATACTTGGTTTAGCAGGTCAGTGCTAAGTCCCGGAGTGACAAAAGGAATTCCTTCTACGCTCAACTCAGTCCTGCAATTGGTGGCCACAGCCCTTGATCACAGGGTGGGGTGGGGCTTTAAGGGAAAGAGCTGGGTGAATACAGGGTGGCAGAGGAGAGGTCTGTCCATGGTTGTGGGCCATGACAGCAGCTTGCTGGGAGACAGGTCTGGGTGAAACCTCAATGGATGACACAGTCCTTACCTTATCTCTCACCCTAAACTTGTTGAAATAATATTTGGGGTGGGAGGGGGAGAGAAATCATGTACACCGCCTTGAGTTCCGTGAAGGAAGGCAAGATTTAAAGCAAAACGTAAATATATAAAAATAAATGGAGCCTCCATGTACTTAGGCAGTATACTTTGAACACCGGTTGCTGTAAAGCAGGGGTCAGCAACCTTTTTCAGCTGTGGGCCGGTCCACCGTCCCTCAGACCATGTGGTGGGCTAGACTATATTTTGAAAAAATAATAATTCCTATGCCCCACAAATAACCCGGAGATGCATTTTAAATAAAAGGACACATTCTACTCATGTAAAAACACGCTGATTCCCAGACTGTCCGTGGGCCGGGCTGAGAAGGTGATTGGGCTGCATCTGGCCCCCGAGCCTTAGGTTGCCTACCCCTTCTGTAAAGCAATCAGGAGAGGGCTGCATATCTTTGCTCTCAGCCCACTTCCTGGAGGAGCAGAGGTGCCCTGGCACCTGCAGGTGTTGTGTCCTTTCTTAACCCCCTGCTGCCACAACTCACCTTCTTGCACTCTGACATCCTTCAGGTAGAGGGGGTTTCGGAGGACATTGCACCGTCCCGGCTCATCCTCCTTGGTGAAGAGCAGCAAGTCTGAGTAGATGAAGAGAGTCACCTGGCCAAGGAGGGAAGAGGACAGGGAGGTCACTTGAGGCACGCAGGGCCACCCAGCTTTGGTGGAAGTGGCAAAAGGTGGGAGAATAAGCCAGGCCTAACACTGGGCTGAGCTGAGCCCAACTCCCAGGTGGGGGTGCAGATCAACATCAGATTGATCAGCTGAGGGCAGGGATGGACAAGGACACCTTCTGCACAGGACAGCCAGGAGGGGGTGCTGTGTGCCTTTGTGTGTGGCATCACCCACCACTGGCATGCAACTCTCAGGAGATTGGTAAAATAAAAGAGCTTGCTTGCCCCCTGTTTTATATAAACCAAATTCTTGCTAAGTTCTTGCTTCAACATTACAGTGGATGGACAGGCCAAAGAGCAATTACTTCTAATAGAACTAGGAAGAGCATTTGCCTATAAACTCCCCGTGTGAGTTGTTAAGCTGATCAACTGATTGATCCGTCTGACGGCCAGCGTAGGAAGGAGGATGCCAGGCTAGGTTTGGGGGATCTTCTGAGGCTTAGCCTCCAACTATCTGTCCCTGAACGTGCAGCCTCCACTTAGCATCCCAGAGGCTCCTTCCCACGGCCCCGATGGCATTGCCAGGAGGTTGCCGACACAAGAGCCCCCTGGACTCTCCTTCTCTCATCAGAGATGGTAGGGTGCCAGGCCAAGGAGCCAAGAGCACAAGGGCCTCCTGTAGCACACAGCAGCGGAAACCCGGGACCAAGATCTCAGCAGATTGTGACTACAGGAACTACCGTCAAGTCTAGACAGGATGTGGCTCAAGCCAGAATCAGGATTCCGCGGAAGGACTGGCTTTGGCATGGCTCCCTCCACGGCCACCCGCCATCTTCTCCCCGCTCTTAAAGAAAAGAATCCTTTGGTGGCATCTTCAGCTCATTTACTTTTACCCACTTTCTGAGCAAAGCCCTGGAAGCACCTGAAGGCCATCATGCCAGAAGCACCAGCCCAGTTTTCCCTCTAGGGACATACAACGTACAGTACATCACAGACAAATTCAGGAACAATACCAAAACCATCATCATTTCCCTCTGGGAGAGAGGACACCAGCTAAAGCCCCCAGCCTGCACCAGAGGCAAAAGCAGGCAGAAGGCAAGTGGCCCAAAGGGAGAACCACACCCCACAGAAGGCGCACCCACTTCCATGAAAGGCCCATTTCCTGCCCCGGCTCTCCACTCGCAGCAGGGCCTCCTCCTCGGAAGAGAGGGGTGGCTGCCATTCTCTCCCATTCTGTCATCCCTGCCAGAGGGATCCCCTGTCATCCTCCTGGGCCTCATGGCTCTTGGATGCAAGGGGTTGGGGTGGATTCCCCACTTCCTACTGGAAAGCCCTCTCTGCACGCAGGAAGCAAGCAAGCAAGCAAGCAAGTGCCTCAGGACAAAGGACTCCATTCCCCTGACACACTGCCTATCTACATGCGGGGAATTTCTTTCTTTCTTAATGTGGGGTGGGGAAAGCATATAAATGTGAGTACATTTAACATTAGCAGAGATGGGCAGACAAGCTGGGGGTTAGAAGAGGTGGCAACCTCCCCCGCAAAGCTTCCAGGGGCAGCCTGGTCCACAAACGTTTGGTGGGCGAAGGCTTTGCCTGGCATGGGGACAGGGAGGCAGGAGAAGTGATGTCCCTCTGCTCCTTCTGCTGTTGCAAAATGTCCAGGAGCAGAGCAGTGTTTGTCAAAAAAAGTGCCCTGTACAGCCCAACTATCTTTGAGGAACCCCCCAGCAGCCAAAGAAGGGCTGACAGAGACTTCACACAAACGACTTTTTTGCAATCTCAGACAAGGCAGCAGAACCAGATTTGTTGAAGCCTATATGAAGGGCGGAGGGGGGGGGGAGAGGGGGTTCACGCTTGACAGACCTGATGTGCAATGCTTGGACTGCTTGCTGCTGGGTGGCTAATTCCTCTGCACCCCACCCCTCAAATTCCTGCTTCCGGTCTCCTTAAGATGATCTCAGCAGCACACAGAAATTGATGAGCCCACCAAAGAATCCTGGAGCTGAAGCGATGGCTGGAGATGTCCCCTGGGCTGGTGCAAAGCACAGCAGCAGGACCAGGGAGGAGGGTGAGGCAGGAGCAGGAAGCTCCTCCCAGCTCTGGCCTTGGGGAACCAGCGCTTCTTGGGCCACTTCAGCCCAAAGCCATGCCAGACCTCTTAAGCCCCATTTCAGTGCTTCTGCTGCCAAAGGAGTGGGGGCACATTTGCCCTGGCAGATTCCCCACTTTGCCCCATCTTCATGTTTCTGGAGGTGGGCTCCAGCATCCCGCTGACAGCAAGAGGAGGCAAGAGGGGGCCTTGGCTTCCTTTGCCATCAGCAAGCAGACACCGCCTCACACGATTCACCAGCACCAACAAGCGCCCAGAGCCTCACCTTGGTCGGTCTGTTCCGTGTCTCGTGAAGGAGAAGCTCTTCTGACAGCAGCAGTGTCCGGGCTGGATTGCAAAGGTCCAGAGGCTGAAAGGAAGAGGAGGAGGAGGAGGAAGAAGAAGAGAAGGAGGGAGGCACACCTGGGACTTGGGTGTGAAGAACAACGCCAGCCCCCTGAGAGCCCCACCAACCTCCTCTTTGCAGAGAGGCTGGGAAGCCCCTGATAACAAACCGGATCTTGCAGGTGAAAAGTCCAGCAGAGGGAAAACAAGAGGCCTTTGAGGGCTTGGTGTGGGCGGGCGGGTTGTGTATGAGTGTGTGATGGCTCCTTGCAACCCCAACACCTACATCACACACAGGAACTATAAAAAGATCTCTCACACTCTGCCCCTGTGTGTGGTTATCACTGTTGAGCTGCAGCAGCCACAACAGTGACTGAAAGCGATCAGGGGGAGTATGGAAGAGGCATGTGGGAGGCAGGAGATGCTTGCTGTGAGAGGAGTGTGTGGAGGGCACAAGAGAGGAGAGGCGAGAGGCCCACAGCTGCCAGCCACCAGTGGCCACCAACGCTCTTCTCTCCCAGCTCCTCTCCTCAAAGCCCCTGAACACCTCAGGGTGAGGCTGGGCACAGGGAAGATCCTCCCTGCCAAGGTGCACAGATGCAGCCACGCTGGGCATTTGAAATTGAAATACTTTATTGTCACTTGTACAACTTGTATACAGTGAGATTACATGAGCACACCCCACTCAGCTCTCTTAGCCTCAATTTCCCTCGTTTACTGACACACACACACCAAACCCGAAAGTCAGTTGCCCTGCTGTTATCTTTTCATTCAGAAGCCTAGCAGCCCACGGATAGAAGCCGTTCTTTACCATGTTGGTGCGACTAATCATGCTTCTATATCTTCTGCCCGAGGGCAGGAGATCAAGAAAGTGCCGGCCAGGGTGTGAATCATCCCTGAGAATTTTCCTCACTCGCCTGAGGCAACGTTCTTCTGCTATTTCATCCAGTAGATTCACGGGACAGCCCATAATATCTTGTGCTGTATTCACCACCCTCTGTAGGCACTTCCTATCAGATGATGTCAAACCAGCGTCCCACACCGTGATGCAGTAGGAAAGGACACTTTCTATTGTGGACCATTTCTGCCCATAGCTATGGCCACATCAAGGCTCGGGGTGGGGGTGGGGAGGCAAGAGGCTAAGACAAGTGCATGGAGGGTATGGCTCCCAATGGCCACTTGCCACACTGGCTATGTTTTGCCTCCACGGTCAGAGGCCAGGGCACCTCCAGATGCTGCCGCTCTCAGGCCCTGCTTGTGAGCTTCTGGCTGGCCACTGCGAGAGCAGGATTCTGGCCTAGCCTGGCACCCTTGGACCCTTCCTAGGGAAATGCTGCAGGACTCTGGCAGAGGAAGGGGTCCTCACAAAAGGATGCTCCACTCCACAGCCATGAAGGCTCACTCTGAATCATTCAGTCAGGGCTTTTTATTTTTTAATGTCCTCATAGCAGGTCCACACCGGCCACATTCTATTTTTTTTTATATATAATAATATTTATTAGTTTTCCAACAAATTGAACACAACACTACAAAAAACCAAAAAAAGAAAAAACATACAACAATACAATACAAAAAACACACACACTGCAAAACACTAACATACAACTAACAAAACAAAACAAAAACCATTTAAAATACAGTCCAATTTCAATATCTTATCTTTCTTTCACTAATTTCCATGACCTCCTCACACCTCCCTTTTTGTATTCCACTTCTATTAATTGTTTCAGCAATTCCTTTCCATCTTCCTCTGTTTTCTATCCTATAATTGTCTTAACACATTCTAACCTTATTTTTCCCTTTAATGCTCTATTAATCTATTTATACTTAATTCCTTATAACATTTCTACTAAAGCCATATAACTTCATTCCAACATTTTTCTAACATTCATTAATTTTACAATATTTCTGTAAATAGTCTTTAAACCTTTTCCAGTCTTCTTCCACCGACTCCTCTCCCTGGTCTCGGATTCTGCCAGAACACTGGCCACATTCTAACTCAACTTTTAAGTTACTGCTCCCCAGATTTGTTTGCTTTTTAAAAATAAAAACCTCCCACCTCCCTATTCCCCCACAGTTGCTTAAAGCTGGTTCTCCCGCATTATCAAAGACCCTTACCCAAGGGCCACCAAGATAGTGCCTTGCAGATGCTGCGGACCACAACTCCCATCGTCCCTGCCCAGCGGCCATATTGGCTGGGGCTAACCCCAACCCTATCGATGGCTAGGAGTCAGGGTGACTAGACAGAGCCTCCACATGAAGAAGCAGTGATGCCGCAGTGGCTTGGGGAGGAGAAGCCTTTACTTACTTGCTAGATTTAGAGTTGCCCCCTAGAACAATGTTCCCAGGGCTGCCTCAAAGGAGAAGAGGAAACAAATTGACAACAAAGCAATGTTGCTTTGAGCCCTGGCTGGGAGCTTCCTCTTTCGGAAGAGGGATGCTAGCTTGGGCAGCCCGTGGCTCTGAGCCTCCTTCTTGGGTCTTCCTTACACCTCTCTCCCCACAACGATGCAAGTCCGTCTTCTCTGTCCACACCCCACACCCTGGCTTTAGTACTTTGGCCGATAGCACTTTGTGGGAGGCAGCACACAGAGCACTGCTTTACTGAGGTGGTAGTACCGAAGCAAGTGCAGCAAGGACAGGAGGAAGCGCCTATCCAGCAGAAAGGGTTTCCCTCCCCCCCCTCCCTCCCTGAGACTTACCTGCACAAAGATGGGGAAGACCAGCACTTTGGGGGCCAGCGTCACGTAGGTGCCGTAGCTGGAGTGTGGGATGCCAGGTCTCACGAGGGTGCAGTTCTGGGGGCGGCTGCCACTTTGGCTTTTCATGGTCTGCACCGTCTTCATGAGCCGGGACTTCTTGCCCTGGGACCCGCTTCTGCATGGATTGCCTGGAGGAAAGGGGGAGAGGGGGGCAGCTTATTGTTCCCTCTGCTGCAGGACTGCTGTGGTCACAGCCCTGCCAGAGAGCTGTACTAGAACACGCTAATTAATTTGTGTAACAACATTATATACCGCCAACCTAGCAGTTCGAAAGCACACCAGTGCAAGTAGATAAATAGGGACCGCTATGGCGAGAAGATAAACGGCGTTTCCGTGTGCTCTGGCTTCCGTCACGGTGTTCCACTGAGCCAGAAGCAGTTCAGTCATGCTATCCACATGACTTATAAAGCTGTCTGTGGACAAACGCCGGCTCCCTCGGCCTGAAAGCGAGATGAGTGCCGCAACCCCATAGGTGCCTTTGAGTGTACTTAACCGTCTAGGGGTCCTTTACCTTTTACCTTTGCTGCTTGACTGAAGTAAAAACCTTGTAAGAACCCAAGAAGAGCCCTGAAGCTGGATCAGGCCAAAGGGCCTGAACGAAACAGCAGCTACCTCCCCCCAGAAGTTTCCAGCAACTTATTCCCCACGGATTTGTCTTATCCTCCATTAAAGGCATCCAAGTAAACCACAAAACAGTTTTTGAAAAAAACTATTAAATTATCAATGAAGAATTAAAAACATTCAAAAGATCATTAAAACCAATAGTGCACTAAAAAGAGATCAAGACATAGATAAAATTTCTGGATCTTTGGGTAGGCTTGTCTAAGCAAAAATGTTTTAAGGAAGCACCAGAAAGCATACAGCAAAGGCCCTGCATGATGTCAATAAGCAGGGAGTTCCAAAGTGTAGGTGCTGCACACTGATTTCTTCCAACTGTGGAGCGAGTATTATGAGGCACCTGTAGCAGTGCCAGTTCTGCAGATCAGAACGGCCAAGTGGGCCATTACCACTCTGGGTTTATTCCCACTTCCTCTTGTCCTGTTGCTCCCCCACCCCACCCAGTCAGGAAACCTGCTCTTTAGCACTCAGTCAGAGCAAACGGCAATTCGGGTTTTCTCCTGCTGCTCTGATTCAGTGCTAAAGAGCGGAATTTCCCTGGGAAAAGAGCAGGCAAAGGGGAAACTGCTCGGTTTTGTGCCTAGAAAGCCCAGGTCAAGTGGAAAACTGCCCAGCCCTGTACTTTCTAGGCACAGGACAAGTGGAAGTGTGGATGAGCCTCCTGTCCAATTACCAGCATCTGTCAGGAGCCTGACTCAACCGTCAAGATTCATCAGGAAACACAGTCCCCCTAAGTACATGCCAGCCTCTTCACTTCCCCTGGTCTGGGGAAAGGCATTAAGAAGACACAGCCCTGCCAGGGGATGGGAGAGAGCCAAGGAGCAGGGCCTCTGCCATGGTCCTCACTCCCCCATCAGCTTGGTTTTGGAAGAGGAAAAGAGGCCAAGGGGTCCCTTCACAGAACTCTCCATGCCCAGCCCAACCCTCAAACAGTGCGGAAAGTAGTGAGCAGGAGTCCACCAGCACAAGAAAAATCCTCTCCCCATTCTGCAGTTTGTAATCACCTTAAACACAGCAGGAAGAGGATTGCAAGGCGTACAGCCCAACCTGATGCAGGGTCACTCGAAAGTAAACCCCGCGGTGCTCAAGGGAGCTCACTCCGCAGCATATAATGAACTGAGTGTTTTTTGGGCTGCAGCCACTATCAGGTCTGGCCAGAAGAACAGAAGCCCCTGCAAGGAACACAGGGCAGCTCCCCCTCTGATGGGCAAGCAGGAGCAGGCGGCAGAGGGGAGGGGAGGGCAGATGCCACTGACTCTTTCCGAGAGCAAAGTGCCCAGACTAAACCTTGTGCACACCCCGCGCCACACATCTAACTGACTTGGCCTCCCCGGAAACATCAAGGAATTGCTTCTTATGTGTTTATTTCTCTCCATCCGTCCCCTGTGCCTGCTCAGGGCGTGACGCTTTCCAAGAGTCAGTAGGAAACGGAGCCTCGCGGAAACGGTGAGTCAATCCGGCTCATTGTTGGCCAGTCGCTTTGGCAAAGTTCCTGCGTGGCTGCTCCTGCCACATAGGACTTGGAAAACAACACGGCAGCTCAGCTGGTACCGTTTCCACCAGGGCCTCTCTGTTCCCAGGCTGGCCTTATCATGAGCAGAGTGGCCCCCAAAGCCTTTTCTTCACCTGCTTTCATCACTCCCACTTTTACAAGTGTTGACTGTGATGATTTGGGCTAAGGATATTGCCATTGCTGGGTGGGCAATGTGGAGCCTCTTCAGTCTTGGGGTGCTCAGGGCCACACCTGGGGGAATGTGCCAGTGTGGTTGGCAAGGCATCTTGCCCTCAGCTGCCTTTCCACACACAGCAGGCCCCTTGTAGCTGCTCTGATGCTGCCCTGGGAAAGGCAAACATTCAAGAGCCTGCCTTGGCACCAGCGCAGCAGCCTCCCTGACCTCCCTTGTCCCCCTGAACCCAAACACTCCTGGATGCAGATGGGGAAGCAGATAGGGCCGCTCCAAAGTAAACAAACTGGACCATTCCATGAGCCGTTTGGAAAGGGCTTGTTTGCTCTCAGATAAACAATGGTCTGTACCAAGTCATGTTCACTGGCAATGGCTTGGAAGCCGCCACTCTTTGCTGCAGAGATGGGGAAAGGCCTCTGAGACTCTAGGAGGGGGCAGTAATGCTCAACTGGCAGGTCTCAAACAGTGGCAGGCAAAAAAAGCACAGCCGTTTTTACAACAGCCCTGCAAGGCAGGTCAGCATTATCACCCTCTCTGTAGTGACGATGTGGGTAAGTGGCCATGGGGGGAGTGAGTCAGTGGGTGACAAGAGATCTGAAGCAGGGACTTCCTGGCTCAGAAACCCTCTATAGAGCCCCCACTCTTTGGCCTGGCCCAGCCCAGGGTCCTTTCCTCGCATGCAGCCGTTTGCAATTCCACCGCCCCCCATCCTGCATTCCCAGGAGTGAGTTGCTTTAATGGACTACATGGATGGAGGCTCTGGATCCCTGCTCTGCCATGAAGCTCCCTGGGCGACCTCCCTGGAGCCAGGCCCTCTGATCTCAGGGCTGCCACAATAACAACATTGGGGCACCTCCCTGCCCCTGCAACCTCTTTTGCTGAAGGCTGGGATGCACATGACTCCCAAGAAGTAATGAGATGCTGTTTGCGAGAAGGCAAACCTCTGGGGACTCCAGGAGCCCAACCAGCTAACAGGCTGCCAGCTGCGGCTCCCAGCTTCTCTAGAACTCCTCTCCATTGCTCTGTGCTCTAAACACAATAAAACAAGCACAAAAAGTAGTAAAAAGAGGCTCCCTAAGATTTCCCTTCACTGCTCCTGGCCTCACTTAATATTCTGCCACCTCAAGAAAAGCAAGAAATGAGCAAAACCTGAGACACAGGCAAGACTGGAGCTAGACCCCCTTCTCACTCACTCACTCACTCACCTCCAGGGGCCTTGCCTTCCGGGTAGATGGGCCTCAGCACCTGGAAGACACAAGACAGGAGAGCCGGGGTTACCTCCTCCTCCCTGCTCTCAGAAGACACTGTTGGGCTTGGGAAGACCCTGCAATTCTAATGCTGGATGCAGTATGTAGCATCTCGAGATCTCAGCCTTTCTCTTTTTGAAATATAGGTCAGCACTGTTTGGGACAAGATGTCCCTACCTTTGAAGAACTATTCTAGGTAGTCCGTGCACAGCCAACATGCTCAGGTGGGCAGCTCAGGCCCAACCAAGGCTATCGGAGGGGAGCAGCAGCAGAGGACTATGATGGGATGGAGGGCCAAGGGCCCAGCAGCATCCTCTGGAAAGACAGCACCTGAACTACTGCATTTCAGCCTGCAGGGCGGACTCAACACATGAACTTCTCTTTGCTATAAAAGGAATTCCTTTTACACAGAGAGCAAATGTGCCAGGGAAAGAGCTATGCTGCAGTCTGACCTCCAGGCTGACCTCCAATTCTCTGCATGCAGGCAGTCTTCTTCTGGAGCATCCAGCCACCCACAGCCTGTTGTCCCCTGAAGGACCAGTTTTAATAATCTCATGAGCGGCTTCTGCGGATGAAGGCCTTGTATTTTCACTTCTGGCAGTGAAAGGGTTCCCTTCCAGGCAACCTGCTTAATGAGGTTTCATCCTGATTTGTTTGTGGGGAGACAATGTTGGCCGTTCAGATGTTTTGGGACTACAGTTCCCGTCATCCCTGACCCCTAGTCCTGTTAGCTAGGGATGATGGGAATTGTAGTCTCAAAATGTCTGGAGGGCCAAGTTTGGCCATGCCTGTATTAGGCAAATGCTATATCCCACCCCCCCAAGAACGCATTCCTACCATTTTCCTTATCGCAAGGGGAGGAAGGCTGTTTGTTTTGCCAGAACTCCAAATTTGTCAGGATGTGACTTAATCCCACATGAAAACAATGACAATCTGGGAGACTCTGACCGGCCAATTGCACTTCTTCTGGGAGGAGAGTGTGCAAGTAGAGCATTTCAGACCAGAGAAGAGGTGAGATGAGCCACCTGACCAGTAGCCAGCCTCTGCTTCCATACCTGGCCTCCTGGATTGAGCGGTGCCAGGATGATGTAGTTCTTGTCGCCCCCACTCGTTGACGGTGTTCGGGAAGGGGAGGGCATGGTGTGCTGCTGGGAGACCTTCCCAAGCTCTGTGTAGCGCTCCCAGCCATTGAGCGCCAGGCCCTCGTTCCCACCATAGACGATGTGGCAGCTCTGGCGATGATCGAGGTGTTGGGAGCGCAATGCACTGTTCTTCTCTCGCTTGTTGGGCGGTGACTGCAAGTCGTACGTTGATTTGCAGGATGAGCGGCGGATGACACCTTCTGGGCCAGGTCTGACCCGAGGGACTATGCGCCAGACCAGCACGATGATCTCGCGGGAGCAGTTCCTGCAAGAAATAGGATTGGCATTGACACAGATTCGTTCTTGGTGTGTCCCCCTCGCCCTTTCTGCCCTGTCTCTCCCACCCTTGCTTGGAAATCAGGCCAGAGCCTTCTCCAAAACAAAGAAGGCTTTGCTTGCTGATAGATGAAGGGTTCTGAGGAGGCTCCCCAGGGAGGGAGTTTCCGGAGCCTCCTGGCAACCCTCCCAAAAAGCACCTCAGATACTGGCAAGGTGTAGAGAAGGGTGCAGCGTGCAGAGGCTCTTCCAAAGGTTTCAGTAATGGAAAATGCGGGAGGAAAGGTCAAGATGGAAAGGGCCACAGACAGACCCATTCTCAAGATGTTGCGAGGGAGGTCTTCTCTGTGCTGGCACCATGACGACCATAAAGTGTTTGCAACATCTGCACATCTCCTACACGTCAGGCCTTTGCCAATGTCTGGAAGTTTCCCAGAAGCAGCCCTTCCATACTCAGACACAGGCACAGAGACCCCTTACTCTCCACCCATGTACACAACCCCGAGGGATCCAGGGATCCTGGTTCCGCCCCTGCAATTCCCTCTCCACACATGTGTCATAGTCACCGGATCTCATGGGCCAACTCCACGCACTTCCAGCGCTCGACAGGTTGCTCATTGAGTTGGAGGATGGTGTCCAGTTGCTGCAAGCCAGCCTTCTCTGCTGGGCCACCTGCAAAGGGTGGGGTGGGAGAAACAGGGCATGTCTGCACCACAGGCAAACTGGTTCCATAGCCTTTCCCACCAAAGCAAACTTGGGTGGATGAGTACCTAGCAGTTTGGAAGCCAAACAGAACTACTCAAACATAGGAATTAGGAGAGCCCCTAGCTCTCCTAGACAGGAAGGGAAAGAGGGAAAGCGGTGCACGTTTCTGTGTTAGTCCAAAAGCAGACCCTGCCAGCTTCCAGAGCCTAAATAATGCTGAAGTCAGAAGTCTGTGGGCTGGAGCCATGAGTGGCGGGAGGAAGTGGACCTGTGTTGTGTAGCGCACGGCCAGCATGCCACTCCCTAGACCAGGAGGAGAGTGCCAAGAGGCAGGAGAAGCTGGAGCCCAGAGCCCAGGCCCTTTGCAAAGCGAACTAATCCACCATCCAGGCACCTCTGCCCTCCTTACCCGAGTCCACTGCCTGCACACGGACAGGCGAGTCACAGCAGATGGTGAACCCAAACCCATTCTTGCCACGAGGGATTGTAATCTGGAAAGAAACAACGAAGTTATGCCTTTTAACAAACAGCAACAGCTGCCCCTCATGCATTCTGCATTCACTGGTCGTGTCTGTGCAGCAGGTGGGGAAAGACAAAAGGGATGCATGCACACTCACACTCTGCACATGCTCACTGAACCCCAGGAGAGGGAAGTGGGATCTCTTCCACTATCCTCAAGCGCACACCCTGCAACTGTGCCCACAGCCGTTCTGTTCGGCCTTCACAACAAGAAAAGCCCCCCTGGGAGGCCAAGTGAGTCCCCTGGTGTGGGCTCAGCAGGCAGCCACGGGTGGGGAGCACTTTGCTCTCTCCTTGAGCAATGAGCACCAGGAACTTTCCACTGGCCACACGTGGACAGGAAGCTGAAAGGCTGCGCTGATCTTATCAATCCTTACCTTAGCCGCCTCCACCACCACAAAGAGGAGGAGGTTATTTTAGCCTCACCCACATCCGTTGCCACAGGGAGGATAGAAGCACCACAGCAGCTCTCCTCAAAATAGCATTGTGCCTTCGGGCTGAAGGGGCTTTCCAAAAGCCAGGGCTTGCCAGGCCACTAGGCAGTGTGGGCTTCAAAGGGATTTGGTCCCCAGCAGAAAGAGCTTTCAGCCGCCTCAGAGACTACAGGTGCCTGTGGGCCACTGAGTGAAACCAAAGGGGTCCTTAGCCAGGATCCTGTCACCACTCACACTCTACCACAACAGGAGCATGGATGCTCCCCACCCCAGCTGCACCCCTCCCTCCAGGAGATGTGCCAAGGTCTGACATGGAGCCCTGTGCATCCTGGTCATGCCCCTGGTGCTATTTCCTCATGATTTTAGTTTTATTCCCTTCATGACAGTGAATGCTGCAGAAAACAGAATCTGGATTCAAGATGCCTTTAACAGATTGGAAAACTGAGCCCAAACTAACAAAATTAATTTCAATAGGGGCAAATGTAAGGTTCTCCACATAGGCAGGAAGAACCAGGTGAACAAATATACGACTGGGGACACCTGGCTTGCCAGTAGCACATGCGAAAAGGATCTAGGGGTCTTGGTATAGAATCATAGAATGGTAGAGTTGGAAGAGACCCAAGGATTATCTAGCCCAACCCCCCCTGCAATGCAGGAATCTCAGCTAAAACATCCCTGGCAGACGGCCATCCAACCTCTGCTTAAAAAACCTCCAAGGAAGGAGAGTCCACAACCTCCACTGTCAGACAGCTCTTACTGTCAGAAATTTCTTCCTGGTGATTTGTCGGAATCTCCTTTCTTGTAACTTGAAGCCACTGGTTCAAGTCTACTCTGGTTCGAAAGGCTACTCTCCAAAGCAGAAAAACCTATTTTGCTCTCTCTTCCCTGTGGCAGCCCTTGAGATATTTGAAAGTCTCTATATCATCTCCTCTCAATCTCTTTTCCAGACTAAGCATCCCCAGCTCCTTCGACCGTTCCTCATCAGGCTTGGTTTCCAGACCCTTGATCATCTTGCTTGCCCTCCTTTGCATAAGTTCTAACTTGTCAACATCCTTCTTAAATGGTGGCCCCCGGAAGTGGATGCAGGTGTGGTCTGACCGAGGCAGAACAGAGTGGAAGTATGACTTTCCTTGATCTAGACGCTATACTTCTGTTGATGCAGCCTAGAATAGCATTAGCTGGCTGCTGTTTTTTCCTGCGGCATCATACTGTGGACTCATGTTAAGCTCATGTTAAGCACCCAATAAGCTCAATGGCCCTTGAGAGCAGGCAGAGGCATCTTGACTGGGCTGCCGATGGGAAGAGAGGAAACCTGTCTGACCGCAGACACTGTTCAGACTTGGACTTGCATCCCATGTGGAGCCTGAGTGGTTCCAGAGATGACTGTCTCTTGCGTATCCTGTTTGACCAGCAAAGGGGAAAGATCTGCCCTTCCGGTTCCCGAGGAAGACCCCCACTAAGAGCTCCTCCACCAGGGCTTGCTCAAAGGAGGAGGGAGTCTGTTCCAAGGGGCTGCGGGGCACACTCTTCCTGCTTGGGAGCAAAAGGGCAACTCCCTGGTGATTCCGCAGAGGTCCAAGGGCAGGGCATGGGCCGTGCCACAGGGTGGTTTGAAAGACGGGGGGAAGGAGCCATAGTCAGAAAAAAGGCAGACAGAACGGCCACAGGAAGTTGGAGCCCAAGTTCCCTGGTTGAAGCATTTGTGGGCTGCTTAGCTGAGACAACTGAAAGGATTTAAGGATTACATAAAGCACACCAGTAGTAGATGGGGAGAACGCTTCCCTCTTTCTCTCAGGGCCACCCAGTGGAAACGGACCAGCAGGAATGTAATTAGCTTGTGGAACTCACTGCTCCAATCTGTGATTCTGGCTACAAGCTTAACATAGCTTTAAAGGGGAAACTAGTGCAATTCCTGGTTCTATCACAGGTATAGAGAGCCTCCATGTTCAGAGGCAGTCTATCTCTGAATACTAGCTGATGGAGAACAAGCCGTGTGGGTGAGGGCTGCTGGCTTCGTGCCCTGTTTGTGGCCTTCCTGGAGGGGCAGTGGCAGCCACCTGGCCAGTCACTGTGGAGAGAAAGCAGAGCACTTGGCTAGGGGGACCTAGCGGATCCTCCTCTGCCCAATCCAGTCAAGCTCTGAGGACCCACTTCAGCAAGAACAAAAGCATGCCAGCCTTCAAGCCCCACTTCACCAGGAAGAATGAAGAGTTGAGTTTCACACTGTACGTTTTATCCGCTAGTTATCAACACAAACTATCTCACGACAGCAACCTGAAGAGAAGCCAAGCCAAGTTTTCCCCTGGGCACAACAGAGGAATCACAGAGGTCTTCCTCCACCCTATAATAATAATAATATTTTTATTATTTACACCCCGCCCATCTGGCTGGGTTTCCCTCTTGAACTGACCTGGAAAGGAGTTCTGTGTAACTGGAAAGGCTGCACCCCGCTAAGCTGACAAAGGCCACAATCCTACACACACTTCCCTGAAGTCAACGGAGCTTACTTTTGAGTAGCCTGCAAAGGGTTGCATGTTGATACACTGCCTCCCTCCTCCTCCTCCTCCTCCTCTGCTTTATTCAGGGTGTTTTAGGGTAGGAGATTTGTTTGCCTCAGGGCAAACACACAGGGCAGCTTTTGCCCTATTTAGCTGCTGCTTCATCTTTTGGAGATCCATGGACCTGATGGAACCTCCTTGATGCCCAACTGGACGCCAAGGTGCCAGAAAGAGGTGGGGGACCTAGATGAAGCGTGGGTAGCTTGCCCTCCCTCCAGGTCACAATCTCATCACTCCAAAGCCACAGGGTCAAAAGGTTCAGAGAGAAAGACCCCTCTGCAGGAGGCATCCCACACACCACAAGAGGCATCCTCAGAGCACAGCGTGGCAGAAGCAGGGCTGCCCCTTAGGAACTCCCAAGAAAGGCTGCTTGGACACATGAGGGGAGATCAGGCGGTCCAATTCGTGGCTGGCTGGTAATAAGGGCACCTAGCAATGGGGCACCTGTAGTCAAAGGCAGCATCCCTTTGACTAGCAGCCACTGGTGGAGAGAAGCAGAATAAAGCTGGATTCCTACCACCACCCTCCACCTGCTTGCCCTCCTTCTGTGAGATTCCCAGGAGCCTCTTGCTAGACGTGGGATGAAGGCAGCATGTAAGGCTGGGAGGGGGTTCCTTCTGAACCCTCAAAAGACAATTCTCTCTCCCTCTCTCTCTCTCACACACAAACAACAAGACCAAATCAATATGCAACAAGAGACGGCGCTGTGCGGTTGAGCTCACTTCCCTGGATCGAATCTCACTTCAGCTACGAATCCACCAGAGCTGCCACCCAGTGCATGGTGACTAGGGCACCAATTCAGTGGAAAGCAGTGAGGCTGACTTCCCTGAGCCAGCCCACCTAGGACTGGGCCTTTAGGCAAGCCAGCCTCTCTCAACAAGGGAGCGGTGAGACTAGAAGAGCCTGGCTGCAGCTGGATCAGGTCAACTGGGCCCTGTCTAGCCCAGCCTCCTGTCCTCACAGGGGCCAAGCACAGGATCTGAGTGCCATGGCAGGGCTCGACCCCCTTGGGATCCCCAGCAAGCAACATTCAGGGGCATTCCCTGCCCTGACAGGGAAGGGAGAACACCCATCCCAGGATCCAAGCCTTCAGATGATGCAGGGACAATCTAGAGGTCACCCTCGACTCCTCTTAGAAAGCCCAGCCAGCCACCCAGAGGAGTGGGGCAGGTCCACAGAATTATTCAGCCTTGGCAGGGAGAAGTGTGGGGCCTTCCCAGCACCAAAGCCAGTTCCGTGGGGTGCGGCTCCCGTCTCCTCTCAACACACCCACTGGAGAAGGCCATGCTCCTTCAACCTCGCGTACACCTGCTCCTGGGTTCGCATGCAACCGACCTGCCGGTAGCGCTGCTCCGAGCACACTCTGCACAGTCCGCTGAATCGGCTCATGTCCGCGGCCTGGAGCCTTGCGGCCGGACCAGGCAAAGCTAAACCATTCCCCGGTCTCCCTGGCGAGCGCAGAACAGAGGCCCCCTGCCTGCCTGCCTTCTGGCAGCTGAGAATAAGCCTCTGTGATCCTGGCATGGCCGCCCATGAGAACCCAGGAGCTGCTCAACAGAAGAATGGCAGGAAGCCACCCCTCACCTCCCGGGCAGCTCTCACTGCCATGTGCTGCTTTATGATAAGCGGAGAGGCTTCCTGAGAACTCGAGGGGAAGAGGGAGAGGGGGAGAGAGAGTTTGGAGTCAAGCTCCTGTCAGCTCTTTCACCCAGGCGGCCTTTGTTCACAGAGGCAAATCTCCCCGGCACACGGACACGGCCCGGGTTCTCACAAACAGTCAGAGGATGTCGGAGGGGGCCTTCCACTAGTGCTGTGCAAAAGGGCGGGGGGCTTACATTCAAATTCATATGGGGAGAGTGGAGGAGAAAGAGTAAGGACTGCAAGTAACCAAGGAAGGAAAGAAGATGCCCAGAAAAATCTCTCTCTATAACGCTCTCACACACAAGTAAACTCTTTACTAATGGGGATCCGCAAATCAGACCGGTTCATGGCTAGCTGCATAAGAGGGAAAAAGCAACCCAATTCCTAAGCATGCGAGGGAGGGGCAGCCGGCTGACTCCTGCCTGCCTGTGCCCATTAGAAAGGAAAAGAACAGATAGTGGTGACTGTAGTGAAATGGCTGGCATCCGCCTGTCTCAGGAGACAATGCAGGAGTGTGCCTTTGGGGTGTGGTCAAGTAGGGGGAAAGTTACAGCGCCTGCTGTGGCTGTAGAGACTGATACAGGAATGCTGCCAGGGACGTCAAAGCAAGAAGAGTTTCAAGCTTCCTCTCCTTCCCAGCAGGCAGCAGCGACATGAGGAAAACACTTGCAGAACTGCAGGAGGGAGGGTGCAATTTGCAGCAGGATTTTCACTGCAACAGTCCTCCTGCCCGTGGGCAGGTGAGGGAGGACGGTGAGGCACCCCAATCTCCTCAACTTCATTGCAAAAAGCCCTTTCTGACTGGCTGCCCCCTTCATGGGTGTTTAGCAGGAGCAGCTGAATATGATCAAGGCATCCACTCGCTCCCTGCCCTGGGAAAGGCGGTTGTTGAACCCGGCCTCCCACACCTGCATGCTCCTACCTTGAGCTGCTCCATGTTCTCGTCCTGCTGCTGCTTCCCCAGTAACGCCACTGCCGCAGCTGGCCTGGCCAACATCAGCTCTGCAAAACAACAGGGAGGAATCTGTCCATCACCTCTGCAGAAAAAAGAGGGAAGGCCTGACCTCCCTGTACTGAAATATCCTACTTTACATGCCTAATGTCCACTGAAGCCGTCGGAACGGCTTTTCATTATCTGCGCAACTTGGGGCAGACTTGATCCTGGGGGGCAATGGAATTAGACACATTACACACAGACTTTGCTGTGGAGAGCTATGTAATATAGGAGTCTCCTCCTCTCTGCCCTCTTCCACCCCTATCACAAGGGTGAGAGTTTCTGCTATTTGTTACTAGCGTCCAACGGTTCTGCAAAATGTACCTACATGGCTTCCAAAAACAGGAATATCTAACCCTGCAATAATAAAGCTAAGTGGGAAATAAAAACAATGCAAAAATACAAAACACTGCAACGCAGCAGCACTAAAACAGTTGTATTAGTACAGTGGTACCTCGGGTTAAGAACTTAATTCGTTCTGGAGGTCCGTTCTTAACCTGAAACTGTTCTCAACCTGAGGTACGACTTTAGCTAATGGGGCCTTCCGCTGCCGCCGCGCGATTTCTGTTCTCATCCTGAAGCAAAGTTCTTAACCCAAGGTACTATTTCTGGGTTAGCGGAGTCTGTAACCTGAAGCGTCTGTAACATGAAGCGTCTGTAACCCAAGGTACCACTGTAAAGTAGAACAATTCTTTAAAGCAGCTGTTTTTTCTTTGGTTATCTTAGAGATTTGCTTATTGCCACTCATCAGTTAACTCCAGAGTGGTTTACAACAGGAGCTTGCTGGCTTAAAAACAACAACAGCCACCTCTCTTCAATTCCTGTCCTAAAACAGGAAGAGACGGAGTCTGGCAGATCCCCCAAGGGGAGGCATTCCACAGTTTTGGACCAGCACTGAAAAGGCCTCGTTTCCTGTATTTGCCCACCTAATCTGCCGCAAAGATGGGATGAAGAGCAGGACCACAGAATAGGATCTTAGAGCATCGGCAAGATGTTTATAAGAATATTTAGGAACCTCCAACTCAAGACAGTATACAGGAAAATCATTAAAGCACCCTAAAACTTTAAAATCTTAAAATTATAGAACCATAAAATACTGAACAAATGACCAGCTATTAATCAAATTAATTTACTGAAATGCTTGGTGGAATACAGGAGAAAGGAGAGTAGGGAAGAGCAGGCAAATCAATGGGCGAATGGATATTCTGATACAACTCAACAGCGCCACCTAGAGCACTGGCAATTCTCACCCCTGCTGGGGACCTGAATGGACAGCAGCCCACTATATGGTCTCTGAAGAAGCATCTCCAGCGGTTGAGACCTCTGAAGCAATGCCTCAACTGGCCTGAACCAGCCATGCCTCTTGAAATGTCAGAGAGGTGGGATTTTGGGGTTGGCCAAAACACAACATTGCAACGGGGTGGTGCTGTAGCTGAGTGGGCAGAGCACCTGCCTTGCATGGGGTTTGATCCCCAATGGCACTTCCCGGAAGGATTGGGAGAGAGACCCTGCCTGAAGCCCTGGAGAGCCATTGCTGCCAGTCAGTGTGGGCAATATTGAGCGACATGGACACAAAGGGTCTGACTCAGCTTAAACCAACATCCCATGTTTCTCTGTATAGCAACCAGTGATGTCAGAGGTGAGGCCTGTTTCGCCATAGAGCCAACAGGCAGCCTGTCTTAGAAGAGAGACCCGCCAGTCTCAAATGCCCATAAATACGTAAGTTTTTACCTTCAACCTTTGCCTTCCTCCAAACATTCCAAATATGCTCTGCAGGGAACTCTGAACGTGTTCCCAAGCCCGTGACTGCTTAAGCAGGTGAAATGCAACCAGCCAAGTTGGACTGACTCATAATTGTTTACAGTGGTGCCTAGGTTTACAAACTTAATCCATTTCGGAAGTCTGTTCTTAAACCGAGGCGTGCTTTCCCACTGTTCGGATTCTGTTCTTAGACCAAGGTAAAGTTCGCAAACTAGGACACTATTTCGCAGTTCGTAAAGCAAATCGTGCGTAAACAGGACTGTTCTTAAATCGAGGCACCACTGTACTTACAAATCTGTGTTGCGTGTGAAAAATGTGCAAAATGGCTGCCCAGGGACTAGCCATTTTCTGAGTGATTCTTTGTTCCTCCAACTAGGCCGGGTGGGGTGTGTGCCTTCTGGTCGCCCAAGCAGGCTGGGGGAGGGGGCAATTGGCTCCCCCTGCAGCAGCCATGGAGGCCAGTCCAGAGCAGTCAGGGCAGGCTTGCCTGGGGGTCTTTCCCCTGCACAGTGTCCACAAGCTCTGCAACAGGACCCCAGGGGGGAACACATCCCTAACCAGTGGCGTAGCGTGGGGGGTGCAGGGGGGGCCGGCCGCAACATCTGGGGGTTAGGGTTAGGGGGCGCAAATCCATGGGTTAGGGGGCGCAAATCCACGGGTTAGGGGGCGCAAATTACTTGCCTTGCCCCGGGTGCTGACAACCCACGCTACGCCACTGTCCCTAACTCCTTTCCCCCCTTGAGGGAGGCCCACAAGCACCCCCCAGAGGGACCCACCTCTGCTCTGTTTCAGCCGCCGTGCAGCTGCCTTCAGGTGCTTTGTCCTGCCCAGGTCTTCCCCCAGTAGGTAGTACCATCCGCAGATCTCCTGCAGTTAGAAAGAGAGTCAGTAGAAGGAAGCTGTAGGAGATCCCAAACTTTTCTGGATTTAGAAATCCCTTCCCAGCTGTGTTGTTATTTGCTAGCAAAATGCACATCATTGTGTGTGTGCATGTGAGCTTGTGAGCACAGACCCCACCCCATCATTAAAGAAAACCAAGGTACCCCCCCCCCCATTTGCAGAGCCCAACAAAATCCACCTGGGAAACCTTATCTGTGCCCAGCTGATGGGATGGGGGAATGATGGGAGGGAATAAGAACCTGCTCTTGTGCTCATGTTCTGCTTGCAGGTTTCCTGCAATAGGCACCTGGTGGGCCCCAGTGAGAACAAGATGCTGGACTGGATGGCCCACTGGCCTCACCCAGCAGCTTCTTCTTATGTTCAAACCGGACGTCTCCAAGCCTTCAATCTCCATCTTTGAAAAGGGGATGTCGCTGAACCCCAGTTTCTGATCTGCCTTGAGGATGAACATCCCAATTGGCTTCTGTCAGGGAACTGCCATCAGTGCCGGAGGGAGAGAGCAAAAGCCAGAGGGATTCCAGAGTGCGTCCAGGGATCGGGAGAAGCAGCCCATCTTCTGGGGAAGAGAATCAGCGTAGCACCAGTGGAGAAGGGGGGCAGATGGGGGAAGCGGCGAGGCGGTCCCATGACTCCTTGCCTGGAACCAGCGGGGAGAGTAGGGGTCCTCCGTTGCCTACGCCCTCCTTGCGCAGAAGGCTTTCGCGCAGAGAGAGTAGGAGGGGACTAGGCGTCAAAGAGCTTCTTTGCTGGAAGAAGTTTAAGAAACGCCCACTGACGGATTCTGCCAGCGATTGAGTCAGCCATGGGTGAGTGGCTGTCCGGACAGAAAAGGTTCACTTTGGCAACCCAGCCAGGTGTTTGCACCCAGCCGGGGAGATAGGCACCTACTTACGCACGAGCAACCCCTAGAACCATTACAGCTTCAAATAGTTTTCTAATTAAAGTCACTATAGATGTTTGGAAACTGCTGAATGTGGTTTATACATTTTTATTTTAAAGTTGGCAGCAGAGGGCAGCACCCAATCCGCTGCTGGTGGACAACACATTCTCAGCACTCTCTGCTCCCCAATTTACGTATTTTTCACTCTATAAGAGGCACCAGACCACAAGACGCACCTAGTTTTTGGAGGAGGAAAACAAGAAAAAAAATATTCTGAATCTCAGAAGCCAGAACAGCAAGAGGGATCACTGCGCAGTGAAAGCAGCAATCCCTCTTGCTGTTCTGGCTTCTGTGATAGCTGCGCAGCCTGCATTCGCTCCATAAGACGCACACACATTTCCCCTTACTTTTTAGGAGGGAAAAAGTGAGTCTTATAGAGCAAAAAATACGGTATTTTATTTTACTTTTTTAAAAAAAACACCTAGTTAAGGTTGCTGTTGGTTAATGGGGTGTTGTTGTTTTTTGGAGGGGAGCCAATTTCAGGGGGCATGGGGGTGGGGGTGAGAGACGAGGGCCTGGTCAAAAGCCCTGCTGTGCTGGTGGGAGACCTTGTGCAGGGCTTCCTCTGAGGGGTCTCATGAGTAGAATCCCACCCAGGGTTCCATTTAGGCATCACGACTGCATGGAAATTCCACGTTCAGAAATAGCAAACTAGTTTTTGAAATGGGGGGATTTCAGTGACAGCACACACCAAATCCCACCACTATAGAGAGGAAACTGCATGCCCTGCAACAGGCCCAGACCCAGGATTCTCTAGCCTGCTTTATACATCTCCCCCCCCCCCAATTCCCTGCCCAGCTTGGGAAGACGTCAGCAGCCCTCCCCACCCCCGTGAGGCAAAGACTGGTGTGCTGCTGCTGCTGCTGCTGTCACACCTCATCTCATTAAAGCATGACAGGGACTTCCTTCTCCTTGGGACAACTAGCTGTGCCACAGCTGTGTCCCCACCGCACAACCCAGGAGGGTGGGAGGCTCCCCCGTACCTTGTCTGGGCTCAGCAGGGTCTTCACACCGAAACTCATGCAGCCGAGGAGTTCGCTCTGCCTGTGGGGAGAAGGAATCCTGAAACAGAGTCATGGAGATCAGGGCTGCCGCTGCTCCCACGGCTCCTGCTGGGGGCTCTGGCCATTTTGTCTCCAGCATGGGAGCCTCCCCTGCAAGGAGATCTGGGCATTGAACCAGAGTGAGGAGACACTTTGGTCTGCACCTTCCAAGCTCCTCACACATGTGGCTGGCCCCAAGTGACGTCCTTTGGAAATCACCAGGCTCCATTGGCCATGCAGGTTGGCAAAGTTCCACAGCACACACAGGAAGCTGCCCATGTGCCACGTGGCCTCACTCAGTGAGCGAGGTGTGGACCCTGAAGAGGAAGAGAAGGAGGACTTGCCTAGCTGAGGCAACTTTGGTTGGTTGGTTGTAAGTCGCTTTGGGTTGCCCTGGGCAAGATAACTCAACTAACAAATTTAATAAGGAATAGGAATAGTCAGCTGCCCCAAGGAGCTAGACACTGAGGGTATGGGAAATGGAGCCTCCCCCTGGATAGCTCAGTTGGTTAGAACTCAGTGCTGATAACACCAAGGTTGCAGGTTCGATCCCCACATGGGACAGCTGCATATTCGTGGGGTGGGGGGACTAGATGTTCCTCAGGGTCCCTTCCAGCTCTATGACTTGAACGCCAGAACCAGCAGCTTTAAGGTCTCCTGTCCTGCACCCTGCCACACCCAATATCTGTCAAAGAGCTCCCAATGGCCAGGGAGCCTGCCAAAGCCCCAGAGCTCTGTGGAAGAAGGGTCTTGGCTAGACCTGCTCTGGGGTAATGTAAGAGCTCAGTCGTGCTCTGCTGGAGCACATTACATAACAATGCACAGGAAGAGCCCAACTGCTAGAGCACACCAATGTGGATTGATCCAGCGCAGGGTTTTACGTAAGAAGAGCCTTGCTGTGTCAGACCCAGAGCCCAGTATCCGCCCCTCAGAAGTCTCTGGGAAGCTCATTAAGCAGGGCTTGAAGATGACTGTCTGCTCCTGTTGCGGCTCCCCAACAACCAGGACTCAAAGGCAGGCTGCCTGCAAGAATAGAGG
The DNA here is from genome assembly GCF_964188305.1 of Podarcis bocagei. NCBI lineage: Eukaryota > Metazoa > Chordata > Lepidosauria > Squamata > Lacertidae > Podarcis > Podarcis bocagei. Next base: position 1,787,927 of record NC_138125.1, on the reverse strand, counting down.
TTCCTTGTAGCCATTATGGCTGTTCTGCTTCTATATATGCTGATAGTAAGAGCTGTTCAACAAGGGAATGGATTCTCTTGGGAGGTGGTGGGTTCTCCTTCCGTGGAGGTTTTCAAGCAGAGGTTGGATGGCCATCTGTCCTGGATGCTTGAGCTGAGATTCCTGCATTGCAGGGGATAGAACTGGATGACACCCGGGGTCCCTTCCAACTCTATAATTCTATGATTATTTTAGAAAGGTTTCAGGCTGCAGTGGCTGCTGGCAATGCCTAAGGCCCACGGCCAGCCAGAATGGGTAAGCCACGCTAGACTAGCCAGGGCTCCCTGTGGCAGCTGGGGGTAGCCATTCAGGGTTCTGGGAGGGGTGTGGCCGAGTCCAGGGGCCATCATATTCAGGTGAGATTCAATCTGATACCAGAAAATTCAGATTGCAGAGTTACAGTTGGTTGGGAGCTCTAGCACAACAAACTCACTTCCACAAAGGATAGGTCTTTCTATGACAAGGAAAGTGATGCGAAAACATACTGGAAAGTGTAGGATGACAAATCAGGATGATGCATGCTTCATAAACAGGTTGTCCGGAAGCACCCTGAGGTCCTAGCAAAACCCGAATGCGCTGATCCAACTCTCTGGTGCTGACATGGTTGGAGACGCAATTCTGGTTCCATAATGGAAAGGCACAACAGGCAGGGAAGGCTCACTGGATGGGGGCACCTATCTGCCACTCACTTTAACACCCAAACTAGCAGATGCCCTCTCGTTCAACCACACATGCTTTAAACATTCTCTCAACCTTTAAATACTGAGCATGTACTATCTTTTCTTTAGTTAGTTAGTTACAACCGCCAGATACACCCCAAAGCCTGACACTTGGTGATGATGCCTAGAATTTTAATGTGGTCAAGTAGGTATTATTATTTTTTAAAAAACTGGCTCTTTGAAATATTTGGACAAGGCTGGACGTTCTGTTACAGTTATGTCATTCGGTGGGGAAGAACACTGGAGATATTTATTCAGTGTCAGAAAGAGGTGACATGAAATTCCAAGACGAATCTCGTCAGCGACACTGTTAATTCATCCTGAAGTTTCTATAAATACCAAATGGATTTATGTTTTCACTCTCTTTCCCTCTCGCACGCTGTTCACTATCAGATTACACGTACAGATGACATCACCACCATCATCAAAAGATCATACCACTATGGTGACTTACAAAATAAAGGAATAAAAATTATTTCCAGTAACACAAATCAGAATCAGGTCAAACCATCTCAGCAAACAGTCACAGAACCAGCACAGGGAACACAGATGAACAATTCTCTGAAGAAGCACCATCTTCATCCGTCTCTCAAAGGACAGCAGGAGGAACATGCTGAGCAAACTTTTATCCACAGGGAGGGAGTTCATGCTCAGCACTGGGGGCTGTTGCAGAGAAGCCCCTGTACCTTGCAGGTGCTAATCTACCCCTTTGCTGAGATAGAGCAACACACACAAAAGACCTTAAATGCTGGGGGCAAGGCAGGGTGCCATAGAAGGAGGTGGCTCTGAGCTAGGCAGGAGGACCCTGCTCTTCCCTCAGAGGCCTTGAGCCGAACCCTGAGTCCCGTGCATAGCTGTCAACTTTTCCCTTTTCTTGCGAGGAATCCTATTTGGAATAAAGGAATTTCCCTTAAAAAGGGGAAAAGTTGCCAGCTATGGTCCCGTGACTCTGGAACCAATGCCACAAAGGCTACTCACACTCAGGGAAGCAGCTTCTGCTGCAACACCACTCACATGACAACAACCAAAGGCTCAATGGCGTTGTAGTCTCGTAGCTGCATCTTCCTTACCTGGAATTCCTTGGCTGGTTCCACACAGTGACCAGCAGGCGCTTCCGCTCATCTTCCTCTGGCAAAGGACTGGAACACAAAGCAGAAAGGATGCGACCATGAGCCCCTGGAGGTAGCAAGGACCACATCCAAACTTAGACTTCTCCCTCAGGCCCTCTCACACTGACTTGGCTACCTGGGGCAGAAATCCAGAGCTGGCCACAGCTTATGAATGCGTCTGATCTGGGTACATATTTTCAGCTCGCATTATTTATTCCAATCCAACCCCCTCCCCTAGCTCTGTCCTCAAAGAGGCTGGCCCAAGGGGACGGAGTGCTTGAGCTGAGGAGGAAAGCCAGTGTCCCAGAGGCACAGGAGTTCAGACGGAAATTAACAAGCACCATGAGAAGAGGATGCATGTCCACCAGCGGCACCAGCACTGCTGCTCAAGACTGAGAATCCAACCCAGGAAGTTCACAGCACTTGCCCCCGCCCCCACCAGGCAGCAGCACCCTTGGAGAAACCCTTATTACCTGGTCCAAGTCCCCCCAAGGGCAGCTCAGAGCCCGGAAGAAGCTGTCTAGTTCAGAAACTCCAACAGTGGGGAGGGCAGGAGCTTAGCGCTTGTGTGTGTGTGTGTGTGTGTGTGTGTGTGTGTGTACGCGCGAGCACAGGCTGACAGTCACAGACAAGCCAGCTTTGTGCACAGGGCCGAGGCATTTGAGCTGCAAGAAAACAGCAGAATAGTGTCTGTCGCTCTTCATCTCATGGCAGCAGCTCCCCATGCGTGAGGCAAGTTGTGCTGAGGCATAATAGCTGACAAGAGATGGGGGGGGGGAGGCGAGGAGAGAGAGGGAGGGAGGGAGGGAGGGAGATTGAGAGTCAGAGAAGCAAGGCGAATCCTAGCACACTTTCTTTGGCTCAGGATCCCTGATCAGCCTGTTGTGACACAGCCTGGGCCTTCTCTGGGACACAAGAGGAGAGGTGTGTGTGTGTGTGTGAGAGAGAGAGAGAGAGAGAGAGGGGGGGCAGCAGCTGACACCCCCATCCCCATACTCACAAGAGGAAATGCTCATGGAAGACGGGGCATTTGCTGTCCAGCACAGTCCTGGTCCTCTGCCTGCACTTCCGATCTGTCTCCGGCACAAGCGACACCTTCGTTGGGAGAAGAAGAGAAAGAGCGTCGCTGTTATTGCGTGTTAACCCTCTTCTGGCTAGAGCAAGCTTCCAGCCAACACATCTAGATGAGCGGGAAACCGGCAGCTTTGAAATGGGGGAAAAACCTCACCTGGATGTCAAAGCATGAATGGAACCCACAACGAAATGTCAGTGCTGGCTTTAAAATCCCATGCTGGATTTTTGGGTGGGGAGAGAAGGGGGCAGACAGCCTGCATTTTGCGAAGTTATCCAGATGAGCCCCCTAGCTTTGGCTCAGTTCCACAGAAGTCATGAAATCCTAAGGCTGAGTTACACAGGCAGCAAGGCTGAGAGGGCCCATGAGGCACGGATGGAGGCAGGGGCCACTCGCAGTGCCCCTCAGCAGAGGATGCTCCTTTTAGGATTGCACCTGCCACAGTTAACCCGCCACTGCCTTTGCAACCCTCCAGAAAAGCAGAGGCAGCGGCAGCAGCAACTGCAAGATCCCCAGCACCCAAGGGCCAGCTGAGATGCGGCAGAGATTCCTGCATTCCACACCTGCTCAGACTTCTGCTGGCAAAGAGACGGAAGGGTTTTGTTTCTTTATAGATGCATGTAGCAAAAATCAATGGCTACAGACAACTTAAGTCAGCAGCTTGGTAAGGAGGAGGGCCTGCGCTCGGAGGAGGGGGAAAGAGAAGAGCAGCCCTCCCCCCCCTTGCTCCTTCAGGGGAATCCACCCACCACGAAAGATTACTGTCTTGACATCAGCACCCCTCCTGGGGTGGCAAGCCTACCTTGACAAAAGAGTCACAAATCCGGTACTCCTTCCCCATCAGGCCCTTGGCTTCCATGACTGGGGGACAGGGAAGAGAAAAACAAAAGAAGAAATTACATTGAAACGTGAACAGAAATAGCATCTTTTGCCAAGAGCAGGAAAAAAGGGTTAAACTGGGATTGCCAACCCAGCACCCCCAAAGGCATTCAGTGGAGTCCCCAGAAGGGGTCCCAGACTCTGAGCTTTCATTAAAAAGTCTCCAGCTCTCCTAGAACAGAAGTTATGAAGCAAAATCTACAGGTTCCCATCATTAACTGTATCTTTTTATTTGTGACCACAGCTATTTTGTGACTGGTGCTGTCAGCATCTTCTCAAAATTCCAAATCTGCCCCCGGACATGGAAAGGTTGGCGACTGCTGGATCCACTGAGATTGTGCACTCTCTCGCTCTCTCTGACACACACACACACACACACACACACACACACACACACACACACACACACACACTGCAGCTTCCAGCCTATTTGATCTGCCTAACTCACTCAGCCCTTGACTCCACAGCTCCCTGCTGACTCAGCATAATGCCCCAGCCCCTCTCCTCTCCTCCTGCAGATAGCCCTGCCTCCCCCTAGTTAAAGGGCTTAATTTGAGCTTGGGAAACCACCCAGCAGTCTATGCATTCCACCATCCTCCATAAAAGCAAGGAATCTGGTGCCAGAATGGCACAGAATTCAGCATCCTGAGAATCTCAGTTGTTCTTTCTTGTTTTTGGTACAGTGGTGCCCCGCAAGACGAATGCCTCGCAAGACGAAAAACTCGCTAGACGAAAGGGTTTTCCGTTTTTTGCGTTGCTTCGCTAGACAAATTTCCCTATGGGCTTGCTTCGCAAGACGAAAACATCTTGTGCTTTTTTTTTAAAGCCGCTTGAAGAGGCGCAGTTGCGACAGACCGTGCTTCGCAAGACGAAAAACATCGCAAGACGAAAAGACTCGCGGAACGAATTCTTTTTGTCTTGCGAGGCACCACTGTATTTTTGTGCCTATGAATGCAAATATAGACTTGAAAGTATGCGGGGAAAACATGGTGAACAAAGCACATCCACATTACAAACTGGATCTGGTCTAAACACCTCCAGAGTTTCTCCTAAAGCCACCTGAGGGGTGTAGTTTAGGGAGGGCACTGCTGACCCTTCAGCATAAACAGACAGTGAGCAAAACTGGTTTGGCACTAAAGAGAAGAGGGGTCCAGGAAAGCTTCCACTGTGGTCAGGAATGGCGCTTCATGTCGCCCACTGCCTTTCCTGCAGCAGAAGCAGGATAATCTATGACAAAATCTTCTCTTATAACAACAGTGTGCAAAGGCATGCAGATTTAGCTTGGTCTGCAAAATAACAGGTCCAGGATTTATCCTTTCATCGCCAGTGTTTTTTTTTCTTCCCAGCACCCCATCCTGCTTTCCTTCCTGGAACCTGCTCTGAGCACCAGGGCTCAACCCTGGAAATGTGCACCGTGTGTTTTTTGAAAAGAAAGAGGGCCTCTGACCACGTGCAGCATACCTTCCCATGGCAGCTATAGAGCACATGCCAACCTACAGGCTTAGCTCAGGCCAAGGGGTCTTCCACCTGGCCTTGAGCCCCTTTCCTTAGAAGCTGACCCACTGTCTGCAAAGGGTTCCAGGAGAAAACAGGATCTGGTCCCAGCCCCTTCACCAAGCCCCTCTTCATGCACCCCTGGTGGTGGTGGCAGCAGCAAAGGGTCCTGCCATTCAGGGAGGCAGGCAGGCACCTCATGGATTTCAGCTCACATGATTTAATCTGCAGGAGCCCAAGTGGCCCAGGGTGTCAGGTCAGGGCTGGGGAGATGAGAGTTCAGCCACAGGTGACTTTGAGCCAGTGACTGGTTTTAAGGCTCACCTACCCCACAGGGTTGTTGTTGAGAATAAAATTGGGGAAAGAGAATCGTGTGCACTGCCCTGGGCGTTATGGCGGAGGGCAGGCTGGAAAGGCAATAAATTAATCCTCCTGGCCTGCTATCAGCCAGTGCTTAGAGGAGTGACTTACAGCTACAATTAAGATGACAAAAAACAAGTAGGTCTGCATGCCAAATGAACAACTCATTTTGCTTGAGAAAAAAGGAGAGAGGCAGAGAGAAAATTGATGTGTGTGGATAACACTGCAATACTTGCCATATAATAAAAGGAGAAACCACAAGACATCTTCTCAAAGCACGCTGGTTTTCTGGGCAACCTATTTTTCAATCGATCTGAAGCCTGCCACTTTAAACCTAGCAGAGAACAACCCCCACCCACCCACCCCTCACAATTTGCTGAAATGAGCTCAAACCCCTCTGCCTGCAGCTGCCTGCCACTCCACGACTAAGGATCACTGGCAGGAGAGAAAGCAGAAGAGGGAAAGAGGCTGGGAGGGAAAGAAGGATTTATAGATGCTGGTGTGTGTGTGTGTGTGTGTGTGTGTGTGTGTGTACCCACAAGCATGTAATGTTTTCTATTAGTAAAAGCCTACTAAAAATACCCAGGCCTGAGCATTTGGTTGGAGGCAGGCGCAGCTCCACTTCCAGATGCCAAACTGCATTTCATGCGCCTGACTTCCTCCTGCTCACCATGACAGGGTCTGTGCCGGAGGCCCAAAAGCACCATCAAGCTAAAGATCAAGAGGCTGCATCTTGATTTTAGCTCAGTCTCATCCTTGCGCAGCTGTGCCGCGACCACAGCCGAGGAGAGGCTGGAGTTTCTCTGGGCAGAATCCAGGCTCCATCCCCACCCTGCACTGGCTCCCCCCCCCCAATAGAAGAAAGAGCCAGGATGCGGTTCTGCCCTGGCTGAGTGCATAGCTGTCAAGTGTCCCTTATTTGAAGGGACAGTCTCTTATTCCAGCGCCATGTCCCGCTGCTGTCCCTTATTGATGGATGTCCCTTAAATGATGTCCCTTAAATTTCAAAGAAAGCAGCTCCTCTCCCTCCCTCCCTGCTGGCCAGGGAGGAGGAAGGCTCCAACTGTGTTGCTTGGCTGTGTTGCTCACCCAATAAGAAGTCTAAGAACGACTGGGGGGTGGAGCTTGTAAGCCTTGTGTGTGGCTAGTTAATGCAAGCAGAGGGGTTTTTTGAATGCTGGATGCCATTTTGTTGCACGTGCTGTTGCAAACTTTGCAGTGCAAAGCCAGGCCGGGGAGCCATCTTAAGTTGAGGTTGCATAGGCCTTGTGGTGCATGTGATTCAGATTCTATTCAGTTGAACCTCTGGTTACAAAGTTGGTTGGACAGTGTTCTCGAAGCTACCCAGCATGAGTTTGACCAGACTGCAGGAGGACAGGAAGACTGGAGTGCCTAGAACAGGTGAGTGTGCAGGTCCCTTATTTTGGCTGCTGGTAAGTTGACAGCTATGTGAGTGAATTTTCTTTCTCTTGTACTCTGCCCATTCCATCCACAGAAGTGGAACAAGAAGAGAAGCAGACACAGAGACTGCAGGTGGCAGGGACGTATCTCCCCCCACCCCAAGATGTAGTTTCTTCTTTACTAAATCCTCAAAAGTGTCCACCAGCCAGAGCCAGGTGGAACATACTGCCTTGGGGCAGAGCCAGACACATAACAGGGGCTCAGTGCTTCCCACACCCAATAACCCCATAGCCAAGCACACATCTGATTGGTGACAGATCAGGTATTGTAACGCAAAACTCTGAGACTGGTCAGCTGCAGAGACCTGGCAAAAGGCAACAAATCAAAACGCACAGAGGCTGAGATGAGCCAGGCAGGGCAGGGAACCCTCTGGGAAACTTGAACATTGTAAGGAACATCCAGTTATGTCAGCATTCTGAAGCATAAAGCCCCGTTTTAAAGCTGGGGGGGGGGGGTTAGACACCCTCAGGAGATACTCATAGATGCAGGTCATCCCAATGGAGATGGCTGTGGGGATGGGGAATGTGCAGGAGGTTACAAGCACCACCACACCTGAGCCACCGTTTTACAGCCAGCACTATATGCCCCTGCTTCAGAGACTATGTTGCTCATGTCTGAGGCTGCTGGCTCTCAGACCACCAGTAAAAAGCAAGCCACCAATGTAGTTGGTGTGTGTGTGTGTGTGTGTGTGTGTGTGTGTGTGTGTGGAATGGCCACCCCTCGAAAAGTGAACATTTCAGCTACCCAATGGATGCTTCTCTCCACCTGCTCAGTTCCTTTGGTTTCCCAGGTTGCTTACTCACCATAGAGCTTCAGGTCCTTTCCTTCCGTGGTGATGGAGAGCTTCAGCTGCCCTAGAGGAGACAAGAGGGGCTGTGAATGAGAGTGTACAGAGAAGCTGGACTTGGAATCTGGGAGACACTGAGAACCACCTCAGGCAGAGACTCGCTAACTGGCCTCAGTTACTCACCTGTGAAATGGGAACAATGGGAACTTGCATTAAATGCAACTAGATATGAAACTAGGGGCAGCTATCTGGCTTCCATCAGAATCCAGAAGTTTCTCTCTCTCTCTCTCTTTCTCTCCTGCCCACACAAATTATGCATCAGAGTCAGTTCTCCTGAGGAGAGGCATAAAAAGTCCTACTGGGTCAGTTCAAAGGCCCATCCAGTCTTGTTCTCACATTGGCCAACCAGCTGCCCCAATGGGAAGCCCTAAAGCAGGACACGAGCACAACATCAACTTGTATTCAGAAGCATACTACTGTCTCCAACCATTGTGGCTAGAAGCCACTAACAGCCTTATCTTTCATTGATTCGCCTAATCCTCTTTTAAAGTTGGTGGCCATTGCTGCCTCCTGTGGCAGAATTTAAATTTGTGCTGTGTGAAGAATCGAAGAATCATAGAAGCTTAGAGTTGGAAGGAACCCCAAGGTTCATCTAGTCCAACCCCCCTGCAGTGCAGGAAACTCAGCTAAAGCATCCATGACAGATGGCTATACAACCACTGCATAGAAACCTCCAAGGAAGGAGAGTCCACCACTTTCTGAGGGAGCCCATTCCACAGCCAAACAACTCTTCCCATCAGAAATTTATTCCTGATGCTTGTTGGAATCTCCTTCTTGTAACTTGAATCCATTGGCTTGAATGCATTGGATATTTGAAGTTGGCTCTCATATCTCCTCTTTTCCAGGCTAAACTTACCCAACTCCCTCAACCGTTCCTAATGAGGCTTGGTTTCCCAATCACTCATCATCTTTATGCATCTTTATGCGCCCTCTTGCCCAGATTATCCGGAGCTTTGGGCTGGGCTGTCATCAATATGCTGATGACACTCAGCTCTATCTACTGATGGATGGCCACACCAACTCGGCCCCTTACACACTGACCAGATGCTTGGAAGCTGTGGCTGGATGGTTTCGTGGGAGCCGATTGAAACTAAATCCTTCGAAGACAGAGGTCCTATGGCTAGGTCGGGATAGCATGGGGATGAGGGACCAACTCCCTTCTCTTGCGGGGGCCCAATTAGTGCCATTGCCTTCCGTTAAGAGTTTGGGTGTAATCCTTGACGCCTCCCTTTCCATGGAGGCGCAAGTCACAGCAACAGCCAAGGCGACATTTTTCCACCTTCGCCGCATCAAGCAGTTGGTCCCTTACCTTTCCCGCCCCGACCTGGCCACAGTGATCCATGCGACAGTCATCTCCAGGCTTGACTACTGTAACTCGCTCTACGCGGGGCTGCCCTTGAAGCTGTCCCAGAAACTCCAGCGGGTACAGAATGCTGCAGCGAGGCTCCTCACAGGGTCTCTGCCATGGGAGCATATTCATCCAGTGCTTTTCAAGCTGCACTGGCTCCCGGTGGAGTACAGGGTCAGATTTAAGGTGCTGCTTTTGACCTTTAAAGCCCTTCACGGCCTAGGACCCTCGTACCTACGGGACCGCCTCGCCTGGTATGCCCCACGGAGAGCCTCAAGGTCCATAAATAACAACACCCTAGTGGTCCCAGGCCCTAAGGAAGTTAGATTGGCTTCAACCAGAGCCAGGGCCTTTTCAGCACTGGCCCCAACTTGGTGGAACGCTCTGTCTCATGAGACCAGGGCCCTGCAGGATCTGATCTCTTTCCGCAGGGCCTGTAAGACAGAGTTGTTCCGCCTGGCCTTTGGATTGGAGCCAATTTGATTCCCTCCGCCCCCTTTTTCTTTTTTCTTTTCCTTCTCCTGCAATGAGGCTCCATTTTAATATTTTAATGTTCCATTATTTTAATGTTGTATTTTATTTTTGTTTTTAAGTTGTAATCACTCATCTTGTTTTTATTATTGCTTGTAAGCCGCTCTGAGCCCGGCCTTGGCTGGGGAGGGTGGGGTATAAATAAAAAATTATTATTATTATTATTATTATTATTATTATTATTATTATTATTATTATTATTATTATCTTGGTCACCCTCCTCTGCACATGTTCCAGCTTATCAGGATGCTTCTTAAAAAGTGGCACCCAGAAGTGGACACAGGACTCTAGGTGGGGGTCTTACCGAGGCAGAATAAAGTGGAACTATTACTTCCGTTGATCTGGACACTATACTTCTGCTGATGCAGCCTAGAATAGTGTTAGGCTTTTTTTGCTGCTGCATCACACGGTTGACTCATGTTAAGCTTTTTGTCCATCAAGACCACAAGCTTTAAGAAGTGCTTTCTTTTGTCTGTCTGTCGATGCTCATGAGTCCTAGAGTTAGGAGACAGGGAGAAAAACTTTTCTCCATCTGCTTTCTCCACTCCATGCATAACTTTGTACACCTCTCTCATGTGGCCCCTTGCTAGCATTTTCTAAAGCAAAAGGCCCCAGATGTTGTAATCTGAGTCACTCCAGACCCTTCCTTCTCCAAATCTACAATACTCTTTCTGTGGTGGCACAACCAGAAATGTGCAAGCATGGCTGCACCATAGATTTGTATAAGGGAATTATGATATTGTCAGTTTCATTTCTAGTCTCTTTCCTAATGAGCCTGGAGAGAACCAGTAGGACACCCTGAATGCAAACACTATAAGAAGGACAGGGGTTGTTGTGGGTGATGATACTGGACCCCAGGAGCAACTGAGTGCTGGGGACATTCTTACATCCCCCTGACCCAAATGCTCAAGGTGGTTATGAGATGGAGAATGAAGCCAAGGAGGCCTCCAACATAGGAAATGCTGTAGCAACAGGTGGCTTCCATTACTGACACACAGACTGGGTGCATATTTTTCCCAATCATGACAAAGACATAAAACTTATAACAACCGGTACTCAAAATATCCAATGTGGGTAACAGCAATTAGAATGCAATAAGATGATAATAACAATAATGAACCACAGTAAGATCTCCCCCCCCCCCAAGATAATAAGCAAAACATGAAGAGCTAAAACCGTAACAGGGAATCAACCAAACCAAGCCAGCAGGAGTTGAAAAGACAAACTAAAGAAACACCCCAGAACTCCACAAAAATATCAAAAGAACCCCCGTGCACACTTTTGTGGTTTGCACATGGTGTGTGTGTGTTTGTGTGTGCATACTGTTTGCAAAACAAAGCACGTCCGCAGTTTGCTTTTTAACACTAGGTTAAGGATGGCTCTGATTTAAGGTTTGCTTTAATAAGTGTCAAGGCACCCTCCTCCTCCTCCTCCTCCTCCTCAGGGCACACAGCAAAGATCCATGGGAGACCAGTGCGTGGAGGGTGCCCCCTGGTGGGCAAGAGGAGGCAAGGCCATTCGTGCTGCACCCAGGGCCTCAAATAGCCAAGGATGTAACAGAAGGGGGAAGTGGGGAGAGGGTCGGGGGGGTGGGGGGTGATATATATAACTGGATCAGAAAAAGAGCCCATGAAGCCCAACATCCTTTCTCCCAAGGGAGGGCAGCCAGAGGCTCCGGTGGCAGAATTCACAGGCCGTGACAGCCGTCCCTCACTGTAACCACGCACCATCTGATTGACTGCAACTGAACTTGCAGGTTCCATTTCGCAGCCATGGCTGACAGCTATGGAAAGATCCTTCTTTCTCCGTCTCCTGCATGAGCTTGTCTTAAGCCTTTCCAAAAGCCACCTAGACTAGGGGTTATCTCTGGTGACAGACAGCTTCATATTCAACACTCCACAGCAGCCATGCATGGTTTGTTGCCATTTTTTTTTTTATTTTCCAGCAGAAACCCTCCTTCATAAAACAGCAGCAGGCAATGCTGAAATTCAACCAGGAAAGCTTTCTCAGCTAGAAAGATGTAGTGGGAGATTGATGGCTTCCTCACCTGTTTAATTTCTACCATCCACATACCTGCAGGCCCTATTACAACCCTTTCCTGCAACTGGGAAATGAATAGAGGTGGCAGTGCATGTGTCTCTGAGAATGGATGAATGTGGCTCTCTGTGTAGCCCACGGAGAGAGGCAAGTGCACACCCAAATCATTCTGAAGCAGGGGCCAGTCTGCGGCCCCTCTGGAAGGCCTGCCACATCTTGGATTCTTCTCATTCACTAGTGGGGTATACTCTGAGTTCAGAAGTTGTGGGAACAAGCCCGTCAACAGAACAAAGGGCCTGCTGTGAAAGCGGAATGGCGCTGACCCAGCCAAGCGTGTCTGGCAGATCCTGCCAGCCAAAACCAGGCCTAGAAAAGAAGAATTTGCCAGGAGCAGAATCCCCCCCCCCCAGGAAACAAAGCCAGCGGGGCAGGGAAAGGAGCATGAGAAATTCCAACTTACAGGCACCATTAGAAGCCCATATTCATAAGCACAGAGACTCATGTGTGGCTTGCAAGCAAGTGCTCCAGCTCATGGGATGCTGAATCCCATGTGTTTAATACTGAGCTCCAGGCAAGCGGACGTGGAATCATAAACGACGACAGACGAGGCTGGAGTACCTACATCTGCACCAGAGCTAAAGGACATCCTGTTTCACATTTCACGTGGCTTTAGTTCCCCCCTGTAAGCAGTGCCTCTGCCAGGGGTGAGCCCAGTCCTGTCCAGGTTCAAATCTGTTTCCATCTGCAAGGCTGAATTCTAAGCCAAGAGTTGGTTACATGAGTGTAAGAAGATCCTCACTGCTGGAACAGACTGGTATTGAGGTAGACAGCCTCTGGACATGGAGGCTCCATTTAGCCAGTCACGGTTAAACTGATTCTAAAAGGTCAGCTCTGAAGATGTACTAAACAAAAGAGGGTCCTCTTAGCCTGCAGAGAGCTCCTGCCTTTAAAATTAACATAAAGGAGACTCCCCCCAGATCAGAGGACACAAGCTTCAGGCCAGCACCTCTCTTGCTAGAAACTGGCTGGTAGTCTAGAGGCCTGGTCTTCAGCTGGTGGGTCATGGCCTGGTCCAAGCTGGGTCACAACAGGAGCCCTGCCACCATACAGATAGAAGCACAGTAAAAGGCTAAGAAATTGCTCCCCAAATGCATGTTTTGGTCAAAAACGGGCCCTGGGTCTGAAAAGGGCGAAGACACCTGACCTAGAGATTGCACAAATTATCCCATGTCCATCACTTTCTACGTGGAAGTAAATCCCATTGGTTGATGTGGTACAGATTCACAGGGGGTCTCTGCAAAGTCCTGGCACAGCAGTGAGGAAATGGCATGAGCCCGTGTGCACAGACGCTGCTGTGTGCACACGTGTGAAGGGGAGCTATGAGCGGCTGCAGCTCCCTGCTTAGAGGTACACTCCCCACTCCCTGCGCACACACGGAGGGCAGCTGAGCAGGAGAGTTCCTGCCCTTGCCCCTGAAGGAATCCACCACAGGCAGGCAGGCAGGCAGGAGCGTTGCCACAGCCTGCCTCTGCTGCAAGGGCTGCACACAGGCTCCATCCCTTGACACCTGATACAGAGACACCAACAGCAGCACCTCCCACCACACTCCCCTCCTGACTGCCAGAACAAGGGACTCCTGCTGGCAACAAGCTCTGCAGCCACAGCAACAAGCTCCACGCTTCCCCACCCCAACTCACCAAAGGTTTTCACATAGCAGGGAGGCTCCGGCTGGTCGACTGACCTGACACAGAGGGAGGCTCGGGGGGCAGCTCCGTGCTCCATCCCCCAGCCACCCATCCAGCCGAGCACCCCGGCTCCTCCACTCTCTCCTACTGGAGGCACCTGCTATTCCAGTCACGGGGCTGAGCCAGGCAGCTTCAAAGAGGCTTCAAAGTCATTCCCTCCGAGGAGGAAGCAGCTGCTGGGGCCTAACCGCCACTATTTGAACAGGACAAAAGGCACCACTGATGCCCATTGGTGGATTTGAAAGCCAATCTGCACCTGCCCACACCAGAGAGCGAGAGAGAGAGACACCCCGCCTTGAAGGCAAAGTACAAAATTGCACCGCCAGCGTGTGTCTGTGGGTGTGCACCACATTTAAGTGGTGTGGGTGTGTGCATGCACGTACATTAACAATTTTTTTAGAATTATAGTGATTATTTACTCATCTGTGAGCATACGAGTATTCTCCAACGCCTGTCTTCTAACTCCCCGATGCCGGAAAGAACACAAACAGTCACAGCTTGATTTCACGCACTGCTAACGCTGGCTGTACGGAAACTTCTATGGGGCAGGGTAGTGGGCAGGGGGGTGGGGTGGGGGCAGCCAACAGGTCCATCATCAAACCTAGTGTTTGTCTCCTGCAGGCCCTGCTCACTTGGTCCTTTTCCATGGACCCTTTTATGCCTTCCATCTACTCCAGCACATTGTCTGCTCTCTGCCTGGCAGTAGCTCTTCAGCCTCGAGAGAGGGAGGGAGGGAGGGAAGAAAGAAAGAAGGGTCTTTGTAAGAATCCTTTTAAGCAGCAAGCTTTCTGCCTTACAAGACGCCGAGTGTGCACCCTTAGAAACGCAACACTTGAAATGGAGCAGGGGATTTTACTTTGGCTCTGCAAAGTCCTGCCAGGGCTCTGCTCACCTGGACTCCGCTTGCCCCAGCTCCCCTTTTGCAAGGTGCTTCCAGGCCAGCCCCCAGCCCACTTCCACCTACCAGGACCTACCCTTGCCTCTAACGCAGGAGTGGCTGATCTTCCTCCTCCGGTTCTTCTGGAGCCTCTCCAGCGCCTTCCCCGGCGAAGTTTGAGCTCTGGAAATGCTGCTGCTGCTTTCTGGAAGATGTGCAGGCCCCTGGCCTTCCTCCGCACAGGTGTTGAGCTCCATACCTGCAAGGAAAGCAGAGCTCTGGGGGAGAAGCTTGCTAGGTAGGAACTGACAGCTGCTGGTGCCTTTGGCCACTATCTGAATAGGCAGGAGGGAGAACCATTATTGCAGCCTTTCCGGACAGTGTTATCAACCACCCTGTGTCAGACTGCGGTGGGGACCTGAGGGCGAAACTCTTGCAGGTGGCCGCATTCTATGGGTCTCCTCCCTGGACACCCACCCTCACCTTGTGGGTCCTTCCAAGCGCTCGCAGGGACTCAAGATCCTTTTTCAGCTGTTGCTTTTATTTGCCAATGGCTAGTTTCATCCTTGTGGTTTATTATGATTTGGTGAATTTTATTGCTTTTGTGGATTGCTGAGAGCCGCAGAAAGGCAGGATACAAAGAAAGGTGGGTGGGAAGGAGAGAGATCAGGTGGGCTATGAAGCAGGGCTCTGGGCCCATCCACACTGGCATGTGTCCCATGATTACTAGTATTTTGTATCAATCTATTACGATGAGTCTGATTGGGGTTTTTTATTTCTTTTTTTGTCCTGCTCCTTTCCCCAGGAAAACTTGCAGCTGACTGCTGAAGCAGAGCAAAGTCAATCCATGGAGAACTCAAAGAAAAAATTCTTCCTGTTCTGAACAGGTCCTAAAATAGTTCCTGAACGGGACTCTGCATGCTTTCCCGGGAGCTGTGTTGTGGGTGATCCACTCCCACCTCCTTTCCTTCTTTCTCTGCCTTACCCTGCAGGGTCTTTTCTCCAGCCCCCCACCTCCAGCTCTGAGCAGCACACTTAGGGTTCTCTTGGCATGCTTAAATCTTTTATTTTACTTTCCCCTGTTTAGTGTTCATATAAAAATCAAACGACATACAGGTAAAACATTGCGTTTCTGCTCATTTCTTTTTATTGCAATAAGTATTGAATGATACACATTGGGAGGGTCACGGCTCCTTTTGTTAAGGTCAAAGGATTGCCCAATTATCTGGCTTTCTGACTCTCTGCCACAGGTGGGCAGAGCTGAAGGTGGAGACATTTGATTAGAGGAAGAATGAATAGGGAAACATGGGGCTTCAGGGCTCTTTCCCCAAGGAAACCCCAAGGCAAAAACCACAAGTGGGAACACCCACTACAGGACCAAATTGAAAACAGGACAAAGAGGTACAGACATAAGGGAAGAACCTCCTGGAATCCCAGTGAATAGCTATCAGTTAGACCAGCTTGATTAGGGATGTGGGTGGCGCTGTGGGTAAAACCTCAGCGCCTAGGACTTGCCAATCACATGGTCGGCGGTTCGAATCCCCGCGGCGGGGTGCGCTCCCGTCGTTTGGTCCCAGCGCCTGCCCACCTAGCAGTTTGAAAGCACCCCCGGGTGCAAGTAGATAAATAGGGACCGCTTACCAGCGGGAAGGTAAACGGTGTTCCGTGTGCTGCGCTGGCTCGCCAGATGCAGCTTGTCACGCTGGCCACATGACCCGGAAGTGTCTGCGGACAGCGCTGGCTCCCGGCCTATAGAGTGAGATGAGCGCACAACCCTAGAGTCTGTCAAGACTGGCCCGTACGAGCAGGGGTACCTTTACCTTTTACTAGACCAGCTTGGGATCAAGGGACACATGGCATGATCTACTGAGTGGTAGCTCCTTATCATCTCTTAGCTCATAGTCTTCGTGTGTGTGTGGGGGGGTGTATACATTTATTTTTAATTGAACTATTCAGCACAGAATACAATAAAAACAGATTAATCTAAATAAAAATGGGGGGGGGGGGAATCCAACAAAAAGAGAGAAGAAATACAAAGCTCTCTTGTCTCATCTGGGAACTTCCCTTTCCTCCCTCAGCCTCCAGAGACTCATTTTTACACACACACACACACACACACACACACACTTCAGCCAGACAAGGGAGCTTGGAGTGGTTTCTAGACAGCCCCTTGGATAACCCGCTCTGCGTCCCTTAAATTCTCCCGCCTGCTCTGCTCCACCAACCCGCCCGCAGCATCTCTTGCTTTCCTTTTGGCCTGGCCGACATGCCACTGTGTGTCTCCTAGAAACTCCCTCCATCTTTTAGGCACAGCTTCCTGACGTTGCCTTTTTACTGCATTCTTTGGAGTTGCCAACTGCACAGAAAAACAAGAGCTTTGCTTGCTCCTGCAGCCATGCTTGGCATCAGATTGATGTGCAGCAATGAGCACCAAGCATAGGAAATTAGGCAGAGCCTGCTGGAGCAGGACCAAAGCCCATCTAGTTCAGCATCTTGTTCTCACAGGGGCCAACCAGATGACGGCTGGATTCAGGCACAAGAGAACTCTCCTTTCCTGTGGCTTCCGGCAACTGGTAGTCAGAAGCATGGCTGCCTCCGACTGTGGAGGCAGAGTACAGCCATCCTGCCTAGCAGCCTCCAATAGCCCCCCCCTCCTCCTCCATGGATTGGGCTAATCCTCTTTTAAAGCCTTCCAAGTTAGTGGCAATTTCTGTCTTCTGCAGCAGTAAGTTCCATACTATGCATAATTTTACAAACTTGGTTCGAGCCTGGTGCTGATGATGCCAAGGTCGCAGGTTCGATCCCTGTGAGGGACAGCTGCATATTCCCCCAGAGTCCCTTTCAACTCTGAAATTCTACGGTTCCCAAACATTTCTCTCCCCACCCCCCACAGACCACTTGAGAAGCACCTGGTGGTCTAGGCGGACTATGTGTGATTCTTCTACCTGTTGTAGCAATTGTCACGTGCCAGCCAGTGCTAGAAGCAAAAACTGCATTTTTACAGACCTGCTGCAGACCCTCTGCATGAAGCTTACACACCACTGGCAGGGTCCATGGACCATAGTCTGGCAACTCCTGCTTTAAAATGCTGGACAGCGCACAAAGCCTTACTAGGCCATAGTCCCACTATTCACTCCATTTCGCAGATGGGAAACCGAGGCCAAGAGCAACTCACCTCATGAGTGCCTGGTTTTCATACTGGTGTCAAGGGAAACTCCGGGTCATCAGAAAAGCATCCCACTTCCCCAGCCCCCTGTGCTGCTGCCTTGTTCCAAACGCCAGACCTTGGATTTGCACAGCTACCTCCTTGCAGAAAGCAGGGCTATATTTAAAAACAAACTAGCAGCCAAGCCTGAGGACTCCAAGTTCAAGCAGATCACACCAGCCTCCCCAAACGACTTTCGCCAAGCAAAAGGGGCACTTACGGAGGGGCCACCTGGAACCTACCTTCAGACGAGGCAAGTGAGCGTCCCGTAGAAGAACCCGCCTGCTCTCCAAGGAACGAAGGGATGAAGCTGCAGGGAAGCCTTTTTGCACTGGGACTGTCTGACTAGCATGGATGGAAGCCAGTGGGAGGGAGGGAGGGAGGGAGAAGACAAGGAGAATTAACAACTTTGAGGGGGAGGAGTCCTGGGAAAAGGCTCTTTTCCTCAGAAGGGTAGCGTTGCCAAGAGAACCCCCAGCAAGCCGCGAGGACTTTGCCCCTCAGAGCCTGGGAAGCAACAGAAAAGGGCCAGTTAGCAGGCAGTTTTTGATAACCTGCCTTCTACCTGGATAACCTGCCTCCCCCTTCTCCAGTCCAAGAATAGCATAAATCATTTGCCAGGACCTCTGGTCAGGGACGTTAACTCCATCATAGCACAACTAGGGACCTTTTTCTATCCAGGCACATAAAAAATGGCAACTGTCAAAAATGGTTATGCCTGGGAATCTTCCCAGGGTTGCCAGAACTGGAGGCGTATGGGGTATTTTGGTGTTTGGTTTTTTGGCTAGAGTGTCAAACGTTATTTGTCCAAAGCTGCTTGGATCACTGAACTGAACAAGGAGTTAGAGAGGCCACAAATCAAGAATGAGGAACCAACTTAAGTCTCATTTGCAACGCACAGTCCTGTCTGATGCCAAGAGACCAAAGCACAGGAGGAGGGTGGGGATTAGAAGCAGCAACTTGGAGGGAGGGAGACAAGAGGGGCCTCTGTCCACAGCGGCTTCGCTTTAGAAGGGCTGCCAAAAGAATCCCCAGCATGGAGCAAAGGCTTTGGCCTCTTCTGAAAACCTTTCCGCCAAGGCCAAAATAGGTGCTTGGATGGGAGCCAGGGGGCAGGATGTGAAGCTCTTTCCTCCAGCAAGGGTCTTTCAACTTCTTCCCAAATGATCTGGAGTTTGGGGGGCAGGGTGAGGGGGTTGAGTTGGCAGATTGTTCAGGGTGGTTAAAAAAGGAGAAAGGGGTTGCAAAGAGCTCCAAAAGGGTCTCTCCAAACTGGGTGAGCAGGAAATGAAAAGGGGCAAATACCATTTTATTCCATTCCATGTAGTGATGCCCATTTGGGGAAACTTCATATATATAAGGATCTGAACTGGAGGTGACACACACACACACACACACACACACACACACACACACACCGGAAGAACAACTTGAGCTCCAGTGCCAGCGATGAAAAAGGCAAATTCCACACAAGGGATGCCTGGGAAAGCACTGAAAATAGAACCGTCAGCAGCTTAATATTCTTGCACAATTCTGTCATGGGACTATGCTTGGAATACAGCATGCAGTGCAAATGTCAACAGAAACAGTTGTTTGGATGGGCAGGGCAGGGCTGGAGCCAAGAAAGGCCTCCCTGTCCATTTGTACACAATAGTCGTTTTTAAAATGCACTGGTTCACATTGTGACATGATAAGTCAAACTATGCGACCGTCCTGCCTGCCCCTTCCAGGAGCTCCCACCCGCTTTGTGGCTCCTCAGTAAACCATGGCTTAGCTCAGGTTGTCATCCAAGCTCAGGTTCGTGGTTCTGCTCTCTCCTCCTCAGTCACAAGCTGCACCCAAGAACAAACCAGGGAAGAGCAAAGTGGCTGCCTTCTCCTCCCAGGGAGCCTGCACCGCCATCCTAAGCCATGAGAGAAGAGGGTCATTATTTCTAAAACCTCAGGATGTTCCTAGTCTCCTCCCTGAATTTCCTACTTTTCAGAGCAGCAGGGAGAAACAAAACCTGGCTTCACCTGCTTTGTGTTAATTCATTGCCTTATGCAAGAATTTTATCCTACAATCAATGGAAACCGAGTGCTTGCTTTTTCTACGCAGCCCACCCACAATATAGATCAATCACATACTTTTTGCCCTGCCCCTGAAAAGCACTTCTTGAGAAACTGGTTCCATTCCAAAAATAAAAGCTCACTGCAGATTGATTTTGTGTTACCCTGCAGTGTGTCCACTTGCAAACCGATGTAGGCAGTCCTACTGGCTCAGTGAAATGGTGGATGGCCATATAGCAGGACTGCCACCCCCTCTTCCTTCCTGGGACATGTGCAAGGAGGGAAAGGCGTGCATAACTTAATCAAGGGGAACATTTCCAAACGCACATCAAGCAGCCACACTCACCCTTGCGGACGGCAGGATCATGCTAGGATCAATCTAGATCGAATGTGGTATGTTGAATGACTCTGGATTGAGGAAAAACTACATTTCTGGACTAGAGTGTAGGTTGCATCTACACTAAACTAGGCTTTTCAACAGCTACTGTGTCCTCTGGTCGTCTGTGGAGAAAAAGTAGTCTTCCAGGCAAAGACATTTTTGAAAAAAGCTAGTAAGAGTTGGTCATTTCCCCTTTTCTTCCTTTCAGGCCACCCATGTGCCACAAGCGATTCAAACAGGTAGGATGGGGCAGACGGGGCTACTAACATTTTCCATGGGCTAGTGACTTTTGTGGACTCGCTTGCAAGACTCAGAAAAAGCAACAATGAGAAGACAATGGTGGAAGAGCAGTGCACGCTCTGCAGAACTGGAGCAGAAAAACACATGCAAACTGCGCTTCTGAGGGTTTAATAATAATTACTGCCGGAGTGTGACTTCTCCCTCGACAAAAGCAGATACCCGCCCGCCGCCCGCCCCTTTGCTGTAAGCTTAGTCTACCAAACACATTTCATTCTCAGTTTTCAAGTTTGGTTTATTCTCCAGTGTTCTCCTCAGGCTACTTCATGCACCTGATGAAGTGGAAGATCCTAAGGTGTGACCACGCTTCCTACCTTTGCACTGTTATAAGAAGCTATTCTCATGGACTTTTCCTCTGGAGACAAGGCCACACAGGCAGGAAAGTGGAAGAGATGGGATTTTAATGATTCCAAGAAGAGCAACCAGGGATCCCCATAAAGGGGAATAAAAACCCATTTCTACAGTAGGCTGCTGCCTACACATGCCCCCCCCCCGCTGCCTTTTGACTTCAAGCCAGGCCTAGAGGTTAATCGCTGGCCTCAGACATGAGTGGGGAGGGAGGAGGAGGAGGGGGATTTATGGACTGGAACTGCAAGAGGGTCTTCTCTTGTTTCTGAGCCACTCTCTTGAGCCAGAACTCTCCATCAGCTGTGGAAGAAGAGGGAAACAGAAACAGAGTAAGGCACAAGGACAGGGATGCACACAATGCTGGCTTCCTGGTCGTGTGATCAAAACTTGCCCCCCTGAGGATTTCCAACATGAGGAGGGCAGGAAAGAGGTATGGGAGGAGGAGAGTCTCCCTTTGACCATGGGGCTGGTCAGTCCACTTGAGGAACAAACCAAGGATCTACTGGGCTTCACTGCAACTTCCTTATTTTAGAACATCTCGGACTCCCTGGCCATCCAATGGTCCAAGTGCTTGCTGAGATGGGTGTCCTGCTACTGATGCATTTGAAGAAATTTGTTGTTACTGTTGGAAGTATCCAGCTAACTCATACTCAAAGCAGACCCATTTAAATTAACAGACCTCAGTTGGTCAGGCCCATTCATTTTAATAGGTCTACTCTGAGCAGCAATAGCACTGGACACAAACCTATGTCTTTAGCCTCCTCTGCCACAGCACTTCCTCTTTGCTTCCCCCCCTTCCATTCCTACTTCTGTACTCAAGGTCCTTAAGGAAAACAACACAACCAAAGGGCAGCACCACAAGGCAGAGACTGAGGAGGCCCAGCAGATCCCTGGGCGGAGTGAGGGAAGTGCTCCTGTGCCTCACAGGACCTGACCTTCCTCTACGCGGCCACTTGTGTTTCCTTCTGCAAATCCCCTGGGGAAGAGCTTGTTGTGTGCAACATGCTGGGAAAGAGGCTTATACTATGTGGATCAACATACAGCTCTCCTGCACCTGAACAGCTCTCCTCTTTTCTTTTCTTTTCTCTTCCCCTCCACCCCACCCTCAGGCGAATTATTGGTCCATCTGTCATTGCTGTTGTTATTTGACTGCTGGCTTTTTGATTATCAATTAAAAACAACAACCCCAACTCAGTAAGCAAAGTAGCCTGCAGAGGTCCATGGCCTGAGCCCAAGGGGCTGCTGGCCTGCTGCCCATCTTTTTTCTCCAGCCCAACCCCAACAACAGCCCTTTGGACCTGGTCTTCATTTAGCCTGTTGTTAAGACACTGCAGAACTTTGAGGGGGCCTGGCTTGCGCATTTACATTTTGGGGTGGGGGCTGCCCCTCCCTAGATGGTGTGCCTGCACCCACCTGCCCACCTTTCCATTCCACAGCACAGTGCATGGCAAGAGCTGCCACAAGGCAGAAGATGCTGGCAGCACTCACCCTCCATGTACAAAGCGCCCGTGATGCTCCTGTGCGACTCAAACTTGACCGAGGGCTTTTGCCCATCAGCAGCAGTGGCAGCCGTTGCTGGTGGTGGTGGCGGCGGCACCTGTGTTCTGCTGTTTTCTGCAGGCTGAGAAGGAGAATAAGTGGCAATGATGGATCGCTCTACCCCACCCTTTAGGACTGCTTGCCCAAGATTTGCCCAAGAGATTTGACTGATGCTAAAATGTCGAGGTGTTGAGAAAGAAAAAGAGATTACAGTGACATAAGAATAAGTTGAAGAAAAAACTAAGAGGACACATGTTTGACAAAATTATTTAGAAGCTGCTGAAATAATCTTGGAAATTGGGATGCAGAAAGGGGAGGTATGGGGGAGTCTGAGAAAAGAGGGTTATGAAAAAAAGGTTATGAAATTATACATGTTCGTTTGTCTTTTTATTTGTTTGTATTGTTTAAAAAAAATGTTGTAAAACCAATAAAAAATTTATTAAAAAAAAAGAGATTTGACTGAGGAACCAAAACACACACTAAACCTAAAGTGTCTGAAATGTCTGCATTTCTAGCCCTCATGGCTAAGGACAACAACATCTTTAAAATACCACCATGGTGTCCTCTGAGAACTTTCCCAAAGGCAGAATCTATGGTCTATGGAAGAGTCACAAAGAGTTGGACACGAATATACGACTAAACAACAACAACAACAACAACAACATGGTCTATGGAAGTTCAAAAATGGGATGGTTGTTATCAGATGGGGTGAATAAATAAGGTACCCTTTTAAAAATAGTCTGTTATGGCCTGGTGAGGGACAGAGTGATGGAAACCTTAATTATGCAGAAGAGAACAGTACCCCCCCATATAATATCCAGTTTGGGGATACATGTTTCACACCTTTTGTCCAATTTGGGCCATGGAAGACTCAAATTCATCCTGAAAAGACATGCAATGGATTGGGGAGGGGAATTCACTCTTTTTTCATTATTACACATTACAAAATATTTCCTATATCTTACATTTTAATAATTAACAAAACAAGCCCACCTCTCTAGTCTCTAGCAAGTTGTTCTACCATGTTGCTTTCTCAAAAAACCCATCTTCTCGATTACCACTGTTCAAATTCCACATACCCAGTTGGTGCCTGCGTAGGAAATGGAGTTTCTTAACCCACCTGAGAGATCTGCCCTGCTCTGACAGCACTTATGCCTTCCTGGTAGAGCTGGGCCTTGTCTGGGAGGCCTCCTCCTCCTCCACTGCAAGGGGGATCCACAACTTCCTGCTGCTCTACCAGCATTGGCATTGGACGCCTGAAAGCCACAGAGTCTAGAGCAAAACCGGAACACACAGCTCAGTCTTTCCTAGAAAATCTCTTGGGTGCCTGCCCCCACAGCTAGATTTAGGCAGTACCTACAGCTAGAAGTATGCTATCCAAACCTCTTAAGGCAAATCTTAGTTGGCTTGGGGTCCGTCTCAGGAGATTTTCTTTCATGGGAATCTAAAGAATGGAGGGGAAGGGAGAAGAGAAGAGAAGGCAGTTTAGAGCCGATTATTCCTTTGAATGAGTTTCTTGCAAGCCAAATGCAACAAAAACCACCCCTGAGTCAAAAGCAAACATGTGAGATGGAACCTGGTTCTGAGCCGCCAACACATCATGTTTCAAAACCACATGTCAGTAACAGGATGGAGGAGAAACTGGACTAGCATCCTTACCTGGTACGACTTCAAAACGAAACTGGTACGACTTCAAAACGAAAATTTGGAATAGATAGCTAGTTGGATATTTGTGCCTTCTCCACCTTACAAGGGTCTGATGCAAAGGAAATGAACTGGAGATGTAGAAGTATCATCCAGTTTCCTCCACTGCAACCCTCCTGCCCCCAGCCCACAATTACAAAATAGGTGTGTCTTTATTGGGTCAGCCCAAGGGGGGATTCTATGAACCTTTTCATTCCACACAAGGATCTCTTCCCTGGTGGATTTGGTTTTGTCTAATGCAGCTTTTAGGAGACTACAGCTGCACTCACTCCTGGCCCCAGAGGACTCTGTTCCCTCCCACTTCTGACCAAACACTTGTAGGATTGCTTGATGGGCCAATAAATGCATACAATTTCTTAATGACACGTCACAGACACACCAAGGTGTCCTGTTGCTGTTTCTATTATGATTATCACATTTACTTGTCACATCCTACTAAGGTGTCTCAAAGGGGCTTACAACCACAAAAGCACATATAATAATAAAAAAGTTAACACACACATAAAATAGCACATTGCTTGACTAAAAGCTCTCTTCATGCAAAGAACCCACAAAAGTCAGGCTGGGTACTAGAGGCAGGGTGAACTGAGGAGCCATCATAGGCTTATAATCTTATCTCCCAGAGACTTGTGGATTGTGCTCGTGGGTTCTCCTATTCTATATGACTCTATAACAGCAACAAAATGTCTAAAAAGTTGTTGCATGTGGAAACTAAAGGCATTTTCTCCCTTTCCACAAGAACACTGTGGAGTCACTGATGCACATGGTAAAACCTGCATCCCTGCTGAGCACCACACTGCCCCAGAAGCACTGCCTGGATTATGGCATGAGCTGAAGGAGCAATAGACGGTTGCTCTAGCGAACACAGGGAAGGAAGCCTGCACACCTCTGTCACAGCTTCTTATGAAAGGCCACATCCCCAGGACTCCAGCCAAAGAATCCCACAAAGGGTCTTGGCAGGTCCGGCAGGCAGATGGTCCCAAGGCCACTGAGGCACTGCAGTGGGGAGGCAGGGGTCCTCTCCCTGGCAGAAGATCGGGAGCCCCACAGGTCTTCAGGGCAAGGCAGGCAGGTAAAAGCTGAAGGGCAAGTCAGAAGTGCTTGCCTCCCCTACCCCACCTTATCCGTGTGTCAAGGATGCCGTAATGTGAAAAGCAACAGTGCTTGAACACAATACAGTAGTACCTCAAGTTAAGAACTTAATTCGTTCTGGAGGTCCATTCTTAACCTGAAATTGTTCTTAACCTGAGGTACCACTTTAGCTAATGGGGCCTCCCGCTGCATGATTTCTATTTTCATCCTGAAGTAAAGTTCTTAACCCGAGGTACTATTTCTGGGTTAGCAAAGTCTGTAACCTGAAGTGTCTGTAACCCGAGGTACCACAGTAGGAGTTTTGAACATGAGACCATCAGGCCAAAGGCACACCGTAGCTGACTCCCTATAATGATAACATAGGGACCCACGCAACCAACTCCCTCCCAGTTACTGCTTACCTTTGCACTGGGTGCCTTCTGCACAGTGAAGAGGGACTCCAGCTCCTCCTTCCTGGCTGCCACTTCCCCCCTCCTGTTCACTAGATGCAGGAGGCTCTTGCAGCGAGGCAGTGGGGGCGCAACAGGAGCCAGCTGCGAGTGACAGGATGAGAAGCTCTTCTCCCCCAGGAGGCTTCCCTTGGGGTCCCTTTCTTTACTCACAAGGAGGCTTCCCTTGGGATCCTTTTCTTTACCTGCAAGGATACTTTAGGGCAAAAACAGCAGCACACGATGAGTACAGAATGGGGACCATACTCTGCCCACCCGGCTGTTGCAGTTTCTGCCTCTCAAGCAGAATTTGGAGTAACTTGGCCAAGCCCTGGAGGACGAAGCTGGTGGAGCTTCCAGGCTCATGGGCTTCTTGAGGGTTCTCTTTGCTCTTAGGGGTCAGGATACCAAAGCCAGCGGACCAAGATACAGGCCTGGCTGTTTCAGAGGCATGAGTCCTTGTTAGGGAAATGGTGGTTTAGGAGCTGACCTCGGCATATTGGCAGGTTCCTTTGGCTTCTTCCTTAGATGAAGGAGGTAGGGCTGACCACCTGTAGGAACTTTATTCGATTTTTTTCTTTTCTGTGAAATGAGGTAATTCCAGTGGGCGGGAGGGGAGGAAAGCCACATACACTCTCCCACTGCTCCTACTACCTCTGCCCTTCCCACCCGCTCCAAAAAGGCAGGTCCATCCACTGGCACCTGGCACTCACACAAACACCCTGGAACAGGCAGGCTATTTGCTCCAAACCCAACGTCACTGAGTATCTGCTGCCACAGAATTCAGCCTGATGGAATCTCCGCCCCCCCCCCCCCGGCTGTAGACTTGGAACAGCTTGGAAGTGGGACACCCAGACCTTCCCCTGCCTTTATCAGCAGCCAACAAAAACGTAGCAGGCAGAGTGCTCCCTCAGCACTTTCCCCCAATGCCAGCAAAAGCTTCACAGTTACATTTCAGGCTACCATTAAAGGCACAGGAGCCAGACCAGCACACCAAGAAAAGGAAAGAGGCAGCGGCTTCTGAGCTAGAAAGCAGGAGCAAGATCTAGGCAGTGCAAAAAGCTCAACTTACCATCTCCTTCTTCTCCACAACCATGAGGGTGCTTTCTGAAGCAAGGTCTTTCACCCGCACTCTAATAAAAGAGAAGCCCCACAGTTAACTTCTTGCAAACTCTCGTCTCTAGTAAGGCAACTTCCTACACCCAGCCCTTCAGCTGCCATTGTTGCGGCTATTGGAAGGAGAGAGGAAGGTAGGCAGGTAGGTAGGGAAGGGAAGGAGGACTCTCCAGCAGAGAACTCCCCTCTCAGCCAGCCACTGAAACCCTCGGTCAAGCACCCCCCTGCCATAATGTCTTGTTATTATTATTATACCCAGCTGAAATTCCCCACTCCCCACAGAGTACGTGGCATTCAGTTTTAATTTTGGATTTTAGTTAGTGTGAGCTGCTTTTAGGGGGCCTGACTAGACTGGCTGAAAAGGAGAATAAAGATGTAAGAAATAAATAAGTGAGCAGGATCATTTCCTACAGGTGTTACAGGGTAAGGTCCTCAGGCTCCGTATTTAGGAACTGCCCAGGGAGTCAGCTTCACTGCGCCTGGTCTACAGGCCATCGGGGAAGTTCATGCCACTGAAGCTTCCAGCGGCCTCCAGCAGAAGGGGAAACCCTTAAGATGCACATGGGACAATGTGGACCCGCATCCTGCTACCTACCCTCTTGTGGCCGGCTTCTCAGGTAGCAGAAGCCTGTGGCGCCTGTCTGGGACCCATGTGACCACCAAGCTTCCACAGGGGGGCAGGTGTGTGCACAGCCCGTGCACAGCCGACTCATTGAAGTCCGTCACCTGCATCTATCATATACATGTGGGAAAATGAGATGCTCTATTTAGCCAAATGCCCCCAAAGAGCTTATACAGTGGTACCTCGCAAGACGAATGCCTCGCAAGACGGAAAACTCGCAAAACGAAAGAGCTGCTTCGCAAGACGATTTTCCCTATGGGCTTGCTTCGCAAGACGGAAACGTCTTGCAAGTTTGTTTCCTTTTTCTTAACACTGTTAATACAGTTGCGACTTGACTTCGAGGAGCAACTCATAGCATGCGGTGTGGTAGACTTTTTTGAGGTTTTTGAAGACTTTGGTGATTTTTGAAGCTTTTCCAAAACTTTTCCGACACTGTGCTTCGCAAGACGAAAAAAACCGCAAGACGACAAAACTCGCGGAACGAATTAATTTCGTCTTGCGAGGCACCACTGTACAAGGTCACTAGGGAAACACAACTAAGATTTCCCAAGAAGTGGTTTCTGCAGCTGCTTCTGTCAATGTTTGCAATATTTCATGGGTGGAGTGCCACGGCTGGCCATTAAATAATCTTTGTAATGTAGCTAGCAAGAAGGAACACACAGCTCTTGCCTGCTTAGGAACACAGGAAGCTGATTTACCCCAAGTCATGCCTTTGGGGCCCAGCCAGCTCAGCGTCAGGAGCTCTCCAAGGTTTCAGGCAATGCTGTAAGTAAACAGCATGTGTGAGATAAAAAGAAAGATGTATAACATAAAGACTGTTTTAGGAGTTTAGGGAAGGCTATGAGCTCTCCCATTATGCATATCCAAGCATTATTTGCGCAGGAGGTATACAGTGGTACCTCGGGTTAAGTACTTAATTCGTTCTGGAGGTCTGTTCTTAACCTGAAGCTGTTCTTAACCTGAAGCACCACTTTAGCTAATGGGGCCTCCTGCTGGCGCCGCGCCGCCAGAGCACAATTTCTCTTCTCATCCTGAAGCAAAGTTCTTAACCTAAGGCACTATTTCTGGGTTAGCGGAGTCTGGAACCTGAAGCGTATGTAACCCAAGGTACCACTGTATAACAAAAGTTGGGCAACTGCAAGTTAAAGGAAATTAATGAATTTAACTAGCAATTGTGGTGAGTTTCCAGCATCAGCTGGGGGTTGGGCTAGATGGAATTCAAGGTCCCTTTCTAATCCTAAGGCTCTAATTGTTTACAAAGAAATCCCATCGAGCAACTGCAGTAATCAATGTTGTTAAGTGGGCAATCACAGTAATAAAAATATACAGGAAGTTGAAAAGCAGGAGGTAGGAGCACTCAGGCTACAAAGGGAAAGGAATCGATTAAAGTGCCAACTGTATCCAAAGTTAGGAGGAAATTACCAATTAAAGGGCTGGTAGGCAATGCTTCAGCTATTATGCTGTGTGAAGTGTGTTGTGGAGCCACTGTTTAGATTTTGCTTCTGGAAGCAGCCAGAGAGAGAGAGGGAGGGAGAGAGTGCAGCGTGAAGCAGCCTCTTCCTGGAAGTGCTTATTGCTGCTGAGCCAGCAGGACCCTGGCCATGTGTAAGTTGCCCCTCCTGACCTACTGTCTCTCTCCAACCTCCCAACCCACAGCCGGCTTCCCAGCAATCCAGAGAACTCACTTTCTCAGCTTGCCTCAAGCAGGTGAAACTTATCGGTGAGGAGTGGGAAGCACGAGTTTCCATCCTGGAGTTCAGTCCTGGGAAGGGATACCTTTCGGAACTGGAAAAACCACATGGGCAAAAGCATGAATTGACACAGGGCACAACCCACCAGTAAGCTCAACTGTGCAAGCCTCGTTTAAACTTATGGGGTTTCCACAATGATACCGCAACGTATCTGCTCAGCTCCAGTTTGTTTCAATGGGGGTTGTGCTGGCAAGTGTCATGGTAGGTTATATTTCCTGCTATAGATACCTCCTCTGTCTGTTGGGGGGGGTGTGGCTGTCATGAGGATTTTTTTGCCAAGGGCACCAAAATGGATCTAATTCATGGGAGCAGCAAAAGAATGCATTAAACATCAGACACCCAAAGCCTGTGATTCCAGAAGCACATATTTATGGGAAATCTCGGTGTGCTAACCTGATTCGTGAAATTGGGGGCATCAAAGCATTGTTCAGGGTGGCATTCGAGTAACTTCTAGAATCTTTGATGCTTGAGATAGTTTTCGAGATGGAAAGTAAACTTTCAGCACATCTTATCTGATTTCTTTGAGAATAGTTGAGGGGAAGGTCCACAATCTTTAGTGTCGGCAGTTCATCTGAAACATGGAAAAACCAAAGAGAAGAGCCCTCCAGCTACAGAAGGAAAGGCAGAAAGGAATGAATGGCGACACTTCCAGCTTACTGCTGGCAACAGCTATAGGGTCAAACTTGGCTAGTATGGTTTGGCATCCAATCGCTACCAGAAGCATATACATTTAATAACTAATCATCATCACCTTGGGCCTTTTAAACGGTGAGGAGGTTGCTGTTTAAATTGTTATTATTTGTTATTACGTTACATCTTTTATGTTTTTATACTGTAAACCTGTGATCTCCGGATGAAGGGCGATATAGAAGAAGAAGAAGAGGAGGAGGAGGAGGAGTTTGGATTTGATATCCCGTTATCACTACCCGATATCACTCCCCTTCAGGAGTCTCAAAGCGGCTAACATTCTCCTCTCCCTTCCTCCCCCACAACAAACACTCTGTGGGGTGAGTGGGGCTGAGAGACGTCAGAGAAGTGTGACTGGCCCAAGGTCACCCAGCAGCTGCAGGTGGAGGAGCAGAGACGCGAACCCGCTTCACCAGATTGCGAATCTACCACTCTTAACCACTACACCACACCACAATAGATAAATGTAATCAATAAATTTAGCGTATTGTGCAGGGTGAGAGTTTCTCTGGCTTACCTTCAGGTTCGGGGGAATCTCCCTCCGGAGAGTCAAGGCTTCTCAACATGATCCGGGGCTGCCCTTTCACGATCCTCTGGACTGCCTCCCAGCAAGGAGGGTGTTGGCAGGCAATCATATCACAAATGGTTTCATCCCACTGACTGGCATCGATGGTCGCCATCCTGGCTTTCTAGAGCAGCCTGAAAACAAGGGGAAACAGTGAGCAAATTTTTCAGAAGGGACAGATTGCTGGCCAGTAACTGTCCTGCTGCTGGTTAGAACCCCACTAGGGTGGAATTTGCGCACATATAAAAAACGCTGTGGAAATGCTTTTTTAAAAAAAATGTTTTGAAAAAATACAATGAATTTTGCATAGCTCACTGTTACCATCTAGTGCCACATTTGTATATTGCATTTTAAAATATATTTACAGTGTATAGCTAAGTCTTGGGTCTTTAGTATTCCAGATGCAATTCAATGTGCTAGTTAGGCGCCTGAGTGCTGCCTAAGCCTGAGAGAGAACCTCCCCTTCATTCAGATGGAGAGAACTTTCCTGGTCCAAATCATATGAGCAGAAATCAAGGCAACCAGGGCATGTCAAAAGGTGTTCAAGCCATTCGTTTCCCATCCAATAGCCTGCTTATTTCCTGAAGAAAAAATGGCAAAACCTTCCTCTGGTTACTTGCCCTTAGCCTTTGCAAAGGGGAAAGCTGGCAAACTAATTTATTAATCAAATTTATATACCACCCTTCATCCGAGGATCACACGGCGCTTTACAAAATAAATACACACCTGCATGCATAAAAACTCCCTCCCCCTCTTTTAAGACACCTTAAACTGGGTTCTTACTTTGGAGCAGCCATTTTGACGGCATACAGTATATGCAAAAATATATATCGTATTTAGAAGTATGGAAGAACATTCATCTATAAAAGTTCTCTTTAGTCCAAAGGGACACAATCCAGAGATGCTGGCTGACTCCCTCATCTGCTGCTGGTGAAATCCTGACCTGGCAGACACAACATTTAAAAAGAGACAAAGTGGGTGCAAGAGAGTCGTTGTTGTGCTTTTTAAACCAAGAGATGCCCAGGGCTGGAAGACCTTCCTCACTGATCACAACAGCCACGGATGGGAGGGGAAGCGGCCTGGTTCCCGGTGGCCTGGGGTTGGTGGCTTTCCCTCCATCTTTCTCTGCTGGCCTAACTTAGCTTGCAGAGTTGTTGACCGGATAAAACAGGTGGCATGTGTAGGGGAAGAGCCAATCCCATATGCATCTACTCGGAAGTAAGTCCGCTATCAGGACAATTGTTATTTCAAGGCTGGCTTTATTCTTTTACCGGTCATCTTAAGTGGTTTGTTTTTGTTACTCTGTGTTTTGAAATACGCTGTCAGCCATCTTGAGTCCCAATCTGGGAGAATGGCAGGATGTCTATAGGCGTTAAATAAATAAATCCAATGGAATTCAGCAGGGCGTACTTGCAGGTAAGTTAGTGTAGAAATGTGAAAGGTTTATTTAAATATATTGACGTTTGGAAGGAGTTTATACAGAATATAAGGTAAAGGGACTCCTGACCATTAGGTCCAATCGTGACCAACTCTGGGGTTGTGGCGCTCATCTCACTTTACTGGCCGAGGGAGCTGGTGTACAGCTTCGGGTCATGTGGCCAGCATGACTAAGCCGCTTCTCGTGAATCAGAGCAGCGCACGGAAACGCCGTTTACCTTCCCGCCAGAGTGGGACCTATTTATCTACTTGCACTTTGACGTGCTTTTGAACTGCTAGGTTGGCAGGAGCAGGGACTGAGCAACGGGAGCTCACCCCGTCGCGGGGATTCAAACTGCCAACCTTCAGATCGGCAAGTCCTAGGCTCTGTGGTTTAACCCACAGCGCCACCCACGTCCCTTATACAGAATATAGTAGGTTTCTAATGATCACATAGGACAATAATATTTATATATACAAATATAATAATGTATGGCACTGTAACTGATTATACTCATTGCGTATCTTTCTTGTGCTTTTTTGCAGTTTTCTTTCATCACTTTTTAAAAAAAGTTAGTTTAGAACTGCAATGTTTATTGCACGTTTTAAAATACACACACAAACACAAACTTTTAGTTACAGGTATTAGGAGCTGGTAGTTCAAACCTTTGGCTACGCCAATACTTGCTGCTCCTCAACTTGTATTTAATTTTTTATTGTGTGCATGTGATGGGAATGGTGCCAGAATCATTTTCAGACCAGGGGGCTCTGGGTTCAAATCGCCCACTCAGAAACGAAGCTTTTGGCTGCTCACCCACGGTGTCTCTACCTAAGGCAACCTTGCAGGGCTGTTGTGAGGGGGGAGGCAAAGGAGACCCTATGGGGCTGCCCTTGAGACTGACCCAGAAACTCCAGTGGGTGCAGAATGCTGCGGCGAGACTCCTTACGGGGTCCTTGCCGCAGGATCACATTCACCCAGTGCTACACCAGCTGCACTGGCTCCGGTGGAGTACAGGATCAGGTTTAAGGTGCTGGTTTTAACCTTCAAAGCCCTATGCGGCCTAGGACCCTCGTACCTACGGGACCGCCTCTCCTAGTATGCCCCACAGAGAAACCTACGGTCTGCAAATACAGTGGTGCCCCGCAAGACGGAAAACCCGCTAGACGAAAGGGTTTTCCGTTTTTGAGCTGCTTCGCAAGACGATTTTCCCTATGGGCTTGCTTTGCAAGACGAAAATGTCTTGCGAGTGTTCCGATTTTTTCCCGCTCCCCCCTCTTTTTCTAAGCCGCTAATCCGCTAATAGCCTTTTAGCCGCTAATCCGCTAAGCCTTTAATAGCCGCTAAGCCTTTAATAGCTGCTAAGCCTTTAATAGCCGCTAAACCACTTATAGCGCTAATCCGCTAATAGGGTTGCTTCGCAAGACAAAAAAACCGCTAGACGAAGAGACTCGTGGAATGGATTAATTTCGTCTTGCGAGGCACCACTGTAAAAACATCCTGAAGGTCCCAGGCCTCAGAGAGGTTAGGCTGGCCTCAACCAGAGCCAGGGCCTTTTCAGTACTGGCCCCGACTTGGTGGAACACTCTGTCCCAAGAGACCAGGGCCCTGCGGGACTTGACATCTTTCTGCAGGGCCTGCAAGACAGAGCTGTTCCACCTGCCCTTTGGCCAGGGCACAGCCTGACCCCCTCCTCTGGCAACCTGCACAGAATTTTGCTTAATGGTTGCCATCAATTTGATTTTAATTAATTTTATAATGAATGTTTTTAGAATGCTGGATTATTTTGATTGTTGTTAGCCGCCCTGAGCCCAGCTTCGGCTGGGGAGGGCGGGATATAAATAACAATTTTTTATTATTATTATTATTATTATTATTATTATTATTATTATTATTAATAGTTGTTTATTGTGAAATAATAATTTATTTAATCTGGGCGGTTTTTAACAGAACCTCAAGAACAGAATCAAACTCCAAACATTACAAACTCCCCTCGCTCGGGGGTCGCATCATCTTGATTTCCCCCCTTTCCCCCCCCCCCCCCTTATGCTGCCAAGCGGCTCCAGATGGCAGGAGGTAAAGAGGACCCGAATTGAATGGAAGGAGATTTAGGAAAACAGAGTTTGAGAAAGAGAAGAACAAAGTCTCAGAGCCAACCAGCGAGGTGTTTGTGTGTGTGTGGGGGGGGAGCGCTCTGTGCATGCTCAGGGGCTCCTTCGCCCCCTCCGTCCTTTTCTGTGAGGAAAAGGTCCCGGGGCTCCCCTCCCCCCGCCCTCGCCCCCTTTTCCCGCCCTTTTCTCCCGCCTTTTCTCCCCCACCTGCGCTAAGCCGGGCCGCTCTCTGGTTGCTAAGCAACGTCAAGCGCCCTCCCTCTCCCCTCTTCCCAGAGTGCACCGCGCGGGACAGAGAGGCGCGGAGGACTTCTTAGCAAATCCGACGAGCGGCGCACGCTTGGCGGCCCCCAACTTCCGGCTCCCCTTCGTCCCGCCGCCATATGCGGGACCAGGGCCGCGGAGGCCGTAGTTCTCGGTCTCGCCAGGCTTCCGACGCAAAGCGTGTCGAGGGTCTCGCCCCTTCGCCCCATCCCCGCGGCTCCTTCGCGGGCGCCGCTTGCGGGGCGGCGTGTGGGGAAACCACCGCAGAGGAGCCGGAAGCGTCGTGGCGGCGACGAGGCGCCCTCCTTCCTTCCTTCCGCGCGTGCGCAGGCGCGCTGCATGCCGGGAGTGGTGAGGCGGCTCCTCTCGGCGCGCCTTCCGAGCAGCTGAGGCGAGCGGTGAGGGGGCGCCGCGCTCTGTGCAGGCTCAGGGGCAGCCTCGCGCGGAGGGCTGCGGGGGCCGAAAGGGCCGCCCTCGAGGCGGGGAGCGGGAGGCCGTGGGCGGGCATTCCTGGCGGCGGCGGCAGCGGTCCGTTGAGGCGATTATTCCCCTCAGGGCCGCCAGCGCGGCCTCCCTGCGCGGGGAGTTCCAAAGGCGCCTGTCCGTGAGGGGGCCGGGGGTCGCCTGTCTCGGCCGCTTGGGCCCCGGGATGGACGCGGAGCGAGGGGAAAAGCCGCCCAGAGGCCGAGGCCGGCCGTCGCAGGGGTTGTCGTGGGGGCGGAGCTGCCAACATTTCCCTTTTTTTAAACAACTTTTTAAATTCAAAATTTATGATAGATAGTTTATTACGGCCATAGGCCCATATTCAATACATCATACAGCAACACAGGTATAACAAGATAAAATTAATTAAATTACGTTTAAATCAAGTACGTCTCAGACCGTAAGTTTCTAAATTCCATTAAAGTAAGAACAATATAGCACATAAAATATCAAATTATCTGTATAAATCAATATTATTTAGGCAAAATCTATAATAGAGTAATCCATTTTTCCTTTTATAGGCTAAAACTGTTATCAGAAATCTGGCAACAGAAAGGGACCTACTCGGATCAGAATCTTGCAATAAAT
This sequence comes from Podarcis bocagei, assembly GCF_964188305.1. Lineage (NCBI taxonomy): Eukaryota > Metazoa > Chordata > Lepidosauria > Squamata > Lacertidae > Podarcis > Podarcis bocagei. The sequence continues at coordinate 1,752,768 of NC_138125.1, read as the reverse complement.
GAATTAGCTGTGTTTCCAAGGAGTCACCTGAGATTTCCAATAATAAAGGGGACAAAAATCTGATCTGAGAAACTGAATGTAGTGAACAACAGAATAGTATATGTTGTAAAGATTCTATAGATCTATTATTGCATACACACACCGCTGAGATCCGACCATTGGAAAATCTATTATTCAATACATTGGAAGGAAAGGCATTAAATCTTGCCTTAATAAAGGCATATCTGTGGGCCGCTACAGACAAAGAGGTCAAATAAGATGGTATCTGCTGTGAGGGCACTATGCCAAGATTTAATTCAAAATTTAAACAAAACATATTATCCAGAAACATATCATCCTTATTTCAACCCCCCCCCCCCAATTTTTCCTCCCTCACACACAAAATTCCACCCCCCAGGTTCCCTCAGTTCCAGTCTTTGGTTTCTTTGAGAATGCTGTTTTTTGCATGTTAACAGTTGTACAGTGGTCCCTCGGGTTACATACGCTTCAAATTACATACGCTTCAGGTTACAGACTCCGCTAACCCAGAAATAGTACCTTGGGTTAAGAACTTTGCTTCAGGATGAGAACAGAAAGTGTTCAGCAGCAGCGCAGCAGCAGGAGGCCCCATTAGCTAAAGTGGTGCTTCAGGTTAAGAACAGTTTCAGGTTAAGAACGGACCTCCGGAACGAATTAAGTTCTCAACCCGAGGTACCACTGTATAGATCCTCAAACTATTAGGTGATTATCATCAATAAAAAAGTTTGTGAATGTTTATTCAAAGCCAGCCAAGGAGTCCAGTTCACTTGGTTGCGTCTTCAAGTACTTTTTAAAAGGGAAATTCCCTTATTCTGAATAGGATTCCTCGCAAGAAAAGGGAAAAGTTGGCAGCTATGCGTGGGGGGAGAGAGGGGCGCATAATAATAATAATAGTAATAATAATTTAATTATACCCCGCCCATCTGGCTGGGCTTCCCCAGCCACTCTGGGCGGCTTCCAGCAAAATATTAAAATACAGTAATGCACCAAACATTAAAAGCTTCCCTAAACTTTAATAACCCCCCTTGGCCTCCGTGTCCCCCCTTTCTCCAGGCTCCGGGGGCACCATGGCAGAACGTCCCGAAGACCTGAACCTGCCCAACGCTGTCATCACTCGTATCATGAAGGAAGCCGTGAGTAATAGGCAGCCTCTTGGGGCTCAGTAGTAGATAGGTAGCCGTGTTGGTCTGCCATAGTCAAAATAAAAAAAATCCTTCCAGTAGCACCTTAAAGACCAACTAAGTTAGTTCTTGGTATGAGCTTTCGTGTGCATGCACACTTCTTCTGAAGAAGTGTGCATGCACACGAAAGCTCATACCAAGAACTAACTTAGTTGGTCTTTAAGGTGCTACTGGAAGGAATTTTTTTATCTTGGGGCTCAGGCACACTTCCATGTTTGCCCCTGGGTTTCAGGCAAGAACAACAATTACATCATTATTTTCGTTGTTATAAAATTATAATAATAATTTTATTATATTCTACCTACCAGTATAGGGCGGTATATAAACTCAATTAATAATAATAACAACAACAAAAACAACAATATACCCCACCTATCTGGCTGGGTTTCCCTAGCCCTCCCAAAATACCCAAACATTACAACTCTCCCGATACAGGGCTGCCTTCAGATGTTTCCTGAAAGTGCAAGTAGCTTCTTTTCTTGTTTTTCCAGCCACATTCCCCAGGAAAACCCACCGTTTGCTGTTGAATCGGAACAAATATCGATGGGATTTTCTGTGGCCTTTGTTCAGCAGTACAAACGGCAGGTTTTTCCAGGGAAAGTGGCAGAAGAAAAGAAAAACCTCTTGGACCCGTGATCAGAAATTTCAGAGCAAATGGAAGTGTGGCTGAGCCCTGTTCTTGGTACTCCTTGTGGCTCCGATGGCTTCTGTTAAAGTTTTGTGTTTCTGTACATCTTACAAGTCCTGTCTGCCTCACCTTTTGTTCTCTCATTCTCTCTCTACTTACCTGCCTTTATCTTCTTGCAGCTACCCGGATAATCTGCTTTAACATTTCCTCTGCTGAATGTAACATCCTGTGCCAGCCTTTGTTTGGGTTTTACGTATTTGTCGTGTTTCGTTATATGGTTAAAATTTTGTAAAAATACTTTTGGTGCTGTGGGAGCCATGAGTAAGTGGACAAGAGGCTGGGAATCTGGAGCATTGGAGAAGACAAGAGGCGCTAGTGGCTGGTGTGCAAGACATAGAGGGAGAGGGAAAAGACCCTCATCAGTGGCAGAAGTGCAATGTCAGACATGCCTTGATGGGAGTGGGACACAACGCTGCGGGCAACTGGTGCCTGCTGAATGCAGACGCAACATGGCTCTCCCAGGCTTACGCACGCCTCTTTCCCCTCAGCTTCCTGATGGAGTAAATATTTCCAAAGAAGCCCGAAGTGCGATCTCCCGAGCTGCCAGTGTGTTTGTGTTGTACGCCACATCATGGTGAGTGAGTGCTGCTGCTGGTGAGACCCATGAGCCTGACTGGATAAGTGCAAGCCTCTCACCATTTTTACTTACTGACAGTGGTATGTGGCTAGTGGAACTGGTTGCAGTCATGTCGGTAGGTTTTTGTTGTTGTTTTTTTGTTGTTTTTTGTTCACTCAGTCTACAAAAAGTAAAGAGAGCTTGGGCTGTCCCTTCACAATTGTTCAACACACACCTTTCCTGTGTGACATTTCACAACGCTGACTTGCAATTTATATGTTGTTTCTAAGAACAATGACCATACCAGTTTTAATAACGCAAACAAACACAAACATAATGCAATAAGTTTGGTGGTGCTCCAGCCTTCCAGTAGCCTCAACTTCCATAAGGTGGACAGTATAGAGCAACGCAAACATTGTTGTATATCAACAAAGGCTTCAGTACAAGTCCTATTGGTTCAATTGATGGGAGAAATTAGGTCATGCTGCTATCTTGCACCATGGCAAGCCATGCCTCCTCATAAAAAGTTATTTAAACAATGGTGGTCTTGAAAATTAAGATGTTAGTTTTAGAATCCTCAAAAGAGCTGTGCATTGATACAGGTGCATGTATGTTTTTCATATGGATAGTCACCTGGGGGAAAAACTAAAGCTTTGAAACCACATGGTTGCACTGTGTAGCCATTCATTTTGCTGCTGTTTAGTTTTATGAGGGGCAGGAGGAAGAGAATTATTAGAAGTTTAATTTTTCCCAAGGAAAAAGACTGGTGGAAGATTTTCACTAGTGACGGGTGAGTAATTTTTCCTTTGCTTTTTCCTTAATTAGTGCCAACAATTTTGCAATGAAGGGGAAAAGAAAGACGCTGAATGCTGCAGACGTCCTCTCAGCCATGGAGGAGATGGAGTTCCAGAGATTTGTTGTCCCCTTAAAGGAATCCTTAGAAGGTAAATGCTCAAGTGTCCTCTGTTCAGCTTCTGGTTCACATTCACCTGTGCCCGGGTGTGTGATGATAATAGCCACTGCCTGGGCTTGCTTTGACGGTTGCTTGTCCTTCTAGCTTACAGGCGTGAGCAGAAAGGCAAAAAGGGAGCTTCCGAGCTAAAGAAAAAAGACAAAGACCAGAAGGGAGATGCAGAAGACCCTGAGAAGAACCGAGGCGATGAGAACGAAGAAGAGGATGAAAGGATGGAGGAAGAGGAGCAAAACGAGGAGGAGGGAGAGGAAGGGGACAGCTAAGTCACTTAGGATTTCAGCTCTGGGCAGCCCTAGTCCACCATCAGAACCAGCTGTGAAGCAGAAGAGGCAATATGGTTCCTGGTCTGAGACTGAGTGGGGATTTGAACTTGGGTTGAACCCCCAACACCACCTGAATCTCTCTGCTTTTCCTTCATTCCGATACTGGGGATGAGCTTGCACGTGGAAATGGGCGTACTGGATCAAGTGGTCCCAATAGAGCACTGCAGACTTTGGAGGAGATCCTGGATCAGTTACTCTCCTTGGAGTGTCTGCAAGTGGATTCCACGTTTCTGCCTACATAGGTTCATCCGGATCATTACACGCGTCATTTAATTTGTAACAATTCATTTGTTGGTTTTTTTGTTCATAGTTGGGATTTCCAGGCTTTTGTCAGGTGACAGCTGTTCAGGGTAACATTCAAGGGCAGCAAATGGTGCCACTTGCTAAGGAGGGGCTCTGCTGTGGTGGGCAGCAGGGGAGACTAGGCAGGTTTGAAGTGGGGCAGAACTGCTAACCACCCACTTTCAAAGGGTGTGGACATTGGGGAAGCCAGCAAGTTGTTTTGAAAAGAGCATTGGATGGGATGTGAGCAGATGGAGGGCTAGTCAAAGAGGAACAATTCCTGACCACATAGCACTGTGAAAACCACATTTAAAAAAAATTATATGCAATTATTCTCAAAATTGGATAACTTATTAGGACGTTATTTTATATACAAAACAAGTAGTTGCAGCAAAACAAGTTGATAGCCCAGTTCCAATGGACACTTTAATTGCCAAAAAATGAGATAAAATGGAATTTGCCTTATGATTAAGGGAAATACAATAAAAACCTCCTTGAGTAAACAGGCTGTATAAAAAAATATCTGGTTAAGATGTTCAAGAAACAATTGCACATCTATTAAAATACAAGTTGAAACAGTTTAAATTTGTGGGTTTTACCCATATAGTGATTTATCTTCTTTGAATATCTGCAGGCATCAAATTTCTCATACAAGCATCCATTTAGGACTCCCCCCAAAAAACCCCACCCCACAGCAACATTACCTATTATTTTCCCCAAACTCAAGTGTGCTTTTGTGTTTACACATCAGAACTCCAAGCTCCTCTCATGGTTGTGGTCTCGCAGGAGCCTCTTAAGCAAGAGAGCAGTCCACATCCCGTGTGATGGGGATGACATTTTATTGGGACCTGGGAAGCCATCCCCTGCCTGCCCAATGCCCTAGACCTCCTCTACGCATCATGCTGCTCTCCAGTTGGTTTTCCGGATCTCGTTTAGCTGAGCTGCTGTTTCCCAGCTCTTACTAAAGAGTCCCTGAGGCTGGGCCATCCTAATACAGTCATACCTCAGGTTACAGACGCTTCAGGTTACGCATTTTCAAGTACCGGAATGGGTTACTTCCGGGTTGTGCATTTTCGGGTTATGGATGTGCCAAAACCCGCAAGTACCGGAATGGGTTACTTCCGGGTTTTAGCGCTCAAGCATGTGCAGAAGCGCCGAATCACAACCCATGCGTGCGCAGACACGGCACTGTGGGTTTGCTGACGTGCCTCCTGCATGGATCACGTTCGCAACCCGAGTGTCCACTGTAGATCCCCCACCTTCGTGGAGGGGGAAAGGTGCCGAAAGCCTGATTCTCAACAGGAAGTGATCTGACATGGGGCTGATGTCCATGTCCCCCACTTCCAGACCACCCTCTTCCCTCCCAGTTGAGAAAACAAGGTCCAGAGTGTGTCCTCCCACATGTGTTGGGCCAGTGACATATTGGGACAGCCCCCTGAGCCAGTCGCCTCAGCATGGATGTTGAAGTTCCCCAGAACCAGCAGTCCGGGAGTCTTCAACACCGCCTCCAAAACCAGCTTAGGCAGGGAGACTGCTGGACAGAACCAGCACAATCCCTAATCTGTCCTGTTTGCCTAATAATAATAATTTATTATTTATACCCTGCTCATCAGTCTGGGTCCCCCTAGCCACTCTGGGCAGCTTTCAACAAAACACTAAAATACAGTAACCTATTAAACATTAAAAGCTTCCCTAAACAGGGCTGCCTTTAAAAAGGTAAAGGTACCCCTGCTTGTACGGGCCAGTCTTGGCAGACTCTAGGGTTGTGCACTCATCTCACTCTAGAGGCCGGGAGCCAGCGCTGTCCGCAGACACTTCCAGGTCACATGGCCAGCATGACAAGCTGCGTCTGGCGAGCCAGTGCAGCACACGGAACGCCGTTTACCTTCCCGCTGGTAAGCGGTCCCTATTTATCTACTTGCACCCGGGGGTGCTTTCAAACTGCTTGGTGGGCTGGCACTGGGACTGAACGACAGGAGCGCACCCCACCGCGGGGATTCGAACCGCCGACCATGCGATCGGCAAGTCCTAGGCGCTGATGTTTTACCCACAGCGACACCCGCGTCCCACTAGGGCTGCCTTTAGATGTCTTCTAAAAGTCTGGTAGTTATTTTTCTCTTTGATAACTGGTGGGTGTTCCACAGGGCGGGTGCCACTACCGAGAAGGCCCTCTGCCTGGTTCCCTGTAACTTGGCTTTTTGCAGCGAGGGAACTGCCAGAAGGCCTTCAGCGCTGGACCTCAGTGTCCGGGCAGAACAATGGGGGTGGAGACGCTGCTTCAGATATACTGGACCGAGGCCGTTTGGGACTTTCAAGGTCATCACCAACACTTTGAATTATGCTCGGAAACATACTGGGAGCCAGTGCAGGTCTTTCAAGACCAGTGTTAAATGGTGTCAGCAGCCACTCCCAGTCACCAGTCTAGCTGCCGCATTCTGGATTAATTGTAGTTTCTGGGTCACCTTCAAAGGTAGCCCCACGTAGAGCGCATTGCAGTAGTCCGAGCGAGAGATAACCATGCTAGGAACACACTCCAGATCCCCCCCAACTGGACAAAGCCCACTGCTGCTCCTTAATTGAGGCTGTGCCATGATCTGAGTACCCTTGGTTACACTTTGCAAGGATGGGGCCACTCCTTTGGAAAAGAGGATTAGTATGGCGGGTCTCATAGTTCTGCTTTCCCCCCTCCCTCCCCATGTCTTCCCTCCATCAATAGGTTTGTTCCATAAAACCATCTCTGAAAGTGGCGTTGCTGACATGAACTTTCTCAGAAAGTTCATATGGCTGCAACAAACAACAGCCCCAACTCACAGACTTCCCACATAGAAGACTAATTATGCACAGTAGTGAACTAAATGGACCAAATGGTCCGATCCTGACCTCCCCACATTTTCTTTCCAAAATGGTGCATTTGCCGGCCACTTTCCCCCTACTTCCACGTGGATTTTCATGACATACATTTTATGCAAAGTAAATTTCAAGTCTAGCAACATGAGGGAATCATTTTTACAGAAATAAATCCATTTATTTTTTTAATAACATTTTGTTTTTGTGTTTCAAATGAATACAGTACTTGTAGATGGTAAATTTTCGAGAGCAGAAGGAACAACTGGCACTAGATCGCTGAGGATTGCACAGCAGGGCAGAAAACTTAACACCTTTATAAATTCTGGACAGAGATAAATTCAGTATTATTTTTTCACACTAAAATATGGAAGCTATATTCAACACGTGACATTTCTTTTAAGACATGTGTTGTTCAAAATATGTAAAAATTATTTCTTTTCTATAAATGTTGGTCAACATGCTTCATTATAACCTGTTAAAAGTTTTACAAGAGTGTGCAGATAATGATGCCCAACTGTCAAGCAGATGTCATACATCAACAGCAGCAGCAGCAAAAGCAAGCGAACACTGCACAATCATGACTGGGACTGATTTTAAAAATACATTTTTTTCCACAAATATCATATCACACAGAACCCTGTTCTTTATAAATGTGCCTCTCAAAAGTTTTTTCCCCCCTCCCTCTTAAGGCTACATGAGAAGACATGTCATAACATGATTTCATGATTAGAACTATTCCTTTTTAAAATCTCATCTTCGTTAGCGCGCACACAGGGCATTGTCCCACTGAGTCTACAGAAGAGTGCAAACAAGCAGAGCTGACTTTTGCTTTCGCAAGACATCCATTCCCCAACTCCACAGAATTCTTGGGACAGCACCAGAGGGGGGAGAGTTCCCAAGCATCATACTGATTTTGGTTTCGGCCTGGGACGCGTACCAGGGGGAAGGAAAACCCAGTAATTAAAAGCAGTCAATCCAAATCCACTTCCACGTGAAAAGCACAGGCACTGTGAAGGAATGCAGCGAGAGAGAGAGGGAGGGAGGGAGGGGGGGTGCTCCACTCGACCCCACGGAAAAGAGTTTGCTGTCAGTTATTCAGTAACCTGTCGGTACCGTCCTGTCCAGGTAGGTGCATTTATTCATGCACACACCTGCCCCTGCTCAGTCTGCTTCAGGTAGCTTGGTCAAGGAATTCTTCCAGAGTTCTTTTGATGTGGGGGGACTGGGACGAAGCTTGGATCAGCAGGTTCTGACCCATTTGTGCAAAAAGCGCTTTGGACAATTTAGCAGTGGCTGTCCGAATATTGCCGCCGGCTCCGGGCAAGGAGCCGCTGTTGGTCATGTTGCCCAGCAGGTGCCACAGGACCACCAAGACCTTCTGTTCCACGGCGTGAGGCTTGCGAGGATACAGCTCCACCACCAGCTCTGGATTCAGAACAACAGAAAGGGGGAGACATAGAGAGAGGGGGAGTAACTGGTCACACCAAAGGCTCTCTTCCCCACCTCAAGCCTTGGCCTGCTCAACTTGAGCAAGAATGCAACTGAAAGCATGGAAACTCAGAGCATCTTCTGGAAAGGCCACCAATTACCGTATTTATCGTTCTATAGGACACACTTTTCCCCCTCCAAAAATGAAGGGGAAATGTGTGTACGTCCTATGGAGCGAATGCAGGCTCCTTGGCTTCAGCAAAAGCAACACAAAGCCTTTGGAGCGCAGTGGGAACTTGCGCTGCGCTCCAAAGGCTTTGTGTTGCTTTCGCTGAAGCCTGGAGAGCGAGAGGGGTCGGTGCGCACTGACCCCTCTCGCTCTCCAGGCTTCAGGGATAGCCACCTGAAGCCTTTGGAGCGCAGCGCAAGTTCCCACTGCGCTCCAAAGGCTTCGGGTTCCTTTTGCTGAAGCCGGGAGAGCAAGACTCTCCTGGCTTCAGCAGAGAGGGAGAGCTGTGCAGCGCCCCTTCAGCCAAGCGGGAGGAGAAATGGAAGGGGCTCCGTTTCTCCTGCTGCTTCGCTGAAGGGGCAGAATTCTTTTTTTCTTGTTCTCCCCCTCTAAAACAAGGTGCGTCTTATGGTCTGGTGCTTCCTATAGAGCGAAAAATAAGGTAAGCACACACAGTGCTCCAAACAAGCTTTGTGGGGAAGGGCCCAGCTCAGCAGCAGAGCACAGCGGAAGGCCTTGACTTCAATCCCCAGGTAGGGTTAGGGGAGACCCCTGCTGACAATGCGCGTAGACAGTACAGTGGTACCTCAGGTTACGTACGCTTCAGGTTACAGACTCCGCTAACCCAGAAATAGTACACCAGGTTAAGAACTTTGCTTCAGGATGAGAACAGAAATCGCGCAGCAGCAGCGACAGCCCCCCATTAGCTCAAGTGGTGCTTCAGGTTAAGAACAGCTTCAGCTTAAGAACAGACCTCCGGAACGAATTAAGTACTTAACCCGAGATACCACTGTACTGCCCTAGATGGACCGATGGCCTGACTGTGTGTGAGGCGGCTTCCTCAGTTCTTAAGCTTAAACTCCTGCTATGCTTTCAGCTGTTATAATGGGATGGGACGTCAATGGGCTATTTCACATTCGTTTTACATTCCTTAGGTTGGCAACAACCTTCCAAGCTGCCTGGCACCATCACAGACCCTGCAGAGCAGTGAAGAGTCTTGCGCAAGCAGGTCCTGGGCAGGCTCATCCTGGAAGGGCGAACTCCGGGTACGAAGGCACGGAAGCAAAGCACGAAGAGCCTTACCTGCAAGCTTCTCCGTGATGTCTTGCTTGGCTTTCCCATTCAGAAACTGGGCCTTTGTGCAGAACGGCTGAAGCAGCAGGTAGTTGTCTAGATGCAGAGGAGGGAGGGAGACAGAAAGCCAACTCAATGGGAGTCTCAGGAGGGCTACATATATCCTGTGTTTGATGCAGAATAGCCAGAAAGGGGCTATTTTGGCATTCCCTGGCAGGGAAGTGCACAGAATGAGGCCTTTGGAATCCTAAACACACACACACACCAGAATTGGCTGGAGGCCTGCTCCAGTTTGGAATCATTCCTCCACCCCCTTGAGCGCCAGTGTGCCAACACACAATGAACAGACGCATAAACTGAGCAATGGAAAAAGAAACGAGCTTTTGTTCGCTCAGCCCCAAACCTGCTGCGAATTCTTTTTCGCAACCCTGTTTTCTGAAGCGTGGCTGGTAGCCGAAAAGGTCCCATTACCTAAGTGTTGACAAAGGGCTTGGATGACGTTTGTGGCAGCGGCGTAGATGCCTGGATTCTTGGAGTTCAGGTTGTTGTCCACCAAGGCAGGTATCAGCATATTGATAATGGGGGACAGCTTCTCTTTCAGCAGAGGAATCAGGCGGTGCATCGTCTCCAGGGCCACCTGGTTGACTTTGCTGTTGGAGTCGTGCAAGCGGGACTTGAAGGCATCGAAGATCTAGACAAGGGCACAGGACCACAACAGCTGGAAGCCCGTTTCCTCACGCAGATGCAGTGAGCTGACCAGGCTCTGCACGCTGATCTAAACGCGGTTGATGCCCCAGGACAACAGCACACACATCAAGTGGCTACTCCCAACACTTGTGGGGAGGACAAAACAAAGGAAGAGGCTGCAGACCGCTTTGGTCAGCGTGCATCCCACCATCTCTGAAAACTACAGTCAGTGAAGGAGTTAGGATTCTGGGCTTCTTTTGTTCAAGAAATAGCCGAAATATGAAAAACAAGTTAATATCAGATAATCAAAAAGGAAACGAGGAAACCAGGCTCCTAAACGACTTGTTCTGACCATTTTATAGAGAGCCAAGACTGAAAAGGCTCTGCAACACATCCATGTGCCAGGGAGAACCCAAGCGACAGTCCCTGGTGTCTAAACCTGGTGCCCAGTCCCAGGCCATGAGGGGTCTTGGTCCAAATCCCATGGTGCAAAGGGGTGAGCAGAGCATGTGTCCAGGAGGAGGGCAGGGCGTGCAAAGTCCCATAAAGAGATCAAACACACTTGCATTTCCATGTACATTTCAGTGGTGGGGCCACAAGATGCCACACCCAATCCCTGCCCTTCCCGACTCAAGGGAGCTCTTTCCCCATGCCCTTTGAGAACTGCTGCCAGTTGCAGTAGACGACAGGGCTAGCCGGAACGGTGATCGAACCCCTAACACATCATTTCTCCCCCTATATAGCTGTGCTTCTACCTATAGGGTCAAGCAGGCTCCTCCTTTGTTTAGAGCGACTCTCCCTTTCCCCTCGGAGCCATGATATTTTCCAATTTAAATCTCCTGGTTTCTGCTCTATGGGATCCCCTGCTAGCTCCAACAAGGATGTTGGGGGCTTTTTCTTTATACGGTTACCTTCACAATGTTTGCAACAACAAGGTCCTGGTTATTTTCTGTGTCTGCCAACAGCTGCTTGATTCCATTAATTCGATCCCGGAAATCTTTTGCATTCAGTAGCGTCGTTATGACCTTCACGTATTCCGCACTTTCCAAGGCGTTACGGGGAGCTAATTTCCGGGGCATTTCACGTACTTCTCTTATCTCTCTGCTGAAAAGAACAGCGTCAAGAGGTTTTGCAGCGGAACTTTCCTACTTCTGCAGCCTTTGTAATAACTTCGGAGAAGGCCCATAGAGTTCAATAGATACTAGAGCTACGCAGGAGAGATTCCCAACTCCTTAGCCCATGTCCCCCCCCCCAAAGCCTTTGAAGCAGGAAGGCACAACTATACCTGTCGCCAGCATTGAGGGCTTCTCGCGACACAGAGGCTGATCTCGAATTGTCCATGTTGCTGGTGTGACCCCTTCTTCCGCCCTTGGCTGAGGGTGTGACTATCGGCATCTCTCCCAGACCCTGAAATTGCATTACAAAGACAGGGAGGGTCTTTTGGGTTATATCCAGCTAGGTGCTATTCAGAAAAGGCCCACTGAAATGAATGAGCCTAAGATAGTCATGTCTACAAACTTCAAGGGGTCTTCTCTGAGTAGGATGAATGTTGGATACAACTCCAAGAGGGCATCTGGGTGAAAAATTAAGGGTAGAATTCAACATTGTGCTACTGCAAATGTTTCATCTGCACAAGCACATCAACTTGCCAGACAGAACAATCTCCCGCCAAGTGCTGTTTCAGGGGTTCTCCCCCCCCCACCCCAAGAGCGAATTTTTGGGGTGCACAAGGAGAAATATTTATGAGGCGTTCTCTACCTAACTGGTGGAAAGGGCATTAGTTGCAGGGTTCTAAAAGCAGTGACAGTTTCTGAAAAAATCCAAGGTTCAGGAGGCTAATGATCAGCCTCCGTATAGTTTCTCAGACAGATAATAAAAGCAGCAGCAAACAATAACTGTGCCTGTTTATAACAGGGGTCAGCAAACTTTTTCAGCAGGGGGCTGGTCCACTGTCCCTAATACCTTGTGGGGGGCCGGACTATATTTCGGGGAAAAAATATGAACGAATTCCTATGCCCCACAAATAACCCAGAAATGCATTTTAAATAAAAGGACACATTCTATTCATGTAAAAACACGCTGATTCCTGGACCGTCCGCGGGCCGGACTGAGAAGGCGATTGGGCCTTAGTTTGCCTACACATGGTTTATAACGTGGACCAACTAATTATCTTACAAGCCAGGGACTGAAAGCAGGACTTGTGAAAAGCTAATGAGGGAAGATCACTGAGCTTCCTCACTGTCTGTGATAATTAGAACTAAGGATTGTTCCTCAGGAAGAGTATCAGATGTCACCTCTCAAAGATGGTCTAAAGTATTTCTGGATATTGTAGGTGGGGATACATAGGTGTCATCTAAGTGACAACCAATGAACACAGCGAAGACAAAGGCCTCTGCTGTCTGTCCGACTCTTTAAAAGAGAAGCTGGAATTGTCAAGTTGGCAAAACCTTGTCAGCAGCGGTCAGTTCATCACTACTTCCAAAATCTGACAAATCTCCCCACCTCTTGTTTTTATACACGGCGTTACAGTCTTCACGGCCTACCTTCTGCCGCAGGCTGCTGACAGTCTCTTTCACGTAAGGCAAGTCCTTTGGCAGCACATACTTTTCAAGCATCTTGTCAAAGTCTGCGTGTGTCATCAAAGTGAAGAGCATCTTCCGTCCGTAGTACCTGCACCCACCACAAATCAGCTGAGTAGATTTACACCCATGAACACAACCCAGCACATGTCTGTCAGGCCAGATTCTTTAGTAAATTAACAACAATAATAATGCTTGACTGAGGATACCGGAGCTCAGTTACAGACTCATCGTCTGTCTGTCTGTTTCTTTATTAAATTTTTTACTGCCCTTCACCCGTAGATCTCAGAGCTGTTTACACCCTGCCCCATCTCCCTGGGATGTACATTATGAAGCACTATAAACATATGCTCTAAGTACAGACGTCTTTCTGTAAAATGTACAGTATTATTATTATTTGAATTTATATACCCAGAGGCCTCAGGGTGGTTCACAGAACAAAATCAAAATATAAAACCACAAAATATGTAATCAAAATAAAAACAACAACTCAATAACACACACACCCCATATCATATTTGTGAAGCATTTGAGGGCTCATGTTTGCTGCATTGTAGTGGGGCTGGACTAGATGACCCTTGGGGTCCCTCTTCCAAACAATTCCAATGGCACAATGAAGCACAGGAAGGCATTCATATAAAACCTTGCTCATGCCAATTATTTTGGCTTTGCTAATTATGTACATACAAAATGTATTCTCTGCATGTGTAAAAAAAGGAGCACAAAGAGCAGCGAGATCAAAAGTTGGGAATCACGGCAATAACTATACAGTGGTGCCTCGCAAGACGAAAAGAATCCGTTGTGTGATTCTCTTCGTCTAGCGGTTTTTTTGATGGATTAGCGGATTAGCGCTATTATTAGCGGCTTTTAGCGGCTTATCTGCTGATCGGATCAGCTGATAAGCGGCTTAGCGGCTTAGAAAAGGGGGGGAGGGGAAAAAACCAGCAGGAACTCGACTCGCAATACATTGTCGCCTTGCGAAGCAAGCCCATAGGAAATTTGTTTTGCGAAGCACCTCCAAAACAGAAAACTCTTTCGTCTAGCGAGTTTTCCGTCTTGCGAGGCATTCGTCTTGCGGGGCACCACTGTATTTGGAGCCAGATGTCAATCAGTAATTTGCATATGGAGCCTCTAGTGATGAACCAATTTGCATGAACTTAACATGCATAAAACTGCAGCAGCTGGAAGACAAACTGCACTTTTATTCAATGCTCTCATTCTGAACCAGTTTAGAAATGTAGAAAACTTTCAAATGGTGTTTTCTAAAGCTTATACTGAGATTTTTCAAGCTTGAAAAATCAGCTGAAAAAATGTGACCTGAGCTTCTTTCATTTCCTTCCGGGTCTCTGATCCGTCAGCTATTTCTGCCATTACATATTCACATTTCTTCATGTGTGAATCTAGGTTTCCAGACAAGTTGGGAGGTCACAGCATCCCATATTCCTTTTCGCTTTGCATCTGCTCACTCACCTTGTTTCTTGTGATCCGTCTTGGACAAATTTGGCTACTGCGGACAGAAGCTTGTCGGTCACATCCTTAATGCCTGACAACGCTCGGCCCGGCCCCATGTGCTCCACCACATCTGACAAGTGCTGGGCTGCACATCTTCTCACTGCTGTGTTCAAGTGGCTAATGGGAACGAGAAGAAAGGAAAACATCCGCAAGAGAGAAGTGTGTGGTTATCTGGCCTTGAAAACAATGATTTTGAAAGCAGTCCCTAAAAACTTCCACAGCTGCACACCAGAACCCTTCCTTTAAGCTGATCACATCTGGAGTAAAAGCAGTGGATCTGGCTGGCTGACCAATCATCAGCCCCACTCCATTCTCCCAACGTAATCTGGACCAAAGAGCAGGTGCCTTGTAGGAATGCGCTGACATGAAACCTTTCACCAACCAACCGTTTTGTTTCATGCAGAAGCAGCAGCAACCAAGGAAGAACTCCAATGAATCACTGTTGCTCATGAGGGGAAGCATTAAAGCAGCTCTCTCAAAGTTCTGCTGCAGGAAAAAAATACTTTTCTGAAGTGTGATGAGCGAATGGTTTGTGTGACGGGGCTTCTGCACTCACATAGAATTTGCCTGTCCTAACTCTCTACCAAGCACACCTTTCAAAACAGCTTGCACACATTTCTAACCGGACTTCATCTCAATAGTGCTCCCGTGTGAGTTCCATTTCTTCCAGTGGAGCTCACACAGCAAGGCTTAACTACTGCTATTTATTTTATTTCATTTATACCCTACCTTTCCTCCAAGGCCTCAAGGTGACACACTTAGTCCTCCTCCACCTCCCCATTGAGGAAGGTTAGGCTGAGAGGCAGCAGCTGACCGAAGGTCGTATCCAGTGAGTTCCATGGTCAAGTGCAGATTTGAACCCCAATCTCCCAGGTCCTACTCCAACATTCTGGCCACTATACCACACTGGCTCTTATTATGATCTACATTTGTTTGACAATGAAGAGGCCTACAAAGGAGCAATAAGAAGCAGGAGAAAGCTCTGAAGAGTCCCAGAGGCTCACCTTTGGCCTCCGTTGATCAGAGACGAGAGCGCCCGTGCTGGTGTCACGTTGTTCACCATGGCCTTCAAGGCTTTGTCAACATCCTCTCTAATGAAGGTGTTCAATTCCCCAGCCTTGTGCAAAAGGACTTTCACCGTGTTATCCAGTTCTTGATCCATGCTCTTTTTCAGGTAGTTGAACAAGTCCCCTAAGCAAACCACGGCAGCTCGGGAAACAACGGAACGCAAATTCTTCACCTGTGCGAAAGAAAAGACCTTGAGTCAGATGATGGTGGCAAAATGCAACGGTTGCCTTAAATCCAGACGAGACAGCAGAGGCACTGAGAATGTTTCCCTAGTATTGAAAAAATAGTAAATTGCCTGCGCTGGACAGGATTGCAGTCAGAGGACGCTCCTGGGTCCAGCTTTGCCACTGGAGGCCCAGTGTCTGGCATGGCAGCTACAACTGATCCTTGAGTGGGAGAGCTTGACCACAGTAGTTCAGGCAACAGGGACTTCTAGGACTGGAAAACTGCAATGCACTCTATGTGGGGCTTTCCTTGTACTTGACCTGGTAGCTACAGTTAGTGCAGAACGCTGCAGCATAACTGCCGACTGGAGTCATTGTCAGCACATAACATGTGTGCTCAGAGATCTGCTATTGGGTGAGGCTCAAGGTGTATACTGGTATATAAAACCCTTAACAGCTTTGGAACACTTTACTTGCAGGGTTGGCTTATCCCAAAGGGCCCACCACTTCAGTCTGCAGAACTGGCACTAGTTACAAGTGTCACATAGCAGGTCCGATTTTTTTTAAAGAAAAATATTTCAGTGTGGCAGCACCCACACTTTAAAACTCCTTGCCTATGAACACTAGGCAGGTGTACTGTCTATAGTCTTTTCAGCACCTGCATAAAACATTTTTGTTGAGACAAGCCAACATAGACATGTAAAAGCTGATGTGTTTCAATCTCCTTTTAGTTTACTGCTGATTTTAATTTTCTTTCAAATGTTTTAACCACTTATTGTTACTGATAATTTTAATTTCTTGCAAACTGCTCAAAGGTTTTGTTTGCTACTACAAAGTAACATGGCTGTCATCCTGGAATTCAGAAGCACCTGCAGTCCCAACTCAGTCCATTAGAAAAGGCCAATGGAATTAGAGGGACCGAATTCAAGGACCACCTTTGCTTAGGCTTGGTAGGCCAGAACAGGAACAAAAAATAGTATTTTACCCGCATCCCACTGACAGGCATAAAAAAAGAAGCCAAGCAAAATCCCAACTTCAGTATCTAGCGTGGTACATAAAATTATCGGCTGCCCAATGCGCTGGCAAATTTAGGCTGTGACCCTAAGCCCTCCTAGCTGGGACTGCATCGCGGTTAGGATTTTGCCATGTACCTACGGGACCGCCTCTCCTGGTATGCCCCGCGGAGGACCTTAAGGTCTACAAATGACAACACTTTGGAGGTCCCAGGTCGCAAGGTGGTTAGATTGGTCTCAACTAGGGCCAGGGCCTTTTCAGCACTGGCCCCGACTTGGTGGAAAGCTCTGTCACAAGAGACTAGGGACTTGACAACTTTCCGCAGGGCCTGCAAGACAGAGCTGTTCTGCCTGGCCTTTGGTTTGGACTCAGTCTCACCCTTATGTTTCCCTCCCCTTATGGTTTTGATGTATGGGCTACTATTAAAATGAGGCTGCATTTTAAATTGTATTTTAACCAGTATTTTATTTTATTTTATTTTATTTTATTTTCCCCCCTATTATGTTTTTATTGTAATTTTACTGGTGTTAGCCGCCCTGAGCCTGGCTCTGGCTGGGGAGGGCAGGGAATAAATAAAAAATTATTATTATCCCCTCAAAACCATCCACCAAGAAATTGCAGGAAAATATCTAGAAAGGAGAGGTGAGGTTAACCTCCTGAACAACAGACAGGCTGGTTTCGTGCAGCTTTGCCGTCAACACATCAGGGTGGTAGGCAGAGAGGCACCTAATCCAGTTCAGGCCTTCAATCTTCTTCTCCCTGTGTTTGAAAACGGAAACAACACAAAGCTATGCAAGCAGCACAGGGCAGACTTCAATTCTAATTGCTGATTGCATGACAAAGTCAATAAAAATAAAGAAGAGAAAGATAACGTTGGACACATACCAGTCGTCTTCCGTAAGATAATGCAGGGCTTCCGAAAGAGCAAGTTCAGGTTTAGGGAAGGGTCTCAGTTCGGATGGTTCCATTATCTCTGGACTGTGCGTGACAGACAGCACCCGGTCTCTCAACTGCATTCGCGCACCTGGAGAGACTTCACCTGCAAGCATTGCCCAGTTGGTGATTCAAAAGTGCAATGGGACTAGTAGCACATGATGAGCATGTGGCTGCATAGGCAGAACAACCAGAGGCAGCCCCAACCCCAGGGATGGCCAGATGTTCCCAACGGTAGAAGCAACCTATCTGAGATGCCCCACAATACGCGACACGGCAACAATCTCTTTTTTATATCTGAGCTGTGAAGTCTCACCTGATTCCAGCAAGACCGAAGGCTGTGCCCTTTTTACACTTGACATTCTCTTCAAGAGAGGACTGAAAGCAGCATTTCCTGAGGGCAAAGAACCAGATTTCATTAACAGCATATCTCCATAAGTTACTTAAATCACAAGCCTCTTTTAGTCTTTGTACAGCCCCCAGACGATTTAGAGAAACAAGTGATATGCACACCCCAAACCACACTAGAAAGAAATTGCATTTGGAGTAAGAAACAGAGCTCAATGGATCTTAAAGCGCTGTTGCTTTCAGTGTTTCATCCTTCCTTTGCGATCTGCACACAGAGACCAAGCAGCCTGCCAGAGGAAGAAAGGCCTCTCCCTCCATGCACAGCACAGAAATAAGCGATGGAGCTGGTCTGGCAGGTCAGTGACTTTCACAGGCGTATTTACAAGGTGGCATTGCAAGAGCAGTTAAAAACAACAACTTGGCTTACTGGTTTCGGTTGTCTTCTTCTCCGATTCATTGTGCTTAAGCAGTTCCCAAGTGTGCGATTCCTTTCTTTCAAGATCTCTAACTTCCTGATATTCTTTTTCTTCTCTTTTCTTCTGTCTCATCTTCTCCCGGGCAGATTTGGATAAGGCAACTTTCATCTGCATAGAACAGGAAAGCGTACTTTTTTATAGTAAGTATTTTTATACCCACCGTATCAAAAAATATCACGGTGGCATACAATGTTAAAACAAAAAAATGTTAAAAGATGCAGATGCATGTGCCAGGCTCATCAAAAATAAAATAGCTACGAAGGACCGTTGGCATAAAAAGTCAAAATTTCTGAATATTATTGGTGGAGTCTCCAGCAGTCTGACTTCATTCCTGGAGGCCAACAAGATCTTAATGGATGAAGTGAAATAGCACTTCAGTGAGAAACAGAACACGTCCCCTTTCTCTCACAATAATTTCCTCACCTTTTCAAACACACACACACACACACACATTTTGGTCTGTGTGTGTGGTTTGGGAGCTGCACGACTAAGGAAAAAACAATGCTGTCCAGAGTTGTAAAGACTGCGGAGAGAATAACTGGGTGCACTCTTCCCACCTTGGATCAAATCTACGCTTCCAGGTGCCGTAAGAAAGCTGCAGAGATAGTGCAGGATAGTGCGCACCCCGGAAATGATCTCTTTCAACTTCTGCCTTCTGGAAGAAAAGACCAGGACTAGCCGCCTGAGAAACAGTTTCTACCCAAATGCAATTCTGGTTTTAAATGCAGTATAAGGAGTCTCTATAGTATATTGTATTTTAAAATGGGGTTTCAGAGTTTTTAGGGGGTTTTGAATGTCTTATGTAGATTTTTCAATTTCATTGTTCTATATGGGACAATGACAATAAAGATATTGTATCGTGTCGCACTCAAATAACTTTTCCACAGCAGAAAAACAAGACGATTCAAGAAACAGTCATGTAAATAACACCATGGCTGCAATGTTAACTCTGATGCACTTTGCAAGACGCTGCAGGTGCATCTGAGTGATCAGCTATTGAGAGGTCGACAATTGCTACGAAACTGCAGATGGCTGTAGCACACACTTTAGTGCAAAGGAGAAATGAACAAAGGTGGAAAGTAAGTCTCTCTTTATTCTGCTAACCAGAGTGAAGAATAAAATAGGGCCGCGCTCAGCATTATCTAGCCTAGTGAAAAAAAGGTTGTGCTTTATAATAAGAAGAAAAAGAAGAGGAGGAGGAGTTTGGATTTGATATCCCGCCTTTCACTCCCTTTAAGGAGTCTCAAAGCGGCTCACAATCTCCTTTCCCTTCCTCCCCCACAACAAACACTCTGTGAGGTGAGTGGGGCTGAGAGATGTCAGAGAAGTGTGACTGGCCCAAGGTCACCCAGCAGCTGCATGTGGAGGAGCAGAGACGCGAACCTGGTTCCCCAGATTACAAGACTACCGCTCTTAACCACTACACCGCACTGGCTCTCTCTCTTTATTGTTTAAACTTGCTGGAACCTTTAGGATAACAGAATGGGATCATACTGGCATTTGTCACTGTGCCGCAGTATGCATCAGGAACTATTTGCAATTATTCCGTGAGCCCATTATCTGTAGGCATATTATTTGGCAACATGCAACATCTTAACACATTAAACAAAATGCGATCGTAGCAACCGTGGCACACAGGTGCATTATGCATTTTCAGAAAGCTTGTCTTTGTGACAGTCCCCCTTCTGCAACGTATTTTCCATTCTTACATCTCTTTCGTTTTCCACATCAAAATAAAGTGCAGGGTTCTGCTGTTGGACGGCTCTCCCGTAGATCCCGGAAAGCGGCTCCATGCTTTGCTTGAACGAAGGTGCATCTCCATTCTCCATGGAGAATATCAGGGACTGGCCGTAACTTAGTGGAGCTGAAGGCGGGCTTCCAAACACTCCTAAAAAGACATATATGGCTCATTGGGTTATCATGAAAGATCCAACACTCATGATGACTCCCCCCCCCCCCCCGGTATACATTATTTCTTTACACACAACCATTTTATGCACAGGTTTAAACAAGGCGACGACAGCACCAAGGTCATTCAATGTGCACAGGAACTGTTTTCTTTTCTACCTTTCTTTGCCTCTTTTATTGCAAGCTGGAAAAGGCAAGCACAGCTACCAATGTGCAATTTTTTGCACACACCGAGTATATTATTTGCTCAGCAAGAAATGTTTGCACAGGACCATGTGACCTCCCACTCCAACAAAAACACATACAAGAGAGTTGGGTGGGGGAGAAGGATGATAAAGCAAAATATATTTTAAGCCTTCCTGATCATTTTATTTATTATTTATTTATTAATGAAATTTATACCCCACTCTTTTCCCCACAAACGAGTCCAGGCTGGCAAAAGCGATTAAACATCTTAAGAACAATTTCATCCCAGATGCAGACTGGGAATTTAAAAGGGCTATTGAAAAAGGAAGAACTTCGGTTGGTGCTGAAAAGGCAACAGGGACGGCGGCTGACCAATATTCAAGGGGAGAGACAACACTAAAGGCCCAATTCCTCCATCAGGTAGAGTGGACCTCCTGATAGGATGGTTTCTGAAGGAGGCCCTGCAGAGCCCAGTGACTGACTGGCTGTGTGAGACAATCTTTCAGGCCAGCTTAAGAAGAATTGTAATCAAGAAGTGCTTGTTCGAAATACCTTTTCCAACAATGACTACAGAGTCTTCTGACAAGGCACTCGGTGAAATGAAATCTAAGCTAGTTAGCTGCTGTAAACTCGAAGTGGGCCCTGTAAACCCTAGAAAAACAAACAAAAACCGGGCGTTAAGACTACCTATAATTCCTCATTAAGTTATTTGTGCTTTGCATCCATGACATTGAGAAAGTTCCCTTCTGGTTTTGCATTTGATACCAACAGCCGAAACCAGTGGATCCAGTACACAAGGTGGGCCTCCACTTACCCTCTGGAGCCTTATCCAAAGACAGAGAAGCAAATGCTCTCACGGAAGACCTGGATGCCTACTGCAGCACCGCACAGCTCTGGATCAGGTCCAAAGCGTGTACCGTCACTCCCATTCCGCCCAGAAACATTCCTCCAGTTTAACTTTAAAACGAAAAGCTAGATTCTAACACATCTGAAGGTAACACTTCTCTCTCTCTCTCTCTCTCTCTCTCTCTCTCTCACACACACACACACACACACACACACACAGAGCATCAGGAAGGAAGACTAAGAGAGGATTCAGGCCCAAATTTAGAGGAATAGAGTAGAAGCCCCTCCTTTCCGGCACCCTCTACCGGCTCACCTTTGGTGGATTTACAGTGCCTTTGGTGCTCTTTACTCTGCCCTTTAAGGATGGCGGGCGATGCCACTTTCTGTCTGTCCTCTTCATAGTCTCCTGATCCGTTCCCGTAGCTCAGGCGCTGGCCGCTGATGCTCACGCTGGAAGCCGCTTTTTCATGAAACATGATCCCTGGAAGGCAGAATCCACAGCAAATTGTTCCCAAGAGCAACACAGGAAGATGCCTAATTGTGCAAATGCCACAGTCCCAAGCTGGGCAGAGTGTGAATTCTGCGTTTACAAACTGCTTGCAGGAGGTATGCCTGCCTGGCGAATTTTTGCCACCACCCGGTGAAAAGAGTTAACACATGTATGATGTGGACTTTGGGAGACAGTTCAAGGAAAACTAGAATTTAGGTCTCAGTACATGTTTGGGGAAGTAGCAGGACATCCAGTATGTAATGCAGCTGGGGTAGAAAACCTTCCACTGCTATGTTTTTCTGAAAGAAAAGTTTCTGGTTCTAGAAACATTGCTTCATTAAATTGATCCAATACCAGCCAAACGCCAAGTCGAAGTTTTTATTAACTTCTTTAAAGCAAGTCTCATAAAAAGCATGTATATTTATGTACAGTCATTCTAGGACATCAAAATTAATATGCTGACAGTTTGCAGTACCTTTATTTTCTTAATGTGTAGAGTCTTCAAATATTTATAAGATTGTATCGACCCCTCCCAGCAATACAGTTGAGTCACATCATATGTGCATTGTATTTACGCAAATTCAACTTTACACGCCCAGCTGCAGCTCCATTCCAGCCTTTTTCTTCTGCCTGCATCACTCTCTGCCCGCCTTCCTCCTCCCATCTCTGCCTGCCTGCCTCCATCCTTTCTGGGGAGGAGGGGAGCCAGCAGAGACATGGAAGAGGCTTCCCTTTCTTTTCCGGCCGATGAAAAGGTAATTTTTGCTATATGCATTTTCACATTATTACGTCCAAGCTTTAGAGCCCAGCCCCCAGATATGATGCGACCTGATTGCAAATCCACATTAAAAAGCTAGCTGGGTCTATGGCTGCTGCCTGCCCACCCTCTCTCGATGACCTGGAAGGTCAACAAAGGGAGACCCACTGGAGCATCTAGAGACACTGCAAAAAGAACAACTCCATTAAATCCATGCTGTCCTTATGTGCCCTACAGACTACCTGTGGTGGGACTCTGCTCCACAGTTATAGGACCTCGATTCCGTGTTGGCGAGAGCTTCATTGGCTGGGAGTTACCTCCAAGGAGAGGGAATATGTCCGACCTGTGGCAGAAAGGAAGGCACTTTTGTTAACTTGTTCCTACCCTGCACAAAGTGCTCCAGCTTTCACTATTACTCATCCGAGAGAATTTGCAGGAAGGAACCAGCTCTCCGAGGACCGAGAATATACGGGAAATGGAGCAACTTCTTCACATGGCCCAGAGAAAACCATCCCTCCAAGTGGGTGTTTCACTGCGAACAGAAAAGCCTCTAAGAGCAGCTCCCAGCACCCAGAAGAAGGATGGCAAGTTCAAGGTTCTCTTTCAACATGCCTTCTAAAGCCTTTTTCCCAGTTGGCGTCTGCCTTGGATATGAACTGCTTCTATGCACGTGCTGTTGTTTTAGCTGTTGTTTATAGGAGTTCAAATGAGGGACAAGGAGACAAACCACCGAGCCTTGCCCGGAGAATGGCAACCAGGAGGCTTCAGCAAGCACATATTCTGGAGCACTGGCATAACATGTCCCCAGCCACCCCCATCAGTGCTCAGCAACCCTTGAAGTCTCCAAAAGAAAGCAAGGACTGCTCCTCTACAGCTCAGTGAATGAACACTTGCTTTGAAGGCAGGAGGTCCCAGATGGTTCAGTCCCTGGCATCACCACCTCCAGGAAAAGGCCCACATAGGATAAGGAACCCCCCCCCAGCCTGTGGATTCCCCCCTCGCGCTATGAATGACACTCACATTGTTCTCATTCCCTGAGGGGCTGTCGAAAGCGGGGATGTCACGGACTCCTGGCTATACACCCCACTTTCGCTGTAGGAGCTGGTGCTTGGGGACGACAAGCAAGAAGGAGACTCTGAGGTCAGGTCGAGTTTCAGGACAGAGTCTGGGCTCTCCAGGTCGGAAGTGCTGCCGTTTAGCTTTGCTCTCTTTTTGGCGGCGCTGTTGCGTAAGGAGCGGAGAGAACTTTGCATCTGAAAAGGAGGGAAGAGACGTGATCCCAGCTGGACGCTGTGAGGAAGCGCAAGTGTGAGGTTGCAGAATTATATGATGCCTGCCTATGAATGGATGCTGGAGCGAGGAGTGGGAATTTTGCTTAAAAGACGCATCATCTCATCCCCCCCCCCCCTGCCATCAGCAGTGCCTACGATAAGAAAGCAACATGGAATACAGAAACTACAAGCAAACCTGTGTTGGCCACGTGTATACATCCTATGGGAAGCCCAGGAAAATAATTTTGCTATTCACCCTTTCTTAACAGTAAAAAGAGCACACTGAGCCCCCACCTCTTCCTCATCCAGATCCTTTTCATTGACATTCAACTCTGAAAGATCGATGGCCAGCTTCCGGTCCCTCTCATTCAGCCAGATGTCTTCTGGTTCCCCGTTCTTGTGTCCCACTACGTTGATTTCCACTCTGTCAGGTAAGGGACTAAGGCCCCTGGGGATGGGAGGCACTGGTTTTGTTCCACTCAGGCCTCTCCGTGAAGCCGGCGATCTCACAAAGGCAGGTTTCAGCTGAATGGGAGGCGTATCCTGTGGCTTTGCCTCTGCATCAGAAAACACAGAGAGAACACATGTTCAGAACATTTTTAAAGTGGAGTTTTTTCATATACAGAAGGGAACGACATTCTGCACTACTGATGCCCAGTCCACATTGGCTTTTAATATTGTTTCCTAGATATGATTCAAGATGCTGGTTTTGACCTATAAATCCCTCAACGACTTGAGCCCCGAGGACCCCGAGATGGCTTCTTCCCCCGCTTGTCACAATGCCAATTACTTGCCGACTGTGAAACTCCCTTTCTCTGGAATTTGCCAACTCCTGAAGCTACAGCCCCTTTCTAGAGGCAAAGAAAGATCCCCCCTATTTGGACAGATGCTTAGTGACTGATCAGTAACATGTAAAGGAAGTGTGTGTGGGAAGCAGTGTGCAAAGGCGAAATGCAGAGATTTCCATGGTTGTCTGCTTCTTGCCAGTGCTGACCTCAGCCTCCCTCCTGGGGCCCGGGAAGACCCCCCCCCCCTTTGCTGGAGACTGGGTTGCAGCAGGGTGAGGTGGCACCTTCCTTTTCCTTCTCTTTTCGGCTTTGGCAACCCTTCCTTATCAGGCTCAGCACGCGTTACTGGAGACGGCATCAAGCTATTTCCACCAGGGCTCGTACCTGCGTCCTCTCCTGCCATCGGGCTGGAAAACTTCTTCTGATGACTAGGTTTTGGAAGCCCTTCGAAACTCTTCAGAGGCCAGGAATTAGAGAAGTCTTGCGACTTCTTGAGCGAGTCCGCAGGAGGGGAAGTGTGCTTTGGACTGTGCCTGGGCGATGAGAATGGGTAGGACGGAAGGATGAAAGCTCCTTGGCTGGGGTGGGAGCCCAGGAGAGGCGGTGCATGCTCAGGTGGGCTGCAGAAGGTCCGCTGAGGCTTGCTGGTGAAACTGAGGCTGGCACACACTGGTTGGGAGGGGAAAAGAAATGAACGATCCAGTTAAAGAAGCATGAAAGGAAACACAACCATTTAAAAACTATTTCTTGTCTAACCTGTCTGATAACCAATCCTCAAGCACAAGTCACACCGAGAGAGTTTCCTTGAAGTCATAAGCATATCAAAAAGGACACGTTACTTTGCTTAACTGATGGTCTGTGACATACAAACGGGTCCTGCCACTTTGGCTTCACTGGCATAAATTATTCTCCATAATTTATTCCTTCTTTGCTCCCTACTGCAGATGTAATTCTGCCCTATGGGTTTGGAGAATAAGCAGGTGGGCTGGAGCAAGAACCAAGAACCAAGGGCCCTGTGCCCAAAGCTGGCTGAATGAGCTGGGCTCCATACTTTCCTCATGCTCTGTGCCAGTGTTCCTGCTTCCTAACAAGCAAAAGAAGAAGAAAAGGCGCAGCAGCTGCATCACTGGGTACTCACTGCTTGCAAGGGCTCACCATTCATTTCAGAGGAGGAAACTGACCCATTCATGCATGCACTGCATGAGGAAGGAATATATAGCACAGAGCTTTGACCTTGAAGGGCTTCAGAACATAATGAGTCCTATTATTCTTGCTACACTTCTGCCATCATCCACATGCTCTGTGCACCTCAGGTTAAAGATGTCAGACAGCAGAAAGCCAGTAAAGACTTCTGCTCATGGCCCGGAAAACCACTGCAAGTGCTTCGCCAGTTTGAAAAAGAAGAGGAGGAGCTTGGATTTGATATCCCTCTTTATCACTACCCGAAGGAGTCTCAAAGCGGCTAACATTCTCCTTTCCCTTCCTCCCCCACAACAAACACTCTGTGAGGTGAGTGGGGCTGTGAGACTTCAGAGAAGTGTGACTGGCCCAAGGTCACCCAGCAGCTGCAGGAGTAGAGATGTGAACCCGGTTCCCTAGAATACGAGTCTATCGCTCTTAACCACTACACCACATTGGCTCTTGGCTGAACCAATAATCTGGATCAACGCAAGCCACCCCCTTATATGCTTTGCAATGCAGATCTGACCTGCCCAACAGAGTGCGACAGAGCACGCTGGAATGGGTCTGGCATGCACAAATGCTTAAAAGATGGGTCATTCTACAAATACCTTTATCTTGCCAGGGATTGCTCAGTCCTAGAAACTGCAGATCAGAATCCACACTGCCGCTCTTCCCGCGAGTGTGAGAGAAACCAAGCAGCCCGCATTTTCCTGGAATATGAGGCTGATGAGAGGCCATCACACCTTTCAAGAAAAAAGAAAGGGCAGTCAAGTATGCTTCTATAAGCAGTGACACTTCAAAAGCAACTTTAGCAAGCAAAGAGACCACACACAGGCACGCAAGCACACAGCCCCTCTTCTGGGATTTCACACACACCTTTGGGGACTCTGGAATGTCCCTTGAGAGTTCCCAGCACCAAGTGTGAAGAAGCTCCCAAGGCAACCTTACAACAAGCTTTCTTCATGTGCACAAGGCAGAATAATTTAACTGGCAAGATGCGGAAAAGACAAGAGTTCCTTTTCCTTGGGGCACAGCAGTTTCTCCTAATCGATCCAGGACAGGGAAAGATAAAAATCAAAAGCAGCCCTTAAAAAGAAACAAAACATATACAACTGAAAGTACCGTATTTTTCGCTCTATAACACGCACCTGACCATAACACGCACGTAGTTTTTAAAGGAGGAAAACAAGAAAAAAATATTCTAAATGAAACAGTAGATGTATGATTTTTGTGGTTCATGCTGTGGCCACAGACATGTGATCTGATGGTGAGTTTGGGGTGACCCAGTGCAAAAATCCTGAGGATCCATGTGGATCCGTGCTTTGTAACCACGTTTTAAGTGGGGAGGGAAGGAAAAGCACTCAAGGGATAAGGAGCACGCGTGGGGTGGGTGGAGAAGCAGCTTTTCTGCGAGCTGAGCAGGGAGGGAAAGAGCACTGTTCCTGGGGTTTTTTCCATTTAACAGTTTGCAGCCTTTTTCTTCGCTCCTTGTTTTGAGGCAGAATAGATTTGAGCAAGTGAGGAGGACTTGGATTGCAGGGGATTTGCTATTAGCTGTGTAAAAGCTCTCCTCCTTGCAGCCTTCTACTTTGTTTGTACAGGTGGCTACTGGTATCAGGTTCAGTTTGAGTGATAAGCAGCCACCAGCAGCAATACAATGGAGCACAAAAAGCAGTAGGGGCACTAGGACCCAGACAATGCTCAAATCTATCCTGCCTGAAAACAGCTGAGAAGCGGGGGGGGGGGGGGGGGGATAGCCTTTTCTTTTACTTCCTGGTTTTCACTGCGCTCGTGGCTCAGAGCTCCAGGTTGGTTTTGGGTTTTTTTTGCTGCTGGTTGCTTAAACTTTATCCTTCCTGATCCAAGCCCTCCTGTCCCTCTGCAGCCTCATTGCTCCATTTAGAGAGCGCTGGGACCTTTGCTAGCTGAGGCTGCAGCAGCTGTTACCGGCTACTTTAAAAGCGCCTGCTGGCTTTGAACTGCCTGCCTTCTCCCGGCTTGCTATGGCTCCCGTCTGTCCCTCCTCGCGTGTAAGCGGCTGCTGCCCGCTTTGCTGCCATGGCTCTCCTTCCCTCCCTCCTCCTCAGCTCCTCCCCCTCCTCCTGGCTGTAAAGCAAGCAAAGCTAGAGCCGTTCAAAGCCCTGCAAGCGGCTCCGCTTTGCTTGACTGACGGCAGCCATGGCTCCGGTCGAGTGCATTCGCTCCATAACACGCACAGGCATTTTCCCTTACTTTCTAGGAGCAAAAAACTGTGTGTTATGGAGCGAAAATTACGGTAATCCAGTAGTTTCACATCACCTGCTTCCCCCCTCAAACACACACACTTGCATTCTAATTGAGCTCATCCTAAATGAACTGGCACAGTCCACCCAGAGGCAGGTGCCCAATGCACTGCCAATAAAAGGGAGCAAAGCAAGTCTGGTCTTGTCCAGTATGGCCTTTTCAATACTAAAGTGGGAAGGGACAAAGCTCGGCTCCTTCTTATTACGAGAGCGCAAAAAACTTTCTCAGGAGTCACTATTACAAATATGCTAACCATTCCAGACTCACTCCATTAACTTCTCCTGCTCAAGGACTGGCACAGGCCTGGCAATAACTTCCTACGAACCAGTTAAACACACCTGAAGTCAGCTGCAGCATCTCCCCTCCCCACATTTGCCCCAGAGATCCACCTGGCTGAGCTACTGGGAAGCCTCTCTGCAGATCTAGCACTTTTCCAGGGCTAGCCTGCTGTTTGGCTACAGCTTTCAGATCCACTAGCTTAAAGAACACTAGGGAATTATTTCTATTCACCGGGGAACTGAGTCATGCACCTGACCTAGTAGGCTTGAAGTCACAGACTGCCAGCCGATGGGTGGCGACTTCAAGCGGTATGCTCAAGTTTGCTATGGGGAACTGAGTTGTGCATCCAATCAAACCCATGACTCTACCTGCCACACACCTGGCATTGCGCATGATGTTGGGTAAGTGGCCGTGGTCTGGGGAAAACGGCCTCACAGGCCAAACCGGAACCTGTGCCAGACAGAATTCAGCCCATGGACTGGAGGTTCCCCACTCCTAACCCAGACAGACAGTGGGGTTCAGTGAGCTGCCCCCCGCCAAGACCACGTTTTCTACACAAATGCAAAGGAATAGGAAATAGCTGGCAGTTCTGCAAAGAGGAGAGATTTAGAAGTAGTTCAGTCTCTCCTAAAGATGAGGGACTCGCCAAATAATAAAAGTGCTTTACTCACACATTCATTTCAAAAATAAATGACTGCCAATTTAAAAGGAAGGAAGGAATGTACCCATAGGTAGGAAAATAACATGTGGGCTGGCTCCAACTCAACTCCCAGGCATTCACATCACCACCACTTGTTACTCTGAACTTTCCCCCAGTTGTTAAAAAGGGGGAAATTATTTAATAGCCATTTCCCATGAAACAGCCCAGAAAAATTTAATAAGAAAAACTACCACCAATAAATAAATATATATAGAAACGCAACTTCTGTGCCAGCAAAGACCACTTAAAAGGCTCGCTGGAAGACAAAAGTTTTTCACAGGCAAAGAAAAGACAATAAAGACAGTACCTTTCTGATGGGACAGAAAAACTCAAAAAGGCAAGAACTCAACTGTGCAATGGAGGAATAATTATAACAACCTTTTCCTAAAAGAAGTTCAGGGGCTTGTCCTGGATTCTGCTATTTCCATAGAGCTTTTCATTCAATGTCTAGGGCTTTCCCCAAAGAACCAAGATTCTTGGAAAGGTTTCCAGGACAACAGAAGCAGCTTCCTCAGGGTCATTTCCTTAAAGCAGCCAAAGTATTGCTCTGCTTGCTCTTTCATTCAGGGTAGATTTGATTTAAATCAAATAAATTTAAATCACGATTTAAATCAATAGTCAGTAAGGCTTGATTTAAATCATTATTTTTTTTTACAGAAAGACTAATCTTACTATTTACAACCAGATGAAGGTTTCATTTTTTGAATAATAAATTTTCAGAGTAGTTTTTATAGTTATATCAAAAATTACTGATTTGGTTATACTATTAGAAATACATAGAACAATAGTTATGAAATTATTGTGAGGTTCAATAAGTTAACTGTTTATATTTGGACAACTTTTCTGCTGTACTTTATTGGAAGGAGAAAAATAATAATTTCCTTAATAACAATTTAAACAACTTATTAAACTAAAACAGTAACATTATAGCATATGTATCCATGTTTGTTAACTGATGTTGTTAAACGTTTGCTTTTTAAAAAAAAAAACTTTGAGCCTTAGCACACATGAAAAACTTAAAACAAATCCTTATTTCCTGAAGAATAGCCTTTGGACTATAATGTAACTTAAATAGAAAACTTTCTTTAGAAATATTTTTCCTCCAAAAGCATTTTATTTTAAAAATACAATTTAAATTAAAAAAAATCAATTTTAATTTTTTAACAAATCATATTTTATTTTAAAAATCCACCCTGCTTTCATTTCTGCAGAGTGAGCACTCCCCTCCCCCCCCCCCCGGAAATCCCTACTGACAACAGGTGTGTTCACTTGTAACAGGAAGCCATGGTTTGTTCAACGAATCAAAGGTTGCCTTACAGACCAGCAAAGGCTCTTGTCATGTGCCTTTGTAGCTTGGCTGGCTTCTGGTATGGAGCGGCCAAACAAACTGAGATCAAGCAAGGATGTTGGGTTCAGATGCAATGCCAACACATCGCTGAAACAAACCACAGTTAAGTCTACTGGCCAGAGTTTACATGTTAGCCCAATCAATCCAGTATGCGGCAGGATCAATGGGTTCTAAAACAGGACTGTGCTAAAATCTACTGGGTTGTAGCCAATCATGGCTTTGTTTTAGCAGAAAGCACTTCTCCCAGATTCAGCACGGAGTTGGGGGTGAGGAACGCCATCCTATGCGTCATATTAAGAGAAAAGGACCGATCTGGAGGACAGGGACCCCTCTTCCTTTGCCCCATCGCATGACAGGGAGTCACTTGGGTCGGCACACACATGTAGCGCTTACCTTGCGAAGGCCTCAGTTTTGGAGACTGCAGGAAATCGTTGGATGGCGAGAGCTGCAAGAGAAATAGGACAGAGGAGGTATTAAAATGCAATTCCGCCTTCGTCCTTGTAAAACTAAAAAGCGATGTGGTCACATGCAATGGACAGATGTGCTGAATCTGGACCTTGGGAGCCTGCAGGATAAATGTTTCTTACAAAAGTTACAGCATTTTCAACTACCATACCATCAGTCTCTGGGGCAGCTCAAACCTGATTACCTTTAGAAATTGGGAGTCAGATTAAATTTCTAGCACACTCTAACAGAACAATCTGCAAGCTGATTGGACAAACCGAGAGGAATTTTTCATTATATTATTCTTCCTCTCAGTATTTCTGTGGCTGCTGGTCTTCTACCTTTCACTACTGTTACTGGATCACTATGAACATTCCTCATTATAAATTCTTTCAGCTATTACTGAACAACTTGTGTTAATTTGTAGCAAAATATGAGCTCAATGGAATGCGCCTGAAGGTAATAATTAATTTGCTCCTTGATCCTGGGAAGCATTTTTGCTGCTACTTTCAAGAATCAATCCCCAACCATGAGAATTATACTTCTTAAATCCATCTTTCAATTGACAAACATTAAAAGTTTTCAGTAAGTAACAAAAAACAAGCCCAGTAGTAGTAATAATAATAATTGTAATAATAATAATTGTAATAATAATAATGATGATGATAATAATAATAATAATAATAATAATAATAATAATAATAATAATAATCGTAATAACAATAGTACAGTAGTAGTAATAATTTAATATTTATACCCCGCCCATCTGGCTGGATTTCCCCAGCCACTCTGGATGGCTTCCAACAAAATATTAAAATACAGTAGTCCAACAACATTAAAAGCTTCCCTAAACCAGGCTGCCTTCTGATGTCTTCTAAACGCCAGAGAGTTGTCTATTTCCTTGACATCTGATGGGAGGGCTTTCCACAGGGCTGGCACCACTACCGAGAAGGCCCTCTGCCTGGTTCCCTGTAACTTGGCTTCTCGCAGCGAGGGAACCACCAAAAGGCCCTCAGCGCTGGACCTCAGTGTCCGGGCAGAACGATGGGGGTGGAGACGCTCCTTCAGGTATAATCTTTAAGCAAAATTACAGTGGAGAAACCACCAAATAATTCCTCCCTGAAATTCTACAGATACCTGTAAAATTCAAGCTTCAATTTGAGTCTCACTTTATGCTGAATCTGGTTAGTCATGTGACCTGTGCAAGAGTACAGTGCCCCAAAAGGGGATGTCCTGGACAGCTGACAAGTATGTGCCACAGACCCCCTGGGGGAGGGTGCTGCAGATCACCAATTGGGAACCATTGATCTAGATCACTATAAGTGATGAAGGATGGTCAGCACATAATAAAATAGTAACGATAATGGATAGCACAAGCTTGCAAATAGCTACTTGTCTAGTGGTCTATGGGGTATGAAATACTGCCTCCAGAAGATGAGGCAAATGAGCTTTTGTAAAAAGAAATCCCACCCTCCTTTTTGATCTCAGCTAATGTAACCTAAACATATCTGGGTAGATGGACCAGGGAAGCCATTCACCATTAGCTCCTATGAAGACATTTCCAAGGGTGTGACAAGAAGTGTGTGGAGGGTAGCTAAAAGTTATTACCTTTAAAAAAAGCGCTATTCAAGCTTCTAACGTGCTGAACCTTTAACCACAGGCATATTAGAATCATAATGCCCCTTTCCTCACCCCACCTTGCACTTTAAAGATTGCTCCCTCTTCTATGGATGCCAATGAACCTGCTTCTCCAAACTGTCTGCTGAGCTTTCCCTCCCCACAGCTCTTTGCTGCACCAGCAAAACCCTTGGCTGCTGTGGCGTGAAGACCACACCATTGAAGCTGCAGCATCCACACCCCTTGGCAGGGGCCAGTTTGGAGAAAATGCGAATAGCCATTTCCTCTTCTTGACCTATCCTATGGGAGCCAGTGGTGGCCTAGTGGTTACAACTGTCCGACTAGGACCTGGGAGAGACCAAGGTCCAAATCCCACATTCGGCCATGAAGCTCACTGGGTGAGACTTTGGGGGCCAGCCACTGCCTTCTCCCAGCCTAACCTACCTCCCAGGGCTGTTGTGGGGATAAAACGAGGAGGGGGGGGGGAGAACCAGACATGCCACCTTGAGTTCCTTGGTGGAAAGGCTATGAATGTTTCTTTTGTCGCCCTACCTTGAACTAAGAACACTCTGTCTTCTATAGCTCCCTCATCAGACACACCTGCTTCTCTAAACCACATGCCAAGCTTCCCCCCCACCCCCATGGCTCTCTTCCTTGCACTATAACGAAAAAAGAAGAAGAGTTTGGATTTGATATCCCTCTTTATCACTACCCGAAGGAGTCTCAAAGCGGCTCACATTCTCCTTTCCCTTCCCCCCCCCCAACAAACACTCTGTGAGGTGAGTGGGGCTGAGAGACTTCAGAGAAGTGTGACTAGCCCAAGGTCACCCAGTAGCTGCAGGTGGAGGAGTGGAGACGTGAACCCGGTTCCCCAGATTACGAATCTACCGGGGAAACCCTTTGTCCCCACCCTCAGCTACTGCAGGGTGCAAAAGCCATTCAACAGAGGGACGTGAAGTTTCAGCATCAGCACCGCCTTGCAAGAGCCAATCTTGGAGAGGATGCAACCAGCAGTGCTGGGCTAGGATTCAAATCGCACACTAGAGCAGTGTTTCCCAACCTTTTTTGGGCAAAGGCACACTTGTTTGATGAAAAAAATCTCGAGGCACACCACCATTACAGCCCCGTGACGTCAGCGCGCAGCGTCACGCCGGGAGGGACGCACGAAAGTGTAAGTTTCAATTTTTTCCCTCCCCCTTGCCGGGGAACCTCCAAGCTTTGGGGGTGGGGGGGGAGGAGGCAGCAAAGCGAGGCAGGAAGGAGAGCGCGGCTTGGCTGGGTGAGCTTTGGCAGGGGCAGGGAATGAGAGCCGTGAGGCGGGCGCTGCGGACGGAGGCGCTGCCCGCCGAGCTCGCAGGCAGCCAGGCAGGCAGACGGCGAGAGCCCCGCGCTGGGCGGCCTCTCCTCGCCGCCGCCGCCCCGCCTCTCGCCGCCCGACTCGCCCGCCTCCCTCCAGGCAACATCTCGCGGCACACCAGGCAACATCTCACGGCACACTAGTGTGCCACGGAACAGTGGTTGGGAAACACTGCACTAGAGATATAAAAGCTATTCGCCATATAGCCCCTTAAACCTAGGTTACAGGCGCACTAATGGAATGTTTAGGTGCCTTTTTTATTTCAAGATGGCAAATGTCAGCTCCTGTCAGCTCCAGCTAAAATCTGACTTGCACCATAGCATGGCAACAAATATATGCTGCTGTGTGCCAGCCAGACAGTGGAGATGTCAGCTGCCATCCTGGCACCCAGGCGTCTTCACTTGGTCGCAAGTGGCCAATAGCCAGGTGCAAAACGCACAAGAGGGAAAGAGCAACCCTGGTTCCACCTCTCCTCCCTGATAAAACAAGGACAGTGAGCCTCAGAGAGGCACCACTAGTATTCCATTTATGAAATCCTGTCTTCAACTTGATCGCTTTAATAATACAGTGGTACCTCCGGTTACGTACTTAATTCGTTCCAGAGGTCTGTTCTTAACCTGAAACTGTTCTTAACCTGAAGCACCACTTTAGCTAATGGTGTCTCCAACTGTCACCACAGCGCGATTTCTGTTATCACCCTGAAGCAAAGTTCTTAACCCAAGGTAATATTTCTGGGTAAGCGGAGTCTGTAACTTGAAGCGTCTGTAACCAGAGGTACCACTGTAGTTACCATTTGAGTTGTTTTAACCTGTTGGTCAGCAACTTTTGTCTTTCCGTTTTTATAGTTACTTTACCTCCTTTCTACAGTTTTGTCTTTCAGCTATTTTTAAACTGCTGGTCTGTGACAGTAAAGCAGCTTCCCAAACTATGTGTGACGACCCCCTGGCGCATGGAAAGGGGTTAGCAGTCTGAGACGCTTGGGAAACCGAATGCACCGGTGATCCCAATCGATGACCGGCAGGCGGGGACTCACCGGGGCAGCGTCGCCGGCCTTGGCGAAGCAGCATCCTCGCCCGGCGGGGGCGGCCGGGGGCCTGTCGCTCTCCCAGGGCAGCTTCCCCTTCCCGGCGCTGAGGACCCTCCTGGGGCAGCCGCCCTGCTCGGCGAAGGGCGCGAGGTTGGCGGCGGCGGATCCGCTGTGCGCGCTCTGGATGCGGTTGCCCTGCTCCAGGAGCCAGTCGGTGTCGGCGCCGCGGGGCCAGGGCCCGGCGGCGTGGGGCGAGTCGGGCAGCGGCACGGCGTACTCGACGAACCAGTTCTCGGTGAGGCGCGGCAGCGTCTTGCGGGCCAGGCGCGCCTGCACGGCGCCCAGCACGCCCTCGCCGTCGCCGCGCAGCTCGACGGCGTCGACGGCCTCCAGGAGGGTGCCGGCGCGCGCGGGGCCCAGGGCCGAGGCCAGCACGGCGAAGGCCTCGAGGGCGGCGTGGCGCACGCGGCGCTTGGCGTCGGCCAGCGCGGGGGCCAGGGCGGCGGCCAGGGCCGGCAGCTGGAAGTCCTCGGAGGGGAAGGTGAGCAGCGCCGCCACCGAGATGGCCAGCACCACCTCTCGGACGCGCGCGTTGCGGTGGCGCAGGTGCTCGGGGCGCAGCAGCAGGTCCAGCACGGGCTGCGGCCCGGCGGCGCGCATCAGCGCCAGGAAGAGCTGGCGGTACTCCTGCCGCACGGCCAGCTTGGCGTCGCCCAGCACCTTGGCCGCCGCCGAGACCAGCGGCTCCAGGCGCGCGCGGGACCCCGCCGCCGGGCCCAGGCGCGCCGCCAGCAGCCGCAGCGCCTCCAGCGCGCCCAGCGCCACCTTGAAGTTGGAGTCGTCCAGCAGCGCGCGCAGCAGGCTCAGCAGGCCCAGCAGGCTCGGCGCCGGCAGGCAGGCCAGGGACGCGGCCGGCGCCTCGCCCAGCACCCGCTTCAGCTGCCCCATCGCCCCCACGCGGCCCCGGTAGTCCCGCTGGTCCAGCAGCCGCGCGTGCAGCTCCGCCGGGACCAGGCCGAAGCGCAGGCCCTCGCCCGGGGGAGGAGGAGGCTGAGGGGAAGAGGGCGGCGGGCAGGCGCCCCCCGGAGCCTCCCGCCCAGGCCGCTCCTCCGCCTCAGCCCCGCCGCCGCCCTCGGGCTCCTCTCTGGCCATGGCCCCCCGCGGGGCCTCGCCCGGCTCAGACGCCACGCCGACCCCAGGCCGCCGCCGCCGCCCCCGCCGCCGGGCCCCGCGCAGGGGAGCATCGCCGTCTCCAGGGAAACGCGTCACCAGCGCCGCCGCCTCAGCCGCCTCGCCTCAGCCGCCGCCTCAGGCAGCCCGCCCAGGCCGCGCCCACTGCGCCTGCGCAGTGGGACACGCAAGGCGCGGCAGGAGCAACAGTAGCGCCGACGGGAGGAGGAGGAGGAGTTGGAGGAGAGCGGAGGTCACGTGGGGGCGGACCGACTCCGACTCCTCTGCGCGGGGCGTGCTGGGAGTCGTAGTCCTCGCCTCAAGAAACGGGATGGCGGGGGAGGGACGCGTCATACGTCATACTTATACACCTGGACACATACAGGCACGCAGACGCCGGGAAATAAAAGCCGGGATGGGGATTTGGTGAGGGGGGCGGGTGTTCCCTCGCCTGTCAGGGCCTGAATCCGACCTTCTTTCCTCAGGGGCGGGCGCCGGAAGTGACGCGCCCTCCCTCCCTCCTCCCCTTCCTCCTCCTCCGCCTGTGTTGTTGTGGCTGCGAGGAGCCCGCGGAGGTCGCCGCCCCCGCCCCTCTCCCGACCGGGCCGCAGCCACGTGACTCAGGTGAGCCGAGAAGGGGGGGTCGTCCTTCGCTCTCCCCCCCCCCGGGGTCCCTCGTGAGGAGGGGCGGCAGGACCCTCTTCCTCGCAGCCCGCCTCCCCCGCCACAACAGCCCTGCCAGGTAGGCCAGGCGGGGAGGGGGGGCCGCCCCAGGGAGAGAAAAGGAGAACGAGCGCTGCATCTCATGGCATTTGTCCACTGCATTTATAGACGCCCCCTTTGACCTCCCACCCCCATTTGACACCCCCCACAACAACAACAACCCTACGAGGTAGGCTGGGCTGGGAGGAAGCAGGGGCTGCCCCCCCCCCCACCAGGTGAAGTTCATGGCCGGGACGTGGGGGAGATTTGAACCCTGGCCTCTCCCGGCCTCTCAGCAAGCCCTCTGTCCCCGCAGTGCAGCATCAGGAAGGCGTCCAAAGACTCCCAAAGGGAGTTTTAGGTGGTCGCATCTTTTCATTGCCTGGCCCCGTGTACTCAATGCCCCGAAGGCGACAGGGTGCGGGTGCAGGGAACCTCCTCAAGAGGGTGAATGGCTGGGTAGCACTTTCTGGGGTCTGTGAGCTGCAATATATATAATGTGTGTGTGTGTGTGTGTGTGTGTGTGTATGTAGATATATATATGTGTGTGTGTGTGTATACATACATACATACATGTATATACAGTATATTCTTCCCATTGCATTTCTAAAAGGAGTTCAAGGTAGTTACATGGTTCTCTCTCCTCACAGCAACCCTGTTAGGCGGAGACACTGGCCCAAGGTCACCCAGTGAGCTCTGTAGCTGAGTTGGGGGGATCTGAGCCCTGGCCTCTCCCAGGTCATCGTCTGTTTGACACGCTAACCACTATGCCACACTGGCTTTTGAGGATGGAGTGTAGGGGGGTGGGGATATGGGAATAACATTGGTTGTATCTTGCCTGGTCTGCTTGACACCAGTCTATTCTGTCTAATAGAAGCTCTCGTTACCTCTCTTGCTTACGGAAGATCCGCAGTTCAGTGGTAGAACATGTGTTTTGCAAATAAAATGTGTTTAGCTTCAGTCCACCTGCATCTCTCCAGGATGAGAGGAGAGTCACTGCCAGGCAACGTGGACGATATTTCCTTATTTACTAGATTTTTTACCCTTAAGGTCTCAGGCTGGGTTGCAGCATGAGCATATAAATGAAACGGATAAACCGTTACAACCATAAAATGGAAGGAAGAAGAGATACAGCTGTACGTAGTAGGTGAAAAAAGGTAAAGGATATTCTTAGAACAGTATAGTATGCTGTGCTAGATGGAGTAATGGTCTTTCTTGGTATAAGGCAAATAATAATAATAAAATACTAATTTTTTTATTTATACCCTGCCCATCTGACTGGGTTTCCCCAGCCACCCTGGGCCGCTCACAGCATATATCAGGGCATACTAAAACATCAAACAATAAGAACTTCCCTCAACAGGGCTGCCTTCAGATGTCTTCTAAAAGTCAGATAGTTGTTTATTTCCTTGACATCTGAAGGGAGGGTGTTCCATAGGGAGGGCACCACCACCGAGAAGGCCCTCTGCATGGTCCTATGAATGTGGCAAGCCAAAATATTTTGAAATGATTCATCCTGGGTGGTATCAAAAACTGTGCACTTCAAGCAGCTTTCACGCAAGATAGGCAATTCAAGCCAGATGTGGAGGGAAACAAGAAATTAATGCAGCAAGGATAATGAAGAGAGAGAGAGAGAGAGAAAGTGCTCTCATGGAAGCCTAGCAAATTAAGAAAAACTATGTGCGGCCATACAGGACTTGCGTCCAATTTCTAGGTGGACTCAGCACAACAAGTCCCGTTAGTACAACAGGGCTCTCCCCCTCCCCTCCTCCACCCCCAGTCAGGTCTAGCAGTGGGGGGCAGGGAGGACCCTGAGAATTGCACATGAGGTGAGGAGTGGGGAGGCAAGCAGAAATTCTTGTGCTGATAGAGAAATCTCCAGCACTAACACGACTCCCAGCCTGTGTGTTTAGGTATGTTCCATGTGCAATCATGAGCCAGGGTTGCTCATGCACTATGCTTTGAGGTTTCAGCTCTGCTTAATGCTTTCCCAACTTCCCCTTCCATGTCTTGCAGATGGACCCGTCGTCCCCAACCTACATGATTGCCAACTTGACCCCTTTGCACTCGGAACAACTCCTGCAGGGATTGAACCTCCTCCGGCAGCACCATGAGCTCTGCGACATCATCCTTCGCGTTGGAGACGTCAAGATCCACGCCCACAAAGTGGTGCTCGCCAGCATCAGCCCGTACTTCAAAGCCATGTTTGGCGGCAACCTCTCGGAGAAAGAGAACTCTGAGGTGGAATTCCAGTGCATCGCTGAGGCGGCCCTGCAGGCCATAGTGGAATATGCCTACACGGGGACCGTCTTCATCTCTCAGGACACCGTGGAGTCCCTGCTGCCCGCTGCCAACCTCCTGCAGATCAAGCTCGTGCTGAAGGAATGCTGCACCTTCTTGGAAAGCCAGCTGGATCCTGGAAACTGCATCGGGATCTCCCGCTTTGCGGAGACGTACGGCTGCCACGACCTCTACTTGGCCGCGAACAAATACATTTGCCAGAACTTTGAAGACGTTTGCCAGACGGAAGAGTTTTTTGAACTGACTCATTCCGAGCTGGACGAAATAGTTTCCAATGACTGCCTGAATGTGGCCACCGAGGAGATGGTCTTCTACGCGCTGGAGTCCTGGATCAAGTATGACGTGCAGGAACGCCAGCAGTACCTGGCCCAGCTCCTGCACTGCGTGCGGCTGCCTCTGCTGAGCGTTAAGTTCCTCACGAGGCTGTACGAAGCCAACCATCTCATTCGCGATGACCACACCTGCAAGCACCTGCTGAACGAAGCCCTGAAGTACCACTTCATGCCTGAGCACAGGCTGTCTTACCAGACGGTGCTCACCACACGCCCCCGCTGCCCTCCCAAAGTGATCTGCGCTGTGGGAGGGAAGGCTGGACTCTTCGCTTGCTTGGAGAGGTGAGGAATAGTGAGAGCCAGAAAAGGGTTAGGAGTCCGTGGTCTTGCTTTTCCTAGCGCTTCTGTTCCGAAGCCATGGCAGTGAGCAATGGTTTCTACACCTCGTAGTTGAACATAACAGAGTGATAGCTTGGTGGGCAGCCTTCTGTGGCCTTTCCTTTCCTGGGTCTTGTAGAGCAAGCAGAACGGTCAAGCAAGGAAAGGCTTGGGATGAAACAGCTTCGGGAAGGCAATCAGTTCATTGCTTATAATATGTAATGCTCTTTATCAGTTGTTGTTCTGTTCTGCATGCACTCCAGTAGCCACTCTGTAAAGGTAGCTAGTATCCCTGGGGGGTTAGGCCAGGGGTCAGCAACGTGCAGTCCATGGGCTGGATGTGGTCCACAAAGACCGTTTTACCGGCCTATGACCCGCCCCTGAACCGCTCTGCTCGCTCAGCAAGTCCCTCATGCGCGGCGCTAAACCGGCGCGGCGCGGGGACTCACTGAGTGGCACCAGAAATCACGTCTGTGCATGCACAGATACCGGAAGGCACAATTTTCAGTGTCTGGGCATTCACAGAAGCGATTTCCAGCGCCACGGACATGCGCAGGCGCAACTTCCGACATCATGATGATCTCTCTGGGAGTGATCTGGCCCATGGCCAGTAAGCCTTGCCAACCCCTGGGTTAGACCAAACTCCTTCCTAGTCCAGCACCCTATTTTTCTGGAGTGGCAGATGGCAGGTGCCTCCGGGAAGCCCAGAGACAGGACACGAGAGCAATAGGGCTTTCATACTTGTTTTCCCTCAGCAGCTGCTATTCAGCATCATGGTACTTCTGATCCTGGAGGCAGCATGGGGGCACTGAGAGGTTTACCATCCATGAATTCTCATCTCTTATGGCCATCCAAGTTGCTGGCCTTCACTGTGGGAGCGAATTCCACCATTTAATTTACGTGCAGTGGGAATAAGGGCTTTCTTTTGTCTGTCCTGAAACTCCCAATAATCATCTTCATTGGATGACTCCCAAGTTCCAGTTTTATGAGAGAGGGAGAAGAATATCTCTCCCCACTTTCTTTGCACCGTGAATAATTATTTATGCCTCAGTGTCCCAAGACCATCACTTTTTTCTAAACTAAAAAGCCCCAGGTGTTGGGGAGCTTTTCCAGACCCCAATCACCACAGCTGCCCCTTTTTGAATTTCTTCCAGCTCTACAATATTTTGCTTATGGGGCAGCAACCTTGAACTGTAGACAGTAATTCAATTGTCATCATACCTTGGATTCGTAGTAAATCGTGATGATATTGACAGTTTTTCTTCTTCGCCCCTATCCCAGCAAGGAATTTGCCTTTATCAAATCTCTTGCACACTGAGCTATGCACTGCTGCTCCCAAGGTTCCTTTCCTGACCAGTCACCCCCAGTTTGGATCACTTCAGGGTCTATGTGAAGGTGCCCCAGTACACATAATTTTACTGCCTATTCACCTTTGGAGAGATGCTTTCACAGCTCTTCATAGCTTTTCTAACCATACAGTACCGTAATTTCATGTCATCAGCAAATTTAACCACCCCACTTCTCACCCCCAAATACTGGTTATGAACAAGTTAAAAAGATCTCTGTGCAGATAACTGCAGAACCCAACAACTTACTGGCCTCCATCCTAGAGAACTCTCAGTTTATTCCTCCTGTTGGCTTCTTGTTCTTAGACATTCTTACGTAGGCAAGCCTACCCAGATGTTTAAAAAGCTTGTATGAGTTTTCATTTGTTTTAGTCTATTTTTAACTTTCTGCACTTTTTACATTTTTAGGGGCAATTTATTGTTTTATCCTTTTTGTAAACCGCTTTGAGGTTTTTTCCTAACCACCAAGCGGTTTTTAAATTTTATGAGAGAAGAATAAATAAGCCCAATTATACAGGTCCATGGGAGGACCTGTCCTCTTATCCCATGACTGCAAAGTTAGCTCAATACTCTGGCGAAGGAAAACCTTTTGAATGTCCACACATCCAATGTCTGCTGGGCTGCCTGTGCCCATGCTTATTGACGCTGGGCGATGCGCGAGGTGGTGTCGCTCTGTCCATCAAGGAGGGCATTGAGTCCAGCAAACTAGAAATCCCCAAAGGGGTGGACGACTCCACAGAATTGTTGTGGGTGGTGAAGTGGGACCCCAAGGTAGCCGCTGAATTGGATGGCTTTGAATGAGGATTGGACAATTTCAATCTACCAGTGGCTACTCACCCAGATGGCCATGCGCTGCTTCCCTGGTCAGAGGCAGCAATGTTTCAGCATGTCAGTTGCTGGAAACCACCAGAGGGGAGAGTTGCCCTCGTATTCGGATCCCGACTGAGAGTTTCCCATAGGCACCTGTGGGAATGGGCTGCTGGGCTGCTAGGTGGGCCATTGGCTCGATACAGCGGCCTCTTCTTCACTTCTTGCGTTTTCCCTCTTGACCTCTTCCCTCTCCTCCCGCAGCGTTGAGATGTACTTCCCTCAGAACGACTCCTGGATCGGCCTGGCACCTTTGAGCGTCCCTCGCTACGAGTTCGGGATCTGCGTCCTGGACCAGAAAATCTACGTTATAGGGGGGATCGCGACCCACATGTGCCAAGGCATCAACTACCGGAAGCACGAGAGCTCGGTGGAATGCTGGGACCCCGACACAAACACCTGGACGTCCCTCGAGAGCATGAACGAGAGCCGCAGCACCCTGGGGGTGGCGGTTCTGTCGCGAGAAATCTACGCCTTGGGGGGCTACGATGGGCAGTCCTACCTGCAGTCGGTGGAGAAGTACATTCCCAAGGTGAAGGAGTGGCAGCCTGTGGCGCCCATGAGCAAAACCAGGAGCTGCTTTGCCGCAGCCGTCCTGGATGGAATGATCTATGCCATTGGAGGTTATGGCCCCGCTCATATGAACAGGTAAGTAGAGCTGGGTCATTGGGGGTTGGATGAAGCACCCCCTAGCTCACCCCCCACCCCACCCCCACAGACGTAAGCGCTGTTCAGTCGGCACATGCAGGAGCTGCTTCCAAGCAACCCGTAGTTGCTCCCTGTGAGCCTCATTAGCTTTCTCTGGAGGATTCGCCCAAGGAATTCTCTGTGATCTTCAGCTGCAGTAGAGTTCAACGTGTTTTCCTTCATTGCAAACTTAGAAAGAGAAATTGGAACGTTTCAAAGAAGCTTTTAGTTGGCTTGAGGCTAATAAAAAAGTCCTGGTCCGGAAATGTCTCTGTGCGCACTGGCTCTGTGCCCTTCGCAGGGCAAGATGTTGGCACCCCTGTGGGTACCCTCGTGTCTTCTCTGGGCTTAGTTTTACTCCGGCTGAATACTCCCTGCTCACTTGATGGAAGGGCTGGGAGCCTGACTGGTGTTGCAAAAGCAGAGTGGAAATTTGCTTCATGCAAACATCTTTGTTAAGCTCATGTTTGGATTTGAATTGGAGCAGGAACTCCTCTGTGCCCCCACCCTGTAGAGTTGGGGTCCCTTGTCCAGCCTTGGCAATCATAGTCTTTATATAACTGAATTGCTAGTTCAACTAACACCCAGGACTCAGCAATGGGCTCACATAAAAACACCAGCCCACTTAAAACAAGTAAATAAACTGTCTATTCAAATCCACATTATTATAGCAGAATTAACATTGCCCCAAACCTTCCCTGTTTCACTCCTAAACTAGGAGGCCTTGCAGTGTGGTAGGCAATGGCTCAGGTTCACACACTCTGGTTTCTTATCCTCCCCACCACCCTACATCCAATATCTTCTCTTCTTCCTGCTGTGGGTACACTTAGGTGGGTCTCTTTGGGAAAAATAGGCACACGGCATGAAAGGTAGAGCTTAAGAGTTGTGTCCAGTGCTCCATGTGCATGATTCCCTTGGCACAGTTGGATATTTATTTCCTCTTCTCCCCCTGCATGCCTTCAAAATCTCTGGAGGGACCCCCAACCCTCCAGAACTCATTTTGAGGGGGGCAGGAGAAGAAGAAAAATAAACCCTTTTGTGCACTCGGAGGTCCATTGCACTAGCAGAGCTTCAGCACTACTCTCTGTTCCCAGGCTTGTTATATGGGTGGTATGAAAGAGGAAGGTCTTGGATTGCTTTGATGTTCTTGTAGCTGGAGGCAGGAGTCACTGCCCTGATACGTGAACGTCTGGTGAAAGGAGCGTCTTCCTTTCAACAGCACAAAGCCTTGGCCTTTTTGATGCCTCTTGCCAGAACTGGGCAGGATGTTAGCATGCCGCAGAAGGCAGTGCCTTGCTGCCTCCCCATTTACCCCATGGGGAAGGCACGGATGTGTGTCCAGCCCTTTTCCTCGGATCCCTCCACTTCTTTGAGAAAGTGTGCTGAGAGAAGGGATCTGTGTGCAGGAGGAAGCGACTTTACGACAGGTAACATGGTCTACCTTCCCAGTGGAGTTTGAAGTAGAGCCGGGGCAGGTGGCTTCCGTTGACTTGAGCCAAGATACAGTGTGGGTGCAGGATTATTGTGGGCCACTTCATCCTTCATGATGTGGGTGGCATTCCTTGCACTTCTGGTATGTAGAAGTGTCCACGAAGGCAAGGCCCCTTAGCCATCAAAATGTTAAGGAAGCACGGCATGAGCCCAAGAGGG
Source organism: Podarcis bocagei (assembly GCF_964188305.1). Lineage (NCBI taxonomy): Eukaryota > Metazoa > Chordata > Lepidosauria > Squamata > Lacertidae > Podarcis > Podarcis bocagei. The sequence goes on along the minus strand of NC_138125.1, from coordinate 1,708,532 downwards.
GCTGACCATGTTGGTGTGGCAGGTGTACCTGAGCAGTTCCCCTCTTTTTCCTCCTCAGTTGTCTTGGTCTTTTAGGAGCAGAGGAAGCTGCCTTAAACGGAGACGGACCATTGGTCCATCAAGCTCTGCCTTGTCTGCACTCACTGACTGTGGTTGTTCAGGGTTTTGAGCAGGGAGTCTTTCTCCGTCCTTCCTGGAGGGGCCATTGGGGACTGAACCTGGGAGCTGCTGAACTACGGCCCTTCTCCTTACACGCAGCTAGTTCGCAGCCTTGCTTTCATTGTGGGCCAAGGATACTGCACTGGGTGACCCTTCTTTAGCAATTGCTTCTTTGGTAGACGCTTTCCTCTTTGTACCCAGAGCTTTTCTGTTGCAGCAAAATATATTGAGGCTAGTAACTCCTGTTCTATCGAATATCTCACTGGGGATTCCCAATGTTCTGGGAATCCCACATGAACACAGCTACAGTGGCCTCTTGAGGTATTAAATCGGTACAAAGTGTTGCCACTAACCCCTTTGTTTGGTCTGCTTCTGCAGCGTGGAACGTTACGATCCCAGCAAGGACTCCTGGGAGCCAGTCGCTCCGATGGCGGACAAAAGAATAAACTTCGGCGTTGGGGTCATGCTGGGCTTTATTTTCGTGGTCGGAGGGCACAACGGCGTCTCCCACTTGTCCAGCATTGAGCGATACGACCCTCATCAAAACCAGTGGACTGTTTGCCAGCCGATGAAGGAACCCCGAACAGGTAGGAAGAAGCCCAAGAGCTGGTTCTGGTTGGCTTAGAAGTTGCTGCCACTTCCTTGTGACTTAACTGGGGCTGGGGTGGAACTAAGTGAAACAGCGCAGAGTCCTCCTTTGAGGCCACGTGCAAGAATTCTCTTTGCCTCAGTTCTCTTCACAGACCTTTTATTTGTAGGAATGCATTCTTCATCTGTCCAGGCAGGACAGTGCTTAGCGAAGTTGTCAGGATACCCCAAAGGGCTCTTTGGCTTTGCTTTCCCGAAAGGAAATGGTAGTCCTTGCCACAGAAGACCAAGAAGCTCTGCAAGGGACCTACTTGAGCAGCACTCAAATAACTGATGGTTCAGGGATATAAAACCTTTAAAACCTCATATACCTGCTCCTTCCTCACTTTCAGTCCTCTCTGGGTGAGAGCAGCCCAGGAGCTGAAAATGCATTGAAAGGGGATGTTGGATTGATCTATCGATGAAGCTTAAGATGCTTCCCATACCTTAGGCCTACCTTTACCAACCTGGTGTCCTCAAGATGTTTTCCACTACAACTACCCTACGGTGCAACCCATGTGATTCTGTGGCTGATGGGACTTGTAGTCCAAAACATCAGGAGTGCACCAACTTGGGAGAAGACTGGCCTTAGCCTGAAGGTTACTGAAATGCTTCAGTGACTCCTGATCGCGTATCTTCCTCCATCTGACTCCTTTAATACGCAGGCAATATATGGCTTTTCTTGCTGTCTTTGAATGTGGCTTTGCCAGTTTCCTCTTTTCCAACCGTGTACTTTTTTCTGTGGCTGAGGAATTGGGTGAGGCTTGACCCTTGAATCAGTTTCCTTTGTTTGTAGCCCTGACTTGCAGAATAACCCCAATAAGCTCCACAGGGGAGTTGCTTGCTGTAGCTAAGAGGGAGTCCCCAAATCTGAGCCCCAAGAGCAATGGTGAGCCAACGAGAGGTTGTGCCTCCCTTGTGGGCTTGAGGGCGGTGTCCTGCTTGCTCAAGGGTCGGACCAGCCCAAGAGGGACCTCCATGGACTCTCATCACCCTGGCCTAGAGACGAGCGGAAGCTTCTGTTCCATCTGGGAATGCATTCGTGACACTGTAGGTTGGACAAGGAACAATTTTCTGCCTCTGGCTTTGGCTGGGCGTTCTTCTCAGCCCTGCATCCCCCAGCCTAGATGCTCAAGGGGTCTGGCACTTCCCCTCCCTCCCAGATATGCCTTCTCTGCTTATCATGTCGTTGGCTAATTCTAGCCATCGGTCTACTACCCTGTGGCCTTGTAGGAACTAGGCATCATCATGATGTGAGAATGAGGAAAGGGAGTAGGGTTAGGTGGTCTTTTCAGAATACCTGGAAGGTGCATGCTGTGATTAGTACTGTACTGGCCCTTCTATTAGACACCTTTTCACAATAAACCAGACCCAAGGCATCACCCAGAGATTCCACATCAGTCTCTATTAATTTAACTTTTAATTTCTGAAGAGGCTTTCCTTCCTGCTGCTAGTTTCATGGGCCACGTTAACTTGTATTCTTCTGTATTTATTTGGCATTGTGAACTGCCCTGAAAATATTTACGTTGCTAGGTGGAATATAAATCTGTTAAATAAACTTCGCAGATGAACTTGGCCCAATAATAAACTCGGATCTGTAAGTTCTCTTGAACTCAGCAGGGCTTCAGTCTGGGCCTGCTTATGATCAGTCTCCAGGCTCTGCAGTTGGCCTACATTCTGTTCCTACAGTGTTCTTCCTCCTTTTGTAGAGAAGGAGAGGTGATATCCTAGCATTCAACATTTCTTTTTCTCCTTTCTACTCCCCCCCCCTTAGGAGTTGGTGCGGCTGTAATTGACACCTACCTTTATGTAGTTGGCGGACACTCAGGGTCATCCTACCTGAACACTGTACAGAAATACGACCCCATATCGGATAGCTGGCTGGACACGGCTGGCATGATGTACTGCCGGTGCAATTTTGGCTTGACGGCGCTATGAAGAAGGAGCACTTGAGGATGCAACTGGCGCAGACTGTGGAGACCGGAAGCTGCACATCCTGGAGTCTGGAGGGAGGGGGAAAAGCTCAAATGAAATGCAGGCAGGTTAACCCCAAACGAGAATTGTTCCTGGTTATTGCTGATCACAAAGAAGCGAAGGGCGGAAAAATGGAGCCGGTTTCCTAGCAGGGACCCAGGCTGCATACTGTCATTAACGTGAAATAATTCATCTCGATGCAAGAATCACTGTGTTGCCTGAAGTAGGCGTAGAAACTCCCTGACTCATGGAGCTTTGTCCTCTTTCTCCTCCTCCTCTGACTGACGCAGTTAACCTTGGTGAAGACTGCCTGGTTGATGTCTGGCTCCATCTTTGCAGTGAGAGACCATCATTGCTTCACAATTTTTTTATGAACAGTTAACTAAAGGGCTGCCTCTCCCCCCATCCCCCATTACTCCAGGTTTGTAAATAACTGATGCGGTCGTCGTCTGTTTGCCTGCACTTGGTATCCACTCCCTGTTGTTTTTCTTAACTTGCTTGTGTGGGTTTGGCGAGTGGACGAGCGGGTGGCTCTCTTTAAATTGATAAGCTGAATGCCTTTTTAGCCCTGCACTTTTTGGAGTTGCCTACCTGTCTAAAACCTGTAACCCTTCTTTCCCTTCTCTTTCTCTGAATGAAAGGATCAGCAGCTTTCAAGCCTGACGCAGAGATAGCAGTTTAGACAGCAAACCCTTCCACACCTCTTGGGTTGTTTGTGTGTGTGTGTTTTTATCATATTTAATCAGTTTTGCAGCATGTGTGTAAAAATTACTTCAAAAAGATAGAAGTGTCCTCCCTCCCTTCAATCCGTATTAATTGGCCCATGTATGACTGTAAAGAATGTACAACCAGGTTTTCAAAGTCTTCTGATTCTAACATGGTGCTAAGAAAATATTTTTTTTTTTTTTAGCAAGGCCGTTGGCAGTCTAAGGCTCTTACCCGCAGCACAATTGCAAGGAAGCAAAGTCCCATTGAAACCAGAGGGACCAGCTTCCGAGTAAATAGGAGAGGGTTGCACTGTCTTGATGGTTTGGCGTAAAGAGCAGGATCTGCGGAGTCTGAGGGGGTCTGAAGCCGATGTGGTGAATGCCGCCAGTGTACACGCTGGTGGTTTCTTGTTTTGACATTTCCCTTCTGTTTCTTTCGTCCGTGCCTGTGCAACATGTCAAACAATTAACATCATAGCATTTCATTAGGTTACGCCATTTGGAGAACTCTAACTCAGATTCTTAATGAACGGAAAGTATATTCTTCCATACAGATTATTGCCTTTTCCCTTTAAGACAAATAATGAGGCAGCATTGATCCCACTACTTTCCGTCTTTCCAAGCAATTCTTCACATGCTGCTGTTCATTTCAGGAGGACTTGCCCAGTGTTGGTGAATTGCTCTCCAGCAGGGCAGTTCCTGTAAGAAATATCCATCTAAACTTAGTTTTATGTTCTGAAGGGGTTAAGCAAGACCCTGTGTGGTCATCCTCATTTTATACAGATGGTTGTGAAACTAGTTCTTCAGATTTCTGTTTTGTGTGTTTGCCCCCATATATTTCTGCTTTGTTCAGGTGGCTACCCTTTTGCTGTTGTGTTCTCCCACTTTCCTTCCTCTCAAAATCATTTCTCCCCTCTTTTTTCTCTATCTAACACAAGTTACTTTCCCCAGTTATTCATAATTCACAAGCATACAGCAATGGGGTATGCAGTTTCTTTGTGTTAAGCCTTTTACTTCTGAACTTGTCCCAAGTTCTAACAGGGTAAATGACGCTGTTTTCCCCCTTCCTCCCTCCCTTCCTCCTCCTCCTCCCATGAGCTCACGTTTAGACTGACACTAGGAGAGCACAGTCAAAGTTGCATCACGTTTCTACCTTGCATGTACTGTGTTTTCCCGAAACTTTCCTTAAGATATTAAGGGAGTCCAGCAGAGTTTTCAAGCAACTAAATGACCGAACAAGCACTTTCTGCCTAGTGGCCGCAGGGTGGCTTGCCGATTCTTGTTCCTCAGCAATAATAGCATCATGCAAACAGTTGCAGTGACCTTTCACGTACGGAATTGTGCACTTGGAGGAATTCCTGTTCATTTTTGTGAGGCTTCCTTCGGAGATGCTCACTCTGGACAGCGCGAAGAAAACCTTAAGCAATTTATAGGAGGCTGTCAAAGCTGTTTCGGTTCTTCTGCGTTCATGAACTACTTACTTTCAGTTCAGGAAAAATGCTTGGTTAAACAGTTCGCATGTGCTAGCGCTCTCTCGCTCTCTCTGAGGTGCCTTTGAACTTAGAAGCAGACTGATTATTGGAACTCCCAGCCACAAGGCATGACCGGAGGGCGAGGGAGGGAGGGAGGGAGGGTATGAAATGGTTGCGGGATGCAAAGGCATTGATGAGCACATGGTTGCCTTCCTTATCTGCCATGCCCCTTGAGCCTCCTGCAAAGCATGACTTGCGGCTAGGCTGTCGCCGTAAGCAGAGCTGGCAGCTTCTCATCATGCCTAAGGACCCCTGAGCCAAGGATGTGTTTGGAAACACAGTGGTTGAATCCTGGCCGTTGCCCATTCCTAAGCTGCCCTGTTGGAAGGAGGTGGCACATAGTACCCAGTAGAGGGTCCAGCTAATCCAGATGTGGCAGCTTTTTATCAAGGGCCTCTGGGCACTTTCATTGGGCAGCCTACAAAATTGTTAGCTTATTGGAATCTAGCCCTGTAGATGTTCATGAGTTCTTTAAAAATATATTTATGTAGAGCACTTGCATTAAAAACCAGTGTGCTAAGGAGCAAATAACTGTTTTAGTCAAGACTGGATTGATTCCTCGCAGGGTAATTTGTGAGTGTGGTAGATGCAAGTCTAGGGATTGGCATATTTCAGCAAGTTTGCCAGACTCCCTTCTGTCTGGGGGCTTCGTTTTCCCATTCACCTAAGTGCTCAGGCGTAAGGCAAACCGAACAGCCCGGCTGTCACACTTCTAGGCTGCAATAAGCTTGCTGTAGTTCAGCAACTGTCTTGTCTCGCAGAGAAGGCATTTCCACGTAAGACATTGCACAAGGTCTTGCTCAAGTCATCATCCCCGTGTGGCAAAGCAACTGTAGATCAGGGGGAGAGTGTGCCTGCTATCGGTCAGATTTGCATTAATGGGTGACTCAAGGAGAAAGCAGCAGACGCACTGCCCACGCTTGGAAGCGCACTTCCCTTCCATCAGGAAACATAGAGCAGAGTAGATTGGAGGGGCGGCAGGTGTGAGGTATGCTGGGCTGCACATGGTGCTCGTTGGGCCCACAAGACTGTTGTCATTCAGCTCCTAAAAGGACCTGGCAGAACCTTGGGAAGTGTTGTGGTTCCACCGTGGCGCTGCCCTGGGCACCTGTTTGTCGCCTTGCTTGCATTCGCCCCTCTCGCCCACCCACCAGAGATAGAGAAGTTCATTACTGTTGCTTTGTGACCCTTCCGTTGTGTGTCAGAACATGAGCACTCCACGCTTGCCTTAAACCCCTCTGAACTCATTGGAAGAGCTGGGTGACGGCTCCTCTCTTTGCCTTACACGGGATGTGCTGTCACCTCTCTGGCCCAAGGCAAAGCCAGCTTTTAAAGCAGGATTCCGACCCTTAATGTACTGTAGCTTTCAGCGCGACTCTGACCCGTTTCCCCCCTGGGTTTGCTGGGCAACTAGCATAGCTTCCTACCAGCGGGCTTCGTGTTCTCCCGCCCCGTTTACAAAGGTGGTATTCGAGTTGAGTGGGAACCTGCTCAGCAACCTCCTTGTTCTTTTGTGTTTGCTAAGTGTGATAATGTTCTTTTCTCATTGTAACGGTATTTCATTTGGTTGTGCGATGTTTACTAAATAAATCAGTGAAAGCAAGCAGTTTGGGAGTGTGTTGCGTGACCCCTCCGGCTCCTGGAGTTTGTTCACCAGTCCCAAAAGTGACTGCCCCTTGGGAGCTGTCCCCTTTTTCTCCTATCTGTCTACGATTCTTTCGAACCTTACTATTAATCCTTTTTGTTGAATACCAGCACCCTGAAATTCTATTGCACAACAGCTCTTCAAATCAGGCCAGGTTGCAAAGACAGAGACATGTCCAGAGGAAGTTTCAAAGCCAAGTAAAGATTGAAAATGATGATCTTTGACACAGAAGGACAAGTCCCAGGCAAGGCACCAACAGGGCTGCCTCTGGACAATACTTGAGAAACAGAAAACTGCAAAGTCGCTCCCGTGGGTTGTGTGGTAGCCATCGAGCTGGCGTGCAAGAACCACTGCTGTAGACTGCTGTCACCCACACTTCAGCGTGTTTCACTGGACTGCCTGGGTAGTTAGGTAGCAAATTCTGCTGTGTTTTCAGTTTCCAGAATCAAAGTTACAAACACACATAAAGCATTCAATAGAAACATGTAGCTACCCTTCAAAGCAAGGAAGAAATCTTCTGGTCTTTAACTGGAACAATTAGACCAAAGAATCATTCTGATAATAAATGTATTTCTAATATATTTCCTTTGGTTCGAGAATTGCCAGGTTGCTGGGAGCCAGGTCTCCGGTTCCCAGGCTCATACAGCAGCCATCATGTCCTGGATTCACATTCTTTCTTTCCTCCAGTCTTCTTGAGAAAAATAGATTCAGTTGAAAAAAATCTGCAGCTCCAGGGCTGAAAAGAACAGGTAGTAGTGTTAAGTATTCACTTTCAAAAAGAGATTCAAATTCCCATTTAGGGAATAAAAAAATTGAAATATTAATGACCATTAAGACTTAAGCATCAGGACAGCAGTTAACAGAGATGGACAATCGTTTATGAATCTTGCGAAAATGTAGGAATTTTGAAATTAATGCAAAATAAACACGAGTGAACCTCCTTCCCGGATCTCGGGGGCCTCAGCAGGTCTGCCCGAGGTTAATGAGCTGACAAAAGTGGTGTTAGCTACTCTGATAGTCGGACAGACAAAGAAGCAAGTTGCTTTTGACTGCAATCCAACTGTGTTTCAGTGTCAGGTTTGAGTGACACATAAAGGGGCAGCCTCTGGCCCCAGACCTCACTTCATGTGGCCCCCACCACTGGGACCTCCCAAGATGCCCCACCAGAGAGCCTCGTTCTTTGTGGCTATTAACCCCACCCCCCACCCCACGCTTTCTTTCCGAACAATTTAAAGAAAGTAGCAGTTTGGTTGATAGAAGTAAATGGGTGCATTGGTGGGGGGCATTTAACCCCCTTCTTCCTTTGGCACCTCCCCCTCTTGCCTACCCACACTGCCCGAAACACTTTTTGAAAAAGAAAGAACCATCTTTTAGCTTTTTGAAATGCTAGTTTTAATGTATGTACGATATGTGCTGGGGGTGGGGTGCGTTAAGATTTTGTAAATTTCTTCTGAGTTCCTGGTGGCCCCAAAATATGAATGAATGTAATTATTGCATTGTATATATAATGTGTGTTTGTGTATACATATATATATATATATATACACACACAGTGGTACCTTGATTCTCAAACGCCTTGGTTCTCAAACAACTTGGAACCCAAACACTGCAAACCCGGAAGTGTTCTGGTTTGCAAACTTTTTTTGGAAGCTGAACATGTTCCGTTTTGAGTGTTATACTTCCGTTTTGAGTGCCATGCTTCTGTTTTGAGTGTTACACTGAGATCGCTGTGTTTTTGCTATTTATTTTGCATTTTTGTGGCTTTTTTTGTGACTGTGGAACCCAGTTCAGTTACTGATTGATTGTGTGACTGCAGTACATTGCTTATTTGTTTTCATTTTATGAATCAATGGTCTCGTTAGATAGTAAAATTCACGCTAAATTGCTGTTTAAGGGGTTGTTATTAAAAGTCTGGAACGGATTAATCCATTTTGCATTACTTTCTATGGGAAAGCGCGCTTTGGTTTTGGAATGCTTTGGATTTGGAACGGACTTCCAGAACGGATTAAGTTTGAAAACCAAGGTACCACTGTATTATTATTTAATTTCTATACCGCCCTTCCTCCCAAGATCCCAGGGCGGTCTGCAATGTGACACCCCGGAAGACATCATGTAATGTTATCATCTGTCACAGCCTTTCTCAACCTTGGGTTCCCACATGTTGTTGAACTACAACTTCCATCATCCCTAGCTAGCAAGGCCAGAACTCAGGGATGATGGGAGTTGTAGTCCAACAACATCTCAAGACCCAAGGTTGAGAAACATTTTGGGAGTCATTTTGGACTCACAGCTGTCCATGGAGGCGCAGGTTAATTCTGTGTCCAGGGCGGCTGTCTACCACCTGCATCTGTTACACAGTCTGAGACCCTACCTGCCTGCGGACTGCCTGGCCAGAGTGGTGCATGCTCTGGTTATCTCCCGCTTGGATTACTGCAATGTGCTCTACGTGGGGCTACCTTTGAAGGTGACCCGGAAACTGCAATTAATCCAGAATGCGGCAGCCAGACTGGGGACTGGGAGTGGCCGCCGAGACCATATAACACCGGTCTTGAAAGACCTGCATTGGCTCCCAGTACGTTTCTGAGCACAATTCAAAGTGTTGGTGCTGACTTTGAAAGCCCTAAATGGCCTCGGTCCAGTATACCTGAAGGAGCGTCTCCACCCCCATTGTTCAGCCTGGACACTGAGATCCAGCTCCGAGGGCCTTCTGGCGGTTCCCTCATTGCGAGAAGCCAAGTTACAGGGACCCAGGCAGAGGGCCTTCTCGGTAGTGGCGCCCGCCCTGTGGAACACCCTCCCTTCAGATGTGAAGGAAATAAGCAGCTATCTTATCTTTAAAAGACATCTGAAGCCAGCCCTGTTTAGGGAAGTTTTTAATACTTAATGCTGTATTGTTTTTAACACTTGATTGGGAGCCGCCCAGAGTGGCTGGGGAAACTTAGCCAGATGGGAGGGCAATAATAATAATAATAATAATAATAATTATATCCCGCCCTCCCCAACCGAAGCCGGGCCTAGAGCGGCTAACAACAGTAAAAGTAACACAGTTTACATAAATTCACAATCAATCAATAGAAATTCATTCTAAAATCAATTCAGAGTCAAATTAATGGCAACCATTGGGCTAGAGTTCTATGAGGATTACCATGATCTCTGACCCCAGTTTACATAGCACCCTGCTTCCCAACCACATAGCTCTTTTCTTCTGATTTGTGATAACATTTTCTTGTTAAGTACAAAAATTGCTATGGGATTTTGTTTTTACACTTTTCTCTCTCTTGCAATTGTTATATATTGGAAATCAATAAAGCTACTTATTAAAGAAGAATTGCTTTGTTGAAGGAATCCCACGACTTGGGTAGCCCGATATTCTGTGTTTTTTAAAAATAAAAAATTGAGCCTTTATTTTGAGAACAAACTTACGAAAAAAATAAAATAATTATTATTATTTTATTATTATAAACCCTGATCTCTCCGTTCCATTTCCCGGTCTTTTCCCCCCGAAGCGAATCGCTTCTTATATAAAATGCAACGTCACGCGATAAGAATCGCTGAGTCATCCTAACGGGACGGAGGCTTCTTCTGCCCAGCCAGGAGGGGCGGGGCAGGCCTCGGTCCCAGACAGCCATTGGCTCGCCGCGGAGGTCCAGCCGCCCAATCGCCGTCCCCCTTCGGGGCCTGGGCGGAGCCATCTCCGACCCACCTCCGCCCGCCCGCAGGGGAGAAACGCAGCGCATGCGCAGACCAGCTCCCTCCCCCTCCCGCCCCGCGACCGTTGACACCGCCCGTTTTTCCCGGCATGCCTTCCCTTGTGACATGCGCGGTGGAGAGGGCCAAGATGGCGGCTCCCGGCGGCTTCCCGTTCTCCTCAGCAGCGCCGCCGCCGCCGCCTCGCCGCCTCCTCTTCCTGGCGCTCCTCTTCCTGGCGGCGGGGCCCGCGCGGGCGGGAAGGAGCCGCGTGAGGGCGCTGAGCGACGGGTCGTGGAGGGACCTCCTGCAGGGAGAGTGGATGGTCGAGTTGTGAGTCGGGGGGGGGGAGGCTGAGGGGGAAGGGGCGCTCTGTGCATGCTCAGGGGAAAGAGGAACGCCCTTCGCATATCCCTAGCCCTCTTATCATTATCATTATTAGTATTAATTGATTAAATAAATCTTCCTCGCCAAATTATTTTCATTAGGTTCCAAAAAAATTTATCAATTCATTTTTATTATACATATATACATATGTATAGTGTGTGTGTGTGTGTATGTATATATATATAATAGTATAGTATAGTGTGTGTGTGTGTGTGTGTGTATATATATATATATATACACACACACATGCACTCAATTTTTCAATTTTTTTTTGTAAATTATTATTATTTTATATATATAAATAAAATAATATATATATACAGTAGTACCTCAGGTTACATACGCTTCAGGTTACAGACTCTTCTAACCCAGAAATAGTACCTCGGGTTAAGAACTTTGCTTCAGGATGAGAACAGAAATCGCGTGGCCCCATTAGCTAAAGTGGTGCTTTAGGTTAAGAACAGTGTGTGTGTGTGTGTGTGTGTGTGTGTGTAAATAATATTTTTATTCATTTTCCATTTAATTATATACATTCACATCATCATATGATCCACTTTACTGCCCTGGCTCTTTAGAGCCTATAGACTTCCTTCCTTCCTTCTCTCCCACCTCATGGCTATCAAAATTCACCTTTATACCACAGCATTTTGCACGTTTTCCAATTCTAATTGCACTCATTACAAAGTTACTCAAAATTTAAATAAATACAGAAAGGTACTTGAAAGATTATTGCAAGCAATTGACATCCCTAGCAGGGTTGTCTGAAGACTCGTGATGAGAAATTTTCTACCTTTCTATAACTATTTGCAAATTTATTTATTTGGTTTTTCAGATTAAAAGTTTAGAGTCACATATCCAACATAAAAACAAGATTCCAAAGACTCCCCTGGACTTCCCTCCTCCTCCCCTTTGTGGGTCCTTTGTTAATCATTTCCCCTTGTATCTTTTACGATAATCCATATCTTTTTTTTTCTCCATTGCGTCCAAAATTCAGCATTAAACCACAAGTGTTATTCCAATCCTACTAACGATAGTTTTCTGAATTTTTTACAAATTACAGTAGATCGGATACAATTCCCCCCGTTAAGTTGACTTCCTTCCTGCTCTCCACCGTTGTGTTGTGCTCCTTCTGGCCTATTTATAAAGTTCCCCCACAGCTCTTCATCCAACACTGGGCGTTTTGCAGCATGGAAACACAGGAAGGGATACTAGCAGGAAACATTAATCCCTTAAGGAGAGAGAAGAGCTTGTCTGTGACTAGATGGCTTGTCCCTCTGAGGCTCCTTGGAAGCACCTTCACTTCTCTTTCTGAGGCACAGCTGCACCATGAGGAGGCAGAAAAAACCGCTGCAACAGGGCAAAACTCTCAATATGGTAGTTGACACGCAACAACCACACGAGCCACTTCCTCAAATGCGCAAAGATTGCAAAAGTTGCAAAGAGTTTTCAGCGAGTTACTAAAACAGCTTTCCCCTTTTTTAAATCTGCACTTGCCCAGCAGTTACTTTGGTTGATTTTATGATGTTTTTGTTTATTTATATATCTACTTGATTTCTATAGCTCCCTTCATCTAAGGAGCGCAGGGTGGTTTGTAGTATGAAAGCATAAAAATACGTAACATGTTAACAAGCAGAGCAATACCCCCCTCTCCAGGGTTTAAAAGGCCACAAATTGTTTAAGTAGCCGAAGACCGGGGAGGAGAAGAATGTTTTTGCCTTGTCACCTGAAGGTCATCAGGCGACTTACATTAAAGAAAAATACATAAGCAAACATAGTGACATAGGAGGGGGAACTGACAGCCTGCTGTTGCACAACTTTGTTCTTGCTGCTAGAGCCAGATGTGAACCACCCTCCCCCCTTACTTTCTTATATGCACACTTTCACTGTTCATTACCCTTAATTATAAAGCCAGGCTTCAGTGATATAATCAGCATATTAAAAAATTGTCCAGGAGCACCTTAGAGACCAACTGAGAAATCTCTATGTGGGACAAGAAGCTACAGTTAGAACTAGATATGGAACAACTGATTGGTTCAAAATTGGGAAAGGAGTACGACAAGGCTGTATATTGTCTCCCTGCTTATTTAACTTATATGCAGAATTCATCATGCGAAAGGCTGGGCTGGATGAATCACAAGCCGGAATTAAGATTGCCGGAAGAAATATCAAAAACCTCAGTTATGCAGATGACACAACATTGATGGCAGAAAGTGAGGAGGAATTAAAGAACCTTTTAATGAGGGTGAAAGAGGAGAGCGCAAAATATGGTGTGAAGCTCAACATCAAAAAAACGAAGATCATGGCCACTGGGCCCATCACCTCCCGGCAAATAGAAGGGGAAGAAATGGAGGCAATGAGAGATTTTACTTTCTTGGGCTCCATGATCACTACAGATGGTGACAGCAGCCACGAAATTAAAAGATGCCTGCTCCTTGGGAGAAAGGCGATGGCAAACCTAGACAGCATCTTAAAAAGCAGAGACATCACCTTGCCAACAAAGGTCCGTATAGTTAAAGCTATGGTTTTCCCAGTAGTGATGTATGGAAGTGAGAGCTGGACCATAAAGAAGGCTGGTCGCCGAAGAATGGATGCTTTTGAATTCTGGTGCTGGAGGAGACTCTTGAGAGTCCCATGCAAGAAGATCAAATGCATCCATTCTGAAGGAAATCAGCCCTGAGTGCTCACTGGAAGGACAGATCCTGAAGCTGAGGTTCCAATATTTTGGCCACCTCATGAGAAGAGAAGACTCCCTGGAAAAGACCCTGATGTTGGGAAAGATGAAGGGCCCAAGGAGAAGGGGACGACAGAGGACGAGATGGTTGGACAGTGTTCTTGAAGCTACCAGCATGAGTTTGACGAAACTGCAGGAGGCAGTGGAAGACAGGAGGGCCTGGCGTGCTCTGGTCCAGGGGGTCACGAAGAAGCGGACACGACTAAACAACAACAAGGTGCTACTGGACAATTTTTTAATTTTTGTATTTATTTGGACTGCTTCAAGACCAACATGGATACCTACCTGAAGCTAGAATAATGAGCATATGCAGCTGCATTACATTGCTAAGAGGAGAATCTGGTGTTCCACCCAGAGTTGTCAGCTCTGGAGAGCAGTAGCTTTGCAGAATTGTAGGCAGGACAAGGTCATTTGCAGCCTGAGGTCCTTTTAGCTGGAGACACCAAAAGCTGAGTCAGGGAATGTTGGCATTGCTGTCTCCTCTCTCCTCAGCTGTGAACTCATCTCATTGTCTAAGGATAGGTTCTGAGGCCTTGCAAGCCCCCCACCCTGCTCCGGGTTCTTTCCCGTGAGCCCTTATTGGGAGAGTGCAAAGCGGGAAGTATTTGCCTCCCAAAGGAGAGCCGCTGGATCATGTCACTGGCAGTGGACCATTCAGGAGGCTGACTCCAAATCCTTTCTTAACCATGAACTCATAAAACAATATTGAACAAAAGAGCATATCTTGCATTGTGAGCGGCTGCGATACATTTTTTTGTAAGCAGTTTTCTCTTAAGTTGTGCTTTTAGCACTCTGTAGACATGGCATGGATGGTGAATATGTTTCAGGGAACCGGATCTTAAAAATATATTATAAAAGGTGATGGTTTTGTGGAAAGGAAACTTTCCAGAAAAGTGGTGTAAAGCTGCATAATCATTAGCAGGGCAAAAGAGGGATTTGTGTTTTCTCGTGCAGTAGTTGCTTACATAAGTTTTCTTTTCTAGTTATGCTCCTTGGTGCCCTGCCTGTCAGAACCTACAGCCAGAATGGGAGAGCTTTGCTGAGTGGGGGGAGGATCTCGAAATTAACATTGCAAAAGTGGATGTGACGGAGCAGCCAGGTAAGGTTTACTTCTGTCATAGGGGAAATAGTTTATATGTTTGTAATTCATTCTCTTATTAAAGCATTCACCTTGTAGGTGAAAAGGAATTGCACATAGGTGAGTGAGGTGCTCTGACCTCCTCTGTCTCAACACAGAAACCAAATCCATCCTCTGTGCCGCCACAGTAATACAATGGACTTCTGGGGGCAGGATAATAATAATAATAATTATTATTATTATTATTATTATTATTATTATTATTATTATTTTATTATTTGTACCCTGCCCATCTGGCTGGGTTTCCCCAGCCACTCTGGGCTTACAGAATATATAAAGCATAGTAAAACATCAAGCATTAAAAACTTCCCGAAACAGGGCTGCCTTTAGATGTCTTCTAAAGGTTCTGTAGTTCTTTATCTCCTTGACATATGAAGGGAGACCCCTGCACGTTACACAGGACTTCAAGGCCCCCAGTCCATGAGAGGCTAGTTAGTAACTTTTGAGAGTTCATTTACAAGGATGTTCTAACTTGTTCAGATACAGTAGGTTGCATTAGAGCAGATGCATGCACCACACATCTGTGTGGATTAGGCTAAATCAGGCATAGGCACCCTCCGGCCCTCCAGATGTTTGGGACTACAATTCCCATCATCCCTGACCACTGATCCTGTTAGCTAGGGATCATGGGATGTGTAGTCCCAAAAATATCTGGAGGGCCGAGTATGCCTATGTCTGGGCTAAGTAGCAAGACATTTGCAAAGGAGAGCATGCATAAAACTGAAGTAATTATAGTTAAATGGCATGCTCCATAAATATTAACATGGATAACACCGTACACCACCTTTTAAAAATATTTTTAAAATTAATTTTCACAATTAAACATTATCATCACATCATCATAAAAGAATAAACCACACAAAATAAAAAATAGAAAATAAAACATTTTCACACCATAATAAATTCATATTTTGGGATTTCTTGGATCCCTCGACTTCCCTCCACTCCCTCCCCTGGTTCTTTTGTGTTATCTTAATTTATACATGTCAGTGATTTCCTTACCTTTAATTGCTTCTGAATTTAAACATTCTCTTTAATATTACAAGTGTTTTTTAAAAACCTGCTACTGTATTAATTAACAGTACACCACCTTAATTATGTCCTTCTAGCATGCATGCATGTGTGTTGCTGCTGCAAAAATTTTCAAGTCACTATTCAAGACGAATAGCTTTTGTAGAGCAAGGCCTGTCTGTTTGGGGTCCAAGTATTGATCATATGTTACGTGGGGTTGGAGAGTAGATTGCTACATGAGTATCTTATGTGAGTTGTAGAAGGCTTAAGAGTACAGAGTTCAAGGGTTACACAAAATATGTGCAATTTGGGAAAATAACTCTTAACAAGCCTTTAGCAGCAATACATATTGATAGCATAGAAAAAACCCTTACTTCTAACAAACTTTTAGCTCTGATTTTCCTTCTGGATCTTTCTGCAGGACTGAGTGGACGGTTTATCATAACAGCACTCCCCACCATCTACCAGTAAGTACTCTAATTAAATGTGACAGGTTTTTTTATTGGGGGTGGTGGGAGTCCTTAGTTCTTCATTCCTCACCCCCAGTTCTAATTGGAACAATAATACTGGACTTCAGCTCTCTCTGTCTTCTTTGGATGAAGGTGGGGGGGGGGCGGGGGGGCAGGAGAGAATGCCAGAATCATTGGGGAATAAAGCTGACAATGAGTTCTTGTGTTTGTACCAACGCTCAGCCTTAGTATATGAGTCCAGCAGTCTTCTCCATAGTTTCACATATGTGGAATTTTTGAGTTACTGACAGGACTCTTCTTTTGAGCAGCTGTAAAGACGGTGAATTCAGACGATACCAGGGTCCACGGACTAAAACAGATTTCATCAATTTCATCAGTGACCAGGAGTGGAAGTCCACTGAGCCCATTTCTTCATGGTTTGGTCCATCTTCCTTCCTGTAAGTGACAGTTAAAGTCTCTTTCTCCTCCCTAATAGGCTTCTGCAAAAATAAATAAATGCAAATGAATGAATTACCTATTAAGATCATTTTTTTAAAAAAAATTCAGTCACCTTGAAAATTGCTTGAGGGTCTTGGTAGACCACTTAATAAACTTACTTATTTCAGCACTGATAGTGTGGTCAAACCAGTATCACCTTGTGGAAATTGCAGGTCAGCCTAGGCCAGGCTGCTTAAAGAGGCTTCTTTAAGCTGCTAACTTTTCCAGCAAAAATTACCCTTCTCCATAACCATATTATGAAAATCATGTGCTCGAGACTAGGGCCTTTTTCACAGCCTATTTAATCAATCTGGTCTTGGTCAAAAGCCTCCTTTAACTCTGTGTTAGGAGAAGATTGATGGTGGAGCCAAGGAAACCATGTCCAGAGGAGGTTACAGAATGTTAAAAAGTGAATTTTGAGACGAGAAGGATGTTGCAGTTGTGCCACACGCACACTTTCTCTAGCAAACATCCGGCATCAGAATCCCAAGTATGGCAAAGAAAACGTCAGGCATTCAGAACAAAGGTTTCATTAGTGCCCCAACGGGAGTGAACAACACTTGGTGTTTTGTTGCCTTCTTTGATTGCAGAAAAGGCCTTTTGTTTTATCTCTTCTGCTTTTTTTTTTTTTTTTTGGCAGGATGAGCAGCATGTCTGCCTTGTTCCAGCTATCTATGTGGATCAGGGTATGTGTGTGTTTCAAATCTCCCTTTGAGCCAAAGACACTTGAGTGTCTACCTTGGTGACCCAGGGGTTGCCAGTATAGCTCCTGTGGGCACAACTGCCACCTTGAGGAGGTCTTCCCCTGCCGCCCATCAAGTCTCTGGGCCACCCTCCCTTTTACTGCCCCCTTGCTTCTGAACCGGTGAGGGAGGTTATCCTTTCTTTCAGAGAAAAGTGCATAGACCTGAAGGAGGAAGTTGGAAGAGACACACTCTTTCCCACTTCCTCATTCACCTCTCTGTGCTCAAGAGCAGTTCTGCTGGGTCTGTCTTATACCCAGGTTCCTTGGAAAAGTGCAATTTCTATCTTTCTGGGGGTTTTGTGGGTGGGTTGGGGGATATGTGATCAGAGGGGGTGTCATTAGCTCAAAAATTCACACACACCAAAGGTTTGGTGACCCTCTGCCCTAACCAGCTTCCTTCTCTTGTAGAACTGCCACAACTATTTCACAGAAAACCTCGGCATCCCAGCCTGGGGGTCCTATGCCATTTTTGCATTTGCAACGTTGTTTTCAGGACTCCTTTTGGGGCTTGTAAGTAGATGTTTTCGTATGTCTTGGAAACTTTGAAGGTCACATCTCACATCACACACGAAGCAATAATACAGTGTTAAAACAAAGAATTTTTCTTTTCCAGATAATGGTATTTCTGGCAGACTGTATTTGCCCTTCCAAAAAGCACAGACCGCTGCAGCACCATTATCAAAGTAAGCCCTATTGCGTGTCTTGTGTTGCAAACTGAGGTTGGATCGCAACTCCTGTCATTCCTGACTAAGGATGATGTGAGTTGTAGTCCCAGAACATCTGGGGATCCAAGCTGAAGAACACCAGCAGAGAGCAAGGACCCTAAAGCTGATGTTCCATAGCACAGGAAATACTCTATCCCAGGTAGAAACAGGTAGAAGAAGCAAGCAGGACAGCTTGGAAGCAGGAGACCAAGGGGCAAAGGCAGTGGCTGATTGCATAGCCGAAAGGGATAGCAACTAGGGGGTGCCCCCTGGGCCAGTCAGAAGGGTTAGAGAAGCCAGAAGCTTCTGGACTCAGGCTTACTCACATTCTCAGAGCTGAAGCCAATGCTCATTTGGCAGGCCCAGTCTCCCGTCTCGGAGCACAGTAGCACAAGTTGACAAAGGTGCTCCCGACTGATGAGCTCATCCCAGTTACTGGAAAATAACGTTTCAGAGGTCTAAGCGAAAGAACCTTTTTCTTGACAGTGGCCTTACTCAAACACACCCCATGCTCCAAATATACAGCATGAAAATCATAGTTACAAAATGGATGTAATAATTGCCACTGGATAATGGCTTGACTCCTTAGTTGCCCTGTGCAATGGCCAGGGCTGAAATCAGTAGGTGGACATTTGAGGCAAGCAGATTTTGGCTGAGCTGTTTAGAGAAACTGCCTCATAGTTTAGAGCTGTGGGACAAACAGTGGAAGATCAGAGAGAGCCTCAGGAGTTCGTGGGCTGTCCTTCCATGGAAGGAGGTGGACATTCATTTGTCTGGGACACTAGTTTCACTCTGCCAAGGCTTGTAGAACGGTTTCAAAACTTATAAAGTGTTCCAAAAATGAAAAGAAAACTACCTCAGTGCTTCTTTTTATGCCTGTGATTAATTTTAGTGCATTTTGCTTAAAGTTGCTGGTAAAAAGACAGATCCATTAATGAAACAGAAATTCCTGGTGTTTATTTGTGGTTTTGAAAAATGGAAGTCCCAGTACTTGGGCAAAGCTCCAAGCTTGGATCCCCCGTAGGCCTGAGCAGGTCATCTTTGCCCAGAGGTAAAAATATTTTTTCTTTTCAGAAAAGCCACCGGAGTCTACTCAGCTCTTGCCAAAAGCGGGTGAAGGACCGGAGGAAGATGATATTTCCGATGCCGAGGTGGAGCCCAGAGAACCACTGAATGCACTGAGGCAGCGTACTGCAAACCCTGTTGCCCACGCTGGAGCAGAGCAGTCGTAGCTACTAATTCCAGCTGGCTCCCTCTCTGGATTTCCTGAGTTACTACTTGACATTCAAAGGGGAAGGAGAGGGAGTCCTCCTTTTCCTCTCCTTCAAGAGAACAGACATGGAACAGTTTGAATTGCGGGCGGGGGGGCGCGCAACCACATTTTGATTTAGCCAGTCTTTGATAAAGTTTGATATGTGAAGCAATGGAGGTGGCAGCCTTGGGCTGGGCCGGGCAGTGCAGAAGGGCAAGTTACACATATGGCTTTCTGTCGGTATCCACATGAGTTGTTTCTGATGGCCAGCCTGCAGTGCTGGAGAAAGTTTCCCTGAACTGTCCCCGATGAGGCTTCTCTGTGTACGCATTCCTTCCTCATCATGCAGAGGCAGTCCGGGAAGAGGAGTCTTCAGACATGCCGTCTGCTCTCCTCCTCCAATGCTAACAAGAGGGTAGTCCTCTCAAAGTAGCTCCGCTCTTCAGAATGCAAAAAAGGAATCTGCAGCTGTGTCTGAAACAGGCCTCTGAAGTAAGCAGGGAGATTCGAAGGATGTAGCTAATTTCGCATGCTCAGGAAGGGGCCTGCGTCTCTTGGCCAGCTGCCCCCAGCACAACCACCGAGGGGTGCTTCCAAAGCCGTTTGTCGATGACCTGGGTGGGGTCTGCTGTCCAACCGGGAAGGAGCTCCAAACCCTCTGGGCACCCCAAAAACAGTCCTTTGTCCCCCAGCCTAGTGTAACATTGGTTGTCTTGGCTTGTTAGTTTTGGCCCTCTGCTTGGCCTCTGGGTATTGTTTCTTCCCCCCTTTTATGTGACAGTCCCCCCACCCCACCCCCTTGTTCCTCCTGCTTTTATAACCCATGAAGGAGTTGGGAGATGCCGTGTCCAAACTTTGTTGACTTTGAGGCTAAAGGATGTGAATTGTATGCAAGGGGGAAAGGCAGGTTGTGAAGTCAGCTGTTCGGTCACCTTCTAACTTGTTCTTGCAAACTAATACTTGTAAGTCTATTGCAAAATTAAGGATATGAACTCTGGCAGGTTTTTCTGAGGGCTTGGCTCAGTCCTTGGTTTCTCTGCCCAGGTGCCTTTTTTTCTATCTCTATCCTCAACTGAAAGTTTATTACTCCTGACAGTATTCTAGAAGAGGCTTTGACTCTTTGAGCAGCTTCCTGTGGCAGCCACAAAGGCCAGTGACACTGTGAATGCAGCTAGAATTTCTATGTCTCTCTCTTTCTCTGCGGCCACTTGCTCTTTTTCTACGGCGCACACCATTCTTCTCTTGAAGGTTTTCCACCTTGGGGCCAACTTGCTTTCTGCCCTTTTAAGTGCAGCCTGAGTGTATTTACTTCCTCATTGTTTCCTCACAGAGCAGACTAAGGGCATTTCATGCTCAAGATTAGGCTGCTTTTAGACATCCCAGGCAGTTTTTCCTCATAGGTGTTTCGTTTTATCTAGATGAACACATGAAAGCTCTGTAATCCTCTTTAGTCGGCTTCTAAAAAAACCTGGGGCATCTCTCCCAAATCTTAGGGTGCTTGTAAAGGACCAACGATGTGCTTGGAAAACACTGAGACCGGCTTGCAGCCGCTCTGTTTAGCCAGGTCCTGCCTGTCTCTGAAAGTGGCTTGTCATTGCCTCCAACTCCCTTTAGAGCCTTGAACCCAGCACTTGGTCACAGCCTGATCTAAGGTGGGCTGCAACCTCAGTACCATTCAGATATATGGTGAAATGATTGAGAGCTTGGGTTTCCAAATGTGTGTTTCGGCTGAAGGTGGTCAGTCCCAGGTCAGCCAAGGCTGGTTCTTTAGAGTAATGCTGTTTTTAAACCTTTTAAAGTTTTCAGTAAGTTCCACTGCAAAGTGGGCCTTGGACTGCCCCACTTCCTAGTTGTCTGCCTTGAATCTCCGGCTTCATGCCGTGTTCAAGAAGCCCTCTGCCCCGCTGTTGCTGTTTTCCTTTTGCGTTGTGTTTTCATGCATAAAAAATATTGGAGGGGTGGGGGGAGATAAGGTTTTCAGAGTCAGTTTCTGGTCAGTAAGCAACCCTCTTCCCCGCTCCTGCATCCCCTCAGGTATCCAGCCTTGGCCAACCTGGGGCCTTCCGGGTGTTTTGAACTCCCATCACCCCTCGCCAGCACTGCTTTGATGGCAGGGGATGATAAGAGTCCAAAACACTGAGGTGGGCCCCAGGTGGGCCAAGGCTGCCTTTATGTAGCAGTTGGGGGGACGGGACAGATTGAAGCATCGGCAGGTGTGTGCCCATGCGTGCTGCTCCTTTGCCACAGAAGACGGCTCAGTTGCATCCCATAACATTTCTCTGTCTGAACCACAACTTTTGAAGCCCTAGTTGGCGTGGGAGATTTTTAAAAAATATATATTTTAAACTGTTGGCACATGGCCCCTGAGAGGGGAAGTGCAAAGAAGGGGGTCATTCCATTTACAGCCTGCCATTTGCTTGAGGAAGGACATTCCTGGTTTCTGACTTAAACAAACAGTGCTCCTTGGGTGGGACAGTTGCACCCGCCTCCTTTTCCCCCTGGTGCAGTCGTGGCCAAGGCAGCTGACCTGAATGCATTCCAGCTCTGAAGAACGAGGGAGCCGTTCCTGATGTGACCAGGCAGCACTCCAAAAGGCGGCTTGCAGAAACTAGGTTTAGGTCAGAGTTACTGCACAAGTGACTTGTGACACGAAAGACTAGTTCATGATCCAAGGCGCAGTAACTGATGCATGTTTGCTGTTCTCAGTTGTTGAGTGAATGTTGTCTTTGCAGTTGACTAGATGCCTCGGTCCTACCTGGGAAATCGTTTCCAAGTAATAAAATTACAGACATGTAGGAAACTTGTAACTGTACCTTGTGGTCTTTGGGGGCGGCTGCCAGAGTCTCCCTCCGAGGCGTCTCAAATGAACTGGAGCAGCCCTAAAATGGTGTATCTCCCCCTGCCCCAAAACCTAATAATTAACAGTAGACACTTAACCAACATTCCCTGTCCACACTTCCTTTGGACAGCGGGCAATCGAGTCAATTGAAATAAAGCCTGCTGCTCAGTTAAACACTGTTAGAACACAGCTGTTTCTCCATCACACCCCATCTTGGAGGCTCTGTTCTGATCACAAACTTCTTGCCCAGAGTTTCGTTTTACAGAGGTGACAGCGTGTCTCTCTACTGGTGAGATCACTGTTGGTTGTTTGTATGGCATTTATACTTTTCCTCCTAGGAGCTCAAGGTGGCGTACATGGTTCTCCCCATTTTATTCCCACAGCCACCCTGGGAGTGAGCTTCATGTCTGAGTGGGGATTGGAACCCTGGTCTCTACCAGGTCCTAGTCTGACACTCTCTTAACTGCTGCACCACTCAGTTTTGTATGCACGTGTTTGTTTTTGCACAGCAGAGGGAACGGGTGGCGCTGTGCTCTAAACCACTGAGCCTCTTGGGCTTGCTGACAGGAAAGTCAGCTTTTTGAATCCACATGACAGGGTGAGCTCCTGTAGCTCTGTCCCAGCTTCTGCCAGCCTAGCAGTTTAAAAGCCCACCAGTGTGACTAGATAAATAGGTACCACTGCAGCAGGAAATTAATCAGCATTTCCGTGCACTCTGGCAATCGTCACAGCGGAAGCTGTTTAGTCCTGCTGGCGACATGACCCGCCGGCTCCCTCAGCCCGAAGGGCAAGTTGAGCGCTGCACCCCATAGTTGAATTAGACTGGATTTAACAATCCAGGGGTCCATTACCTTTTTTTTGCACACCTCTAAATGAATGACGCAAGTGACTTAAATCCTTGATAAGTTAGAGAACTTCCTGGGTGATGTTCATCCCAGAACATCCTGGATCTCACGCCTTTGATCATAGAATTGTAGAGTTGGAAGGGATCCTAAGGGTCATCTAGTCCAACCCCGTGTGTCACCCACTCTGATTTCCCAAGCTCATTTGTTTTCTTGCTAGCAGTGTGTGTAAAAAGATTAAAATAGCTGGACGAGTTGAAGTGAAAATAAATGTGAGTACCAGCATCCGCAGAGACGTGCTTTAAGGGCCCAGATTAAAATGCTGCTTCCCGTTTCACCGTTGAATCTGCCCTGCCCCATTTTTAAACAGAAGCCCACGCACACGCGAGTGGAGCGTTTTCACTTGAGCTATAAAAGGAGCCCCCCAAGCGCCGGCTTCTCTGGGGACTGGCATTCAGATAAATGTCCGGCAGCTGTGCTGCCACATCTCGTTCCTGCTGCGTCTCTGCAGTGCGAGAGGAGGAGACGCTTTTCCGCTGGAGCAAACCATCCGAGTGGCCCTGTGACGCTGAGCTGGTCCGAAGGGAGGCTCAAAATACACATCAAAGGGAATGTAATCAAGGTCGTCCTAAAAACAAATAGCAACCAGTCCTTCCACAGCCCCTCTCTGCCGCAGAGAGGAACGCTGGCCCCTCGGAAGAACAGACAGCACCCATAGCTGCAGCCAGCTGAACCTAAACAATGGATTCATGACTCTGCCTTTATATGGATGAGGCCACAATCGTCTACTCCAGCCTTACCTCCCCAGACTTGGTTCCCTTCAGGGGCTTTGGAGGACAGTTCTGAGCCATGCGGCTACCTCCTCCCCGCATTGCACACCCACGTGGTGCTGAGGCTGCTGGGAATTGTAGTCTCAAAATGTCAGGAGGCTACCGCATGGGGGGTCCTGGCCTATGGAGGTCAAAGGCTGAGACTGGGCCACTTCTGCATGCAGAACTTGTCTCAGTCCCCGGCATCAACCAGATATGCTGCTCCTGATAATGGAGGTTCTATTTAGTTGTGACTCGTAGCCACTAGGGACACGGGTCGCTCTGTGGTCAAAGCCACTGAGCCTTGGGCTTGCCAATCAGAAGGTTGGTGGTTCGAATCCCCGTGACGGGGTGAACTCCTGTTGCTCAGTCCCTGCTCCTGCCAACCTAGCAGTTCAAAAGCACGTCAAAGTGCAAGTAGATAAATAGGTACCACTCTGGCGGGAAGGTAAACGGTGTTTCCGTGCGCTGCTCTGGTTGGCCAGAAGCGGCTTAGTCATGCTGGCAACATGACCTGGAAGCTGTACGCCGGCTCCCTCGGCCAATAAAGCGAGATAAACGGTCAGGGGTCCCTTTACCTAGTAGCCACTGACTGACCTCCCTTTTCCATGAATTTGTCTAGCATATTTGGGAGCCTCTGACCCATAAGAACTTTCTGGATTAGGCCTATGGTCCATCCAGGCCAAACCAGGTGCCTATTATGGGAAACACGCAAACAGGATCTGAACTCGAGTCCTTTTCCCTCTGGTGGTTTCCATCGACTGGCATTCTGAAGCATGGCTGCCTCAACAGGACACAGAATACAGCCTACATCGAAGCTTTCCAAACTTTTCATGTTGGCGACACACTTTTTAGACATGCGTCATTTCGTGACACAGCCATTCAATTTTACTAGAAAACCAGAGGTTAAACTAACCCCTGTCCAGCCCTAGGAGGAGAGTGGGGAGCATTCACACGACACACCTAGACGCCAAAGCACGAACGTGTTGCAACGTGCAGTCTGGAAAGCTCTGGCCTACATGGAAAGCGCTTTTCCATTTGCACCACCACTTTCCCCAGGAAGACCTGTTTAGCACTGAATTGGAGCAAACATCAACACACAGAAAAACAAATGCACATTTGGTCCAGTTCAGCGGTGTAGTGCAGGTTTTCGCAGGGGTTGCGGCATCTAGACTGGTGACTGGGAGCGGCCGCCAAGAGCACATAACACCGTTATGACTTACACTGGCTCCCAGTACGTTTCTGAGCACAATTCAAAGTGTTGGTGCTGACCTTTAAAGCCCTAAATGGCCTCGGTCCATTATACCTGAAGGGTATACTCCACCCCCATCGTTCTGCCCAGACACTGAGGTCCAGCTCCGAGGGCCTTCTGGTGGTTCCCTCACTGTGAGAAGCAAAGCTACAGGGAACCAGGCAGAGGGCCTTCTCGGTAGTGGCACCCGCCCTGTGGAATGCCCTCCCATCAGATGTTAAAGAACTATATGACATTTAGAAGACATTTGAAGGCAACCCTGTTTAGGGAAGTTTTTAATGTTTAAAAGACTATTGTATTTTAATATTCTGGGCGGGGTATAAATTTATTTTTATTATTTTTATTTTTATTTTTATTATTATTAATTATTATTATTATTATTATTATTATTATTATTATTATTATTATTATTATTATTATTATTATACCAGTCTAGCAGCTATACATACATGTGGTCTGCGGTGTGTCTAAAAATACAATTAAAAACCACCCCATATCTATCTGCAGCAGTCCACCAAGTGAGCCCTAGGTGGGGGTGCAGGGGGGCCCACGCTTACTGGTAGAGGAATTTCAGACCAGACAGGTCTCTTCCAGGAGATGCCACCAGAGAATGAGCCTGGTCCTTTCTGCCTGCGAAGGAGTTGCTCTTAACACAGCGTGGCTCTTCCTCTCCATCTCTTAATGTGCTTAATGTGGCCTCCTGTGTGGACTAGTTGATACTGGGATGGGCAGTGATGGACGTAAAGGAGCGTCTCTTCCCAGCCCCACCGGGTCCGTGCGGAGAGGGGCATTTTCAAACACGCTTCAGGGAGCAGCAGGGACAATTACAAGCAATGATGGGAAAAATACAAAACTATAATAATAGTATTATAGATTAATAGTATTATAGATACACTTCAAAGGCCCATATTTAATGAATATGGGTCTTTGAAGTGTATCTATAATTTTACTATTTACATTCATTTGTTGTCCCATAAAATAATTTGGCTAGGTTATGTACGTCATTTATCATTCATATAACCCTTTGTTGCAAATGATAAATGACGTGCATAACCTAGACAAATTATTTTGTAGGACAACTAGTATATATAAATTATAATATGTTAAAAGATGCTTCAAAGGCCAGATTTCATTGTAAGGGTTTTTGATGAGTCACTATAAAAAAGGGAAAGCAAGTATAAACTCAGATTACTTAGCATAAGATTCTTTTTGCTCAGTCCTTTTCCATCTTGATGTGTCTTTCTACTTTCTGCTGCTGCTGCTGTCAAGGCAAGAGCAGGGGCTTCACTTGCCAGCGCTCTGTGCCTAATATTCCTGGAGAGGGGTTGAGAGGACCAGCCGGCAGTCTTGACTCCACCTGCCTTCCCAAACCAGGTCAAGCCAGACTACTGGGGAGAAAGAGAGATGGGCCAGGCAGAGGGCCTTCTCGGTGGTGGCACCCGCCCTGTGGAACACCCTCCCGTGAGATGTCAAGGAAATAAAACCATCTGACTTTTAGAAGACATCTGAAGGCAGCCCTGTTTAGAGACGTTTTTTAATTATATTATTATTAGGGACACAGTTGCTAAGTGGCTGGCTGTGGATGGTTGGGGCTGCTTTGGTTCCTGGCCTCACTCTGGAGCTGCCAGGCGGGTAGCAATGCAGGATTCGAGCATCCTTTTCTCACAGTACTTGACCAGATGCCTCCGTGGGGAACCCGAAAGCAGGATCCGAGCCTAAGAGCCCTCTCCAATTCTGCGGCTCCCAGCAACTGCTGTTCAGACGCTCTGCTACCTCTTCTATTTTATATATAATATTTTATTAATTTCCCAAAAATGACAAAAATGAAAAACAACAATAGTACATAGCATAAAGAAAAAAGAAAAGTATTGACTTCCTCCTAGTCCCTTCCCTGGTGCCATTGTTTATCATCATACCGCATGTCCATTTCAAATTAAAAAATCATTGAAATTACTTATTGTCCATTCATAATATCATTACAAGTATTTCTACAATCCTGCCAATGTATACATCGCCTCTGTATATATGCAATAAAGTCCTTCCAATCTTCTTTAAATTCACTGTTGTCTCTTCCTCTTAGTTTCAATGTCAATTTTGCCATTTCAGCATATTCTATTAATTCAACTTGCCAGACTTATTTAGCTGGGACACCTCCTTTCCAATGTTGTGCTAGCAATATTCGTGCGACTGTAGTTGCGTACTTAAATACATCCTTTTGTGGTCCTGGTACAGTGGTACCTTGGGTTACATGCACTTCAGGTTACATACGCTTCAGGTTACAGACTCCACCAACCCAGAAATAGTACCTCGGGTTAAGAACTTTGCTTCAGGATGAGAACAGAAATTGTGCTCCGGCGGTGCGGCAGCAGCAGGAGGCCCCATTAGCTAAAGTGGTGCTTCATGTTAAGAACAATTTCAGGTTAAGAACGGACCACTGGAACGAATTACCGTATTTTTCGCTCTATAGGACGCACTTTTTCCCCTTCAAAAATGAAGGGGAAATGTGTGTGCGTCCTATGGAGCGAAGACACCATAGCCCCGCGACCCTCTCCCAGCTGGAGAGGTGATGCGCGGCTATGGCAGGAACCTCTACAGCCCCGTGTCACCTCTCCAGCCGGGAGAGCGCACGCGGGGCTAAAGCAGCCTCCCGCGACCCTCTCCCAGTTGGAGAGGTGACGCGCGGCTATAGAGGCTCCTGCCATAGCTGTGTGTCACCTCTCCAGCTGGGAGAGGGTCGCAGGAGGCTGCTTTAGTGCGCGGGGCTCTCCGCTGCGCCTTTCCGCTGCTCCCTGACCTGCTCTTTGGGGCTGGTGGTGGGCAGGTCGAAAGGAACCTGAAGCCTGGAGAGCGAGAGGGGTCAGTGCACACCGACCCCTCACGCTCTCCAGGCTTCCAAGGTAGCCGCCTGAAACAGCACCTTAAACGGCACCTTGTTTTAGAGCGGGAAAACAAGAGGGGGAAAGTTCTCCCCCTCTCTGTGCAGCGCCTCCTGCCGCTTCACTGAAGGGGCGCTGGGCAGAGAGGGGGAGAATTTTTTTTTCTTGTTCTCCCCCCTCTAAAACAAAGTGCGTCCTATTGTCCGGTGCGTCCTATCGTGCGAAAAATACGGTAAGTACTTAACCCGAGGTACCACTGTATATCCATCCCTGTTATGCCTAATTGGAAAGCTTCTGGTGTTCAGAAGCATTGCTACCTCTGAGCATGGAGTCAGACCAGGGCCCTGTCACGGTCCGGTTCACGGGCGATCGAAGTCCTGGCAGGGGACGTCAGGACCGGGGGCAAGATTGTCCAGAAGCCAGGAAGCCAAGAGTCCGAGGGTCAGAGAGCCGGGAGTCAGGAAGCCGAGGTTCAAGGATCAAGAAGCAGGGAGTCACGAAGTCAGGGGTCCGAGGGTCAGGAAGCAAGGAGCCAAGAAGTCAAGGGTCCGAGGATCAAGAAGCAAGGAGTCACGAAGTCTGGGGTCCGAGGGTCAGGAAGCAAGGAGTCACGAAGTCAGGGGTCCGAGGGTCAGGAAGCAAGGAGTCACGAAGTCAGGGGTCCGAGGGTCAGGAAGCAAGAAGCCCAAGGCAGGAAACGTGTTGCTGTGGCAAAAAGCCGAAGGGAAATGCTGACCTTATATCCCTTCCCGGCTCTTGCCACCAGGTGCTGTGAGTTACCAAGCGGACTCACCTGTGCGGCCACACCTTGCCTCTCCAGAACAAACTTAGGAAGGCCCCAGTCCTGCGGAGCCCTACTGGTCACAGGGCCTGGCTCCTGCATGCACACCTGACAGGCCCTCCTGGCTAGGAGCCCCCCATGGCCCTCTCCCGAACCTGACAGCCCTGTGGAGTTGATACCTGGAGGGAACTGCCTCCCGCTGCCTCTCTCTGGCTTTCCTAGGGGGAGGCGGCAGGGCAAGCGAAAGTGTGAGCTCCCGAATTCCTGAGCTGGGATCACTCAGTGCAGAGGTGAACTCAAACCCTCATTCTCAGCCTCCCTGTGAAGTCCTGCCGGGATGTGGGTTGAATATGGGGCGAAGGAGGCCAAGGGAGATGTGCGGGTGATGGAGGAGGAATCTCCTTCCATAGATCTCCCTCTGGCCCCAGCGGCTGGCTTGGCATCCTGGCCTCTCCCCGGCAGGTGGCAGCAAAGCTCTGCGGGCAAACGCAGCTGGGAATTCAAACCTTTGCAGCAGATCAGACCCTCCTCGGCCAGGACCTGCGTTAAGGCAGCCAGCAAAGCAATGCAGGGGGGAGGGCGCAGAGTGAGTGCGCGGCTGAGAACACTTTCTTTGCACAGAAGAGGCGGCAGCTGGTGGCTGTGCTCTGTGGCTGGAGGCAGCGGTGCTTGGCGTTAGCAGAAACCCACAGGAGAGGAGAACTGCTCTGGGGCTCAGCTCCTGCTTGCGGGTTTCCCACTGGGGCCTCTGCTTGGCCGCTGGGAGAACAGGATGCTGGACTCAAAGGGCAAGTGGCCTGGTCCAGAAGGCCCATCTTATGCCCCTGAAGGAGTTGGAGGGGCAGGTCTGCATGCCCTCCTTCCTGGTGTTGACGTGCTATTCAAGTCCCAGTTGGGCCAGGGATGCCCTTCTTTCTCTGTCAACAGAAGGAGGGGAGGGAGATCAGGGAGAGAGAGAGAGAGAGAGAGAGAGAGAGAGAGAGAGAGAGAGAAGGAGGTTCTGTCTGGCTGAGGTTTCGCCTCTGTTCTAAAAAAGGAGGTCATTCCTCTTTCTGTCTGCAGCAGACGGAGATATTTCTGGGAACAGCACAAGCTCTGGGCTTCAACGGCAAGTTCCTTGCCTCCACCTCAGGATCTAAAGGGGATTCAGACCTGCTTTGGGAAGCCAGTTCAATAACCCCTCCCTGCCCACAGACTGTCTGGCCAGAGTGGTGCATGCTCTGGTTATCTTCCGCTTGGACTACTGCAATGCGCTCTATGTGGGGCTACCTTTGAAGGTGACCCGGAAACTGCAATTAATCCAGAATGTGGCAGCTAAACTGGTGACTGGGAGCGGCCGCCAAGACCACATAACACTGGTCCTGAAAGACCTACCTTGGCTCCCAGTATGTTTCCGGGCACAATGCAAAGTTTTGGTGCTGACCTTGAAAGCCCTAAACAGCCTCGGTCCAGCCTCGTCTCCACCCTCATCCTTCTGCCCGGATGCTGAGGTCCAGCTCCAAGGGCCTTCTGGCGGATCCCTCACTGTGAGAAGCAAAGCTACAGGGAACCAGGCAGAGGGCCTTCTCGGTGGTGGCGCCCGCCCTGTGGAACGCCCTCCCACCAGATGTCAAAGATATAAACAACTATCTGACATTTAGAAAACATCTGAAGGCAGCCCTGTTCAGGGAAACTTTTAATGTGTGACATTTTGATGTATTTTTAATCTTTGTTGGAAGCTGCCCAGAGTGGCTGGGGAAACCCAGCCAGATGGGCAGGGTACAAATAAATTATTATTATTATTATTATTATTATTATTATTATTATTATTATTATTACTAAATGAGGAACCGAGGCAGGCCAAATTCCATGGGATAGGAGTTTTAGAACTGCGCTATCCAGAAGTTGTTCATGCTTGCCTTCGAAGGCAGGAGCTGACCCCCTCAAGTCAGTCGTTCTTTAGCTGAGAGCCAAACATGGGACCTTCTGCATCCCAGAAGCTTTTGTCAACCTTTGCCGCTCTCCCCCCCCCCCAAGTCTTGCTACCCTCATAATCTGCCTCTCGCTTCACTGGAATCGGCACCCTCTCCCTGCGTCCATCAACCACGAGGGCTTCATTCCTCCTCCTCTATGTTCTCCTCCCCAACTCAGCTGAGACTCTTCTGCAATTCTCCTCTACCATCCTTACAGCACTTTCCCAAATCTTGGCCATCTAAGGAAGGCTCTGTTGTCTTTTTCCATGGAGTTTTCTTGGCAGGGATACTGGAGTGGCTTGCTGGTTCCTCCTCCAGGTGGATCACGTTTGGTCAAAACTCTCCACTAGGACCTGTCCATCTTGGGTGGCCCTGCATGGCATAGCTCATAGCTTCTCCGAGTTATTCAAACCCCTTTGCCATGGCAAGGCAGGAAATCAGCCCTGAGTGCT
Source organism: Podarcis bocagei (assembly GCF_964188305.1). Classification (NCBI taxonomy): domain Eukaryota; kingdom Metazoa; phylum Chordata; class Lepidosauria; order Squamata; family Lacertidae; genus Podarcis; species Podarcis bocagei. The sequence goes on along the minus strand of NC_138125.1, from coordinate 1,677,483 downwards.
CACTGGAAGGGCAGATCCTGAAGCTGAGGCTCCAAGACTTTGGCCACCTCATGAGAAGAGAAGACTCCCTGGAAAAGACCCTGATGTTGGGAAAGATGGAGGGCACAAGGAGAAGGGGACGACAGAGGACGAGATGGTTGGACAGTGTTCTCGAAGCTACCAGCATGAGTTTGACCAAACTGCAGGAGGCAGTGGAAGACAGGAGTGCCTGGTCTGCTCTGGTCCAGGGGGTCACGACTGAACGGACACGACTAAATGACTAAACAACAACAACAAGGAATGCTCTAGTCCTCATTCATTTTCCTAAATGGGTGAGGAACCTAAACCTTGTGTCCCATTGGGGCCTAGTCGCTTCCAGAACCATAGAATCATAGACTTGTCAGAAGGGACCCCGAGAGTCATCTAGTCCACCCCTTGCAGGAATCTTTACTAAACACCCCTGACAGAAGGACGGGAGAGAAATTTTATCATGAATCCAACTACCTGAAACAATACGTGAACCCAACCACAGATGTGCCAGAGTTCTCCACCCGTTCCTGCCTGGACCCAGGTCCTTCCGCAGGTGAGTAAGGTCTCCTCCCACCCGGATGAACCTGGACGTTGAATCGGTTACTTCAGCTGAGCCTGGAGGCAGCGGCCGAGGTCTCCGACATGGGTTTAGGAACATCCACACATGCACACACACTTGGCATGCACGGAGGACAGATTAATGCTTATCTCCGGCAGCCCTTTGTTGTCTCGCTTGCTCTCAAAGGCCTCGGCAACAAAGCGCAGGCAGTTTACTTACACCGGCCAATTTGTTCCCTGTTATCGTATCTCTGGCTGCATAAGCTCTTTACAGGGAGCGAGAGGTGGAGCAGCATGGCTGCTTTCGCCTACCTGCCTCGGAGGGATTTGCGGCAACGAGAACCCAGCCGTGCCGGAAACACTCAGGTCTGGGATCCGGCAGGCATGTGGGGGAACCCACAAGCAGGATCCAAGCACAGCCCTCTCCCCTCCTGTGGTCTCCAGCGACTGAGATTTCAGAAACATTTACAGCCTCCAGCCGCAAGGGCAGAGCACAGCCATTCCGGAAGGCCATCCTCATTGGAGAAAAGGCAAGATATAAAATAAATAAAGAAAGAAACAAATGAGGAAAGTAGTAGTGCCTCTCTCCAGAGGTGGCAGATAAAGGACGACATCCGCCTGCTTCCGTTTCTCCATCTGCAAAGAAGGGAGACAGAAAGGATGAAATGAGTGGCGTTTTCTTCCTCAGAGGGGTGTTAGAAGAACTAATTTGTTCATGCTTGCGAAACACTTTGAAGATGGAGAGCGCTGTGACTTATCGTGGCTTGCTGTTGGTTTTCTTTAAAAAGCCTATTACAAATGAGGGCAGAGTTTTCTCATTCGGGAAGGAAAAGGCGGGTGTTGTGTGGTTATTCCACACCCACCCACACCCACCCACAATTTCTTAGTCAAGCACAGCAAAGTCTTTTTAGAGCCTCAGGAGCAGGGACCCAGCACCCAGAGATGGCCGAAGGGTTCTCTGGACGAAGGCACCTCCCATTAAGTTTGAGAAGTGGGGGTAACAAGGCTGCCGACCATCCTGGGAGGGGCAAAGGCTTCTCTTCCAAACCACCCCTGCCCCATCATCGCCACCACTGGGCAACTGTGGAGGGGCAAGTTTAGCGTCATGGTGGAAGTTTATAAAATCTGGAGCAGCAGCAAAAAAAGGAAGCTTGCTCCATATCCCATGTGGCAGTCCTTTAGATATTTGAAGATGAGCATCATGTCACCCGTCAGTCTTCTCTCTTTTCCAGGCTGAAACCCCCCCCAACTCCTTCAACCGTTCCTCATCAGGCTTGGTTTCCAGAGCCTTGATCATCTTGGTCACCCCTTCCAGCTGGTCAACACCCCTTCTTAAACTGCGACACCCAGAATTGGACATGGTATTCCAGGTGTGGTCTGACCAAGGCAGAAGAGAGTGGGACTATGACTTCCCTTGACATGGATGCTGGGCTTCTGTGACGCAGCTGAGAATTGCATTAGGTATTTTATTTTATTTTATTTTTGCTACTACATCAAAAAATGGTACTTACCTGCCTACCTACCTGCCTGACTCTCTCTCTGTTAATCTGAGAGGTAGATGGCAAGAGGGATTCTGGCAAATGCTGCCTTTTCATGGTATTTAAGGCAGAATTATGGGCCTTGTGCTGAGCAGAAAGGCAGCCGTATGAGGATATGCTGGAAATCACAGCAGAGATCCGAGGCTTTGGAGTTCCCTGTTTCTGGAGCAGACGAGAGCCCTGAAGAAGGATGGATTTCGGGTGCTCAAGCGCCACCCGCTAATTTCCATTTAATATGCAGAATTGCTCTGATAAACTCTGACCGACTTTCAGCCCATCCATTATTCATCCACCGGTCCTTGAAACAAACCGCTTTTGACTTGATCGGCCGCGCTTCTTTCTTGTGAAATCATCGCTAAAAATGTCACCAGAGCCTAGCAGGTAAAATCACAGCTGGGACAGGCATTGCATCAGCAGCTGAACTGGGCTTGAGGGGAGCAGGATGGGGCAGAGCTGAAGTCACAGCAGTGGGAATGAACATGGAAGAACCTAAGGAGAGCTTGCTGGGACAAGTCCAGGGCCCATCTAGTCCTGTTCTCACAGTGGCTGAACAGTTGTCCATTATGGGAAACTAAGCAGAACCCAACTCTTCCCACCTGTGATTTTCAGCAACCGGTAGAATCATAGAATCATAGAAGCATAGAATCATAGAGTTGGAAGAGACCACAAGGGCCATCGAGTCCAACCCCCTGCCAAGCAGGAAACACCATCAGAGCACTCCTGACATATGGTTGTCAAGCCTCTGCTTAAAGACCTCCAAAGTAGGAGACTCCACCACACTCCTTGGCAGCAAATTCCACTGTCAAACAGCTCTTACTGTCAGGAAGTTCTTCCTAATGTTTAGGTGGAATCTTCTTTCTTGTAGTTTGGATCCATTGCTCCGTGTCCGCTTCTCTGGAGCAGCAGAAAACAACCTTTCTCCCTCCTCTATGTGACATCCTTTTATATATTTGAACATGGCTATCATATCACCCCTTAACCTCCTCTTCTCCAGGCTAAACATGCCCAGCTCCCTTAGCCGTTCCTCATAAGGCATCGTTTCCAGGCCTTTGACCATTTTGGTTGCCCTCCTCTGGACACGTTCCAGTTTGTCAGTATCCTTCTTGAACTGTGGTGCCCAGAACTGGACACAGTACTCCAGGTGAGGTATTTGAAATTATCGCTGCCTCTGACTGGTGGTGTGGGATGCCCTCCAATCAGCTTCAGCATATGGCCCAGCTGTGCTCCATCTGGACCTATAAAACAAGGACCAACTCTCCTCATCTGAACCAACGCAGACCCTGAGAGCATCCTCTGAGGTCCATCTTTGTGTGCCTCTTCCATGAGAGGTCCGGTGGGTTGCAATACGAGAACAGGGCCTTCTCTGCAGTGGCTCCCCATTTGTGGCATGCTCTCACCAGGGAGGTTTGCCTGGTGCCTTCCTTAAACACTTTTAGGTGCTAGGCAAAAACATTTCTCTTTCACAAGGCCATTCGCTGGTTGACATGCTATGTTTGCGGGAAGGAGGGTTATTGGTTTGTTCTTGTTCTTGTTTTTATTAAGGATTTTGCGTTTTGGTTTTGTATTTTCAATTTGTAAACTGCCATGTGTTCTTCAGATGAAGGATGGTATAAAAATTAGTAAACAACAACAAGCAGAGACATCACCTTGGTTTATTAAGTGTTTTAAATTTGTTGTTATTCGCCCTGAGCCCGGTTTTCTGAACTGGGAAGGGTGGGGTATAAATAAAAAAATATTATTTATTACTATTATTATTACAAATCTTTAAAAAAACCAGGTTCCCTTTTGGGGAGCCGGAATTGGCCCTGCGTTCAATGCCTGTTTCCAATCCTTTTAGGCACTGGGGGGGGGACCTAAAAGGCCCCCGTGAAACAGGATTCCGCCTCTCCCTCCTGTTGGCATTTAAAAAGGCCACTTTGCACAAATTCCGCAGCCTGGTGGGGTCCCTATTACGGAAGCGCCGCGGAGAGAGCCTGCTGGGATTCCTTCTCTGAGAGGTCCAGGCAACTCTTTGCAAAGGAAAGAAGCAGCAGGGAGGGCGCAGCCTTCTCTGCCAGCGGAAAGCCAGTTAATGAGGAACCTCCATCTCTCATCTCCTGGCACCCTGGACGGGGGAAGAGCGAGCTGGCATATAACTGGTGGCCAAAGGAGAGCCGCTCACAGCTAATGAGCTGCCTGCATGAGCTGCGCCCACCTTGGCATGGAGAGGGATCCCTTGAGCATTTGCAGGCACCGGCAGCGGCTGAGCCAACAGGAACAAGGGGCTCGGGCTGCTCTCGCGCCAGCCGGCAGCACCTGCCAACGTTTGAGAATTCAGATGGTTGAGATGCTGGTTTGCTGCTCCACACAACTGATCTTGGATTTCCTCATCCTCCGTCTGTCCGCGCTGCTTGAGTAACAGTGGAAGCAGCAATGCTCCACAGTTGCAATCGTAACATCATAGAATTGTAGAGCTGCTTGGAAGGGACCCCGAGGGACATCTAGTCCAACCCCCTGCAGTGCAAGAAATAACAACTGTTAATTGTAATAATAGCAATGACAAACCTAGACAGCATCTTAAAAAGCAGAGACATCACCTTGCCAACAAAGGTCCGTATAGTTCAAGCTCTGGTTTTCCCCGTAGTGATGTATGGAAGTGAGAGCTGGACCATCAAGAAGGCAGATCGCCGAAGAATTGATGCTTTTGAATTCTGGTGCTTGAGGAGACTCTTGAGAGTCCCGTGGACTGCAAGAAGATCAAACACATCCATTCTGAAGGAAACCAGCCCTGAGTGCTCACTGGAAGGACAGATTGTGAAGTTGAGGCTCCAAGACTTTGGCCACCTCATGAGAAGAGAAGACTCCCTGGAAAAGACCCTGATGTTGGGAAAGATGGAGGGCACAAGGAGAAGGGGACGACAGAGGACGAGATGGTGGGACAGTGTTCTCGAAGCTACCAGCATGAGTTTGACCAAACTGCGGGAGGCAGTGGAAGACAGGAGTGCCTGGCGTGCTCTGCTCCAGGGGGTCACGAAGAGTCGGACACAACTAAATGACTAAACAGCAACAACAGCAATTATAATAATAATATATTTTTATGCCACCCACTTGACTGGGTTGCCCCAGCCACTCTGGGTGACTTGAGGAAACTCGTTGCTTAAATTTCTTACTAACTGATGCCATTACTTCCTAACGTTGATTTATGATTGCAAGGTGAATTTGCAGGATTAGCAGGACATGCCTTCATGTAGTGAAACTGACACTTTTATAGCACTGCTTGACACTGCAAGAAGGTAAAATGAAAATTCCTGGGTTTTCTGAGACCAGTTTATGTGCTTTTTTAAAAACTATCAATTCTTTATTGATTAAAAGTTTTGCATGTCTATACAAACATTATGTACTATCTCTTAACAGGAAAAAAGTATATAAAATAGAAAATTTATAAAGAAATAAAGAAGTAACAAAGATAAGAAACAAAGAAATCAAATTTAAAAAGAGACAAAGTTATTTATGTGCTTTTACATCAGACGTAGATTTCCCAAGCTAAATGTTGTCCAACCACAAAAAATTAGCAGTTTTGAATTCCCCACATCCAAACATATATTTTAAGACCCCTCGCTGAAGAAATTTGCAAATATTAAGCTTCACCCCCTGAAATGCCATGTTCTAATGCAGGAATCTCAACTGAAACCTCCGTCAAATCATCTCGTTCAATGCGTCTGAATGCCATTTGCTGGGGAAACCCGAAAGCTCAGATCTCACTTGTGGGTTTCCAACAATCGGCATCTGGTTGGCCCCTGTGAGAAGAGGATTCTGGGCTGGACGGACCCTTGGCCTGATCCAGCGGCTGCCTCTTCTGTAACTAGCCACTTTCTCCCCACCTGGCATCCTTCATGTTGGACACCATCTAAAGCGGACGCCAAACATCTAAGAGCGAGCTCCCCATGCAATGTTCCACATAGCTGGCAGCTCATTTGAGCCAGGCCTTTCCAGCTGTGCTTTGCAGGGGGCTGGACTAGATGCCCTTTGGGCTCCCCCCAACTCTATGGTTCTATGTCTAGGCACGCAAGAGAAGTTGCCACACTGGTCCAGGCCCTGGGCCCATGTGAGACGTCTCCGTTTCCATGAGACGCTGGCCAGATGGTCAAGCTCAACACATGCCATCCTAGTGTACTGGAAGAAGCAAAGATCACCCGTGTCGAAGCAATGATTCTTCAACATCAGCTTTGTTGGACTGGTCATGTTGTGTGGATGCCTGATGATCGTCTTCCAAAGCAGCTACTCTATTCCGAACTTAAAATGGAAACCATAATGCTGGTGGTCAACAAAAGAGGTTTACAGACTGTCTCAAGGCAAATTCTTAAAAATGTAGTATAAACACCAATAATTGGGAAACATTTGCCTGCGAGCGCTCCAGCTGGAGAACAGCCTTGACCAAAGGTGTCATGGGCTTTGAAGACACTCAAACTCAGGATGCAAAGGAGAAACGTGCTAAGAGGAAGGCACACTTGGCAAACCCTCACCATTTTTAAGAGTTGGTGCTGACCTTTGAAGCCCTAAACAGCCTTGGTCCAGTATATCTGAAGGAGCGTCTCCACCCCCATCGTTCTACCTGGACACTGAGGTCCAGCGCCAAGGGCCTTCTGGCGGTTCCCTCATTGCGAGAAGCCAAGTTACAGGGAACCAGGCAGAGGGCCTTCTCGGTAGTGGCACCCGCCCTGTGGAACACTGTCCCATCAGATCTCAAAGAGAAAAACCACTACCAGACTTTTAGAAGACATCTGAAGGCAGCCCTGTTTAGGGAAGCTTTTAATGTTTAACGGACTATTGTATTTTAATATTTTGTTAGAAGCCACCCAGAGTGGCTGGGGAAACCCAGCCAGATGGGCAGGGTATAAATAATAAATTATGATGATGATGATGATCATCATCATCTCCTGCCCGGAAACCAATGTCCCCACTGTGGAAGGATGTGTGGATCCAGAATTGGCCTCCACAGTCACCTACAAACTCACTGTTAAAACCGCGTTTATGGAAGACAATCTTACTTGGCTACAAGTGATCGCCAAAGAAGAAGCTTTACGTTGAGGCCCAGGCATCGTCCTGTGGGCGATGGTCTTTCTCTGCACTGAGCATGAGGACCCTGGAGGCTTCCTGCCTGATGAGGGAAAGGGGGTGCAAGGAGAGAAGGATCTGTCTCCCTCCTCCTGCCAGGCCAGCTAGATGCCTCCAGGAAGCCCACAAGCCAGAAGCAGGACAGCTGTCCCTAGGAGGAAGGGGGTCCATCTTCTGAGGCTTGAAGAATTCGTAAGCAGGCTGGATTCCCTCCTGAAATTCAAAATTAGCCACATAATCGTTATTTAAAGGTTACCAAATTATTGACTGGAAACCCCCTTTTTTAAAAAGCAGCAGCTAAAAAGCACATGAATAATGGGTCCTCTCCAACTGAATCATTATTCTCAGAGTAGAATGAACTTAAGGTAGCCCAGTCCATGGACTTCAGTGGGTTTACTCTGAATACAATGGAAAACTCCACAATGTTTTATTTTCATTTTCAGATTGGATCTAACATATCACCTTGGCTGCCTGTTGAATACTGACATTATAAGCTTAGTTTTGCAAAAGGTATTGTTTGTATATTTTATATATGGACACAAACAGAACCCTGCACCTGTGTACCTGACTTTTCTTCCTTTCCTTTTTGGCTAGAGAACACGTACAACTTTCTCTGCAGCCTGAGATGACTTTTTAAAATAATCTCATTCAACTGGAAGCAACTTGTTTCTTTGCAACATCCCCTGCCGTCCCAAAGGCCACTGATCCACACGGAATAATCCGCAGCAAAGTCTCTTCTGCGCAGGGGTCCTTGTGTCAGTCCTGGCCTTTTGACGAGCCGCCCGGCTCTTTTCACTGGAAAATGTCGGGAAGATATGGAGGCGGCCATTTCCCGTCAAAACGGAACAAGGGAGGGCACGGAGCTCCTCCGGTTTCTATGGCAACTGGCCTAAATGAACACCTCGTTGAAAAAAACGGATGATCAAAATCGGGGAAGAAGGAGATTCGCATCTGCAGGCACAAAAGTCAAAGGAGGAGCAGCTTGGAGGGAGGAAGACCTTTCATTGCCTACAGACAGCCACCTAATCTTAAACAACTCCTAACCCACAATAATACTACAACCAGACTTAACACGGACACTGGCACCAGAGCCTGCAATAAACCCAGATGCCAACTTTGCTGCCACATACACCCGGACAACACCATTACTGGCCCCAACAACATCACACATACCATCTCGGGACTATTTAATTGCTCATCGTCTAACATTGTGTATGCCATCAAATGCCAACAGTGTCCTTCAGCTCTCTATATTGGACAAACAGGCCAAACCTTACGCCAAAGAATAAACGGACATAAATCTGACATCAAGAATCACAAAACAGAGAAACCAGTAGCAGAACACTTCAATCTCCCAGGACATTCTATACAAGATCTCAAAGTAGCTGTTTTACTACAAAGGAATTTCAGAAATAGACTGGAAAGAGAAGCTGCTGAATTGCAACTCATTACCAAACTTAAAACCATGGAGAGACCTGGTCTGAACAGAGACATTGGATTCTTATCTCATTATACATGACTAAGCCATTTCTCACCTTCTCACCCCTTGCCTTTTCCTGTAAGACCTATTACAGTCGTTAAGAGTCGTCAACAGGCTCATCTCAGCTATCTGCCAATCTCCAATTCCCACCACCCTTCTGAGTAATACCCCTCCCCACCTTCTCACTATATAGAAGGGTCTGGCTACTTCTGTTTCAGTGTATCTGAAGAAGTGTGCATGCACACGAAAGCTCATACCAAGAACTAACTTAGTTGGTCTTTAAGGTGCTACTGGAAGGAATTTTTTTATTTCTAGAGTGAACATGTTTACACATGGGGAGGAATGTTTGTCCAGCCAGCAGGTAAACTTCCTGTTTCCTTCTGGGCTGGGACAGACTTCCTCTGCATGTGACTAGAGGTGGGTGTGGCCTCACCTGTGCAGGTAATGACAAAAAGCACAGGGCAGGGCAGCCATTTCTCTCTCTCTTTGACTACATGCACCCTGGAAGACAGCTGCTCTGGGAGGCCTGCAAGGAGTTGGGAGCCCGGTCCTTACATGGCAGATTGCCATCTCTCTCCCCCCCCATATCATTGCAGCCATGGGGTTGGACTCATAGCTGTCAAGTGCCCCTTATTTGAAGGGACAGTCCCTTATTCCAGCGCCATGTCCCGCTGCTGTCCCTTATTGATGGATGTCCCTCAAATGATGTCCCTTAAATTTCAAAGGAAGCAGCTCCTCTCCTTCCCTCCCTGCCGGCCAGGGAGGAGGGAGGCTCCAAATGTGTTGCTTGGCTGTGTTGCTCACCCAATAAGAAGTCTAAGAACGACTGGGGGGTGGAGCTTGCATGCCTTGTGTGTGGCTAGTTAATGCAAGCTGAGGGGGTTTTTGAATGCTGGACGCCATTTTGTTGCACCTGCTGCTGCAAACTTTGCAGTGCAAAGCCAGGCCAGGGAGCCATCTTAAGTTGAGGCTGCATAGGCCTTGTGGTGCATGTGATTCAGATTCTATTCAGTTGAACCTCTGCTTACAAAGTTGGTTGGACAGTGTTCTCGAAGCTACCAGCATGAGTTTGACCAGACTGCAGGAGGACAGGAAGACTGGAGTGCCTGGAACAGGTGAGGCTGCAGGTCCCTTATTTTCAAGGCTGCTGGTCCCTTATTTTTCAAATCTGTAAGTTGACAGCTATGGTTGGACTAGGTGCCCCTATGACTCCATGACCACTCTCTGCAACTTGCTCAGAGCGCATCTTCTCTGCCTGAGCCGAAATGAAGTTTCCTCCGTTCGCCAGGAGGAGGGAGGGCTGGCCTCACAGAGCAGGGACAAATCTCCTTTCAAAGGGCCTTTTGTCCCGAGCGAATGAGAAAACCCCATTTAAAGGGGAATGGCAGGTAGGAGGAAGGAAGAGATAATGCCGTTTCAAGGCGAGGTGCCACAGCGAGGAGTCAAGAAGCACTTTTTAAGCTTGAGCAGAATTTCGCCTCTTTAGGAATGTCTCCGTGTCAAATGATTTTCATTTCCCCAAAGAGCACTCGAAAAGAAGGGGATTGGATTCCTCCTCAGAAACACTGCCCTTTGCGAGAACAGGGCGCTGTTCCCCCCTTTTCTTCTGCTTTCAAATCAAGAACAAGCCATGCCGAAGCGACTTCTGCAAAAAGGAAGAGGGAAAAAAACATGTTCTTCCCCGATGCCTGTCCTGACCTGTGCGGAGGCGCAAAGGGAGATGAATGGTGGCTCAACTTTAGCTAAAACTTTCTCACTCTTTCCCTTTTTGAAAAAATGGGTTGTGTCCTCAGCAGGAGAATTCTGCTCTTTCTCCACAGAGAAGCGTCGGCATATCTCTCCCTGTTTGCCTGGGAGTGTGAGCATCCTGGGAGGAAAAGGAGCCTTTCCTGGGGGGGGGAACAACGACACCCGCCCACCTTTTAAGCTAAGTGCTTTTGGGGGGAGGAGCAGCGCAATCTGCAGTTGAAAGAAATGTCCTGTGAGATTTCAAGGCATGCACCGTGCAAGTGGTGATTTCTGAAGTGCTCAAGGCAATTTGCACAGCATCTGGAGTAAGCCTTTGCAGGTGAGTTGCAGCACTGCTGTGGCTGTAGAGACCGATATGGGAAGACATGTTTCATTGCAGCTGGGGCAGATGGAGGCAGCTGGTTGTGTTACTGCAGATGCACCGGGGCATTCCTTCTCTCTGCGCTCCTCCCAGCGGTCATTCCTCCTCTGGTCACTGCTGTGGATGCCCAACCTGACTGTTGGTCTCTGGGCACTGCTGTCTTCTGCAAGGGACTCCCCACACGGCAGAGTTGGTGTTGCCAGCCTTCACGCCACGCTTGGAGTCATCTTTGTGCCACATGGTTGCTCTGCCAACGGGCCTGGTGCCTGAAGCCAGCTCCCCAGAGAACACGTCCTGGGGGGATCCTGCCATCTTCCATTCTGCATAGCTGTCAATGTTTTCCCATTTTTAAAAGGGAAATTTCCTTATTCCAAATAGGATTCCTCGCAAGAAAAGGGAAAAGTTGACGACAGCAATGCATTCTGTGTATATGACCAAGCCCGTGTATATGTCTCTGGGACAGGAGTGCAAACCTGCTACGATTTCAAACACCCTTGATCACTAATCCACACAATAGCCCTTTGAGGCTGCTGCTGTCTTCATTGTACAGAGATGGCCGGGGGGGGGGGGGACAGAGTCGAAGCTGAGAGCCTATGGCTGGCCGAAGGATGCCCAGTTTGTGGCTCAGCTGAGGTATGAAGCAGGAGGAACTTCAAGTTCGTAGCTCAAGCTTTTCACCACTCAAGATAAAATGAAGCTCCTGGTGGCACATGAATGTTTTGATGACTGCAGACTGGAGGGATGATTTGCATGTGTGAATGAACTAACACGGATCTAACACCCAAAGACAGAACTTCCACTGCACTGCAAGGGGCTGGAGTAAATGACCAAATAAACCCAGCATAAACCCTAGGGACTCAGGTGGCAAAAGGGACGTGGGTGGTGCTGTGGGTTAAACCACAGAGCCTAGGACTTGCCAATCAGAAGGTTACGACGGGGTGAGCTCCCATTGCTCGGTCCCTGCTCCTGCCAACCTAGCAGTTTGAAAGCACGTCAAAGTGCAAGTAGATAAATAGGTACCACTCCAGCGGGAAGGTAAAAGGCGTTTCCGTGCGCTGCTCTGGTTCGCCAGAAGCGTCTTAGTCATGCTGGCCACCTGACCCAGAAGCTGTACGCCAGCTCCCTCGGCCAATAAAGCGAGATGAGTGCTGCAACCCCAGAGTTGTCCACGACTGGACCTAACGGTCAGGGGTCCCTTTACCTTTACCTTAAACCCTAGGAAGGTTCTAATCCTATCTGTCTCTCCCCCCCCCGCCCCCCGGTGTCGGGATCTGTGTTGGACTGAGCTGATAAAGCTCATCTTCCTCCGGAATCGCCCCCTACGTGATTGACAACCTGAGCCTCTGATAAGGCTCCAGGCATATCCCATTCAGCAGAGAATCCAAAACAGCACGCGGAAGTGATGAGATTTATGGCTACATCGCTATGCTTTATTTCTAAGCTACACAGACAGAAAAGACATACATCCTCTCTCTATGAGAGCAGAGAGCAACTGAACAACAAAGGAACAAAGGAATAGGAAACCAGTATGTCACATCCGTCTCCCGTCTGCCATGAGACTTACAACAGTATGGAATCCCAGGAATGTAAACAGAGTCATGTGACTCCAAGCACTGCTCAGTGGTAAACAGAAACTAACATCTGGTGCATGAGCACCAGCACAGCTGCCTCCAGCCAGAGACACAATATTGGGCTAAATGGACCCATCCCTGACTCAGTATAAAACCACTTCAGGAGAACATCTAAGGAAGAGGAAAAAGTTTAATATGTTTGTCCAATGTCAGGAAGAGGAGCACCTACAGTATTTCTGCTGCTCTGCAGAAGCTTGTATGGGGTGGAGTGTTAGGGGATGGGAAGAACCTCTGGTGGGGGACACATTGTGCTCCTGGCATAGTTTGTCCACCTTTGGTCCCTACCCTGCACTCAGCTCCCACCTGTAGCTCCTAGATGCTGTCAGCAGGTAAAAGCAGCCACATTGTGGGAAGTGGCTTCATCTGGTCAGCTACACCAGGAGAGGGTAGCCGATGGGTCTCCAACCCTCGGTGAGTTAGGGACTTCCCTGCATGCAAAGGCAGGCTCTGGCAAACTGAGCGGACAAGACCAAGAGGGGGTCCAACAGTCAAGAAGGCTGTTTCTGCATGTGCTGTAGAGGGAAGTGAGGGGCTGGTGGGGCTCGTCCCCCCGGGAAGGGAACCCAACCAGGAGAAGGAAAACTCTGATCAGGACATCTTTGGGGAAAGAAAAGACTCAGGAGCAAACCGTACGCAAATGCAGAACGGAGTCCCTAAGGCGGTTGGATGGTTCCTTGCACGCCTCCTTCCGGCAACTCCTGCAGCCAAGCTGGGGCCAAACGTCTTGGACCTCCAGACACGCTGCCCAGGCGTGTGTCCCGGAGGCAGACTCCATGGTCTCTCCAGGCAGATGGAGGCCAACAAGGAGAAGCTGAGGAACCTGCTGAGCTGGACCTTTGCGCTGCCTTGCTCACAGCTGGCTTTGCTGCCTCCCAGCCCCTCGGAGTCTCCATGGAACCCGTCCTCTCCTGCGAAGCCACAGGGCCTCCTCCTTTTGCATTTTATTCCGTGCCAAAGAAAGCCTCCCCGTTCTGTTTGAAGGGCTTCATTTCCATGCCTTGCATGTTCTCTTTAACCTTGCCTTCCCAAACCAAGGTTGATGCGTCCCACGTCAAATTAAATCAAAGATGTATGCCGTAATGAAAAGGGCAGCATTCCATGAAAATCACCACTTTTCAGTTACAGGAGCCGCAGCTTGTTAGTTATGCAGGAATTACAATGTCGGCGTAACTTTGCCAATGAGGTGGGTTTTGTCGCCTTCCCCTGAGTGCTCCGGCGTCGCCTTGGAAAGGGACCCGAAAGCAGACGCCGTCTGGTGGGGCTTCCTTCACACTTTGTTGCCCTGCCTATTACGCAGAATGCATTTAACCCTATTAAGGATGAGACCGAATGAGCCACGACCGAGAGATAATGGAACCGCAAGGCCATGTGTACATTCCAGTGAGCCGCGTTGCGGAATATGTTTGAATAAGCTCAATGGTTTCCCTAATCCTTTTGTTATGATTGTTATTTGCCAAAAGGACTTCTGACGCAAGACCCAAAGCAGAAAAGGAGACGGGAGCGCTTGCTTCATTCCATGAAATTAGGGGGGGGGGGAAACGTGCTGTGCTGGTGGGGGACTGAGCCAGGGAACCAGGTAGAATGCTTGGCACGAGGATTATCTTCAGCGCCAGACACTATCGGCACTTTCTTCAGCACTTTCTCAAAAGCATCTTTGTAGGGCCTGAAACTGAGGCCTCTTCCTGAGTCTGAAGCAAAATATTTGGCCTCGGATGGGCTTGCATAGACCTCCAAAGGTCATCTAGTCCCACCCCCTGCAAAGCAGGAATCACAACTAAAGAATCCCTTATAGGTGACCATCTAACCCGTTTGAAAACTTCCAAGGAGAGCACAAAATATGGTTTGAAGTTCAACATCTAAAAAACGAAGATCATGGCCACTGGGCCCATCACCTCCTGGCAAATAGAAGGGGAAGAAATGGAGGCAGTGAGAGATTTTACTTTCTTGGGCTCCATGATCACTGCAGATGGTGGCAGCAGTCACGAAATTAAAAGACGCCTGCTTCTTGGGAGAAAAGCGATGACCAACCTAGACAGCATCTTAAAAAGCAGAGACATCGCCTTGCCAACAAAGGTCCACATAGTTCAAGCTATGGTTTTCCCCGTAGTGATGTATGGAAGTGACAGCTGGACCATAAAGAAGGCTCATCGCCGAAGAATGGATGCTTTTGAATTCTGGTGCTGGAGGAGACTCTTGAGAGTCCCATGGACTGCAAGAAGATCCAACCTATCCATTCGGAAGCAAATCAGCCCTGAGTGCTCACTGGAAGGACAGATCCTGAAGCTGAGGCTCCAAGACTTTGGCCACCTCAGGAGAAGAGAAGACTCCCTGGAAAAGACCCTGATGTTGGGAAAGATGGAGGGCACAAGGAGAAGGGGACGACAGAGGACAAGATGGTGGGACAGTGTTCTTGAAGCTACCAGCATGAGTTTGACCAAACTGTGAGAAGCAGTGGAAGACAGGAGTTCCTGGCATGCTCTGGTCCAGGGGGTCACAAAGAGGCGGACACGACTAAATGACTAAACAACAACAACAAGAAGGGAGGAGAGTCTACCACCTTCTGAGGGAGTTTGTTTTACTGTTGAACATCTCTTACTGCCAGAAAGTTCTTCTGCATCTTTAGTCAGAATCTCCTTTCTTGTCACTTGAAGCCATGGGTTCGAGTCCTACCCTCCAGAACAGGATAAAACAAACTTGCTCCCTCCTCCATGTGACAGCCCTTGAGATATTTGAAGATGGTTATCCTATCTCCTCTCAGTCTCCTCTTCTCCAGGAACATACCCAGCTCCTTTAACCGTTCCTCATCAGGCTTGGTTTCCAGACCCTTCATCATCTTGGTGTCCTTCCTCTGCACACCTTCCAGCTTGTCAATATCTCCTTTAAATGGGGGAGCCCAGAACCAGAAGCCTGAACAAAGCAGAATGAACCAACAGTTTCCTTTCTGAAATGAGGAGGATCTCAGAAACAGCCCAGAAGACTCGCTTCTCCCCTCCTCTTTTTCCCAGTGTCCCTCCACCCCCTGTCACTTTTTCTTCAAGGAGTCGTTTAAAAACCCGGCACATCACGATTGCCGTAACAAATATTCTCATGTTAGTTCACAATTGCTTGGAACGTAGCAGGGAACAGTGCAGATCTATCAATCCCCCAGGTGGAGAGCCAGGCTGCTTTCCAAGATAACAGCCTTCTCCTTCGGTGCGTCACAGGGGACGGCAAAGAACGCTTCTCCTGAAAAAGGTTTAATCTGCTTTCCCCCCACGCCCCACTGGCAGAGCTCTGCCTGCCTGGCCCCAGGGAGGCCGCCATTGTGATGGCACAGAAAAGAGTCTGCTGGAGACACAAAGCTGCATCTTCCATCCAGGCGCTGCATCCTTTGCACGGCAGGATCCTACTTTGTCAACAGATTTGGGATTTGTGTTGACATGTTTGGTATTCTTCGGGGTGTCTAGGAAGGAACTTGGAAAGCGTACCTTTGGGGGTCCCCCCCCCTGTTATGTACTGAGTTGAATAGGATCCAAAATGCAGTAGTCTGATTGGCCCTAGAACAATAGGCCACATGCTGGCCACATGACCCGGAAGCTGTATGCCGGCTCCCGTGGCCAGTAAAGCGAGATGAGCACCGCAACCCCAGAGTCGGCCACGACTGGAACGAATGGTCAGGGGTCCCTTTACCTTTACCTTTAGGACCACATGGCTTCCATTCAGGTGTGGGAATTGGGGGGAAATGCCAACCCCACCTTCCTGGAGAGCAACAGTGTTCAGCTCATCCTTTGAGATGCCGATGTGCATTTAACTGGGAACGGAAAGCTATTACCTTAACAAAGAGACTGCTTGCTCTTTTACATTCTGCCTGGACAGATACAGGGTTGCAGGTTCTAGAAGGAGACCCAGAGCACCATGTTATTGTTGTCTCAGGAGACAATGGAGGAGTGTGCCTTTGAGGGTGAAGAAGACGACCATTGGAGAGTTACAGCGCCTGCAGTGGCTGTAGAGACCGATAGAGGAGAGACATGTGTTGTTGCAGCCGGGGTAGGTAAAGGCGTCCAGTTGTGCTGCTGTAGATACACCAGGACATTTCTCCCCTTCTATGCGCTCCTCCCAGCAGTCATTCCTCCTCTGCTCGCTGCTGTGGATGCAGGACCTGACTGGTTCTCCAGCAGCTGTCTGCACATGGCGGGGTTGACATTGCCTGTCTTCATGTTGCATGATTAATCATCATCACCACCATCATCATCATATTTGTACCCTGCCCATCTGGCTGGGTTTCCCCAGCCACTCAACAGAACTAATGAACACTATGCTGCGAGGCAACAGCTAACGTGCTATGAGAAACAAGTTCTTGTTATTTATTCCATCAGTGTGCAAGCGCATTGCAAAATTTAAGAGGATAGGTCCCGCACCAAGGAGCATACAATGCAACAATCTAATCTTATTATTGTGAATTATTATTCTATCAGTGTGCAAGCACTAATACAACATTCCTCTATGCAGCGGCTATGGCTACTGTTTCCATCAGTCTGCAGGCTGTTTTCCCCAAAGGTCTGTGATGAGGCTGCCACGGAGTCCAGCTTGAGGCTTGCACCACCAGTGACCTGTCCGGTCAAGGGCAGTTGACCAGCCATACTCAGAAGTCCACTACAGGCTGTATAAATCTCCTCTGGAGGTGGTGGCCTCTCCTTCCTTGGAGGTTCTTGAGCAGAGACTGGATGGCCATCAGTCAGGGATGCTTTGGTTGAGATTCCTGCATCGCAGGGGGTTGGACTAGAGGACCTTTGGGGTCCCTTCCCACTCTACAACTCAGTGATTCTACGACTGCAAGCCCAGGGTGGTGGTTTCCGAGCTCCTGGAAAGCCACAATATGCCCATGTTGTAAACAAACATCTGCCCTTTCTTCCCTTATGGGGTATCCAAGAGCCCATATAGAGTCCTTAAGTGGGTTCCCTATTGGTAGGAGAAAATAACAGAGGCCAACCAGAGAATATTGAGAAGCAAAGCAGCTAGTAAGCCTGATCTTTATTGATCTGTTGCAACAGGGTCCTCACTCATCACACGCAGGAAAGGAGGAGGAACCCAGAACCCAGGTGTGTCCACCCTTATATAGACATTTTAAATTGCCCGCCTTGGAGTCCAAGACCACCCCCAGAAACATCATACCTACATCACAGAAAGGGCGGTCTACAGCAGAAATCTGAGTGCCTCATAATCTGAGTGGGTTGTTTACCTCCTGTCTGGCAAGTTACCTGTTAATGCTTACTTGATTGGATTTCCTGGGGAGCCTGGCCAGTCTTTTGTAATGATAAATACTTCGTTCCTGGGCCAGGTCACAGGCTCACACACTATTCATATCTTAAATGTGCCCTTAAGACAGGATTTGTGAAGGAAAATACAATGGGGAGGCTTTTCCATTTTCCTTTGACCTTGCAAAGAAAACATTTGGTCAGTTTAGGAATAAAAAATGGTTTCATGTTGGTCTTCCTGTGCTGATCTATGTAGGTGCTTGGTTGGTACACTTATGAACTCTCCGCCTGACCTCAGGCCAGCACCATTCTCTGAAAAACAGAGAAAAGGGCCTCCGTCTCTTCCTGGCTTGTCGGCTGGACTGTCATTACAATTCAATTTCTCACCTTCTCGTGGAGCAGGGCAGTCACCCCAGACATGTTGGCTTAGCTTGCGTCATCAGGGATGACAAATACACCTGGCGGGATCTTCCCTGCAGGAGATCTTGAGCAGAGCTGGGGGGGGGGGGGGAAAGCAGCAGCTATTACTCTCTTTGGGGCTCAACAGTATTTCCTTGTCACTCTTCTGATGCTGCGTTGCAAGACAAACACTGTGATGGGCCCGTGGGTTACCCGAGAGGCGAGGTCCTAGTCCGGTCCGTGGTCAAAGGTGCAACGTGGAGGCAGTCAGTAGTAGCTGAAGCTGGATGCAGGGCAGGGAGTCGGGTGAAGTCAGGAACAGGCAGGGAGCCAGGGCTTGTCAGGAGATCTGGCAGAAGAGCAGGACAGGGTGCAGGCAGGAACTAGCAACCAACAATGTTCCTCCCGCAACCTGGGACTGGGGCTGGCTGCCTTTAATCTGCCCCAAGGCATAGGGCGGCCCCGATCCTCTGGTGACTCGCCTCTTCTGGCCTGGAGGTCAGCACTCCTCCTGCGGGAACTTAGTTCCCTCCGCCTCTCTGCCCTGAGCCTCTGCAGCTCAGGAGAGGCTGGAGGGTTACCAGACCCAGAGGCAACCTCCGCTTCCCCTGACGGGGCTGAGAGTGGAGCACCTGCAGGCAATGGGTCCTCCATCACCTCAGGAGCCAGAGCAGACTCAGCTGATGCCTGCACCTGAGGATCCAGCACAGGTGAGGACCCTTCAGGCTCAGGCTCCAGCCCCGGCTCAGCTGGTTCTGGAGGCGGGGAATCCTGTGCAGGCTGGGATCCCTCAGGTTCAGCGTCCGAGTCCGAATCCCAGCGCATGTGGAAATGGCGGAGGTCCCAGAGAACATCACAATTAGACCACAGTTGATGGGGGTGAGGAGTCAAGATCCCAAAGAAGATTCCCTTTTTGCGTATTGTTATTATTATTAATTGCAACTATATCCCACTTTTCCACCCGTGAAGTCAAGGTGGCAAACGTAGTTCTCCCCCTTCTCATTTTACCTTTACAACAACCTTGTGAGGTGGGTTAGGCTGAGAGCGAATAACTGGCCCAAGACCACCCAGTGAGCTTCATGACTAAGGGGGGTGGGAGGATTCGAACCCTGGTCTCGCAGGTCCTAGTCCAGCGCTCTAACCACTGCGCAACACTGTCTCTCACTTTGGATAGGGAAGGGAACCATGAAAATGGAGAAATTTTGCTGTTGTTGGCAGCCCCCCAACAGGAACCATCAAAACAAGGAGGTGAAATATGGAACCAAAGGCATATTGGCTGTTTTATTTTCAAGTCACTTCCCTAAGAAGGACAACTATGTTTTCCCACATCTCTGGGGAGAAAATGCCCCATGGTCCATGGACTCTTCCTTCGTCTCCTCTCCACCAGGTTATCTACAAGATGCATAAGTTGTTTGAAACTGCTTTTAATATTGTATCTTGATGCGTTCGTGATAGTATTTTAACACATTTTAATCATATTAGATCTCTATTCATATGGCACAGTCATTCTAAGAAGGCAAGGTGTTTATGTACTGAGTTGAATAGGATCCAGAATGCCGCAGTCTGATTGGTCCTAGAACAATAGGATCCAGAATGCCGCAGTCTGATTGGTCCTAGAACAATAGGATCCAGAATGCAGCAGTATGATTGGTCCTAGAACAATAGGATCCAGAATGCCGCAGTATGATTGGTCCTAGAACAATAGGATCCAGAATGCAGCAGTCTGATTGGTCCTAGAACAATAGGATCCAGAATGCAGCAGTATGATTGGTCCTAGAACAATAGGATCCAGTCTGCAGCAGTCAGATTGGTCCTAGAACAATGCAGCAGTATGATTGGTCGGCAGGAACCACCCAATCCGGCTCCAGGTGGAAGTGAATCCGCGACCTGACTGGCCTACAGGAGAATCCCGGAATTAGCCAATCACGTGGGGCCCATTGTGTAAATAATGTATATAAGGCAGAGATTTCGGGGGAACTTCCATTCCTCCTCACCACTAGGAGCTGAATAAAGAGCATGAAATCCACTCTCGACTCCGAGTATATTTCACAAGGGTATTAAGATTAACATTCCCCCCCCCAGTAGGCAAACTTTAATGTTATTTTTTTAAAAGAAAACAAAAGAAAATGCCTAACAATATTGTTCTGCAATGCAAAAAATTAAAATCAACATGATGGATTTAAAGTGGGCAGAGCTGAGACCTGCCCCCACTTACACCCCCCCCCCAAGATATTGGTTAGCTTCCGTGCAAAAATAGTGTTACAAGCATGTTTTCCTTTATTTTTAGAGAGAGAGAGAGAGAGAGAGTTATCAGTAGGTTATATTAAGACACCATTAGCGAATGTACACTCTGTGAGGAGATCCAGTTCTTGAGATTTAAAAAACAGATTGCTCTTGGCTCCGAAGATGGATCCGCAATGCCAGAAAAAGCAAGGATGGGGATAATTTTTTGGAGGGAGCGGAGCACTTCTGCCGGGCACACATACTACAGTAATTACTGCAGCATTTTCTTTTCCAAATATGTACAAGTCTTCCTACAATATTTATGCTGCCTTCATGTCTCGCGTCTGCACTGATACTGCATAATGCCTTCTGTTTTGCTATCTTCTCTTTCCTATTGCTATAAGTTGGGGGGGAGGAGAGACCCCCCAAAAAACTGAATAAATTGACTGAATGTCAGAAACTAGCTAATATTTAGGATAGGGAGGGGAAATGCAAGCTACAGAACTGTTCCAGACAAGGAATCCCAGGGCTGCTTACGATGAAACAAGAGCCAGGCATCTACGCATCAAAGGCAGTTTTCAGGTCTACACAAAACAGGGTTGCCATAAGTCCGGAATTTCCTGGACGTAGCCAGAATACGGTAGTCGGAAGCAGTGTCTGGGCAGAAATCACTTAAATGTCCAGGAAAATCCAGACGTATGGCAAGCCATGTTGGAAGTCTAGATTTTGGCAAATTTCCTTAAAAGAGTTCCTTAGAAGAAGAAGAAGAAGAAGAAGAAGGGGGGGAGGAGGAGGAGGAGGAGGAGGAGGAAGTAGTGGTTTTGGACTTCTTTCTAAATTTGTTAAGTTAAATTAACTGAAAATAGCTTGCAGATACTTAATTGGCTTAGGATTTTATTTATGTTAAGTGATGAATTAATATGTTTAATTCCATAAGGTGAAGATTTAAGGATGTTAATGTTTAAGTTAAATTTCATAAGAATTGGGATTTGGAAAACCGTTAAAAGGACATGCAATGAAATTCAACCAAGGGGAAGCGAGGAAGTCACTTAACAAAGTTAATAAGTGCAATTTTCAATAAGGCTATGATTTATGTTTGTTTGTCTTGTGTGTTTGTTTGTTTGTTTGTTTGTTTGTTTGTTTATAATATTGTGAAAACTAATAAAAAAAATTTGGGGGAAAAATAAAATAAATGTCTGGGAAAATCCAGACGTATGGAAACCCATATCGGAAGTCTAGATTTTGGCAAATTTCCTTAAAAGAAGAAGAAGAAGAAGAAGTAGTAGTTTTTGACTTCTTTATCCTCCTCCTCCTCTTCTTCTTCAGATATTTTGCAAAAACAGCTCAACAATTTTGGCCATTTTTTTTTTTTAAATTTGAAATATGGCTACCCCAGCACAAACAGGCCTTGCCCAGGGGCTGGGGAGAGGTCCAAGGGGACAGGACAAAGTGTCTTGGTTTTTGGGCGAGGGGTGTCCTGGGAAGAAGAAGGCGGTCAAGGGCAGACCTCCATGAGCTGATGGACAGGCCCAAACTCCACTGTGGGACTGGAGCTCAGAACCTCCTTGGCTGCCGGCTGGAGAGGGTGCAACCTGGGACGTTAGTCAAAAATGCTAGATGGCGCCAGAGAGCAAAAATATTTTCTAAGCAATTTTTACATAGGGTTTTTTTCTTTTCTTATAACAATTTAATTTCTGACTTATTTATAGCATGTTTCCCCCGCCCCCCCTGCCCCCATGTGTAGATTCATCCCTGGAGACTGGGAGCCATGACTGACTGCTATTTTGTTTGTGTTTTTCCCCCAATTTTTTTTATTGATTTTCAACATTTATCACAAAAATGACGTAACAAAACACACAACAAAGAGAAACACATTACACTACAATATACTAAACACACACACACAAAATTGTTTCTTCAAATACCTAGTTCTCATTACATTGATAATTGACTTCCTCAAATCCCCTCTAACTGAATTTCATTATATCACCTGTATAACAGTTCTCCAAATTCATATTTCTAATAATATTAACTCCTTTCATTTACTCTTGTCCTTTATTAATATTCTAATCCTTAATATTTACTACCACATATTCTTATTCTACCCCTAAACCTATTTATTACTCCCAAGAATTTTCTATTTATCTTATATCACAATATTTAGCTAGATATTCTTTAAATTTCTTCCAATCCTCTTGTATCTCTCCTTCTTTCTGGTCGTGGATTCTTCCAGTCAGGTCAGCCAGCTCCAAAAAGACCAACATCTTCATCTGCCATTCTTCTATTGTTGGTATTTCTTGCAATTTCCAGTTTTTGGCTAATAAAAGTCTTGCCGCTGTAGTGGCATACAAAAACAGTCTAACATATTTTTGGGGCAATTCCAGTCCTATTATTCCAAGTAGAAAGGCCTCTGGTTTCTTAATAAATGTATTTTTCAACATTTTTTTCAACTCATTATAAATCTTTCCCCAGAAGTCTTTCACCTTGGGACAGGTGACTGACTGCTATTTTGGACCCAAGCTTGCTGTATCTATGGGAGAAATCCTGGTCTATGACCGTAATAAACTGAAACTGAATCTATGGGAGGGGCGACGGGAGATGCTCTTGGGGCAGAACGTTCTGCATCCCCTCCATGGCAGACTTCCAGGCGTAAATATGTGCTAATAAACTGTATTTCTTGAAGTCTACCTCTGAACTTCCTGACAGTAAGAGCTGTTTGACAGTGGAATTTGCTGCCAAGGAGTGTGGTGGAGTCTCCTGCTTTGGAGGTCTTTAAGCAGAGGCTTGACAACCATATGTCAGGAGTGCTCTGATGGTGTTTCCTGCTTGGCAGGGGGTTGGACTCGATGGCCCTTGTGGTCTCTTCCAACTCTATGATTCTATGAATACCAGATGGGAGGCAGCATTTCCTTGTTCACCTCGAGTAGCAAAATGCCTTGGGCCGGCCCTGCCAGTAGGCATGTGACGCTCTGCACAATACATTGGCTGGCCCTCCACACCCTTGCCGGCATCTAACCTAAAGACCTATTTTTGTAGCTTATTGAATGAGCTTACCAGGGATGGGGGGGGGGGGAGTCACTGAGGGTCTCCCCAAGCCTCCTTGCCCTGCTGCCAAACTCAGCCTGCTGCTTAACCCGCCAGCAACCTGGACGTTTCTCCAGTGTAAGGTCTAAGATGTAAAATAAATGTTCATAAATGTACCAGGCAAACACATACATAAATATATAAACTGCATGTCTGCAACAGTACAGTAAAATAGTCTTGAAACCATTTTGTCTCTCCCAAATTGACCTCAAATGTTTCTCTGCAAGGAGGAAGGAAATGGGAAAAGATTCCCCATTGTCTCTTTGCTCACAAATCCTGTCTCAAGGGTGTATTTGTGTATGAATAGGGTGAGCCTGTGACCTGAATTCAGGAACTGAGTATTTACCATCACAAAAGAACGGCCAGGCTGCCCAGGTAATGCAATCAGTGACCATTATCAGGTATCCTGGCAGGCAGGATTTCTGCCGTAGACCACCTCCTGTGATGTATTTCTGTTGTAGACTGCCCCCCTTCAGTGATGTATGTATGATGTGTTGGGGGTGGCCTTGAGCTACACCCCAATACATGCGGATGCAGGTGGCGCTGTGGGTTAAACCACAGAGCCTAGGACTTGCCGATCAGAAGGTTGGCGGTTCAAATCCCCGCAATGACAGGGTGAGCTCCTGTTGCTCGGTCCCTGCTCCTGCCAACCTAGCAGTTCGAAAGCACGTCAAAGTGCAAGTAGATAAATAGGTACCGCTCCGGCGGGAAGGTAAACGGCGTTTCTGTGCGCTGCTCTGGTTTGCCAGAAGTGGCTTAGTCAAGCTGGTCACATGACCCAGAAAAACTGTCTGTGGACAAATGCTGGCTCCCTCGGTCAGTAAAGCGAGATGAGCGCCGCAACCCCAGAGTTGTCCATGACTGGACTTAACTGTCAGGGGTCCTTTACCTTGAGCTACAGGGTGGCAATTTCAAAAGTCTATAAAAGATCTTGCACACCAATGTTCTGGGTTCCTCCTTCCTCCTGCGTGTGGTGAGTGAGGACCCTGTTGCAACAGTTTAGTAAAGATCAGGCTAATGAGCTGCTTTGCTTCTCAATATTCTCTGGTTGGCCTCTGTTATTTTCTCCGGCCGACAGAGAACCTACATAAGGACTCTTGGGTACACCATAAGGGAAAAGGAGCACTTTTTTCTTATAACTTAGCCTTTCTTTGGAAATCTCTGTCCTCCCAGAAGTTCTGCTTGGCTCCGCATGTGGCACCTTCCGCAGTGATGACCTGGTAACAGCATCCAGGGAAAGCTGCGAAAGCCAGATGATTTCCCGACAATGCTCAGAAACGCATGAAATGAATGAGAAGCAGCGAAGCCATTGTTTTGTTATCTTGAACCGGGGCTGGGTTAGCTAGGGGAAAGGAGAGGAAGATTTCCTTGAAATTAAAATTGGGTTAGGGTTTTGTCCTCCCTCTCTCCCCCCCCCCGGCTTCTTCTTCTTCTTTCAAACTCCCCCCTTCCGGCGCCTGCTCCATGTATTAGATAAATATCACACTCGTGAAAGGGACGGGTGAGGAGCAGAGAGAAAGGTTTCAATAAGAGAGCTCACAGTGTAATGAAAAATCTCCGGGCAGGAACAAGGCAGCACATCATGTTCAATTGCGTTTTTCTGTTCTCTCTCTTAAGGACACGATTGCGTTGTTCGCAGGTTCTTTGGCTGAGCTGAGCCACCACCCCCAGCACCAGGATGGATTTTTGTTGCACAAACATCTTGCAAATGATCAATTGTCTCTCTCTCCCCCCCCTTTTTTGAGCAGGCCTCTTTCTCTAGCCTTGTAGAAAAATTAAAATAAAATCGTTTTGTGCTTAATTCTGCTTCTCTCCAATGGATGCCTTCGGTGGCTATGTTCTACCTCCACTGCTGTGGGAAAACTGCTTTTG
Source organism: Podarcis bocagei (assembly GCF_964188305.1). Lineage (NCBI taxonomy): Eukaryota > Metazoa > Chordata > Lepidosauria > Squamata > Lacertidae > Podarcis > Podarcis bocagei. The sequence goes on along the minus strand of NC_138125.1, from coordinate 1,652,251 downwards.
TGTTCAGACGCTGTGGGGTTTTCTCATTGGGGCTTCTGGTTGGCCACTGTGAGAACAAGACACAGCGCTCTTCGTGCCTTTGGCCTCACTCAGCTGCTCGGCTCTTCCCCTGTTCTTCATCTAAACAAACTGGCATACCGTTCTATCTTCTATAAGCCTCTGGCAAGTCTGCCACCTGACCCTTCCTTTCCCTAAATGACAAAGCCCCCAATGCCTTTTGCCCTGCTTTCCCTTTAGTGAAAGTCCTGGCTGCCCCTTCCTGTCCCAGCTCAGCAGCGTGGAGGGAACGCTCCGCTTTGCGAAGGCAGACCTCGCACCAGTCATGCAACAGTATGCCAAGGAGCGTTGCGCCTGCTTTCCCTGACCTTTTGCTTTCTTGGCTAGAAAACAGGGTTTCCCCCCTGACCATTTGTCCTCTCACAATTTGTTTACTAGACATAACGCTTGGCTGGAACATGACCGGGGAGCAGACGTAATCAAGTATCGGGGGGGGGGGGACATTTTATGGAAACACCTGCTGACATGTGTATTGGATAATGCTGGAAATGTGCTTAGATGGAAATACGTCCTGTTCAGGGTGGTTTCACTACTGTTTACAATTGTAGACTTCTGCTAATAAAAGGAGCCTCGGCAGAGCTAGTCGGCAGCTTGCTTGGAGCATGCTTGCCAGCATTCTTCTGCACAGCTCACCTGCATACAACCTCCCGTTGTCTCCGTTACTCCTACGTAGCAGTTGACAGGCAATGAAGCCGAAGGTTGGAAGATTCAAGACAGATGGAAGGAAGGACTCCTTGATGTATCGCAGAGATGGCAGGAGGCAGTGACGGCCACCATCCCGGGGCTCCTCCAGACTTCCTTTTGTGCCATGTTTTCAGGTGTAGATCTTTAAAGCCCTGTGTCCAAGTCCTTTCTGCTGCTGCTCTGGTGCTTTCCCCATGAGAACCCTCTCTTTGCCGCTGAACCAGAGCAAATGGCAACTCGTGAGAAACTCAAATAGCTGTTTGTTCCAAGTCATTGTTAAAGAATGGGGTTTTTCCTGGGGAAAGCAGCAGAGGGAAAAGAAGCGAAATGCTCGTAGGTGGAGCAGGAAAGTGTGGACCTGTGCCTAGAAAGTGTGGGGCAAAAGGTAAGTGGGGATGAGTCACTGGACGGCTTCAGAAGAAGATTGGACATATCCATGAAGGAGGAGACATCTATTGATGGCTGCTAGCCACCGTGGTTCTGCTCTGTGGAGTGTAGTAGCAGTCAAATACAACATTCCTTGTTTTCCTAGAGTGGACATGCAAGGGGATGTTTGGTCCAGCCAGTCAGAACTTCCTGTTTCCTCCTGGGCTGGGACATACTTCCTCTTGCAATCTGCCTCCTTCCCTGCAGACCTTCCTGAGTGCTAAGACTGGCAGAGGGGGCTCTCTTAGTTTTCCACCACCCTCAGAAGCTGATTTTGAGAAGTGGGTCCTCAGCCTCTTTAGGGACCCCCAGAGCATGAGGCCTGGGCTCAGGTGTGCTTCTCTTTGGATGAGATGCTTCTATGGTCTGTCTCACGGAGGACTGTGGTGCAGAAGGTGAAAGACACCAGCCCTCTTATTTTTACTTTCAGTAGGAGAGATCTGGGGGGGGGGGGGTGTCCCTCAACTGTAGGCTGTGGACCACCAGCAGTCTGTGAGCTTCATTCAGGTGGTATGTGCCGCGTCCATATTCAATATTCGTTGGGTTTTTAAATTGCATTGTTCCTGCTTTTTTATTTCTTATATTGTATTTCAATTTGGATTCCATGTGACGCAAACGACAGTGCAATAAAATGCAATATAAGAAATAAAAGAAGCAGTAAAAATGCAATTTTGAATCATACAGCAATCTAGTATAGTGTGTTACAATGGAGAAACCATTGAGTGGTCTGCCAAGTCCCTCAGCAAGCGATCCGCTGGGGGCAAAGCTTGGAAGCTGCTGAAATATTTCTAGCCAAGCATGCGCCCCACATTCCTATGGCAGTACTTCTATCGAGGAAGCCTGATGTGAAACAGGGATGCTCTGTCTAGTCTCTTGTGTGTAATTCTTTTAATTTTCATGCACACAATAGTACAAAACAAATCTCCTCCTCCTCTCTCACAAGAGGCAAGCAAAACTAACATTAAAAAAAGCCACATACCAAAAGCATTAATCTGTCTGTACAACCATCTGCCTGTATCTTTCCTGGCACAAAATGTTTGACCCCCCCCCGGAGGTGAGAGTTGCTCTTGTGTTCAGATCCTGCTCTGGTCGGTCACTGTGAGAACAGGATGGAAGACTGAAGAAACCCCAACCAAAGAATCATGGCAAGAAAAATTGATGGACTGTGCAGAACTGGCAAAACTGACATACAAGCTACGGGACAAGGATAACTGTGACTGTAAAGATGAATGGGAACCCTTTACGAAGTATTTGAAGACGCAACAAAGCGAACTAGACTCCTTGACAGGTTTTGAATAAACATTCACAAACTTTTTATTGATAATAATCAGCTAAATAGTTTGAGGATCTATACAACTGTGTAACATGCAGAAAACAGCATTCTTAGAGAAATCAAAAACTGGAACTGAGGGAAGTCGGGGGGTGGGGGGGTTGTGGGGGGGAGGGAGGAAAAATGGGGAAAAAACAAGGATGATATGTTTCTGGATAACATGTTTTGCTTTAATTTTGAATAAAGGTAAAGGTAAAGGGACCCCTGACCATTAGGTCCAGTCGTGGACGACTCTGGGGTTGCGGCGCTCCTCTCGCTTTATGGGCCGAGGGAGCCGGCATACAGCTTCCGGGTCATGTGGCCAGCATGACTAAGCCACTTCTGGTGAACCAGAGCAGCGCACGGAAACGCCGTTTACCTTCCCGCCGGAGCGGTACCTATTTATCTGTTTGCACTTTGATGTGCTTTCGAACTGCTAGGTTGGCAGGAGCCAGGACTGAGCAATGGGAGCTCACCCCGTCGAGGGGATTCGAACCACCGGCCTTCTGATCGGCAAGCCCTAGGCTCTGTGGTTTAAAAAATGAGAACCGGATGTGGGACTAGATGGGCCATTGGCTCTTCTTAGATACAGTTCCCTGCAGGATGGGTCAGTGAAAGCACTTCGTCTCAGAGGGAGGATGGCAGTGGGAACCTGCTTTTATTAATAAACCCCATTATTGGGCCCCATGACATATGCTGGGAGCTGCGCTGGCTGCTCATAGGGGAGAGTTGTGTAGCCAAACGATCAGGCAGCCTTTTGGAAGCCCCATCTGTCGCAAGGCCACCTTCCTCCTGCCTGGCAGGGCTGGCACAGCAGGGCCTCATCCTGGGAGAAGTGCCAAGTGCAAGGAGAGTTATGGGGCAAACTACCCACCGTGACTGCAGCACGGAACAAACTCCATCTCTGGCACTCCGCCACGGTTCCTCTCTTTAATAAACGTACTGCACGCGGCTGGTGCTAAATTAGGGCGAGACGCATGGATCCATAAACATTATGTATTTGTAGCAGGAGGAGGGCCCGAACCTGCCTGCACATTACGGCACGGGAAAAGAGTGTCGTTTTGGAACAGGTGTGCTTCCAGGACCTTGGGCTTGCTGCTTTCTCTCTGGGTGCTGCAGGAGGACATCAGAAGAGCCCAGTTGGGTCAGGACAGCGACCCCATCTTGTCCACAATCCTGTTTTCCCAGAGGCCAACCAGGTGTCCCAGTGGGAAACCAGCAAGCAGGATCTGAGCACAAAATCCCTCTCCCCTCCTGTGTGCTGGGCCCGGGGGTAACCCGAGCAACGCGGTCCAGGTCTGGTCCTGAATCCAAGGATTCCGCAAGGAGTCAGTCCGACAGGGCCAAGGCAGGACACCAGGCTAGGTCAGCCACAAGGTCTCAGGCAGGTTCTAGCATACAGCAATGTTGCTCCCGCAACCTGGGGCGGGGTCCGACAGCCTTTCACCTTTGTCCGGGTAGCGGCCGGTCCTGATCCTCCAGTGACTCACCTCCCTGACTCACCCGAAGGCGAGCACTCCTCCTGTGAGTACTCAGGTCTCTCCTTCTCTCAGACCTGAGTCTCTGCAGCTCAGGAGACATTGGTGGGTGACTAGACCCAGAGGCCGCCTCAGCCTCCCCTGACCCAACCGGTAGTGGAGCAGCTGTAAGTGATGGCCCAGCTGGAGGCAACGAGGGAATCCCCACATCTGGAGCCAGGGCAGGCTCAGGCCCCTGACTCGGCCCAGCTGGTGCTTGTTGCAGGGGAACCTGTGCAGACTGGGACTCTTCAGGATCAGGCCCCAGACTTGGTTCAGATGCCGCCTGAGGCAAGGGATCCAGTGTGGACTGAGACTCCTCTGGTTCAGAGTCCAAGTCGCAGGCCATCACATCCTGTGATTTCCAGCAACTGGTATTCAGAAGCATCGCTGCCTCTGACTGTGGAAGCAGAGCATAGACTCCATCCTGGCTAGGTAAAGGTAAAGGGACCCCTGACCATTAGGTCCAGTGGTTGCCGACTCTGGGGTTGCAGCGCTCATCTCGCTTTACTGGCCAAGGGAACCGGCGTACTGTGGCCAGCATGACTAAGTCGCTTCTGGCGAACCAGAGCAGCGCACGGAAACGCCGTTTACCTTCCCGCCGGAGCGGTACCTATTTATCTACTTGCACTTTGACGTGCTTTCAAACTGCTTGGTTGGCAGGAGCAGGGACTGAGCAATGGGAGTTCACCCCATCGCAGGGATTCGAACCGCCGACTTTCTGATCGGCAAGTCCTAGGCTCTGTGGTTTAACCCACAGCGCCACCCGCGTCCCATCCTGGCTAGGCACCCTCAATAGCCCTCTCCTCCAGGAATGGGCCTAGCCGTCTTTTAAATCTTGTCTTGCACTAGAAACTAGGCTTTTAGTGTCGAACCTTTGGCTCCCTGGAATCCACTGCCAGCTGAAATTAAGACAGGTGCCTAACATCCTGATGTTCAGGCGCCGACTGAATACATTTTTATTTGGGAATTTTAGACGCATGGTGGAATATACTGTGGAACAAAGCTCTTGTGGAATAATTTGCGAAGCATCTTAGATTGCCAAAGGACGCAAAAACCAAAGACGATTTTGAAGCTGCGTGGTTCAAGTGTATTCAAGACTGTGCCGTTTACATTGCCTATGCACAAAATGTTTCTTGCGGGTAGCGATATACAGCGATTGTTTGTTATAAACATTTTTAGAAGCTGAATAAATGTTTTCTTTTTAAGGCTTTCTCAGATGGGAGACCCAGAATGTTGATTTCATGTATATGCAGATATTGCAAGGTGCATTTTCATGGTTTTTAGAGTTTTGCAGATATGACCTTCTTGCTTTTAGAAATTGGGTTTTGTGTTTCACCTTGTTTTTATCTTGTACACCATTCTGACGGCCTCTCACCATGAAACACTATACGAATCTGTTAAATAGAAGAACCTTGCAGGTGACCAAAGCAAATGGGCACCTCCAGATAAGAAGTTCCACCTTGCCTGGTATTATTATTATTATTATTATTATTATTATTAGTAGTAGTAGTAGTAGTAGTAGCAGTAGTATTTGTACACTGTTTTTCAGCCAAAAAAAGGCCCCCTGAGTGGCTAACATAATAATCAAAACAAGACATTGGTTTGCAATCTAGAAAAACACAGCATGCAAGGAAAAGGGACAGAAGAGGGAAGAGGAAATTGTCTTCTGGGACTGGCAGGTGCCTCTCCAAGATCTTGGGGCAGAGAATTTAGCATGCATGAAACTTGAAGGGTTTGAGCTTCGCTTTCCCCACCTATGTGCCTGCACATCGTGAAACTGTGGAACTCCCTCCCACAGTTGTTTGAAGCCACAGAAGGGGGGGGGGAGTTGCTCTTGTGATTGGGTGCTGCTTGCATGTTTCCCATGGGGGCATCTGGTTGGTCCCTGTGAGAAGAGGAGGCTGGACTAGATGGGCCTGATCCAGCTCTTCTGAGGTTCTGAGGTTCTTATGACCAAGTCCCCTGCTTGCTCCAGCTGGCTGTCGCCTGGACTGTGAGATTGCCCCTTGCAACGAGGAGGGCTGTTCTGCCAGGAGTCCACAATGGAGGGGCCCCTGTGCCCTCCCCTCTTCCTCTTGCACACACCAGAGAAGCCCCCCCCCTCGCCAGGTTCAGCTGGGGTGACTCGGGAGAAGCGTCTTGCACCCAACGCAGCCCAGGAAAAGTGCCTTCAAAGAAAAACAAGGCGCATTGTTTATGGGTTTAATTAAAACCCTGCATATGAAAACTCACTAATCTGATTTGTGCCGGGACGTTGCTAAAGTGCTAACATCAATATATCTGGTTTTAAATATTTTATAATGGCAGGCCTTAAAATATTAATGATGCAACCCCAAATCGGAACCAACGCGGAGGACTCTTCGGTCGCAGTCGATTAGCAGGAAGGAGGAGAAAGCAAGAAAACAGCCCATCAGCTGTCAGATCAATCTGCCTCCCCAGCCAGCTGCTCAGCTCCATCTCCACAAACAAACCAGAGTTGTCCCTTCCCACAAATTAAACGAAACGCTTCGCCACGACGGCTCCTTTATTGCTATTCCCTCCTGTGCGGTGTTTTAAAGGAGAGTTTCATTTACTGAACAGTTGCATGGCAGAGACGCTAAATAGAAGGACTCTCCCTAAGTGCGCCAGCCGGCTGTGTCTCCGAGGACCAGCAAAGCTCTTCAGTCTGGCGCCTGTTCAGGGCAGAGCCAGGATTAGACCAGGTAGCTTTAGGGAAGTTGCTTCTCTGCCAGGATTTACCATGAACAGACTCCACAGCTCTTTGAGCAGGAGCAAGGATGCCTTCAGAGAACCAAGCTCTTGGGCCCCACCAGAGCTAAGCCAAAAAGTCCCCTTTCCTGTCCCAAAAAGTTATCCATGTTTTTCTCAGGCTGAAAAGTTAGGGAGCATCTTGGTTTTTTTTTGGGGGGGGGGAGAGACACTGGGAGTGTTTGACTCACTTCCAGTTGTATGGACCACCCCAAATGTGGGGTGCCATTTAAATAAAAACCTATATAGTGGTGCCTCGCAAGACGAAATTAATTCGTTCCGCGAGTTTTGTCGTCTTGCGATTTTTTTCGTCTTGCGAAGCACGGTGTCGGAAAAGTTTTGGAAAGGCTTCAAAAATCACCAAAGTCTTCAGAAACCTCAAAAAAGGCTACCACACCACGTGCTATGAGTTGCTCCTCGAAGTCAAGTCGCAACTGTATTAACGGTGTTAAGAAAAAGGAAACAAACTTGCAAGACTTTTCTGTCTTGCGAAGCAAGCCCATAGGGAAAATCGTCTTGCGAAGCAGCTCAAAAAACAAAAAACCCTTTCGTCTTGCGAGTTTTCCGTCTTGCGAGGCATTCGTCTTGCGAGGTACCACTGTAATTGACCTCCTTTCTCTGGCTCCTTCCTTGCATCTCCCAAAGGCATCACCAACCACAAATTCATCTTGACGCCAGGGAGGGGCAAACCTGGTCATGTCAGTTCCTCTCAGTTCCAAGTTTAGCGCTCCACATTTCCGCATCAGTTAACAATTAAAAACACACAAACAAGTGCTCATGAAAATTCATCAGCGTCTTAGTGTGAATTTCTTCTTCTGTACCCATCTTGGTCTGCAATTTGTATCTTGCAGGCACATTTTTTGCTGGGATAGGAGAATGCTTCTTTGTACTGTTACGGATCTGGAGTGACAAAGTTTGAGGAGTGCAAGGGCATCCATAAATGCTGGCGGTAGTGAGAAATCAATAAATGGTAGAATTTAGATAATATTTGGAGTATTGAAAGGGAAGAGGCCAGGCCAGTTGAAAAATGCAGGCCAGGGCTTCACCTGAGACAGATGTCGCTGGGGATGACAAAAGATATTTTAATGTATTTTTAACCTTCTGTTGGAAGCTGTCCAGAGTGGCTGGGGAAACCCAGCCAGATGGGCGGGATAGAAATAAAATAATAATAATAATAATAATAATAATAATAATAATAATAATAATAATAATAATAATTTATTTGCTGAAAGCAAGTCATTAGCCCATCAATGGGAACCACCAACCAGGCAGGAGGCTCTGCTGGGGAGGGCATGAGGTTGCCAAGGTGACAGGGGTGTGGGTGGGTGTGATGTCACTGCAAGAAAAGAGGATGCCCTTTTTGAAAACCAGAGGTCTGGAGAAGGGGTTGTGTGAGCAGACAGTTGGGATGGAGTTGCTTGGAGCAAGGGTTCTTGAGAAGGAGAAAGGAAATGGGGAGAACTCCAGGCAGAGGCCATGCTGGGCAGAAGCACCTTGGCCGGCTGGCACAGAGGCGCAGAGATGGCATGCAGGGTCCTTTGGGCTCCGACGCTGCAGGGCTGTGGGTTCAAGGTGAACTGAATCGAATTCCCCCCTCCCAGTTTGAAATATACTTGGAGTTGAGAGTGGATTTCATGCTCTTTATTCCGCTCATAGTGGTGAGGAGGAATGGAAGTTCCCCCAGAATGTCTGCTTTATATACATTATTTACACAATGGGCCCCACGTGATTGGCTAATTCCGGGATTCTCCTGTAGGCCAATCAGGTTGTGGATTCACTTCCACCTGGAGCTGGATTGGGTGGCTCCTGTGGACCAATCAGACTGCTGCATTCTGGATCCTATTGTTCTAGGACCAATCAGACTGCTGCATTTTGGATCCTATTCAACTCAGTACATAACACCGTTAATGATCCAATTCCATATCTCTCTCCATGTGGCAACGTCTCTGGGGAGAAGGTGCAAATATGAAGCTCCTGTGCTTTGCTTTTTTATTTTAAGGTGAGCTGATTGGCCAAGGATGTGAGGAGTGAACTGTACTGAGACATTCTGGGATCCCTGCAAGCCATTCCCCAGAGGTGAGAGTGTCAGGTGGTGGCAAATCCCTCTCTGGGGCACAGCAGTTGGTGGCTGTGGTGCTGCAGCTCAGGAGATGTCAAATTACATTTCATGGAACAAGCAGGGCTTTTCTAATTATGCAGCAAGAAGCCTTTATTCCTATTCCCAGTCTGGTGAGACGCAGAAGAGAGAATACCTTCATGAGCAGAGCTTGTGAATGTTACCTGCTCACTGTTCCAATAAATGCATCTTTAGAAACCACACCTGTCTTCTGGAAGGTGTGCAGAGGAGGGCGACCAAGATGATCCAGGGTCTGGAAAGCAAGCCTTGTGAGGAACGGTTGAAGGAGCTGGCTATGTCTAGCCTGGAAAAGAGGAAACCGAGAGGAGATACGATAACCATCTTCAAATATCTCAAGGGCTGTCCCATGGAAGAGGGAGGAAGCTTGTTTTCTCCTGCTCTGGAAGGGAGGACTCGAACCCAGGGCTTCAAGTTGTAAGACAAGAGATCCCCACTAAACATCAGGAGGAACTTTCAAACGGGAAGAGCTGTTCGACTGAGGAATGGTCTCCCTTTGGAGCTTGTGGACTCTCCATTCTTGGAGGTGTGTAAGGTGTGTAAGCAGAGGTTGGATGGCCATCTGTCACGCATGAGCTAGTTGAGATTCCTGCGTTTCAGGGGGGTTGGACTAGATGACCCTTGGGGTCATTTCAGCACACCATTTTATGATTCTATAATTCTTTGAAATTGATTGCAGGCATAGCAGAGGCCAACTTTTCGGGTACAAACGTTGAACACCCTCTTCCTTAAGCTGCTACTGGACCATAAAAAGTAAATAAATATTCCATTGGCACCATTACTTCCCTTTGGATGAGATCAACCGTGCAAATTCTTGAATTCTGAGCTGGGATTGTCGTCTGAGTCCCACGGCTCTTTCTGCCTCTGCCAAACTGCTTCCAGTCATCCAGTTTTCAAATTCCAATGGGTATCACACTCCCAAGGCAGGATAGACATTCCAAGACGTTAAGGAGCTTCAAAGCCCCTTTGGGACAGACAGCAAGTTGGTCAGAGAAAAAGCGCCCCAGGCAGCCAATCTCGGAAGAAAACTGTGCCCTGCTCTATCCTTAGCTGCATTTCTGCAAGCAAATGCAGCCACCTTCCCTAATCCTTGTACTACCCATGTCTTGCCACCCCGAAATGCCCCATAATTTTGCTTCGCTCCCCCTCCCAGCAATCATAGCATCACACCTACTCAATAAATCACCCAGTTACAGTGTTGGGGTCCCTTGACACCCAGGTGAGCAGCGCCAAAAGCAGGCTTTGGCCAAAGAGAGCCACCTGCTAAATTGCTGTACACCGCCAGGCTCCTGTCAAATGCACAGGAGCACGGTGCATCAAAAAGTTGGCAACCCCAGGTGTCAAAGTGCATTTCAGTGCGAGTTGATGGCAAACGTGTGAGTCGGAGTCTGCACAACTGCAGGCCTGTCTCAGAATTTCTCCCGCTGTGGTTTGCATTGAGATCCTGGCTGATCACTTCCTGCAATTCAAGGGCTCTTTATTTTTATTTTTAAAAAACCAAACACCCCCACCCCCACTCTTGAACAAATAAGGGGGAGAATAAATGCATGAATGTGTCTGGAATCTAGCCCTCTCTTCCTGTCACCCTGAGACAGATTTCTTTTAATTCTTCCCCCCCCCCACAACCTGCCCCCAGCAATTGGAAAACAAATGCACAAACACATTCACTGTTCCTGCCACATTTTCTCCCGAAAGAGAATTGTGTGTCCCCCCCCCCCCCCGCATTTGAGCAGAATGAATGGCTGCAAAACACCCACCAAGGCCATTACTGGCCTTTCTCCCATCCATCCTCCTTTTCGCCCCTCCAGAGTTGCCATTAGCTCAAATGCCGGGTCTTGTTTATGCTGGGTGCTCTGGTCACTCCAGAGGCTGAACTCCTCTCTCTGTGCATAACATGTCCCCCTGCTTTGGGTTCCCGAAATCCAAGGAGCTGGAGGAGGGGGCTTCTGCCCCCAGGTGTGATGGAGCAGGTCCAGCAAACAAGGCTGGCCAATTAGGAGGTCTGGGGCTGGCATGGGTGAAACTGTTTTCTGCGAGAAAATGTTCTCTGTCAAGGCCCCCCAGGGCCCAACCCTGTGCCTGCTGATTTATTCTGATGCTATTCTTCTTCCCCGTAGCTAGGAGCAGTTGTGTTGCCCACGCACCTTATTTTTACCTTGCAAAAGAATAGAATAGAATAGAATAGAATAGAATAGAATAGAATAGAATAGAATAGAATTTATTATTTATACCCCACCCATCTGGCAGGTTTTCCCCAGTCACTGGGCGGCTTCCAAAAAAAATATTAAAATACAATAGTGTGCTAAACATGAAAAGCTTCCCTAAAGAGGGCTGCCTTCAGATGTCTTCTAAAAGTCTGGTAGTTGTTCTTCCCTTTGACATCTGCTGGAAGGATATTCATAGAATCATAGAATCATAGAATCATAGAGTTGGAAGAGACCACAAGGGCCATCGAGTCCAACCCCCTGCCAAGCAGGAAACACCATCAGAGCACTCCTGACATATGGTTGTCAAGCCTCTGCTTAAAGACCTCCAAAGTAGGAGACTCCACCACACTCCTTGGCAGCAAATTCCACTGTCAAACAGCTCTTACTGTCAGGAAGTTCTTCCTAATGTTTAGGTGGAATCTTCTTTCTTGTAGTTTGGATCCATTGCTCCGTGTCCGCTTCTCTGGAGCAGCAGAAAACAACCTTTCTCCCTCCTCTATGTGACCTCCTTTTATAGATTTGAACATGGCTATCATATCACCCCTTAACCTCCTCTTCTCCAGGCTAAACATGCCCAGCTCCCTTAGCCGTTCCTCATAAGGCATCGTTTCCAGGCCTTTGACCATTTTGGTTGCCCTCCTCTGGACACGTTCCAGTTTGTCAGTGTCCTTCTTGAATTGTGGTGCCCAGAACTGGACACAGTACTCCAGGTGAGGTCTGACCAGAGCAGAATACAGTGGCACTATTACTTCCCTTGATCTAGATGCTATACTCCTATTGATGCAGGCCAGAATTGCATTGGCTTTTTATTCCACAGGGCAGGCACCACCACCAAGAAGGCCCTCTGCCTGGTTCCCTGTAACTTGGCTTCTTGCAGCGAGGGAACCGCCAGAAGGCCCTCAGAGCTGGACCTCAGTGTCCGGGTTGAGCAATGGGGGTGGAGAAGCTCCTTCAGGTATACTGGACCGAGGCCGTTTAGGGCTTTAAAGGTCAGCACCAACACTTTGAATTGTGCTCAGAAACATACTGGGAGCCAATGTAGGTCTTTCAAGACTGGTATTATATGGTCTTGGCAGCCGCTCCAAGTCACCAGTCTAGCTGCCGCATTCTGGATTAGTTGTAGTTTCCAGGTCACCTTCAAAGGTAGCCCCACATAGGTAAAGGTAAAGCGACCCCTGACCATTAGATCCAGTCATGGCCGACTCTGGGGTTGCAGCGCTCATCTCGCTTTATTGGCCGAGGGAGCCGGCGTACAGCTTCTGGGTCATGTGGCCAGCATGATAAAGCCACTTCTGGCAAATCAGAGCAGCGCATGGAAACTCCGTTTACCTTCCCGCCTGAGTGGTACCTATTGATCTACTTGCACTTTGATGTGCTTTCAAACTGCTAGGTTGACAGGAGTAGGGACCGAGCAACGGGAGCTCACCCCGTCGCGGGGATTTGAACCGCCGACCTTCTGATCGGCAATCCCTAGGCTCTGTGGTTTAACCCACAGCGCCACCCGTGTCCCTAGCCCCACATAGAGCTGGGTAAAACTTTCAAAGAGGGTTAGGCAAATTCAGGGAGCAGAGGGAGGTCAAAGGCTACAAGACGCGGGGACTGGGCTCTGCTTCCACATTGGGAGGCAGCGATGTTTCACAAAAGAAAGACGGTTTGGTTTGCTTTCTATTGATTCCAGTGCAACAAAACACTCAGGTTTTCTGGTGAATGGATTCTTCCCTCCAATGACTACTCATATCTCGTTATTTTATTCATTGCTGCTGTATCCCAGGCCTTCCTCTAACAGAGGCTTCTTGCTGGCACAGTATCTGTTTCCCGCATCTTTGCTGTTAAAAAACACAACAGCCCTTTGCACCGTGAGAAATCTGTCGCAAGGGGGGAAAGGTTGTGCGCATCATATTGCACTGGGCTTGGGCTTGTCACCCGTCTGGCTCCCGTTGCGGCGAAGCTAAATGAGCTTAGAAAACGTGCAGCATTCGCTCGTCACACTTGCCGGCGAGAGGAAACGGGAGCGTGCGGGATTTGGGTCATGGCAGGAGGCAGCAGCAAAGCTTACCTGGAGAGAAGCAGGTGGAGGAGGAGGAGGAGGAGGAATATTGCAACGCAGCCTCCGATCTGGATTCATTTTAATCTACTGACTTCTGCAGGGCTTCTTAAAACTGCTTTTTTAATTGTTATTTTACTGCTGCTGCTTTTAATTGCTGCAAACCAGCCTGAGCGGGGGGGGGGGCATGGGGTCTTGGAATATGCAGTCTCACTTGGCAGGGGTCAGTTTTGGCTGCGCAGAAAAGAAATGGCCAGAAGTGTAGTGCAAGTGCGTTGCCGGGGGGCCCTTGGGAGCCCAACAGGCCTTTGTGTGGGGACTGATTTTAACGAAAGGTCTGGTGTAGTGCTGCTTTCATTGTAATTATTGGCATATTTTAACCAGATTTTATATATGCATATAGTTTCAGTTCTATAAATATTTAGTTTTACTCAGCTGGGAGAGCACGAGCCTCTTAATTTCAGAGTTGTGGGTTCGAGGCCACGTTGGGCAAAAGATTCCTGCATTGCAGAGGGTTTGACTCTTGCAGTCCCTTCCAACTCTACGGTTCTATGTTTCTATGATTTATTTGTCTATGGCGGTTTTTGTTTTTATCTGTAAGCTGCCTTGAGTTCTGTCAGGGGAAAAGGTGGGGTATAGAGAAATTAGTAACAACAACAACAACAACAACAACAACAACAACAACAACAACTCATTAATTCTGTGATTCCAAGCTTCCCTTGAGGGATGTTATCACTTTGCAAGCTGAGGGTGCATTTTGGTGGCATCACCACCCCAGAAACATCATACCTACATCACAGAAAGGGCAGTCTACAGCAGAAATCCGAGTGCGTTGTTTACCTCCTGTCATTGTTTATCTCCTGTCTGGCAGGTTACCTGTTAATGGTCACTTGATTGGATACCCTGGGGAGCCTGGCCAGTCTTTTGTAATGATAAATACTTAGTTCCTGAGCCAGGTCACAGGCTCACCCTATTCATACACAGACATACCCTTAAGACAGGTTTTGTGAAGGAAAAGACAACGGGGAGGCTTTTCCATTTTCCTTTGACCTTGCAGAGAAAACATTTGGTCAGTTTGGGAGCCAAAATGGCTCCAGGACTGCCGTCTTGTGCTGCCTCAGACATGTGGCCCATAACCCATAATTTATGTACTGTTTGCCTGGCAAATCCATGAACATTTATTATATATATATATATGAATGAGCTTAATTTTTTTTATTTCACCACCGCTCATTGATATGCCTCTCAGCATCGCTCTCTGCTTGGTTTGCTGTTGAACTAATAAACCTGACTCCAAGAAATTAGCTTCGCCGATGAGTGAAACGCATCAATCTCTCACAGGCAATTCTGGCAACAGCCAGCCTTGCAAAAGGCGCTCAGTGTCTCTAAATGAACCGTACAAGCTTGAGGTCCGGAAGGTTTTCTTGATTTAGGACGTATCCACATTCGCCTTTTGCCCTGCTCTTTCCAGGCTCAGACCCCATCCTCTGAAATCCACTCTAGGTGTGGACTGTTAACGGAAAAATCTGAGGGCTCCCTTGGACAAAAACAAAGACACCAACCAGGATAACTTGGCACAAAACAGCAGCCTGTAGGCTTGGCCTTGATTGGAAACTGTCACGACAGGACTGCCACCCGCAACAAGATGAAGCAACATGGAAGTCCAGAACAAAAGAAGACCCCAACTCTTATTAGTTACTAATCCCCCAAACTACACCCCTAAGACTACATCACAACTACATCACAAAAAGGAGGGGTTGAGGGAGGAGTTGTGGAGGTAACCTGAGTGTCCTGTCACCTGGCTGGTTCCCCCTTTCCCCCTCCCCATAAATACTTTCCAGGTGACAGAGGGGAGTTTCCAGTTTCCTGCCCCCAGAGGGAAGAGCTGATCATTGTCCTTTGTTCCAGTCCATGTTGAATCCGCTCCCATATGCAAGTCCTTTGTGACCTTGATGGTCTTCTGACTGGGACCATCAAGGTCGTCATGCCAACTGGGTAGGGTTCCTGTGTATGTGCTGGTATGCTCAAGGGATTATGGCCGTCCTGTATCAAACCATCCCCCTTTGATAGTCCTTCCTTCATGGAGTAAAATAAAAGTGGACTGGTGTAAATCCGATGTATGGTTGATTTACTATGAATTTATAACAGAAACGTTGTGTAGGTCGTGTGTGTGTGTGTTGTGTTTGTCCAAACTGAATGATTGGGGGGGGGGGGTGTTCCTGCAACAGGAGAACCTCAGAGCAGAAACGTAAGGGCACGAGATGCGCTCGCTGGATGAGGCCAAGGACCCACCCAATCCTGCCTCCTGTTCTCACAGTGGCCGACCAGATGCCCATTGTGGGAAGCCGGGATGCAGGATCTGAGTGCAAGAGCATCACTCTCCTCCCGTGGTCTCCAGGTTCAGAAGCATTTCCGCCTCCCTCGTCGCCCCCTTGGCCCTTGTCAAAGCAGAAAGAGCAGCAGCCCTGGTGTTTGTCATCCTGAAGAATGGCGGACGTAACTCTCCCCCGGTGTCCCCGGTAATTGAAGAGGGAAGCGGGCGGAGGAGGAATGATTCTGCCCCCTGAGGCTCATCTGCCAGCAAGACGTTCCAAGGTTACTGAGGGGCCGTGAGCTGCAAAACAATTGCTGCATCCACAGGAATTGTTTTATGGGGTGGGGGGAGAAAGAAAACAAAGACCGAGACCTCTCAGCGGGGCTGGGATTTCTGTCTGAAAGGCCTTGCTAGGTCAGCACTCTGGCTTGCCGCTTCCTGGAATCGATAGGGCCTCTGACACAGGAGGAGAGCTTTGCTTGGCAGGTGGCGTTTCCACGGGCTTCAATCATTGATAGTGATCTTTTAATTTATTCCAGTTGTCAGCCTCGCCTCTGACAAGCAGCTCCAAAACTTCCTCTGGATATTAGGGACCGGAGCCTGTCACCTGCCCTCAGGTCGTGCCCTGGGCCGCCCCAAGACATCTCGCTGCCGCAGGCAGAAGAAACAAGCGGTGCGTGTGCTCCACACACCACCATGCGGCACGTGGCTCTTCCCCTGGCCAGGCACAGAATGGACCTTAAAAGGACATTTCGTGAAGGACCAGTAGACAGAGGAAACAGCAGGCGTATAATCCGCAGAAGACGGAGCAAGCCTGTTTTCTGCAGCTCCCAAGGTGAAGGCCCAGATCATGGACTTTCTGATGGCAAGAGCTGCTGGACTGTGGGGTGGAAGGTGGAAGGTGGTGGACTCTCCTTCCTTGGGGAATTATAAGTGGAGCTTGGATGGCCACCTGTCATGGATGCTTTAGCTGAAATTCCTGCATTGCAGGGGGTTGGACTAGATGACCCTTGGGGTCCCTTCCAACTCTATGATTCTATGACTAGATTGTCAGGAGTTCAGCCTACACTTGAGTAGGACCCTGGCAGAGACACATGCCCAACTGGCATGTTCTCTCCCTCCTGGTCGATCGTTCGGGAGCTTCAAAAGCTTTCTTCAGCCCAAACATCACAGCGACCGATGCCAACAGACTTAGGGATCCGCAGAGTTTGTGCATCATGTGTAACAGACCTCAGCAACTCAGCATATTGGCTAATCTACTTTATTTACATATCAACACATACGGAGCACTGCAACATGGCTCCTTCTCTCTCTAGCATCAGACAGCAAAGAGAAAAAACAAAGGACAACAGTCCTACTTCACGGAACACAGTAACACAAACATCCTGTCTCCGTCACTTCCCACTCTGTGGAGTCAAAACATACATTGTCATGTGATAGACAACAATCCCATGACTGCAGTCATGGAGCAGGAATTCTAACATAGATGGGCCATTGGCCTCATCCAGGTCTAGGACTCTTATGTTCTCCAGTCCTCACCTGTGATTCTCAGCAACTGGGATTCAGAGGCATTAAGTGTCTCTGACAGTGGAAGAAGAGACTTTGGAGTTAACTTGGCAGAAGTGTTTTCTTTCCTCACGTCACATCTGCATCTGCCCAGACGTGTGCCTCCTTCTCCTTAAGATCCCTAGGAAGGCCGATCTGTTGCCCGGTGGCGACTGAGAGGTGCGCAAGTGTGTCTACGAATGAGCGATTCCGCCTCGGACTGTGAGTCATGGATCAGTTTGGTTTGTCACCCAGCTGGCTCGCCTTGTAACAAAATGAAATGAGCTGTACAAACACACAGAATGTGCTTGTCATGCTTGCACGCCAGAGGAAATGAAGGTTTATTTACTGTTCTAGAAAAAGGCCTTTTCTATTGCAAGACAAGGTAAGGTTATGATCAGCCCAGAGACGCCATCTGATTGTGCTTGCAGAGTTAAACCCCCACCTGAATAGAGATTTTGACTCATGCAGGTGATCGTGCCTTAACCTTGACCTCCCCAAGGTGACCGGCAACAGGGAATTTGGCAGACCTTGTGCCAACGGGAGTGTCCTGGGGGTGGTGGTGGTTGGGTCCCCTTCCTTGCATACCATGAACATTCCCTGCAAGCAAGCCCATTCTGAACCCTCCCACCCCCTCGAGTCATCCAGCTTGAATGAGGAAATGTGATGGGAAGGGTATAGATTGGCTAGCACCCGTGACGTCGCCAACACATCTCTGTCCCCCACCCCAGAACTGTTTCAAAATGTGTGCGGTTGTGGGTTCTACTACTTCACAGGGGGAAGTCTGAATGTAAAAATGAACAAAGGTATGTATGACGCTTTTAGAAATGGAGAGATGGGAGGCAGGCCCACCCAAAGTAGGAGGAGAAGGGCAGAATGGCGGAACGGACGCTTGACATGCAAGCAGGCACATGCAAAGCTGAGGTCTCAAGGCCAGCGAAGGAGCCGCCGGATAAATGGTCATTCATCATTCGTTCATTTTATTGGTATGCATGCTCAAAGTGGTTTACAACAAATGAAATGGGGATATCCAAAACAGTTTCATAATAATATAGCAAAGCAAGAGAAAATATAAAGGTAAAGGTACCCCTGACCACTAGGTCCAGTCGCGGACGACTCTGGGGTTGCCGCTCACCTTGCTCTATAGGCCAAGGGAGCCAGCATTTGTCCGCAGACAGCTTCTGGGTCATGTGGCCAACATGACTAAGCCGCTTCTGACGAACCAGAGCAGCGCACGGAAACGCCATTTACCTTCTTGCTGGAGTGGTACCTATTTATCTACTTGTACTTGATGTGCTTTCGAATTGCTAGGTGGGCAGGAACAGGGACCGAGCAACGGGCGCTCACCCCGTCGTGGGGATTCGAACCGCCGACCTTCTGATTGGCAAGCCCTAGGCTCAGTGGTTTAACCCACAGCGCCACCCACATCCCATAAGAGAAAATATAGTAGCATACAACCCTCCCCCCCCCCACATTTCAATACTATAAATATAACAAGATTACTTAAGCAACATGTGGCACACAAGAGCAAGGGAGCCTCACAGTTTCACCTTAGTCCCAGGAACCCCCCTCCCAAAATGTTGCTCAGGGTCCCTCTCCTGCAGCCACTTGCAAGTTTCCAAGGGCAAGCGGTAGGTAGCTGGAAACAGGCCTCCCAGGATACTGCTCACCATGTCAACATGGGGAACATGTTTGATTTGCTCCTTGCACTCCTCTGGTGTAGGAGAGATTGATGGGGCATTGCCAAGCCGTCTGAAACATCAGATGCCTGTGGGGAAACCCACAATCAGGATTCGAACTCAAGAGCCCTCTCCCCTCCTGTGGTTTCCATCCAGAAGCATTGCTGCCTCTGACAGTGGAGGCAGAGTCTAGACATCCTGCCTGGTAGCCACCGATCGCCCTCTCCTCCTGCAGGAATTTGTCCAGTCTAGCTTGGTGGCTGCCATTGCCTCCTGTGGCGGGGAGTTCCATAGGTTATCCATCTGCTACCGGACTATCCATCCCCCATCTGGCTCTATCCAGATGGTTTGGGCCGGGAGCTGTTGGGGGAAAGGCTGCTTTGGAGGGGCTTGGCCAACAGCCCTGCCCTGTCTCCCTTTCGCCAGGCGTGGTTCGGATGCCGCAGCCAGTAGTTGCAGAGTCCGTGTTAGCATTCACCGCAGGTCCACGCACAGCACCATCCCGTCACTCAGCTGCCCCAGAGAGTCAGGCTTCATTCCTTCTGACAGCGCCTTGTCAAACGGCGACTTCTCGCTGCCACTCGACGCAGAAGATTAATATGAGAACAACCTTCATCCTTAGCATCTACATTCTGTGACTGCAGGCGCTGAATCAAGCGGCACTTGAGCCGGGGAGTTTTCAAAAGGAAAATAACAAAGGAAAAGGGAATGAGCTAAGCAGTTTCTCTCCGAATTGTTCTCGAGATTTCCCCAGCTACTCCAAAGTGGTCCACGCAGGAAGGAACAGCTGGAAGTCAGCAACCCCTTTCCTCTTCCTGCTGGGTCTGCAAAGTTCTTGTGGGTCGCATCAGAGCTTCACTCGCTGGATTGTCACCTTGGATCGACTCCCGCCCGGAAACCTATGTCCCCACTGTGGAAAGATGTGTGGATCCAGAATTGGCCTCCACAGGCACTTACGTGTTCGTGGAAGACCATTTTACTCACCTATAATAATAATAATAATTTATTATTTGTTGGGCGGCTTCCAACAAAGATTAAAAATACATTAAAATGTCACACATTAAAAACTTCTCTGAACCAGATGTCTTCTAAAAGTCTGGTGGTTGTTTATCTCTTTGACATCTGATGGGAGGACGTTCCACAGGGCAGGCGCCACCACCAAGAAGGCCCTCTGCCTGGTTCCCTGTAACTTGGCTTCTTGCAGTGAGGGAACCGCCAGAAGGCCCTCGGCGCTGGACCTCAGTGTCCAGGTAGAACGATGGGGGTGGAGATGTTCCTTCAGGTATACTGGGCCGAGGCTATGAGAGATCACCAAAGAAGAAGAAGACAGCCATGAGCCTCGGTGACAAATCTGCATATTTTCTTTGCTTGTAATTAAGATAGTTAGCTTCTTAGGTTCACATGACTGGCACATGGCAGGCAGCAGCAGGAGGTTGTGTGACCCTTGTCTTGAGTAGCACATTCTGTGGGGTGTGAAACACAGAGCAGTCAAATACAACATTCCTAGAGTGGACATGTTTGTCCAGCCAGTAGATAAACTTCCTGTTTCCTCCGGGGCTGGGACAGACTTCCTCTGCATGTGACTAGAGGTGGGCGTGACCTCACCTGCTCAGGTAACAAAATAGCATAGGGCAGGCAGCCATCTCTCTCTCTGACTCCATTCCTTGAAGAAACAACATCTCCTTGGCCTGAGATGGCCAAGAGAGGACAAAGGGACTGTCTTCTTATGGGATAGATTCCATGTGTATATATTTTGTAACCTAAGTCTGCCTTCTGGGATCCACCTGTGAACAGAATGTGTGAGTAAACTTTTTTATACTTTTATACAAGACTGTGTCGTGTCTGTTCTGTTTAGGAGGGAATAAAAGGGGAATTACCAGGAAACTTTAATTTTAGAGGCTTATGCAACCTGGCAAACATTATCCGCTGTGCAAGTTTAAAAGGGGGAATGTTACTCTGCTAAATCATGCAACTTGCTAACCCAAGTTGGGAAGAATATAATTAAACAATCTATCCTCTCCTGCCTCCCTGAACGTTCCCACACCTTCTCCTCGCTGGTTTTTCTCAGCATCCTCTGGAAGGTCTGCTAGGAATAGATGTGCAATTAAGCAAAGAAGCTTGCTGGACCAGAGTAAAAGCATGCGCATGCAACAGGACATGAGCGCAGGGATCCTCTCCAGCCCTGGTTCCTCAGAAAGGAGACTAAACTAAGGTCTACCTTGGAAGGTGGTGGACTCTCCTTCCTTGGAGGTGTTTAAGCAGAGGTTGGAAGGCCATCTGTTTGGTTGAGATTCCTGCACCGCAGGGGGTTAGGCTAGATGACCCTCAGGATCCTGTCCAACTCTACCATTCTCTGATTCTGCCTGGCATTCAGAGGCCCCCTCCTCCAGCAGTGGAGGTGGAACACAGCCATTCTGGCTGGGAGCCATAGAGAGCCTGGTCTCCTAGGAATTTGTCTAATGCAAATTTATTTAGCGAGTTACTTATATTAAAAATGTTTATAGGCCGCTATTTCATTAACAAATATCAAAGTGGGTTGTAATGAAAATACAATTTTTATAAGCCATATGGGGGGGGGGAACATTTGCAAAATTTAAAAATAGACACCAGGGAACTTTGGATAAACCTGAGTTGCCAGGTAGCTTGGTGTCTAAGGCATCTTAGCCAAACCCTGGGACTCTCCAGATATTATTGGATGTCTGGTCAGTGATCAAGGATGATGGATGGATTGAGGCCCCCCCTTGCCCCTGCCTGTGGTACTACTGAGGGACTGGGGGGGACGATGCCCACGGGGGCTGCCACCGCCCGGGACCCCCAGCCCAGCCCCGGCCTGACCAGCGTGGTACACCCATCCCCCCCCGGCACCGGACCGCCACTCTGTTCCTCTTCCTGCCCCACTTTTCCTGCTTTCTCAACAGTTGTTATTTTTTTTCTACCCCCTAATCACACCCCCTCCTCCCGTCTTCTCTCCTCCCCCCCCCCTTTGGGCCATTTTTTCCTATCACGAGAAATCCTTATCACTGCCAAATTTTCTGATGGTTACAAGGTGTAGCTTTTTGGGGGGTTAAGAAAAAAAACTATATTGGAACAAGACGAACGGAATAAAGAAATTTTTTAAAAAAGGATGATGGATGGATGTTGTGGTCCCTCTGGTGCGAGGTCCTGCAAGGGAGCTTCATCTCAGCACCTGCCTCATTCTCTGCTCTGCAGTCCCACTTGGACCACTGGCTTCTTGCTTGAATTTCACCTGATCCTGGCACCGCGGCAGGTGGGTAGCCCTTCCTTTGGGAAGAGGTGAGACCAGAAGGCCATTTGCCCCCCAATGCCCCCACTGAGCGTGAGCGTGTTCCTGAGCCCGCCAGCGCTTGTGTCCTTCTCCAAGGTGAGGCTTCCGGCTTCCCCAGGTGCCTCGACTGCTGCAGCTTCTAGCTAAGCTCCACACTTGAATCCTGATTGCCTATTAAGTAATTAAGCCTTGGCTCCTAACCAGCAGTTTTCTTATCTCTCGTTGCTTACTCTGAAAGCACCATGATTGGAAAAAAGCTGGTTTCGCGGGAGAAGTTTCCCTTTTTCTTTTCCGCAGCAAACTTTAAATTGACTGTCTCTGCTCATTTGGAGCACCTTTCAGCCGAGATAAATGAAGCGAAGCAACGGGGACACGGCCTGATTGCACCGTCCTTCACTCCAGCCGGGCGGATGGTGAGGAGCTTCTCCCCTCGTAGGCCTTCCTCTGCTGCTTCCATCTTCAGGCCTTCAGAGGTGGGAGCAGGCTGGTGGTTCAGAATGGAAAGAGAGCCTTTTCTGCTGGATCAGGGCCAACGGCAACATCTAGTCCAGTCTCCTGTTCTCACTGTGACCAACAGATGCCTCTTGGGAAGCCTGCAGACTGGACCTTTCAGGTTCAGAAAAGGGCAACCGACACCACCAAGGGGATGGAGAGACCACATAATAATAATAATAATAATAATAATAATAATAATAATAATAATAATAATAATATTTATTTATACCCCGCCCTCCCCGGCCAGAGCCAGGCTCTAACACCAGTAAAATTACAGTAAAAACATAATAGGGGGGCGGGGGGGGAACCCAATTTAAAATACAGGTTAAAATGCAATTTAAAATGCAGCCTCATTTTAAAAGTAGTCCATAGATCAAAACGATAAGGGGAGGGAAACATAAGGGTCAGACTGAGTCCAAGCCAAAGGCCAGGCAGAACAGCTCTGTTTTGCAGGCCCTGCGGAAAGATGTCAAGTCCCGCAGGGCCCTGGTCTCTTGTGACAGAGCGTTCCACCAAGTCGGGGCCAGTACTGAAAAGGCCCTGGCCCTAGTTGAGGCCAATCTAACCACCTTGCGACTTGGGACCTCCAAGGTGTTGTCATTTGTGGACCTTAAGGTCCTCTGCTCCAATACTTTGGCCACCTCATGAGAAGAAAAGACTCTCTGGAAAAGACCCTGATGTTGGGAAAGATGGAGGGCAGAAGGAGAAGGGGACGACAGAGGGCGAGATGGTGGGACCGTGTTCTCGAAGCTACCAGCATGAGTTTGACCAAACCGTGGGAGGCAGTGGAAGACAGGAGTGCCTGGCGTGCTCTGGTCCAGGGGGTCACGAAGAGTCGGACACAACTAAATGACTAAACAACAACAACAAGGTTCTCTGCAGGGCAGAGAAAGGAGAAAGGAAGAAAGGTTCCAGCACTTAGGAGTTTTTAGTTTAGAGGAAAGGCGAGGAGGTGACAGCACAATAAATGCTAGAGCTTGTTGACATGCAATGAAGCTGAATGTTGGAAGATTTATGTGGCAAGAATTTATCCCTATCCCCCTGGTCCTTGCCCAGGTGAAGGGAATACCTTAAAATAAACACGAGACCAAGAGAACAGGCAATCTCCCAGTAGGGACCCCACTTCTTTTTACCCTTTTGCCAACATTTGTTCAATAAACCCTCTGCCTCCTCCTCCTCCCCCCAGTTCTCCCTCAGATGTTTACAAGCCAAAGGAAAGCCAACAGGTTGTTGCAGCTGAAGAGTTTGCCATTGCATTTTGCCAAGAAGCACCCTGGGGGTGGGGGGTGGAGCAGGGAGCAGCACAAGCAACAATGGTTGGTGGGCTGTACCCAAAGAGTCCTCATCGATGGCATCTCAGCAGCCTGGAGAGAGGCAGAGGAGGTCTCTGCTGGGTTTGATGTTCTTCAACATCTTTATAAATGGCAGTGGGATGGAGGGATCCTGCGTAAATAGCTAGCTGTGCATGTACTGAGGGTGCCATGGAAATTGCACCACAAGCAACACCTGAGGTGCTTACCTGAGCCTCATTGAGGGATCTTGGGGAGATATCTGAAGCAGTTGTTTGGTGGTAAGTCCCGTGGGGATGCCCTGGGCAAGAGAAAGTGGCTGACACACACATCATCATCATCATCATCATCATCATCATCATCATCATCATCAACAATGGAAGCATTTTGAGAGAATCAAAGTGCATTTTAGGCAAACTCCCAGCAACAAGGAATTTGGCCGGCCCATGCCAATGGGAGTGGCCTGGGGTTGGTGGTGGTTGGAGACACACTCCCTGCATGCCGTGGAAATTCCCTGCATTCCCTTTTCCAGAGCAAGCTGGGAAGGAGGCTGCCCATTCTGCAGCCTTTATCTCCTGAACCATGCAGCCAGAATGAGGAGAACTGATGAGGAGGGCATGAATTGGCCAGCACCTGTGCCGTCGCCAACACCTTTCCCACCCAGAACTGTTTAAACAGGGAACCGAAGCCAATTTTGGCAAACCCTGCATGATTCCCCGGGTATTAGGCACACATTCCAGCATTCAAGGGACTGAAGGCAGTTCAGCACCACCCACTGCCCATCCCTGAGCCCCCCTCCCCACCCGCCCATTATGGTCTTTGCTGCAGGCAGCTTGTAAATCATCCCGGTAAGGACCGTATCTATCCTTTCTCTTTTATTGCTCTGAATAGCTGGCAAATGGCTGTCGTGGCCGCAGCCGAGAGAGGCAGCGCAGACTCTGCCCTTCTCCGGAGGGGAACATTCACTGCTCCACTCTCATTGTTCAGCGACAACGTTCCGTGTCATGCCTCAAAGGTTTCCTGAAAGCTTCTTCTTTTTCTTTCGGCTCCCTGTACAAGCGGAGGAGATTATTTGCCCATAAATGTTTTACTAGCCAAACTGGCTTATCGGCGTGTCATTGTGCACTTCCCGTAAGAGTGATTGGCTCTGCCAGGGACTGGCAAGGGTGCTCTCTGGCCGAGGAGCTTCCGTTGCTCTTAGAACGCATGAAAGGCCTTGTCAGATAACTCACAAAACCCCAGTCCTGACGGCCTGATTGTGAGTACTTGCAGTTTTGCAGAGCATGACGACCAGCCAAGAAAATAAAATAAAAGGGGGAGAGGTAGAGGGAGCGACGCTCTGCAGCCTTCCAGAGGAGGAAGGAGAGCGCTGGACTGTGGGCAAGATCAATGCTCTCTCAGCATGCGCTCATCACTAATGCATGATTCAGTGACATTGGGAGGAGAGGTAAATGGAGGGATGGGGGCTCCAAGCGTGCGGAGCCAGATGCTCTCAGAAGAGTCAGGCAGGTTTAGTCAGAGACACCTTTTGCAAGCTGTGAGTGAGGTCTTGAAAGCTCGCCAATCACCTGACATCTTCTGAAAACAATTTCCCCTAATTTCCCCAAGTTAATCTGAGGCAATATTATGACACTGATTTTTTTTTTTAAAAATAAAAATAAACAGTTTGTTTCGTTTTCATCCTGCACCCCCGCTTTACTCAAACTTCTGCTGTTCACAGTTCAAAACAACCATTGTTTTCCCTTTCAGTGTCTCCATTTTTTGCTAGACTCAAAGTTCTCCCTTTTCCATTCCTCAGCTGCCTTGTTGTTGCTGTTTAGTCGTTTAGTCGTGTCCAACTCTTCGTGACCCCCTGGACCAGAGCACGCCAGGCACTCCTGTCTTCCACTGCTTCCCGCAGTTTGGTCAGACTCATGCTGGTAGCTTCGAGAACACTGTCCAACCATCTCATCCTCTGTCATCCCCTTCTCCTTGGGCCCTCCATCTTTCCCAGCATCAGGGTCTTTTCCAGGGAGTCTTCTCTTCTCATGAGGTGGCCAAAGTCTTGGAGCCTCAGCTTCAGGATCTGTCCTTCCAGTGAGCACTCAGGGCTGATTTCCTTAAGAGTGGACCGGTTTGATCTTCTTGCAGTCCATGGGACTCCCAAGGGTCTCCTCCAGCGCCATAATTCAAAAGCATCCATTCTTCGGCGATCAGCCTTCTTGATGGTCCAGCTCTCACTTCCATACATCACTACTGGCCCTTATGTGAGAGAGATAAAGGTTGTGGAGCCCTCCAGTATTCCATAGTGCCTTCAGACAATGAAGAGACTTTACCCGTTGTTCCTCTCAGTGTTACTCCATCCCTGCTTTATTCAATCTTCCGCCTTTGTTTTAAACCACCGCTTTCCCTCTCTCCATGTCTCTCCCTTCTCACTCGCGTGCCATAGCCACTGCTGTTGGGCAGCGTGCCCCTGCTGCATTGCAAATTGCTGTGCACACCAGAGACGGGGAAGGGATGAGGAGGCCTCTGTGAGAACAGGATGCTGGACCAGATGGGCTTTTGACCTGGTCCAGCAGATTCTTCTCAGGTTCCTATGTTATCCATCTGAACTGCCCATTCCATCTGGCATAGCTGTCAACTTACAGATTTGAAAATAAGGGACCAGCAGCCTCGAAAATAAGGGATCAGCAGCCAAAATAAGGGATTTTCAGAGCACAGGTATGTTCAACTTCTGAGCCCCTCCAAGCCAAAGGCAGAAAGCCCAGCCAGCAGCCAAACGAAGCCTCAAGCGGTGGTTCCAACAGCGCAGCAACACGGCAAAGGGGATGCAGCAAGGAAAACCACCGCCACCTCTCCGCTGGGAAGCGCTGAGCAAAGGCGAGTCCCCAGGCAATGCAGCCGATTTGATTGGCACAAGGCATGCAAGCTCCACCCCCCAGTCATTCTCAGACTCCTTATTGGGTGAGCAATGCAGCCAAGCAACACAGTTAGAGCCTCCCTCCTCCCTGGCCGGCAGGGAGGGAGGGAGGGAGAGGAGCTGCTTCCTTTGAAACCCGGGAAATTTAAGGGACATCATCAATAAGGGACAGCAGTGGGACACAGTGCTGGGATAAGGGACTTTCCTGCCAAATAAGGGACGGTTGACAGCTATGCCATCTGGACTCTGCCAAGGAAGGTACCTGAGTCTCCTGGAGAGGAGAGCCTAGGGGTGGGGGGGGGCAGATGACCAGTTTAGCCCACTCTTGCACCACCCTGCCTATCCATCCCATCCACTGGCCTTTCCTTTAGGGATGGCTGCCATAAGTTGCCTGATGGCACCTTGTGGAGGTGAATCCTTCAGGGTGCATTAAATGGCGGCACCTGTTTCCGCGAAGCTGGCCATCCCGTCCCAGCCTTTATTGATCCCTTCAAATTGAAGAACTCATTCAGAGGCTTCACTTTTCCTGCTACCGAAAACTGATTTTGAGAATCGGGTGATATATCCAATTGCCCTCCCTGCACTCTGTCATTTCCCCCCCTCTTAACCAAGGATTTCTGTGGGAATCGCTCTCCTACTTGTCTCGAGTTGGAGTTTTCAAGAATAAATAAATCCCGCGTCAGAGATGGCTAATCAATAAGCAGCATAACGAAGCCCAATGTAATAGCATTTTGGGAAACGGAAACAAACGCCCCACGAACCAAGGGATAAAAAAACCACACAGACCAAAGTGTATCCCTCACTAAAGATTTGCCTGCTGTTATTTCTTTTCTGTGATGGCTCCGAATCATTGTGTCTGTTTACGTTAAGAGCCACCCATAAACCACTTTTATGTAGAGTTCAATAATGTTGTTTATGATGGCTTTAACAACAGGTATCGCTTTTTGCCGATTCCGCTCTCCTTTTCCAAAGATGCCAGCAAATGCATCCCCTTCCCTCCCAACCCAGCCTAGTCCTTTCTGATATTTTGGAAATCGCACGCCTTTGTGATCCTGATTTACCCCCCTCCCCTCCTCAAAGTGCTGTGAAAGCTTTTGGAGACCTCATAAAAACCAGCGGCAAGACAAACCACTTTGACACAGAGAGGCAAATAACGGACCTCGCTGGGCTTTATTAGAGGACAAGCGGAGGTTGTTAAGTGTGTCAAAATCTCTGCCGGGTGATGGATACGCTGTCCTAAATGGAGGGCTGTCTTGGAAGAAATGAAAATGGATAGCCAGGGCTCTCTCTCTAATTGGGAAAGATTGTTTTGTGACGGCCGAGCTTAGTCACTACATTGCAAGCTGAAAGGTGGGTGGGTGGGGGGAAATGGGCGTCGCACGGCTGATCATCAAGAAGGAGGTTTAAAACAGATAAGGCAGCTGGGATACAAGGAGGGGAGAGTGTCGGGTGCATTTGTGATGCTGGAAAAATAGGTACACAACTCTGCCATGCCTGCAATGCCCCATCAATCACCACATCAGTGGCATAGCATAGAGGGCCCACAGGGGGCATTGATCTGGGCACAAAATTGTTAGGGGCGCAAAATTTTGACACCTGGTGCTGCCTCAATACAGCTGCATGCTTCCGTCGCCGGGCTCTGTTGAAAATGGCTTCTCCAGGGAAGCCAGGAAGTGACCTCTCCAGACAACAGAACGACTCTTCTTATTTCTGTGGCTGCCATCTCCTAGGTGACACAGATGCCATGATGCAGTTGAATGCACATGCGTACTCTGTCTGTTTCCATCCCACCCACCTCTCTGCATGGCCCTGGGCTCTGGCAACCCCCCGCTATGCCACTGCACCTCCTGGGTAGGTTTGCTTTTGTATGCAGACTGAATCAAGTTCCTTTTGCATCCTGAGTGGAGGGAGATAGCAAGGAAAACCTAGTCTACATCTGGGGTGGCCACATGGACACAGGGTGCGACTAAGGGCCTCCCTGCACGACACTTGCACACGAGGGAACAAGAAGCACAAATGAGTTGCACTTCCTGCTTCCCGAAGAGGAGCTCATCTTGAGGAAGGAGTCTAAGCTTCAGGCTTTTGGCTTTTACAACAGTCCCATAAGCAGAGGAAGCAGAACTTCATTAGCCACTTTAAAGGTTTCAGTGTAAAGGAAGATAACAAATATTTGTGGGAATGTTCAGGGATATAGGAGAGGACATACTGTTTGATTATAGCCTTTTCAACTTATGTTAACAAGTTCTACAATTTAGCAGAGTAACATTCCCTTTTTTAAACTCAGCGGATGCATTTGCTCAGGCTCGCTAAAGCCTCTATAATAACTGTTCTGGTATTTTCCCCTTATTCCCTCATAAAAGATATGACACGACACAGTCTTCTATAAAAGTATAAAAAGAGTTTACTCACTCACATTCTGTTCACAAATGGATCCCAGAAGGCAGACCTAAGTTACAAAAGTAATATACTTGGAATCTATCCCATAAGGAGACACTCCCTTTGTCCTCTCTTGACTGGAAGCATCTTTGGCTAAGCAGATGTTGCTTCTTTGATGCATGTAGTCAGAGAGAGAGAGAGATGGCTGACCAGTCTTGCTCTTTTGTTACCTGGCCAGGTGAGGCCACGCCCACCTCTAGTCACATGCAGAGGAAGTCTGTCCCAGCCTAGGAGAAACAGGAAGTTCCGAGTGTCTGGTCCAGACATCCCCTTTTATGTCCGCTCTAGGGATGTTGTACTTGACTGCTCTTGTGTTTCACATCCCACAATATTGTTGTGAGTTTGGGAGGTTTGCCTGCATGATGCTCTGAGTCCCTTCCAATTCTTGTGGTCCTGTATCCCAGGAGGGACAGAATTTAATAGAGGAGGAGATGACTGAACTGGTGAGACAAGTCTCTTTGCAAAACACTGACCTCAACTGGTCACTTAAGTGTCTTCGTCAGCATCCCAAAAGAATGAGCCAGGTTGCAAGAGCTAGAACTAAGTGATGGTGCTTTCCTGGCTAGGTGGGAGAACCAACAGTGTGTGAGCTGAGCTGGAAGCAGGTTGGAAGCTGGAGGTGCAGAGACCCGCTTGCTCTGTGCTGGACCCAAAGCTGTGACAAATGGAGAAACAAGATCTGTTGGGGTGTTGATGCTGTGAGCCGCTCCATCTCTTGCTGAGGTTGTGTTGTTGTTGTTGTGTCCGCCTCTTCGTGACCCCCTGGACCAGAGCACGACAGGCCCTCCTGTCCTCCACTGCCTCCCGCAGTTTGGTCAAACTCATGCTGGTAGCTTCGAGAACACTGTCCATTGTCAGGAGTTCGAGTAGGACAAGAACAAAGGACAACAGTCCCACTTCACGGAACACAGGAACACAAACATCCTGTCTCCGTCACTTCCCACTCTGTGGAGGACGTACACCGTCATGTGATAGACACAATGTGATAGACTGCAATCATGGAGCAGGAATTCTAACACAGATGGACCATTGGCCTCATCCAGGTTCAGGACTCTTAATGTTCTCCAGTCCTCACCTGTGATTCTCAGCAACTGGGATTCAGAGGCATTAAGTGTCTCTGACAGTGGAAGGAGAGACTTTGGAGTTAACTTGGCGGAACTGTTTTCTTTCCTTGCGTCACATTTGCATCTGCCCAGACGTGTGCCCCCTTCTCCTTGCTGTGCTGTTTAGTCATTTAGTTGTGTCCGACTCTTCGTGACCCCCTGGACCAGAGCACGCCAGGCACTCCTGTCTTCCACTGCCTCCCGCAGTTTGGTCAAACTCATGCTGGTAGCTTCCAGAACACTGTCCCACCATCTCGTCCTCTGTCGTCCCCTTCTCCTTGTGCCCTCCATCTTTCCCAACATCAGGGTCTTTTCCAGGGAGTCTTCTCTTCTCATGAGGTGGCCAAAGTATTGGATCCTAACTCAGCTTCAGGATCTGTCCTTCCAGTGAGCACTCAGGGCTGATTTCCTTCAGAATGGAGAGGTTTGTTCTTCTTGCAGTCCATGGGACTCTCAAGAGTCTCCTCCAGCACCAGAATTCAAAAGCATCAATTCTGCAGCGATCAGCCTTCTTTATGGTCCAGCTCTCACTTCCATACATCACTACTGGGAAATGCTCAGGTTGTACCTATGTGCAAATAAAGATCCTAAATACATCCCAGTCTCTGCTGACCTTCATTCCAAGGAAACTGAACCTCTCTCCACTCAGAGATCGGGGTGTCTTGCCAACACACACAAGCTTCTGGCATGAATGGTATAAGATGTGAAAGTTAGAAGACTCTGGGGCCTCACATAGCTGCTCAGTTTCCTGCTGAATATAGAATTCTGAGTGGTTGGATATATGCAGTAGAAAGAAGAGGGTGAGGAGATGTCTGGTGGCTGCAGATCAGAGGAAATTGAGGAGTGAGAGACTCTTTTCCTTAGCAACCTCCATCTCATCTCTGCACTGAGCAGCCCTTCTCCTGTCACCAGGAATTGTAGATGTGCTTTGACTACAAGCCGAACCATCTCCAAGACTCTTTTTCCTGGGCTTAGGAGGACAGAGAGTGGGGTAACTCCCTGCTGGGGTGAAGCTGGAATCAAAGTCCCCACCAGAATCCATTTCTCAATTATGAATAGCTAGTGTGTTAATACTGTTGCAAAAGCCATCGATATTTTGAGAAACCACAAAGAATGGAGCCAGTCGAGAGGGCCCCTTCCAAATTACTGCTGCTTAATGATGCAAATGTTGGCTTTGATCTCATTAATGCCGATTACAAACAAAACAGAACTTTTGCTAGGCTTTTAATTTTTCAGTCCCAGCGAGATCAAACCCTGGCCTGCAACTGGCAATTAAACACTTTTCTTCGGGTACACCAGAAACTTTAACGCTGCATTTGAAATGTGAGTATTGGTTGCATCTTAATGAGGATTTGCTACTGAGCCGCTCATTTATCAAGTCGTTCAGCAGAAACAGCCCCCAGCTGCTTCAGAGCCTCTTCAAAGAGGCTGAGACCCCCCCAGCCCACATCCAGGCCAACCCCACCCTTGTAATAGCCGATAATTTGATGGCACCGTGTTTGGAGATGGCAAGGAGGCAGGAGAGCTCAGCCACCACCCCTCCACCGCTCAGTATTTTCTTCCCATCCTAATTAAACACAAAGCGGTTTGTGGAGGAACGAACATGTCAGCAGTTTCGTTTGCTCTATCAGAGCAAGGAATTCAGATGAATAGGGAGAGGCGTCTGGGACCAGGGAGCGCTCACAGATGTGCACCGTTTGGCTTGCCCTTGCTTTCACCCAGAGGCGCAGAGGGGCGTCTTCTGCTTCTGGCTTCCAGATGTTGGGGACAACAGCTCTAATCACCCCCAGCAAACGTGGCTAGCTGGGGCAGAGGGAAATGGTAGCCCCAAATATCTGGAGGTCACCAGGCTGACGAAGGCTGATTTAAAGGCTTCAGTGATGAGCCCTCAAGTCTGGGTCACCCAGAATTATTTTGGCCTTAAGGTAACATCTTGGGTTGGTTACAGGTAGGTAGCTATTTTGGTCTGCTGTACTCGAAATAAAATTAAAAAATTCCTTCCAGTAGCACCTTAGAGACCAACTAAGTTTGTTATCGGTATGAGCTTTCATGTGCATAACAAACTTAGTTGGTCTCTAAGGTGCTAAAGGTAAAGGTAAAGGTACCCCTGACCATTAGATCCAGTCATGGCTGACTCTGGGGTTGCGGCGCTCATCTCGCTTTACTGGCTGAGGGAGCCGGCGTACAGCTTCCGGGTCATGTGGTGAACCAGAGCAGCACATGGAAATGCCGTTTACCTTCCCACCTGAGTGGTACCTATTTATCTACTTGCACTTTGATGTGCTTTCGAACTGCTAGGTTGGCAGGAGCGGGGACCGAGTAACGGGAGCTCACCCCATCGCTGGGATTCGAACCATCGACCTTCTGATCGTCAAGTCCTAGGCTCAGCTCTGTGGTTTAACCCACAGTGCCACCCGCGTCCCTAGACTAAGGTGCTATGGGACAGATTTTTTTTTTATTTTGTTTTGATCTTGGGTTGGGAGGAAGGTGGCGCCTCTTCCTCATGCCATGATCTATGGTAATAAAGCATAGGAAAAGTTCAGATTGACACACACCTGTTCACAAGAACGCAAGAGCCCTCCTGGCCGCTTGGGGAGGCATGGGGGGGGCTTGAGTCGGGCCCCCAAATGCATTGATTGCTTATTTGTGACTGATCAAACTATAGTAAAGGTAAAGGTACCCCTGCCCGTACGGGCCAGTCGTGTCCGACTCTAGGGTTTTGCGGCCATCTCCCTTAAGAGGCCGGGGGCCAGCGCTGTCTGGAGACACTTTCGATCAAACTATAGTGTCGAGCAAAACCTTCATTCTTCATATTTACTGCTCTCACCACTTATGAAGCTATTTCCATTGATCACTTTTGTTTGTATTCATGGTCCTGAGTTGTCACAAGCCACCAATTATTGGTAATAGCTATTGATTCTTTTTATAAATTAGTTGCCACTCACCAGTGGAAGGTGAATGTTTGGTAAGTATTTACATATAAACATTTTGTGCTGTAAATTTCCTTCTGCCTTATGTTTTTCTTAGTGAAAATGGGTAAGGATATTTCTCATGCAACACACACGTATCTACAAGAGTAGATCAGAATATATATTTATTTGGGCATGCATTTATTTGTGGAATAAATGAGCAGTTATTTGTTACAGTTTTGAAATGTATTCTTTCATTATCTTCCATAGTGGCTCGTGCAGATGGCTATTCTTAATATTAATTAATGCTTTTTGTAGGGTAGGGTAGGGTAGGGGGCACAGGGGATGAGTTCATGAAACCACAGGGGCAGCCCCACAAAAAAGTTTGGGGCTCACTGCCAAGGAATATCTCTGCCCCTCGGACTCAGCCCTTCTGCCCCTGCCTCCCCTACCATGTAGCCAAGGCCCTTTCAGCCCCCAACCTCCCCATCTCTCGCTTTCATTGCAAACTCCCTGGGTATTTTCTGAAGGCGGCACAGCACCCAGCCAACTCCTGGCTTTCGGATCACACTAAGTAGCCACATTCGCATCTCAGGCACTGGCTGGTGGATTCTAGCAATCTGTTTCAAATCTTTATTTATTTATTTTATTTTATTAAAAAAAAATATTTTGACAGCCCTCGGAGGAGGCTGCGTTTTAGGCAGTGGAGAAATGGAGAACAAAATCACAGTTCCTTGGTTGCCGTGGAAACAGGCTGAAGACTGAGGTGACCACCCTCACGGCCCCCAGTTCTCTGCTTGAGCGACTGCTCTCTCCTTTCTCTCTTTCTCTCTGCGTTTTGCAAATGCATCTCTCACCTGCAGGAGGATGGGGTCCTGCTGGATGCTGAGCCCCACTGCCCAGCGGTCCGGGGTTTGGGGTGAGGAGTGAAAGCCGGCAGAACCAACAGGTCTCTCTTGGTGCTTTGACTCCTTCATATATATATATATATATGCAGGTTTTGGTGTTTTCGGGTATCTTCCCGTGTAAGAGTTGGGGTGTCTAGGCGACGTTTCGACGAGGTCTCACTCGTCATCTTCAGGCTGGTGCTTTCGGCTTCTTGTTACTAGAACAGAGCAGGATCTCAGTGTTTGACTTCCTATAAATACTGTTGAGGGGGTGTGGTGTATAGCCTCCAACGTTCTGGGCAGAGAGGAAGTTCCCAGGTTATTGTGCCTTTTCTTCTTTTGTTCATTAATTACTTGAGGGATATCTTGAGTGATTTCTTGAGTGATATTCTGAGTACCACTTAGGAGGGTCATTAGGTGTGGATTAGTTGCTAAAGCTTTCGTGTCTTGACCTCTTGAGCTTGTGAAGAGTTTTTCTGAGTTTTTCTGAGAAGAGTTTTTCTGAGAAGATGGCTGTACTGCACTTAGTTGTGCTCTGGCTTGGCTTCGTGTATAGGGGCGAGCTGTGGTTTTGTGCCCTGTGCCAGCCAGATCTGTGTAGGGATTGCAGGGGGGTGCAGCATCCGGAGGTGCCACTATGGTTTGGCTACTGGATGGTGTCTGTAATTTATCTGTGGAGAGGGTCTGGGTTTGGGTCTGGTGTGGTTGATTGGAGATGGCGTTCTGTGTGCCTCTGGTTCTGGTGTCGGTTTTTGTGGGGAGGGCTAATTTCCAGATGTCTGGCAGGCGGGACGTGTCGTCACGCTTGTTCATGTTGTGAGGGTGTTTCTCTATCTCGATGGCTTCCATGATTATTCTCTTGTGGTGATGTTCCATGTTAAAGAGCAATTTGGAATCTGCAAAATTAATTTCGTGTCCTGTTTCTTTCATGTGTTGGTAAAGAGAGGAAGTTTTTTCTTCTTTTTTGACGGCATTCTTGTGTTCTGCGATACGTGCATTTATTCGTCTGTTTGTTTGTCCAATGTACGTGGCTGGGCAGACTTTGCAGGGTATTTCATAGACCCCTTGGTTTTCTAACTGGATTTTATCTTTTGGGTTTCTGAGGATATTGGCTATTTTTTGGTTGGTGCAAAAGGCTGTTTTGATATTGTGTTTATGGAGGATTTTGCTAATTTTATCTGTGGTGCCCTTGATATAAGGAAGGAGGGCCATGCCATTGTTTTCTTCTGTGTCTTGGTTTTTGGGGGGTGTTTCTTTTTGGATTAGCTCGCCCCTATACACGAAGCCAAGCCAGAGCACAACTAAGTGCAGTACAGCCATCTTCTCAGAAAAACTCTTCTCAGAAAAACTCAGAAAAACTCTTCACAAGCTCAAGAGGTCAAGACACGAAAGCTTTAGCAACTAATCCACACCTAATGACCCTCCTAAGTGGTACTCAGAATATCACTCAAGAAATCACTCAAGATATCCCTCAAGTAATTAATGAACAAAAGAAGAAAAGGCACAATAACCTGGGAACTTCCTCTCTGCCCAGAACGTTGGAGGCTATACACCACACCCCCTCAACAGTATTTATAGGAAGTCAAACACTGAGATCCTGCTCTGTTCTAGTAACAAGAAGCCGAAAGCACCAGCCTGAAGATGACGAGTGAGACCTCGTCGAAACGTCGCCTAGACACCCCAACTCTTACACGGGAAGATACCCGAAAACACCAAAACCTGCATTCCTGTACCCGTGAAAATCTACGAAAGCAAATATATATATATATATATATATAGGTTTTGGTGTCTTCGGGTGTCTTCCCGTGTAAGAGTTGGGGTGTCTAGGCGACGTTTCGACGAGGTCTCACTCGTCATCTTCAGGCTGGTGCTTTCGGCTTCTTGTTACTAGAACAGAGCAGGATCTCAGTGTTTGAGTTCCTATAAATACTGTTGAGGGGGTGTGGTGTATAGCCTCCAACGTTCTGGGCAGAGAGGAAGTTCCTAGGTTAATGTGCCTTTTCTTCTTTTGTTCATTAATTACTTGAGGGATATCTTGAGTGATTACTTGAGTGATATTCTGAGTACCACTTAGGAGGGTCACTAGGTGTGGATTAGTTGCTAAAGCTTTCGTGTCTTGACCTCTTGACCTTGTGAAGAGTTTTTCTGAGAAGATGGCTGTACTGCACTTAGTTGTGCTTAGTTGTGCACTGAGATCCTGCTCTGTTCTAGTAACAAGAAGCCGAAAGCACCAGCCTGAAGATGACGAGTGAGACCTCGTCGAAACGTCGCCTAGACACCCCAACTCTTACACGGGAAGACACCCGAAGACACCAAAACCTACATTCCTGTACCCGTGAAAATCTACGAAAGCATATATATATATATATATTATACCTTATTTATCTAAGAACACAGCCGGTTATGTCTCATGTGTTTCTTGGGAGGAAAGCAATGACAAACCTAGACAGCATCTTAAAAAGCAGAGATATCACCTTGCCAACAAAGGTCCGTATAGTAAAAGCCATGGTTTTCCCAGTAGTGATGTATGGAAGTGAGAGCTGGACCATAAAGAAGGCTGATCGCCGAAGAATGGATGCTTTTGAATTCTGGTGCTGGAGGAGACTCTTGAGAGTCCCATGGACTGCAAGGAGATCCAACCTATCCATTCTTAAGGAAATCAGCCCTGAGTGCTCAGTGGAAGGACAGATCCTGAAGCTGAGGCTCCAAGACTTTGGCCACCTCATGAGAAGAGAAGACTCCCTGGAAAAGACCCTGATGTTGGGAAAGATGGAGGGCACAAGGAGAAGGGGACGACAGAGGACGAGATGGTGGGACAGTGTTCTCGAAGCTACCAGCATGAGTTTGACCAAACTGCAGGAGGCAGTGGAAGACAGGAGGGCCTGGCGTGCTCTGGTCCAGGGGGTCACGAAGAGTCGGACACGACTAAACAACAACAACAACAACATAGCAGCAGTGGACCAAGGTGTAGACTTCCTGCCCCTGGTCTCCTGGGAACCCCGCTGGGCTGCAACTTTTGCCCACCCTTGGATTAGAAGAAGCGACCCTTTTCATAAAGAGATGATCCCAGATGCCTTGCAAACGGAGGAGTGGAGGGAGAGTTTTAAGTGAGCGAACAGCACAACCGGCTTCAGGTGGGAGCCTGGGAAAAAGAGCAGGGTGTTATGTTCTGGTTGCCTGTTCGCTCAGGTTTGTGAAAGAGATAAGAGCCAATGAGAAATGTAGCAAGAGGAAAGAGCCCCTCGCGGATCCAGGGTTTATTGAAGGAGGATGGAGAGGGGGAGAGGGAGAGGCAGCCCTGGTCCCCTGCTGGAGGCACAGATCTCCACTCTGCCGCTGGCCTGTCTCTGCTCAATAGGAGCCCACATCCCAGCACTGCCAATATTCACAGTGGGGCCCGCAGAGCAACAAGCTGATTTACGTGTGTTTGCATCGGTCTTTCCCTCCCCAGTGCTTCTTCGTTTTGCGCTATTTTTACAAGATTGGAAGATATTGGTTTGTTTGTTTGTTTTAAAAAACTGCAAACCTCCTTAAGTGCATTGGCACTTAAATAAATAGGGAAAGGGGGGGGGACAAAATAGCAAATATTGAGGGGAGAATTCTTGCAGGTTCTGTAAGCAGCTCCCTTCTGGTGACTGGCAGGTCACAGCACTAAAGATCGTAGTCCTGGTAATAAGTCTGGGTCATGGATAAGTAAACTCAGGCCCAGGGGCCAGATCCGGCCCAATTGCCTTCTCAATCCGGCCCACAGACAGTCCAGGAATCAGCGTGTTTTTACATGAGTAGAATGTGCCCTGTTATTTAAAATGCATCTCTGGGTTATTTGTGGGGCATAGGAATTCGTTCAATTCCCACCCCCCAATATAGTCTGGCCCCCCACAAGGTCTGAGCGACAGTGGACCGGCCCCCTGCTGAAAAACTTTGCTGACCCCTGGTCTGGGTGATCTCCATTTCACATCCAAGTCCCAAATCTGAGAGGTCCTCTGCTTTTCCTTTTGTCCCCCTGCTTTTCCTCAGAGAAAACTGCTCTTTAGCACTCAATCGGAGCAAACAGCAATTTGGGGTCCCGCCCTGGATTGACATTTGCTCCATTTTAGCACTAAAGAGCGGGTTTTCTCTGGGAAAGGAGCAAGGCAAGAAGAACGCCACTCCGACCCTTTCCTGGAAAGCATGGAGAGCCCAGAGACTCACTTAAGTTGGGATTTCATCCTAGGGGTGATAATGTCCGGCTGAAAGCTTTTGCAGTGTCTGGCCCTCCTATGCACACTTATTCTGCTGAGTTCAGCAGGACTTCCTCCAAAGTAGTAACCATTGTATTAATTGCTTCAGAGGATAAAAACATAAGAAGAGCCTGCTCTGGATCCGGCCAATAGCCCATCTAGTCCAGCATCCTGTTCTTACAGTGGCTGACCCACAGGTAAACTTCCAAGCAGAACCCAAGCAGAAAACCCTCTTCCCTCCTGCAGATTCACTGCCTCCTGCGGAAGGGAGTTCCACAGTTATGTATGCCTTGCGTGAATCATCCATCATTCAGTGTCATTGAATGCCCACATGTTCTATGCAATTCTTTCATTTCTCGGCCAAGGGAGGGGACCCTCATTGGCCTGCCAAGCCACACGCATATGTCCAATGGAGGATATCTGTATGTGGCAGGTACAGGAGCAATTGAGACAAAGGGGGTTTGTGGGCATCACCCACCAGCGGATCCTTTGCACAGGCAAAACTAGTTCCCCTGATGTCATAGAGGGTGGTGAATGCAGCACAAGATATTATGGGCTGTCCCGTGAATCCGCTGGATGAAAGAGCGGAAGAACGTTGCCTCAGGAGAGTGAGGAAAATTCTCAGGGATGATTCACACCCTGGCCGCCACTTTCTTGATCTCCTGCCCTCAGGCAGAAGATATAGTAGCAGGATTAGTCGCACCAACATGGTAAAGAGCGGCTTCTATCCGTGGGCTGCTAGGCTTCTGAATGAAAAGATAACAACAGGGCAACTGACTTTGGGGTTTGGTGGATGTGCGTCAGTAAACGAGGGGAATGAAGACTAAGAGAGCTGAGTGGGGGGTGCTCATGTAACCTCACTGTATACAAGTTGTACAAGTGACAAGTTGTACAAGTAAGAGCTGTTCGACAGTGGAATTTGCTGCCAAGGAGTGTGGTGGAGTCTCCTACTTTGGAGGTCTTTAAGCAGAGGCTTGACAACCATATGTCAGGAGTACTCTGATGGTGTTTCCTGCTTGGCAGGGGGTTGGACTCAATGGTCCTTGTGGTCTATTCCAACTCTATGAGTCTATGATTCTATGACAATAAAGTATTACAATAATTCAATTGTGATGGAAGTTTGGTCCATGGCAGGGCTGCCCGGCTGGGCTCAGTTTCCTACCCCTGCATCAAACTGCACCATGCTCAGAGTACACTAACTGGAATTCATAGATCGTGGAATGGTAGAGTTGGAGGTTTCATCTATTTCAACCCTCTTCGATGCAAGAATCTCAGTTAAAAATCCCTGCCAGGTGGTTTTCCATCCTCTACTGAAAAACCTCCAAAGAAGGAGAGTCCACCACCTCCCAAGGGAGACCGTTCCACTGTCAAACAGCTCTTACCCTCAGAGAGGTCTTCCTAAGGTTTAGTTCATGGGTAGGCAACCTAAGGCCCAGGGGCCGGATCTGGCCCAATCGCCTTCTAAGTCCGTCCCACGGATGGTCCAGGAATCAGGGTGTTTTTACATGAGTAGAATGTGTCCTTTTATTTCAAATGCATCTCTGGGTTATTTGTGGGGCATAGGAATTTGTTCATATTTCCCCCCCCTAAAAATATAGTCCACCCCCCCACAAGGTCTGAGGGACAGTGGACTAGCCCCCTGCTGAAAAAGTTTGCTGACCCGTTGGAATCTCCTTCCTTGCAATTTGAATCCATTGGTTCAGGACGGTTTGGAGCAGCAGAAAACAAACTTGCTCCATCTTCCACGTGCCGTGGCGCGGCGGTGTGATTCTCCTGGCTGGGGAGGGGGGGCAATCGTGTCGCAATCCGCCTAGGGGGGATTTTGTCACCCCCCTCTGGAATGGAACCCAGGGCGGACCGCCCCCACCCCCTTCCAACACCCCTGTCCATGTGGCAGCCCTTCAGATATTTGAGAATGGCTCTCATGTCATCGCTTAGACTTTTCATCTCCAGGCTAAATTGATGGAGTTATTAAAACAGGATGCGGGTGGCGCTGTGGGTTAAACCATTGAGCCTAGGACTTGCCGATCAGAAGGTCGGCGGTTCGAATCCCCACAACAAGGTGAGCTCCCATTGCTCAGTCCCTGCTCCTGCCAACTTAGCAGTTTGAAAGCACGTCAAAGTGCAAGTAGATAAATAGGTACCATTCCGGCGGGAAGGTAAACAGCATTTCCGTGCACTGCTCTGGTTCGCCAGAAGCGGCTTAGTCATGCTTCCCACATGACCTGGAAGCTGTACGCCGGCTCCCTCGGCCAATAAAGCGAGATGAGCACCGCAACCCCAGAGTCGTCCGCGACTGAACGTAATGGTCAGGGGTACCTTTACCTTTAAGTTATTAAAGTCAAAAAAACAACAACACAAACCCCTTATAGTAGCACCTCAGAGACTAACTAAGTTTGTCATTGGTATGAGGTTTTGTGTGCATGCACACTTCTTCAGATATTTCTTCAGATTAAAGTCCATTTGTTTAAATGGGTCTGACTTAATTGGATACCTTTATAAGATAGACCAAAGCATGCGGAACAAAGGGAATATGGTAAAGTTCTGCCTCTGATCATCAAGTTGATGGTATGATGCTTTCAAAGTTTTTCTCCAGATGAGCCATGGCATGTCAATCATCCATGTTCTCTGTCTGATAAATACACGCTTTAATTATAGCCCATCGTGGCAATGCGTATGAGGAAGCCAGCTGGAAATATTCAAGTATTATTAGCATAATATTGAAAGCTGTGATTAAAATAATAAAAAGTCCCCTCCTCCAACTCATGGTCTGATGAGCAAGAAGCCACAATAAACGCTAAATCAGATTTCCTGAGCTAAATGACGGAAATAATAATACTTATTGGACACAAATCTTTCATAGGTTTTGAGGCAAGGTAGGAATTTTGCTGACATGACAGTATCAATCAATCTAATTAGATCTTGTTTGCATAATTGCATGCAATTTGCATGAACAATAGAGTTCAGCCTGGAGAAACGCAAGACTGTCAAGTTGGCAATGGATGCCAGCAACAAGTCTTCTTCCCTCTTGTCTTATTTTGCAAATAAAGAAAACGGGGGATATTTTTCAGTTTGGACCCCGGCTCATCAGATGCACCTTCTTAAGATGTGAAAGGAAGATGGGATGTTCAATACTCCCAACTCTTCTTCTCTTCCTCTTTCAAAACTCTGTTTCATTCCTTGCTTGATCTACTCCCAAGCTTTGGCATGCCAACTGTAGAAACTGTGGAAATGAGTAGGTCTGGGGTCTGCAAGGATCTGCCTGATGATTTTGCCTTCCAAAGCAACTACTCTATTCCGAACTTAAAAATGGAAAGCGCAATGCTGGTGGTCAACAAAAGAGGTTTATAGACTCTTTTGGAGCTTGAAGCTACTGGCTTGGGTCCTACCCTCCAGAGCAGGAGAAAAACTTTTTCCATCCTTCATGTGACAATTCTTCAGTTATCTGAAGATAGCTCTCAAGTCACCTGTTTTCTCTTCTTCAGACTAAACACACCCAGCTCCTTCAACCATTCATCATAAGGCTTGGTTTCCAGATCTTTGATCATCTTGGTTGCCCTCCTCTGCACACCTTCCAGCTTGTCGATAAATTGTGGCACCCAGAACTGGACACAGGACTCCAGGGCGGTACTGACCACAGCATGACTATGACTTCCCTTGATCTGGACACTAGACTTCTGCTGATGCAGCCTAGAATAGCATTCACTTTTTTTTGCTGCTGCATCACACTGTGGGCTCATGTCCAGCTTTTGGTCCACCAAGACCCTGAGATCCCTTTCGCATGTACTACTGGTGAGCCACATGTCACCCATCCTATGAATCTGTTTATGAGGAAGAAGGCACTCCAACGAAATTGGTTCCTGAGTATGGTCCCGTGTGATTCAGTGGCCAGTTGGGAGGGAGGTGGGCTTTGTCCTAGAGGTTAGGAGACAGAAGGCTTGCATAATGGTCCCGTGGGCCTTGAGATGGTTGAGTGGGCATCCTTTGTGCCAGGGGGAGACGAAAGTGCCCCCAAACAGTCACTTGCACTCAGAGTAAAAAACCTGAGTGAGCGCCTTAATAATGCACGTAGCTTGACGAGTGACCTAGATTTTGATTAATGAGCTGAATAATCTAATCTTTGCTAGCTGCGAGCTACAGAATTTGGAGATATTTGTGCCTGCCTCTTTAATCCCCAAAATAGGTTAGTCTTTGTGAAGCTGCAGAGATAAAAAAACAAGAAAATCTTTCATCAGGGCGAGGAAATAATGTGGTTGTTTGGTGAAGGATGCCGGGCATTTGTGTACGTGAATATAAGCAAATGCATTTGTGGAAGAAGATTTATCCCTGCCAAAGGAGTCAGAAGAAATGAGAGAAGAAGAACGAAACTTCCTGATTTTGCCGGGAGGAAGAGGGAGGTATGCCAGGGGCAAGCAAGCAGTGTTTCTGAACTATGCATTATATATAGTCCTCCAGTATAAGAGAAACAAATTCCACTGACTTAGATAAGTTTACAGGAGCAGGGTTAGAAGAGACCCCCAAGTGTCATCTAGTCCAACCCTCTGATGGCTTGGGACACAGCTATATAGCTGCAAATCTAATGTTTTAAGTGTGTTTTAAGTGCATTATACAAATGTGACACTAGATGGCGATGGTGAGCCAATGGCAAATCCAATATATTTTTTAAAATGTTTTTTAAAGCATTTTCACAGCATGTTTTTTATGTGTGTAGATTCTACCAGGGTCTGGGTTGCTTGTGAATTGCTGCTTGCTTTCCTTTGGTGATCCCTTGATCTCATCTGACCTGATCACTCTCCTGTGGCTGACTTTTCACCCCCCCCTTCAAATGACCAAGCTGCAGTCCTTTGGGTGAGGCTGCAACCCCACATTTCTCCAGAGTGAGCATGCACAGGATGGCTCTGCAAATTTCAAATCTATGTATATCATCTATCATCTATCTATCTATCTATCTATCTATCTATCTATCTATCTATCTATCTATCATCTACTGAATAGTAAAAAATTAAATGTCAAATAATAAATGATGCATTTTATGTTGTCAACACAATTAAATTAAAGCTGAGGTTTAATATATATATATATATATATATATATATATATATATATATATATATGTAAATCATATTGTGATCTTCTCCCAGATTCCTGCCCATGTCATGGCTTTATTCAATGCTATTTTTCTGGAAAGACGCAGGGGTATGCATATCCCTAAAGATTTTATGAATCTAAGTTTGGCCTCATTGAGGGGCAGGATTTCAATATGAGTAGGAAAATGAGAGTACCCCTAAACATTCTTTTAGAAAAAAAGCACTGGCTTTATTTATTTATTAAGGCATTTTTGTTTAGCCCACACTTCCTTTGAAAACAAGGCCAGCATCTTGTCCAAGAAAACTATGGCAGATTGGGGTGAAATCTTCCTTGAATATGGTCAACCCCCCCCCTATTTTGTGCGGATTCTGATCGCAAGTCCAAATCATGGGGTGAAATCCAGTTTTTCCCCCAGTTCACAGATTCCCCCTCCCATTGCATAATTTCCCCTGTGCTTAAAAATCCTGTTTTGTCTCACTAGGGGCCACTGTTTGCTTTGTTTTTATCCACAAGGGCTTTCACACACACACACACACACACACACACACACACACACACACACACACACACACACCCAAACCACGAAAAATTCTGCTTTTCATCCAGCGGGAACATTTGAATCCCCCAAAATCTGCTCCCAGATTCATATAACCTGGTCCTGAAAAACAGCAGGCAGATCCGGGTTGTGCGCGTGCTTTCCCGGATCAGGACCTCTGGCTCCCAACCAGATGTGCCCCTGAAAGTGCCATGAGGTGCCATCCTGGCCTGGGGGCGCCAACCTGTACAAGTTGCTTTACAGACCCTCCAACGGTCCCTATTTTCCAGGGACAGCCCCGGATTTACAGAAGCCGTCCCAGTTTTTTATTTGATCCCCGAATCTCCCGCTTTTCCTTAGGATGCCCCCATTTTCATCAGAGAAATCTTGGAGGGCATGGAGTTGTGTGACTCCTGAGCCATCTGAAGGCAGCCCTGTATAGGGAAGGTTTTTTTTCTTTGTTTCCCCCCCTGTTTTTATATATGTTGGAAGCTGGAGGAGTGGCTGGGGCAACCCAGTCAGATGCGTGGGGTATAAATAGTGAAATTATTACAGTGGTACCTCTTGTTGCGGAAGGGATCCATTTCTGCAACCAGAGGGATCGCTTCTGCACATGTGCGTGGGGCAAAAACCCGGAAATATACTTCCAGGTTTGCCACTTACGTATCTCGAAGTTTATGTAACCAGAGGGATACGTAAGCGGAGGTACCACTGTATTAAGGAACGAGACATCCCTATTTTCATCGGTGAAATGTTGGAGGAACAAGTGCTTCAATGTGCCCTCCCATATTTTTTTTTCTTTTTTAAAAAATAATTTTTATTGGCTGCTCTGAGCCTGGCTTCGGCTGGGGAGGGCAGAATATAAATAAAATTTTATTATTATTAATATTATTTGATCTTACAGACATAGAATTATAACAATGCCA
Organism: Podarcis bocagei; assembly: GCF_964188305.1. Lineage (NCBI taxonomy): Eukaryota > Metazoa > Chordata > Lepidosauria > Squamata > Lacertidae > Podarcis > Podarcis bocagei. Next base: position 1,607,511 of record NC_138125.1, on the reverse strand, counting down.
ATTACATATCCATATTTGGAGATTTCTCTGAATCTCTGGACTTCCCACCATCCCCTTCCATGGGTCCTATTGTTATCCTTTCCAACTGCGTATTATTTCACAGTCCCTATTTTATGTCTCTCCATATTGTCCACAATATTTGTTACATTACAAGTGTTGTTAGAATCCTGCTAATGTTTCAATTACAGTGGTCTCCTAAATACCGTATTTTTTGCACCATAACACTCACTTTTTTCCTCCTAGAAAGTAAGGGGAAATGTCTGTGCGTGTTATGGAGGGAATGCCTATGGGTGGCATGCCTACGGATTTTCCTCCTCTAAAAACTACGTGCGTGTTATGGTCGGGTGCGTGTTATAGAGCGAAAAATACGGTAAATTATAAATTCCCCCCATTCTTTCTTGAAGTTTTGGTCTTCTTGGTTCCTGAGCTTTCTGGTCAGTTTTACCATTTCGGTGTAGTCCAAATAGCTCGGTTTGCCATTCCTCTCTGGTAGGGACATGGTCTTCTTCCCATCTCTGGGCTAGTAGCATCCGTGCAGCTGTTGCGTGGCAAGTCCCCCCCCCCCCCCGTGGAAATAAAGACACATGACACAATTAAGGTTAATGAGCTAAATAAGGCCACAACTTTATTGGTTATAGGTGATGAGCGGTATTGGCTTAGGCATTGGTCCTAACAGACTATCCTACTCCAGCCCGTCCGCTTGAAGTCCGGGAAGGGTTAACGACCAGTAGGGGGAGTCCTGCTGATGCACAGCAACTAGGAACTCCCCTGGGGTCACCGCTAGGGGGCGTGCCTTAGGTCCTCACCTCCCCAGGCTTCGGACAGGGCCACGCCCCATGGAATCCTTTATTGGACCACCCTTCAACATGTGGGGCAGGTGATGGCGCTTCCTCCCCTCTTCCATCTACAGAGCAATACCAATGCCTAACTGCCAATACCCAGAAAGTTGTGACGATTTGCTATGAGGTAGGCAAAAACCAAGTGGCTGGTACTGTAGCACCCTGCTTGTGGTTAACGCTTAGCTGGAATGAAACATTCAACGCAGCAATAGAGAAATTAAAATAATAATTTATTTGTCAGACAAATAAATGAGAGACACAGTGGTCTATGGATACCAAAGCTCTGCCCACTCCAGCCCTGATGGCCAGCACTTATATTCCCTCAGCCCAGCCCCCTTGCTCCTCCTTTGGCTGCCTCTGTCCAATCAGCCTGGTTGAAATTCCTATTGGCTGTTTGCTAGAACCAATCATAAAAGATACACCCATTTCCTATTACCTTTTATGGGAGACAAAGAGCTATATTTTCTTCTATTTATAAATGGCAAACAAGTAGCCATTAACCTCGACAAGGCACCTTAATTACCAGATAACCTTTGGCCCCTCTTTCCCTATTCCCTGCAAACCAGATGGCTAATGGTTCTAATTTTATCTGAACAGATCTTTTGTTCACCTTTTCACACACCATCTAGGAAAGAGCTCCTTCTTTGGAGGTCTTTAAACAGAGGCTTGACAACCATATGTCAGGAGTGCTCTGATGGTGTCTCCTGCTTGGCAGGGGGTTGGACTCAATGGCCCTTGTGGTCTCTTCCAACTCTATGATTCTATGAAATAAGAATCTAACATAAGAATCTAACATTTCTTACTTTCTAAATCCTTTGCATAATTACATTTAAGCCAATATATTTAATACAGAACATATATAGATTTTTAGTAGAAAAGGAAAGGCCTTTTCAAAGTAAAAAGAAACTTAAAAACACTTTCCAAAAGCCACTTCAGAGAGTAGCCCCCCTTTCCCTGCTGAAACGGCTGCTGTTATTAGCTCTTGCCCTTTTAACCTTAGGAAGATGTGGCTCTGGGAGGCACGATAAGTCCTACTATTTACCAACTCTTATTTTAGCAGCTTTTATTACAGCTTAATTATATTCTGTAATATGTAGGGTCAGTGACCTTTTGCTCTCAGCCTTTTTATGACCGCAATAAAGCCCTCTGCCCAAGAGGTTGCCAGCTGCCTGCTGGTTTCCTGCCTCGAAAGAAATATTTGTGAATTTAAGCTCATTTTTAGAATACAGGAATCTAATCAAAATATAAGCCTTGATTAAAATGCAGGCTATGATCAGATGCCTCAGTACCAATTTGCCAAGTGGAAAAATTCCTACCAGGCCCCTCAATGGTGACCAACCGAGGCCCATAGCAAGGTCAAGGAATGAAAACCTTATAGGGCAAGAGGGTGGGAAAAGCAGGAACAGCTGGGAGGCGGCAAAAGAGGGGGATCCCCGGCCACACCTGCGTTAACTAGGGCAGGCCACACCCCGAGAGCCAGCCGATTGGCCAGCCAGGGGGTGATGCGGCCGGGGATTTCCCCAATTGCGCGGGGGCTGGGCTCCCGCAACCCCACCTCCTCTGCAGGGCGGAAGTGGCTTTGTCACATACATAAAAAGTCTCCTCTGGTCCTTTGGAATATCGGTACCTATAATTCCTAATAAAAAGGCTTCTGGTTATTTGCCCTCCCATCAATGTTCTGCTGGCACAATGGGCCATGCAGAAACCTGAGTCCATGGGGGGCCATCTAGTCCACTTTCTCATTCTTGCAGGGGCCAAACAGAGGCCTCTCGGGCGCCCACCAGCAGGGCAACCACTGCACTCTGCTCATTCCTGTTCCCTTGTCCTCCGGCCATAAATCTGGCTTTCTGGGAAACAATTTATAATGAGTTAAAGAAAATCGTTAAAAATACTTTTGTTAATTAAAAAACCAGAAGCTTTTCTACTGGGCATAGTGGGTAAAGAGATAGCGAGACAAGATGAAAAATTGTTCTTCTATGCAACAACTGCGGAGAGAATTTTGTTAGCCCCAAAATGGAAACAACATGAAGTACCAATGAAAGAAGAGTAGCAGATGAAATTGATGGACTTTGCAGAACTGGTGGAACTGGTGCGAAGAATCCGGGACCAGCGATATCTGTTTCAGTGTATCTGAAGAAGTGTGCATGCACATGAAATCTCATACCAATAACAAACTTAGTTGGTCTCTAAGGTGCTACTGGAAGAATTTTTTTAAAAATTTTGTTTCAGCGAGATCAAGCATTCAAAAAAGGCTGGAATTAATCTATAATATATTTCAAAGACAACTGTAAGCAATTAACATCACTAGCAGGGTTATCCGAAGATTTGTAAGTTGAAATTGCTACATATTCAGGTTGAGCAATATAACATTTTAGGTGATGATATAACAAGGATAGGAGACGAAGCGAAATGTAAAGATGCAAAATTTAATTTTGTAAACCATCGGACGGGAGGGAGGGAAGTCAAGGAGAAGGGGACGACAGAGGACGAGATGGTGGGACAGTGTTCTCGAAGCTACCAGCATGAGTTTGACCAAACTGCAGGAGGCAGTGGAAGACAGGAGTGCCTGGCGTGCTCTGGTCCAGGGGGTCACAAAGAGGTGGACACAACTAAACGACTAAACAACAACAAAGCCTGGGATCCTGTACCTGTCCTTGCCTGGTTTCCTGCCTCGTGTCCTGCCTTGGCCCTGTCGGACTGACTCCTAGAGGAACCTTCGGATTCTGAACTGGTCCTGGACTGCGTTTCCCGGGCCCAGCACAACCACCACCACCCCTGCTGCTGCTTCTTGTGGGGAGGCAGAGGGAGCTTGTCCACTCTGCTCTCTGGCCCACAGGAGCACCAAGGGCTAGCTCCGGAGAGGGGCTGCTTCAAATGGCGCTCAGCCCGCTCAGCCCAGCCCCCTTCCTCCTCTAGGCAGGGCAAGGAGAAGCCAGGAGGAGGGAGGGAGGCGGGAGTGGCGAGATACATGTGAGTGAGAGAAATGGTGCAGCCCGAACGATCAGAATCCCTACGCTGATCCATGGACAGTCTGTGGGCCGGATCCTGAAGGCAATTGGGACTGATCCGGCCCCCGGGCCTTAGTTTGCCGACCCCTGCATAAGAACGTCAGACGAGCCCTGACTGATTATGCCAATGGCCAGCTGCTGCAGCTACCTTTTCTCACAGTGGCCAGTCAGATGCCAGTGGGAACCCTCCCAAAAAAGCAGCAGTCCCAGGTTATGGATGGAGTCATATTTACTGCTTGCATTCACAGCCTGCACTTTTAGATTGACACTTGCATCCTAACTATGCACCTAGATGTGGGTTTTTGTGTGTGCGCTGCTGCCCATAAACCATGAGAGGGGGGAGGTGGTGGTGGCGGCAAAGTCACTGCAGCCCTAGAGGAAAGACACCCCCCTGGTCCCAGCCACGGAGGCCGGAAGACATCCCTCCTCATCTGTCAAACGCCCCCCCCCGGTCCCACCTCGGGAGCTCCCACGGCCCCCATCTCCACCCTGGCAACCGACCGCCAGCCCCCCCCGCCCTCCCGCATCTGCAACTTCAGTGAAGAGGGCCCAGGGGGGGAATCGGTGCCGCACTTCCTTCTTGCACAGCGGTTCCAATTTGCAAACATTTCCCACAAATTACATTTAAAATGTATGAAATGTCACTGCTTGTTCCGTTAACTAGCACTGAGTGGGCTCTGTGACAGACGGGCGGTGGAAAGCCGAGGAGGCAAAGGAGATGTGATTTTCTTGCTAATAAGGAACAAGGGCTCCTGTGTGATGGCGGGGGGGGGGGCGGCTCCTTGCCTCCTCTGGAGTAAAGAAGGTGCCCGTAGCCTTGTTCACACGTGATCCGCCCTGACCTTCCAGGGATGAAACAGGTGAGACTTCCATTTTGCTTTGTGCTATTGCCTGTTTTTAAGCCCACCTTTTTCTTCACGGAGGTGGCATCCACGATTCTCTCACCCCCCATTTAACCCCCACAACAACCCTGTGGGGTAGGCTGAAAGGCAGGGACTGGCCCTAAGTCAGATGGGTGGGGAACAAAAAAATAAAATTATTACTATCCAAATTGGTAGCCATCATTGCCTCTGACAGGAATGAGTTCCAGAGTTAAGAAATCCTTGTTTTCATCCGTCCTTTTGTCCTTCCAACATTCCTTTTCACAAGTTCTACTGTAATGAGAGAGGGAAGAAAACTTCTCTGTCCAATTTCCACACACCACAAACCAGTTTACAGTCACCTCCCCTCTGACTCGCCTTTTCCCTAAACCCAAAATCTCCAGACGTTCCTTTCAACACCCTAATGCCACCCAGCTCAGTTTTATTCACTGAGAATATTTTCTTTTATTCTTACCAGCGTCACATCGCTGGTGCTTTGAAAGCCTTTGGGTAGGAAAGGGGCCGATCAACTGCAAAACAAGACAAACGAATCAATAAGTAAAATGAAACAATGTCACTGGAAAGCTGAAGTGGAACGAATAGTGGATAATTGTTTCCAGATGTTTGTCGTGTGTCACTCAGGCCCCATCCACTTTTCCTTTCCCGCGCTAATTCCCCCTGGGAGAACCTGGGGCTCAGGGCTGATTTGGGACACATGGCAATCGGGTTTCCTGCAGATTTCCATTCGCTCCGATTTATCGCTAGAGAGTGTGTTTTCCGGGGGAAACTCGTAAGTGTGAATGAGACCCTAGAAAGCGAAGCCAGAACAATCCAAATGGCAGAAACTGAACTTTGGGGCATCTAAGTGGGTGATGGAGTCTCTCTCTCTTTCTTTCCACCCACCCAGAAGCGATATGAGTCTCTTCTGGAGCCTTGGCAGAGAAATGGACGGCCTGTCTCATTAACATTTCAAGCAGGCGGATAAGTTAAAGAGGGGACCTTGATTTATTAATGAAAAATCTGTTCGCTGAATCATTTAAAAAGTTTGCATTAGGGCTATTTTCCCCCCCTGATAGAAGAATATGAGGACGCCAGGACAGAGAATGAATGGGAGATTCTTTTCAGCTGTCATTTGGATGGAGGCATCATTGCAAGAGCCTATGGCCTGAGAAAATGGGTGCAGGATTTGGATCTGAGAATGACCATGTGAAAATGGCACTGGCCTGGGGGCAACTTCCACTTGGATACAATTTCAGCAGACCTAGAGGAGAAACTGGAAGAGCCCCCACATTAGGTAATGTTAAAAACAGTGCCCCAATTTTTCTCTGCTTTCCCGTCCAAGTAACTGCTTTGAAATAGACCCCAAATTGTCCTAATTGTGGTTTCTGTGCATTTGCACCCAACTGAAGGGTCAAAACCTACAATTCATCAGCCACAGTTTGGCAAACAAATGGGAACGTGTGGGCCTTTGGGGGAAGACTGAGGGGAATCGTGTGCCGGAAAGCTGATTGTTTTCACCAATGGTTGGGGAATTATCCGCTTGTTATAAGCACAGAAGTGTCCTGCCACAATTACAGAAGCTGAAATATATCTGTAATCCGCAGCCAGGAGAGGCAATTTCCATCTTTATGTGACATGAAAAATGCACCAAACACAAGTTTGCCCATACACAAAATTGCTTTCCCCCCCCAGTTCCCCCTTTAATGCAAGAGATCAATCACCCGGTGGGTTTTATTACTCAGAGTTTAGCTTTTGTTTTGACAGATGGCCTGTGTGCTGTTTGGAGTACAACTCTATATCACTCCCATTTAAGTGCACACCTTGGAGTCCCCCAAATCACGTGGCTTAAGGAGACAAAAACAAATGGCACGAGAGATACCTGCTGACGTGGAAGCCCCACTAAAGAGAGTGGAAAGAAGCTGTCCGCGCAGGAAAAGAGGGCGAGAGCTTTTTATCCCATTCCTCTGATTGGCCGGCTCCTCAGTATGCCACAGGGCTGATAAAAAACAAATACAGTGGTACTTTGGTTTACGAACTTAATCCATTCTGGAAGTCCGATCTTAAACCAAAGCGTGCTTTCCCATAGTGGTGGGGGACTCAATTTACAAAGGGAACACACTCAATAGGAAGTGAAAGGGGGTGGCCTTACACTTAAAGGTAAAGGTAAAGGGACCCCTGACCATTAGGTCCAGTTGCGGACGACTCTGGGGTTGTGGCGCTCATCTTGCTTTGTTGGCCGAGGGAGCTGGTATACAGGGTCATGTGGCCAGCATGACTAAGCCGCTTCTGGTGAACCAGAGCAGCACCCGGAAACGCTGTTTACCTTCCCGCTGGAGCGGTACCTATTTATCTACTTGCACTTTGTGCTTTCAAACTGCTAGGTTGGCAGGAGCAGGGACTGAGCAACGGGAGCTCACCCCGTCGCGGGGATTCGAACTGCCGACCTTCTGATTGGCAAGTCCTAGGCTCTGTGGTTTAACCCACAGCGCCACCCGTGTCCCATGGCCTTACACTTACAGGGTGGCAATTTCAAAAAGTCAATATAAGGGCTTGCACACCAATGTTCTTTGTTCCTCCTCCCTCCTGCGTGTGGGGAGTGAGGACCCTGTTACAACAGGTTAATAAAGATCAGGCTTCCTAGCTGCTTTGCTTCTCAATATCCTCTGGCTGGCCTCTGTTACTTTCTCCTACCCATAGGGAACCTACCTAAGGACTCTATACGGGCTCTTGGATACCCCATAAGGGAAAGGGAGCAGTCCCCCCCCCTTCTAACACTGTAGCTGCCTTTTGCCCTCTGGTGGAATCATGCCTTAAGTGCTGAAAAGCCATCTTCTGCCAGGGATGTTCTCGACCCACATTTGTTTCAGGATAAGAACATTTCAAAGGGGCTTCAGATCTGCTTATACACCCATCTGCATGTTGAACCACAGCAAAGGAATAGTGAGGCCGAGAAACCAAAGCTGGGGGAACCGTGGCAGGTTTATTTTTACACTCGGTTCTCAGCCACGGCTGACAAAGGGAGCTGCGCTCTCCATACCTGTTTGGGGAGCAAGAGTCATGCCAGGCCTTCTGGTCTGCATCCGTCCTGGAGCCCCCAGAGCACACAAATGCAAATCCATGTCACAACTGATAGTATTCATCTTTGAAAGCCACAACGAAGGAGGACGGTCACAATGCGTAGGAGACTGGAGAGTAGAAAAAGGTTCAGAAATGGGCAACTCAGAGGATGAAGGGGATGGAGAGACTCCTCTGTGGGACTTTGGGGACTTTTTAGCTTACAGAAAAGTTGAGTAAGAAGCAACATGAGATAAGTGTGTGAAATTAAGCATGGCATGTAGCAGAAAGTGGGAAATGCTTCCTCCCTCTCTCACAACACGAGAACTCCTGGACGTCCAATGAAGCTGAATGTCAGAAGATCCAGAGAAAATAAATGACCTTTTCACACAGGGCACAGTTAGACTATGGAACTCCCTCCCACAAGAGGCAATGATGGCCACGAGCTTGGATGGATTTGGAAGAGGATTAGACAAATTCATGGGGGAGGAGAGGGCTACTGATAGCTTCTAGTGTTGTAAACAAAAATCTCCCCTTTTCCCCCTTATGGGTATCCAAGAGCCCAATCTGCCCCTTTTTCCCTTATGGGGTATTCCCAGAGCCCATATAGAGTCCTTATGTTGGTTCCCTATGGGTAGGAGAAAATAACAGAGGCCAACCAGAGAATATTGAGAAGCAAAGCAGCTAGGAAGCTTGGCCTTTATTGATCTGTTGCAACAGGGTCCTCACTCACCACACGAAGGAGGGAGGAGGAACCCAGAAAAATGGTGTGCAAGGCCTTATATAGACATTTTGAATTCCCTCCCTCGAGTCCAAGACCACCCCCAGATACATCATACCTACATCACAGAAAAGGCGGTCTACAGCAGAAATCTGAGTGCTTTGTTTACCTCCTGTCTGGCAGATTACCTGTTAATGCTTACTTGATTGGGGAGCCTGGCCAGTCTTTTGTAATGATAAATACTTAGTTCCTGAGCCAAATCACAGGCTCACACCCTATTCATATCTTAAATGTGCCCTTAAGACAGGATTTGTGAAAGAAAAGACAATGGGGAGGTTTTTCCATTTTCCTGTGACCTTGCAGAGAAAACATTTGGTCAGTTTGGGACAGTTTGGGAATCAAAATGCTTCCAGGTCAGTCTTCCTGTGCTGATCTATGTACGTGCTTGGTTGGTACACTTATGAACATTTAACATATATCTAAGACCTCAAAATTCCTATCACACTAGTCAGGATGGCTGTCTTCTGTCTCCACGGTCAGAGGCAGGGATGCTTCTAAATCCTAGTTGCTGAAGACCACAGGAGAGGAGAGTTGCTCTCGTGCCCCCGTCCTTCTTTCTGGTTTCCTTCAGGCAACTGGTTGGCCACTGGTCTGACCCAGAAGCCTCTTCCTAGGTTCTCATGTCCTTGTGCAACCATCTTATGGCTCCAATGTGCTTGGAGAACAAAAGAATTTCCTACAAGCTGCATTTAACCACCTTTCAGTGTTACAGCATCCAGGGAGGAGAATCAGAAGAGAGATGCTTACATCTCTTGTGTCTGGGCCCTGGATGCCCGAAGAACATTTGTCACTGTCTTTTAGCTTATAAACCTGAGAAGAGACTAAAGAAAAATGTAAATTTGCAAAGTCCAGTCAATAAAATCATTGATCTCGGGGTCTGGGAAAGGAAGGTGTTTTCTTTGGACCTTCTCTGTATGAGCCGAATTTGTAATGTTTGTAGAGGGGAGGGGAAAAAAGAAATTAACTTTTTGTTATTTGGAGTAGCATCCAAAAGGTAATTTACCTTCTGGTGTCCCAGGGAGCAAGTGGTATAAGCTGCGCTGCGACCGTTTCCAAAGTAAGCACTCAGCGCAGACATTGCCTGCCATTCCTCCATATGGAGGAAGGGTGTGTGGATCCCTGCCGTCAGGCTGGCAGAGCCTGGGATCCCCAGACTGGCAATGATTGGGCATTATAGCTCCCACCTGAACACACAGCTGCATCCCTGGCAAAGCCTTCGGTGCTTCTACAGAGCGATGGAGGAAGGGATTGGGAGGCGTCCCAGGGATTTATGGCCCAGGCAGCTACTCCAAATCCACGCTAAGGGTCCCACAGCTTCCAATTAGACATCTCCATTACAAACAGAACATAATCCAGATTTAAATTGGCTCGTTTCTCACAGCTCCCTCCAAGGCAAGCACCCAGCACTTTGGGAATCTTTCTTTAAAGGCGTGTGGAAAAGAGACAGCTGCACAGCAAAAGACTCTCAGAGCGATGAGAGACTCCAGAGGTTCCAGGCACTTGGCCAGATTTGGGGGTTGTTGCTTTTTTGCACATATAGTATACAGCCAGAGCATCTTCCTCCTCCTCCTCCTCCTCCTCCTCCTCCTCCTCTTCTTCTTCTTCTGTCCCTCGTAACTGATTAAGATTGTCTTCCATAAACATGGTCTTAACAATGAGTCCATAAGTGACTGTGAAGGCCAATTATGGATCCACATGTCCTTCCACAGTGGGGACTTTGGTTTCCAGGCAGGAGTTGAACACGGTGTGGATTTGCCAAGCATGCCTTCCTCTTAGCACGTTTCTCCCTTGCGTCCTGAGTTTGAGTGTCTTCAAAGCCCATGACATCTTTGGTAAAAGCTGTTCTCCAATTGGAGCACTCACAGGTCAGTGTTTCCCAATTGTTGATGTTTATACTACATTATTTTAGATTTGCCTTGAGAGAGTCTTTAAACCTCTTTTGTTGACCACCAGCACTATGCTTTCCATTTTTAAGTTCGGAATAGAGTAGTTGCTTTGGAAGACGATAATCAGGCATCTGCACAACATGACCAGTCCAACGAAGTTGATGTTGAAGAACCATTGCTTCAACACTGGTAATCTTTGCTTCTTCCTGAGCATAGGATGGAAAGGCTCACAGCATCGACAACACCCCCCCACCTCTTCTTCCCCTACCTATGTGTCCATTGAGGAAGGTGGATGAAAGGCCTCTCTATTAACCTGGGGGGCTCCATCCATTAGCTACAGCTCTTGCAACCTGGGATGTTGACGAAGGCACTTAAATGGCCAGCTAAGGTCATTGCCTTGCAAAGCAACTTGTCTGGCTAGTTCAGCAATAGATTCCTCTATCCAATTCTAACCCTCCCAGGATACAGGACTTCAAGGATGGGGAGGGATTTGGGGCATTATCCAGACCAGGGGTAGGCAACCTAAGGCCTAATCTGGCTCAATCGCCTTCTAAATCTGGCCCACGGACAGTACAGGAATCAGCGTGTTTTTACATGAGCAGAATGTGTCCTTTTATTTCAAATGCATCTCTGGGTTATTTGTGGGGCATAGGAATTCGTTCATATTTTTTCCCAAAATATAGTCCGGCCCCCCCACATGGTCTGAGGGAGAGTGGACCGGCCCACAGCTGAAAAAGTCTGCTGACCCCCTGATTCAGACCGACTCCCTCCAACCCCACAACAACATTTTGTCTTCCCAGAAAGTTGCACTGCCATGGTTAGACCTTGTAAGCCAGAAGAACCGAAACTCTTGTTTCAGTTGGCACTACAGTATTAACGTCTTCCTGAGCGCAGTGCCTCTTGGCTGTTGGTGAATCACAACTTAGCTGTCACCCTCCTGGGACATTAACAACTGTTTTTTGCCAAAGGAAGATTCAGAGGCTTCTTGCTGCCATAGGAGGCATCATAGATTGAGCCAAAAATACTTCGCAATGGACAAACTTGAGAACCTGCGATCTGTTCAGAGACAACTTGTGAATGCAAATAAGGCAGCAATGCACCCAATCCATTATTCATGACCAATCATTAGCCCGGCATTTTATTATTTTGCTCGGATAAAGTTTTTAAAGCCTTGTGTGATTGTTCTTGGTTTTTTATTTTATTTTTGCTGCGTAATTAATTCATCTATAAACATCAACATCTGTGGCTTGGTCTTGGCTCTCTGCCTCCCCGTCATTTTATTTGAGATCTAAGGTCAATTTGCAAAGTTGAGGAATGCATCATCCGAGCCTGTTCACCAAGACGTGCGCACCTGCAAGTGCTTAATTGGCACATGAAGGCATCTTTCCCCTCTGCCTCTCCCTCCCCCGCCCACTTTCTCCTGCTCAGGCAGGATTTTCCCAGTTTGATAGCTGTGAAGCTTTAAGATGCAAAACCCGCCGTGTGACTGATGTGCTGACAAATCGACTTTCCCAATGCAAGGAGGAGAAGAAAGGGGAAGCGCTCCAGCTCACGTTCTTAAACAGGCTTCCCCCTCCCAGAGCGGACAGAAACTCCAAGAGCTTTAATATTACTCTGCAGAGCACACAGTGATTACGGGGGAAAAGAAATGAAAGACGCAGATGTGAGCAGTGCTGTCTGCTGATGCCGCTTCTCCCCTTCCTCCCCTGCATTTTCTTTTACCAGGAGATTCAGGCGAGGAAGGCGGGTCGAGGGCCAGGGGGTCTCCTCTCTGCGGTGCAACCTTACAGGGTGCTTGTGTGAGTGTTGTCGAGGGTTTGAAAAGGGCCAGTCTGGATGATGCCCTGAGTCCTGTACTTGTTCTTGAGGTCCTGTACCTAATGAGCAGAGCCATCATTAGCAGCTGCAGTGCCCGGGTGCAAATATCTGCCCAGCACCCCCAAATTACCATGGATTGTGTTGGGGAGGCCGTAGCTGCACACAGCCAGCCATCTGGGGGGGGGACACTCCCCCATGCTGCTGTGGGAGAGCAATCCCTGCAGAGGCTTGGGAGGGAAGCTGCGTGCCCACCAGCCTTATGGTTGGCGGGGGGCATCTGGCGGGTGTTCAGGAAAAGGGGAGGCCGCCGGCAAAGCAGTGCAGCTCCCCCACTTGCTGGGGTGCCCCTGAGAGGCCGGCACCCTGGTGCGCCGCACCACTAAGCCCCATGGGAAGGACGGCTCTGCTAATGAGGGTTAGACTCAAAGAGAGGAGGTTGCTGAGCTAATGAGGCAAGTTTCTTGGCAAGACCATGACCTTATTTGGCCATTTATGTGTCTTGGAGGAGACATGGGAAGGTGGGGAGAAGGTTTGCCCACAATATCTGCCTTTCTAGGCTGGTCCACCCCTGCCTGCTGCAGCGGCCCCTATTTATCTATTTGCACTGGCGTGCTTTCGAACTGCTAGGTTGGCAGGAGCAGGGACTGAGCAACGGGAGCTCCCCATCCCCCGTCATTCAGATTCAAACCGCTGACCTTCCGATCAGCAAGCCCAAGAGGCTCAATGGTTAGACCACAGCACCACCTGCATTCTCTCTAGCCCTGTAGGTTCCAGCTTTGGAGAAAATTCCCTTTTTGGGTTCAGTACAGAGGCTCAAACCAGATTCCCCATGAGTGAGACTTATTCTGCAATGCATTCCCAGACATCATCCAAAGGAGTCTGTGGGAGCATTTCCATTGATGCACACCTGATGCAGGGGGAAGATGCACCATCTGGGCTGTTGCATCTTCTCCCCAAAACCTCTCGTCCAACCACATCTTGTCCAACCTCATCTCCCCAAAACCTCTCGTCCAACCACAGTCCTTGAAATACAACTTTCTCAACCCAAGTTTTTTTTGCTCTACGGGCAGAGCCCTCCTTGCTCCACACCTGGAGTTTTATACATTTTAGTAGTCAGTTAAGTTCCCACTAAACTGGCCCTACGGCCAATGGGCTTTGCTGAATTTCTATCTCACAGCTGCCTCCAAGCAGGAGCCCTCGCAATAAGGCAGAGAGCAAGAGAGTCAAGAGAGCAGACACAGTGCAGAGCTGCAACGAGCAATTCCCCAATGCCACGAGGGGACCCTTGAGCTTTTGTTCCTCAGGATTTGAGAGAGAGTTGAGGCAACTGTATTGAAAAGGGGGGAAACCAAAGGCCAGCCCAGACCTTGCTCTAAAATGAAGGAAAACCAAGCCAGAGAAGAGCAATTACACTAAAGCAAGCAGAGCCAGCGCAGATGTGATCTCAAAGAAAATCCAGGCTTTTGCTTGTGGAGTGCATCAGTCCACTGCCTTGCTAATCTCTCAGTAGCATCTAAACTCCCAGTTGTAGCCCTCGCGTCCTTATCTTTGCTGGCTTCAGATTGGAAAACTGGGCCAAAACTAACAAAATGAATTTCAGTGGGGACAAATGTCAGGTTCTGCTCTTAGGCAGGAAGAACCAGATGCACAAATATAGGATGGGGGACACCTAGCTTAATAGCAGTGCATGTGTAAAGGATCTGGGGGTCTTGGTGGACCACAAGCTGAACATGAGTCCAAAAAAGAAGTGAATGCTCTTCTAGGCTGCATCAGCAGAAGTCTAGTGTCCAGATCAAGGGAAGTAATGGTCCCACTCTATTCTGCCTTGGTCAGACCCCCACCCAGAATACTGTGTCCAGTTCTCATGCCATGATTTAAGAAGGATGTTGAGAAGCTGGAAGGTGTGTGGAGGAGGGAGAACAAGACACTCAAGGGTCTGGAAACCAAACCCTATAAGGAACTGTTGGGGGTGTTGAGTGCGCTTAGTCTGGTAAGAAGGAGACGGAGATGAGATATGAGAGCCATCTTCAAATAACTTAAGGGCTGTCACGTGGAAGATGGAGCAAGCTTGCTCTCTCCTGTTCTGGAGGGGAGGATTCCATTCAGTGGATTCCAATGACACGAAAGGAGATTCCGACTAAGCATCAGGAAGAACTTTCTGACGGCATGAGCTGTGTGGCATTAGAAAGGAATCCTTTGGAAGGTGGTGGACTCTCCTTGTGTGGAGGTTTTTAAGCAGAGGTTGGATGGCCACCTGTCAAGGATGCTTTAGTTGTTTTTCCTGCATTGCAAAGAGTGGACCAGATGATCCCAGGGGGTCTTGTAATAAACAAAATCTGCCCTTATTCCCTTAATGGGGGACACAGGAGCCCTTGTAGAGTCCTTTGTAGGTTCTCCATCAGTCGGAGAAAATAGCAAGAGGCCGACCAGAGAATATTGAGAAGCAAAGCAGCTAGTAAGCTAGGTCTTTATTCAACTATTGCAACAGGCTGCCCCCTCACAGATGGGAGAAAGGAGGAGGAACCCCTAACAAAAGCGTGCCTGCCTTTATATAGACATTTAAAATTGCCCACCCTCGAGTCCAAGACCAACCCCCAGATACATCATACCTACATCACAGAAAAGGCGGTCTACAACAGAAATCTGAGTGCGTTGTTTATTTCCTGTCTGGCAGGTTACCTGTTTAATGGTCACTTGATTGGATTGCCTGGGGAGCCTGGCCAGTCTTTTGTAATGATAAATACTTAGTTCCTGAGCCAGGTCACAGGCTCACACCCCATTCATATCTTAAATGTGCCCTTAAGACAGGATTTGTGAGGAAAGAGACAATGGGGAGGTTTCCCACTTTGACCTTGCAGAGAAATATTTGAGGTCAATTTGTTCAGGACTTTTTTCTGTGGGGTTTCAGACATGTGGTTTATATATTTATGTACATGTTTGCTTGGTACATTTATGAACATTTATTACATATCTAAGACCTTAAAGTGGGACGCGGGTGGCGCTGTGGGTAAAACCTCAGCGCCTAGGACTTGCCGATTGCATGGTCAGCGGTTCGAATCCCCGCGGCGGGGTGTGCTCCCGTCGTTCGGTCCCAGCGCCTGCCAACCCAGCAGTTCGAAAGCACCCCCGGGTGGAAGTAGATAAATAGGGACCGCTTACCAGCGGGAAGGTAAACGGCGTTCCGTGTGCTGCGCTGGCTCGCCAGACGCAGCTTGTCACGCTGGCCACGTGACCCGGAAGTGTCTGCGGACAGCGCTGGCTCCCGGCCTATAGAGTGAGATGAGCGCACAACCCCAGAGTCTGTCAAGACTGGCCCGTACGGGCAGGGGTAACTTTACCTTTAAGACCTTAAAATTCTTATAACAGTCTCTTCCAACTCTACAGTTCTGTGATTCTATGTAAGGCTCTGACTGAGAAGACCAGGTCCAGATCTCCTCTCAGCTGTGAAACTCACCAGGGGTAACCTTGTAGCCCTCATTGGGCAGATAGAGGCAACTTATCCCCAAGGTTATTGTTCCATTAGATCATGCATTTTGGCTTGCCAGAGGGAATAATCTCCCCCCCCCCATGTGCTGGTCTGGAGGTTCTTTTGACCCCTTCAG
Source organism: Podarcis bocagei (assembly GCF_964188305.1). Taxonomy (NCBI): domain Eukaryota; kingdom Metazoa; phylum Chordata; class Lepidosauria; order Squamata; family Lacertidae; genus Podarcis; species Podarcis bocagei. Next base: position 1,591,663 of record NC_138125.1, on the reverse strand, counting down.
CACCAAAGAAATCCTTGAGGAGGGCTTTTTTCACTGCTGGGCCTTAGTAGTTGAATCCTGCCCTACGCCTCTCTTGGTCCTCTTCGCCTGCCTAGAGCTGTGTTGCTAAAAGGCAGGGAGAAGGCAGATCCACGAATGCTGCTCTGAGCTTCTTGGAGGAAAGGGAGTGGGATGCAAATATAATGAGGTAATGAGCCTGGGAGATGGTTTTCTTCAGAAGCCTGCAACCCAATCCTATGCTTGCCGATTGACTTGGTAAGCAGGCGTAGAATTTCAGCTTTAATTTCCTGCCAAGAAAACCTTTGAGAACTGGCCATGAGTATTTAATGCCTCTTCTTTTTTTTGCTATGTGCGATCAATAAATAAAAAAATGTGGGGGGTTTAAAAGGGATATTATGGCGACGCTTTGATGGCTGAGCAGAGCCTGGGCATTCCCCCAAGCGCAGGCGCCTTCAAGCCCGCCTTATCTCTCTGGCGCAAGGGGATCCAAGTGCCACAGGACCAGCTCTGCTCAAGAAGAGGAAGAAGAAGCCTTTTGCGAAGGGGTTAAACGGCAACATGCTCCATGCAGGGGGTTGGACTCGATGGCCCTTGTGGTCTCTTCCAACTCTATGATTCTATGATTCTATGATTCAAACTGCAGGCTGTGTATAAGGATGCACAAAAGCCTGCGAGTTGAGTGAAACACATGGCAGGAGACTGTTCCATGTAAAAAAAGAAAGGAAAAAAAATAATGCTTTACTGCTTCTGATGTGTTGTTGTTTAGTCGTTTAGTCGTGTCCGTTCAGTCATGACCCCCTGGACCAGAGCACGCCAGGCACTCTTGTCTTCCACTGCCTCCCGCAGTTTGGTCAAACTCATGCTGGTAGCTTCAAGAACACTGTCCCACCATCTCGTCTTCTGTCGTCCCCTTCTCCTTGTGCCCTCCATCTTTCCCAACATCAGGGTCTTTTCCAGGGAGTCTTCTCTTCTCATGAGGTAGCCAAAGTATTGGAGCCTCAGCTTCACGATCTGTCCTTCCAGTGAGCACTCAGGGCTGATTTCCTTCAGAATAGATAGGTTTGATCTTCTTGCAGTCCATGGGACTCTCAAGAGTCTCCTCCAGCACCAGAATTCAAAAGCATCCATTCTTTGGCGATCAGCCTTCTTTAGGGTCCAGCTCTCACTTCCATACATCACTACTGGGAAAACCAGAGCTTTAACTATAGGGACCTTTGTTGGTAAGGTGATGTCTCTGCTTTTTAAGATGCTGTCTAGGTTTGTCATCGCTTATCTCCCAAGAAGCAGGCGTCTCTTAATTTCATGGCTGCTGTCACCATCTGCAGTGATCATGGAGCCCAAGGAAGCTGAATCTGAGGAGGTCCTGGAACCCCTTGGAGACGGGGGCGGCTTGTAGCAGTGTGTGTGTTTGCAGTCATTTTTTCCTAGAAAAAAGGTGCTGGAACTGTTCAGCACTCTGCAGCTGCTCAGAGGCATGCTGCTCTTTCCCAATGCCTGCATCCTTCCTTGAGAGTCGACAAACAGGCTGCAAGTTTTGGGAATGGCTTTGCAAGTTTGCCGTCATCTAGGACTTCTGGTCGGTGCCAGCGCTTAATGGCGGTCCTACCTCCGAGCTCCGGAGAAGGACTGCTTCGCAAGTTCGGGTCTTACCCGCTACGGCGAGCGGGGGACCCCTAAAATCTCAGGCGCTGAAGCCTGAGAACAAGGAGACTCGGTGGGCACCTTTGCGCCCCCCGGTACCGTGAAAGAGCCTTTTTAAAGGCTACGGATCGACATCGGGAGTGAGCGCGGTGCTGAGAGTCGTTACCCAGCCTGCGAAGTGAAGCCGCGTCGCCATAAGCGGAGAGCGCCGATTCCTTCCTGAAAAGAAAATTTGGACGGAATTCCCGTGAGTAGGAGCTGAAAAACAATCAGGACCCTTTAAATGCTGAAAATTGAGCTAAAAGCGGGGAGATTAAATCAAGGAAGTCTGCCTCCCCCCGACTGCATGAAAGTGAAAGCAACGGAACTTTAAACTTGCATCCGTTGAAACCCGTTCTTTAATTAATTAAACCGGACATTTAGACCTTAGATCTCCCCTCTAGCTAGCAGGGCAGAGGGGAGGTGAATGAGACTTTAATAACTGCATGATTTACCTGAAGTAAAAATCCTCCGCTGTCTCATCTACTGAAAGTGCGAAACGGTCTGCCTCTTTAGAACAATAGGACACTGAACTGACTTTTTCCTGCAAAAGTGATACTGTGATACAAAGTTTACACAGTGACTGGCTACAGTATATTACAAGAAGAAACAGTATAAACTGGGAAACTGTGGCAATTTGCAGTTACAAGCTTCTAGTAACATTGACTTTGACTGTGTTAATCTCTCTTTTTTACATCTTTGGACATTCTCCTTTGTTTTCGTACTTAGATACTTTACTTTATGGCCATTTTGATTTGCTCCCCCTAGAGGGTAAAGTAAAGTTCGGCACGGCCTAGGACAGTGGAATTTTCCAACGGGGAATAGCTCCCGTGGGAAACGACCTTGACATGAGTGGCACACAAGAAGAGATAGTCACAAGAGCCAAAATCAGGCAACAACAACAACAACAGCTGCAACAGCAACAGACAAAGAAAAGAGGCTCAATTTCAGCTGCAACTCCAGGACCAGTAGGAACAACAGAACAAGAAAAAGGAGCAGCTGCCTCTATGGAAGCTGTGACAGACGCTCTGCTCAAGATAAATCAAACTCTGGAGTCTTTGACAAAACAGACTTCAGAAAATACACAAAAATTAACAGAAATATCAGTAAGACTAAACCAGAACACAGAATCTATAAATAAATTGGTGGAGGAAAACGCTACCACACGTAAAATTGCCGAAGATGCCAAAGCTACTGCTGGAGAGATGCAAGAGAAATTAGAGCCGATTGCTAAGAAGGTTTATGAGCATGACGCAACCTTGGCCTTGTGGGAGTTACAGAGAAAAGAGAGAAATTTGAAATTAAGATCGATTCCGGAGAATGAGAGAGACAACCTTGCGGAATACCTGACACGGGAGTTTGTGGACTGCTGGGATCTGGAGGAAGACAAATTTAAAATTACAACAGCTTTTAGACTGGGTAAAAAGCAGGACAGAAAGACCCCGAGAGACTGCCTGATCACATTTAGATCCAAGGAGGAAAGAGACAAAATATTAGGACTACATTTTGAAAAGGCTCTGCAAATTGGCAACTCAACCGTACAGATCTTTAAAGATATCCCAAAATATATTCTGGATCTAAGAAACTTTTACAAGGACTTGGCTCTTTTGTTAAAGAAAAATTCCATCCGCTTTAGGTGGGAATTTCCACAAGGACTGTCATTCGACTACAAGGCAAAGAAGGTGAAAATAAAGACAATTCAAGATAAAGACAAATTTTTGGCAAGAAATCAGGAGGACCTGCAGAAGGGGACTGTGGACGTACTTGCAGAACAGAGGAGAGCACTAGATATCCTGAATCTCTCGATTGGACAAAAACCACCACCATCAGAAGAAGAGCAACAACTTGGAGCTGTTGGAGGAGCTTTAGGAAAATAACAAGATGGCTCTGCAATTCCTTAGTTGGAATTGTAATGGGCTCAATGGGCCTTTGAAGAGAAGACAAGTATTTCATATATTGAATAGAGAACAACTGGATTTGATATGCCTACAAGAAACTCATATAACTAGAGCCCACAGGAGACTACTCACAAACAAAAGGCTAGGACAAGAATTTGTTTCATCAGATAAAGTTAAGAAAAGAGGAGTTGTAATATATGTGAAAGAGAAATGGGCTCCAAAAATGATATTCAAAGATGAACAAGGGAGATACTTGGCAGTGGAGATACAAGTACAAGGAGAAAAATTCTTAGTTGTTGGAATCTATGCACCAAATGAAGGCAAATCTGACTTCTTTAAGAGACTTCATGAAACCTTGACGGACTATCTGGATTACAATATGATAATTATGGGAGACATGAATGGCGTGGTCTCCACTAATATGGACAAGGCACAAAGACTAACAGTTAGTAAGGAAGGGAGACTTCCTAAGACTTTTTTTGAAATGATGGAAAACATGGACTTGATAGATATTTGGAGAACAAGGAACCCTCTGGAGAGAGAGGGAACCTTTTTCTCTCAAGCAATGATGACCTGGACCAGAATTGACCAAATTTGGATTACTAGTGGTATGGCTCCAAAGATTAAGAAAGTGGAAATCTGCCCAAAAACTTGCTCCGACCATAATGCCGTGAGGATGGAAATGAAACTTACAATAACTGGTCAATTTAGATGGAGAATGAATGACACCCTCTTTCGAGATAAGGAAATCCTCACGAAGGCCCAAAAGACTTTAAAAGACTATTTTGAAATAAACTTGAGGGCCGACGTGGAGAAAAGAGTGATCTGGGACGCAAGTAAAGCGGTGATGAGAGGATTCTTGATTCAACAAAATTCAATAAAGAGGAAAAAACAAAATGAGAAAAAAGAAAAGATTTTGGAAAAGATAAAGGAAGGAGAGAGAAAATTAAGAACAAAACCAAAGTCCCAGGAGATTTTAAGAGAGATCAAGCTATATCAAACACAATATATGGAATTGATGAACCAAGAGATGGAATGGAAGATAAAGCAAATGAAGTAAAAGACCTTTGAATCAGCAAATAAATGCGGCAAACTTCTGGCATGGCAACTGAAGAAAAGGCAGAAATTAAATACAGTTACAAGCCTAGAGGTGGATGGAAAAAATATATCTAAACCCAATGAAATTAGAAATTGTTTTTTGAGTTATTTTAAAAAACTTTACACTCAAGGCCCGCAAAATGAAGAAGATATAGACAAATTCCTCGATAAAAATGGACTACAAATAATCTCTCATCAAAGTAAGATGGATTTGAACCAGAGAATCTCAGAACAAGAGATAGAGGCTGCCATTCAGAATATGCAATTGGGCAAATCTCCAGGACCGGATGGACTGACTTCTAGATACTACAAATCGTTGAAGGAATGGTTGATTCAACCACTAAAAGAAGTTTGCAACGAGATTCTTGAGGGAAAAAAGGCACCTGAATCGTGGAAAGAAGCATATATTTCACTCATACCAAAGTCAGAGACTGAAAAGACCCAACTTAAGAACTACCGCCCAATATCATTACTTAATGTGGATTACAAAATCTTTGCAGACATTTTGGCAAAAAAGATTTAAAAGAGTGTTGATGGAGAAGATTCATAGGGACCAAGCAGGCTTTCTCCCTAAAAGACACCTAGCAGACAATGTAAGGAATGTAATAGACATTTTGGAAAAGCTAGAGGTGAATATAAACACTAAAGCAGTATTGATCTTTGTGGACGCGGAGAAAGCCTTTGACAATATTTCTTGGAGTTTTATGATAAAGAATCTTCATGGGATGGGGGTAGGTCAAGGTTTTGAGAATGGTATGGCTGCAATATACTCTGAACAAAAAGCTAAATTGATTGTAAATAATGTAGTGACGGAGGAACTTAAGATAGAAAAAGGAACACGACAGGGGTGCCCAATTTCCCCATTACTTTTTATTTCGGTTCTGGAGGTGTTGCTGAACATGATAAGGAAAGACCAGCAGGTTAAAGGAGTGCAGGTCGGAGCTAAACATTACAAGTTAAGAGCGTTTGCAGATGACCTAGTATTGACTTTGCAAGAGCCAAACACTAGTACGAAAAAGGTCTTAGAAATAATACAACAGTTTGGCCAGGTAGCTGGATTTAAGTTGAATAAACAAAAAACCAAAGTTTTAGGAAAAAAATTAACAGATACAGAAAAGGAGAAATTTCAAGAGGAGACAGGGTTGACAGTGGTCAAGAAGGTGAAATACCTAGGGGTCTATTTGACATCTAAAAATGTGAATTTGTATAAAGACAATTATGAAAAATGTTGGTCAGAAATTAAAAAAGATCTAGAAATATGGTCAAATTTGAAATTGTCAATGTTAGGCCGAATTGCTGTGATTAAAATGAATGTATTGCCTAGAATGTTATTTTTGTTCCAGACCTTGCAGATTCTGGATAAGATGGAATGTTTTAAGAGGTGGCAGAAAGATATTTCGAAATTTGTCTGGCAGGGCAAAAAGCCCAGAATCAAATTTAAAATATTGACAGATGCTAAAGAAAGAGGGGGTTTTGCCCTGCCGGACTTGAAATTGTACTATGAGGCAGCAGCATTTTGCTGGCTGAAAGAATGGATGCTCCTCGAAAATACAGACATCTTAGATCTGGAAGGTTTTAATAATGCTTTTGGTTGGCATGCATATCTATGGTACGATAAAGTCAACAGTGCCTTTAAGAATCACATTGTTAGAAAAGCATTGTTCAATGTTTGGATAAGATACAAAGATCTGTTGGAAAACAAAACCCCTAGATGGGTCTCACCAGTGGAGGCCAAGGCAGTGAAGAAACTCAATATGGAGGTCGGATGGCCGAAGTATTGGGAAATCTTGGAACAAGATGGAGATAAGTTCAAATTGCAAAGTTATGAGAAACTGAAACATAAGGTACAAAATTGGTTTCAATATCATCAAATAATGGAATTTTTCAAACAGGACAGGAAAATTGGCTTCCAGATGGAAAAATCAAAACTAGAAACTGAATTGTTAGAACCCAGTACTAAGAATTTATCTAGAATGTATAACTTGTTGCTGAAATGGAATACACAGGATGAAACAGTCAAATCAGCTATGATTAAGTGGGCACAGGATGTCGGTCACAACATCATGTCAGATGACTGGGAATGGTTATGGAACACCGGTATCAAATTTACGGCATGTAATGCCTTAAAGGAAAATATTATGAAAATGGTATACAGGTGGTACATGACCCCAGTCAAGCTGGCAAAAATTTATCATCTGCCCGACAACAAATGTTGGAAATGTAAAGAGACTGAAGGTACCTTCTACCACCTTTGGTGGACATGCCCGAAGATTAAGGCTTTCTGGGAAATGATCTATAATGAAATGAAAAAGGTACTTAAATGTACTTTTCCCAAAAAACCAGAGGCCTTTCTCTTGGGCATTGTCGGCCAATTGGTGTCAAAGAGGGATAGAATTTTTTTTTATGTACGCTACAACAGCAGCAAGAATACTTATCGCAAAGTATTGGAAGACGCAAGATCTACCCACTCTGGAAGAATGGCAGATGAAAGTGATGGACTATATGACATTGGCCGAGATGACAGGCAGAATCCGTGACCAAGGAAAAGAGACGGCGGAAGAAGAATGGAGAAAATTTAAAAATTATCTTAAGGACTATTATAAACTTAACGAATGTTAGAGTGTTGTGGTTTTCAGAAACAAAGGGATACAGTGATACAAGGTCAGAATACAGAGATGACTAAGATGACAGAGGTTGGAAAGTAACAATTGGGAGTTGCTATAAAATTATGGACATTGGGATGCAGAAAGGGGGGGGTATGGGGAAGTCCTAGAAAAGAGGTTTATGAAAATATGTCATGAAATTATACATGTATGTTTGTCTTTTTAAGTGTTTGTTTGTTTTCTAAAATTTTGTAAAACCAATAAAAATTTTATAAAAAAAAAAAAAAAAGTTTGCCGTCATCTAGTTTCTGGTTGTCTTTGTCCATGGAGTTTTCTTGGCAGGGATACTGGAGTGGCTTGCCGGTTCCTGCTCCAGGTGGATCACGTTTGGTCAAAACTCTCCACTATGATCTGTCCATCTTGGGTGGCCCTGCACGGCATAGCTCATTCAAGCCCCTTCACCATGGCAAGGCAGTGATGCTGGAGGAGACTCTTGATAGTCCCATGGACTGCAAGAAGATCCAACCTCTCCATTCTGAAGGAAATCAGCCCTGAGTGCTCACTGGAAGGACAGATCCTGAAGTTGAGACTCCAAAACTTTGTCCACCTCATGAGAAGAGAAGACTCCCTCGAAAAGGAGCTGCAGGAGCTGCAGGAGCCAATGGGAAGCTGGCCAGCATTGCAGAAGGCAGTCCCTGCTCTGCCCTGCGCTGATTTAGCGTGGTGCACGGGAGCCGACTGAGCGGGTGGCGGGGGTCCATGGATCGGTTAAACGACCCCCATGGGTGGCTTGTGGCCCATGGGCCTTAGGTTGCTGACCCCTGCTCTACAGCTCAGACACCATTTTTGAACTTACATTTTGTACTTTTCTATCTTAGATAGTGGTTCTAAGCCTGCCTTCATTTTGCTCCTGTAATTGCTTGTTAAGACCTAGATTATGCAAGTAAATACTACTTTTACATCTTCACAAAACAATCTGTGTGCAATTGTTAAAAATAGAGGGAGAAAAGGGGCAATACCAGGAAAATCCAGTCTGCCTTAAAGCATCCTGGATTACTGTTTCTAGAAGGTTAAATCAACCTTGTCTTAGCTTCTAAGTTTAAGCTGCAAAGAACCGTACTCTGCTGAACTCACTAAATTGAGCAAGGAAGGATAATAACCAAACAATGTATCCTCTCTTAGCGTCTCAATCCATTCCTACACCATTTTCTACCCTCCAATCCTTGTGGGTGTGCTTTTTCAGCAAGCACAAAACCAGAATGGAAGACTGTTTTACGGCATGATAGAAGTTTATAAAATCATGCTATTGCGTGGAGAAAGTGGGTGGAGAGAAATTCTTTCCCCTTTCTTATGACGCCAAAAGTTGTGGACCCATGCAATGAAGCCAAATGGAAAAGGAGATGAGAAAGGAAGATTGCAGCATGTGGGGCTTTTAAGTTTGGAGAAAAAGCAAGTAAGAGGTGACAGGATGGAAGATTATCAAACGATGGCCGGCAGGGAGAAAGTGGAGAGAGGAAAAATCCCCCACCCTCTCTCAGAACTTGTGGGCACCTGGAGAAGCTGGACGTTGGCAGATTCAGGGCATCTAAGATCATGGCCACTGGTCCCATCACCTCCTGGCAAATAGAAGGGGAGGAAATGGAGGCAGTGAGAGATTTTACCTTCTTGGGCTCCATGATCACTGCAGATGGTGACAGCAGCCATGAAATTAAAAGACACCTGCTTCTTCGGAGAAAATCAATGACAAACCTAGACAACATCTTAAAAAGCAGAGACATCACCTTGCCAACAAAGGTCCATATAGTTAAAGCTATGGTTTTCCCAGTAGTGATGTATGGAAGTGAGAGCTGGACCATAAAGAAGGCTGATTGCCGAAAAATTGATGCTTTTGAATTCTGGTGCTGGAGGAGACTCTTGAGAGTCCCATGGACTGCAAGAAGATCCAACCTCTCCATTCTGATGGAAATCAGCCCTGAGTGCTCACTGGAAGGACAGATCCTGAAGCTGAGGCTCCAATACTTTGGCCACCTCAGTAGAAGAGAAGACTCCCTGGAAAAGACCCTGATGTTGGGAAAGATGGCGGGCACAAGGAGAAGGGGACGACAGAGGATGAGATGGCTGGAAGCTGCCAACACGAGTTTGACCAAACTGCGGGAGGCAGTGGAAGACAGGAGGGCCTGGCGTGCTCTGGTCCAGGGGGTCATGAAGAGTCGGACACAACTAAACAACTAAACAACAACAACATTATTAGGACATCATGTTCCTATCAATTAATTGCCCTGAAGTTGCCTCTCCCACTCCCGCCATCAGTTCTGAAGGGGCAGAGCTGATGGACTTGCCCAGGCGACTGCAATGACAGGATCACTGTGTGCTTAGACATGGACAGGCAGGAAATATTAATTAGATTAAGTAATGAGCCACCATTTCTCATGATGAGAAGGGCTGAACCGCAGAGCTTGAAGGCCACCAGAATCCTTTTTGTTGATAAGGCAGGTGATTCTTAAAAAGTCAAATTTACGGCCGGGGGAGTGCTATGAGCATAATTCAGTGTCCAGCCTTATTGCCCCAGATATATTTCACTGAAGGAGAAATGAAAAATGAATCATCTCTGCCAGGCTCCGAGCACTAATGGAACTAATTGTCTTCCCATCTTTGTAAAGGAGAAGAACGATTAAGCAAGGCATGTGTAATAAACTGTCAAGAGATGCGCAGCTAGCACACCTTGTTTTTCCCCATCCAATATAACTTTAAATGGTTTATTTAAAGATCAATGTTCTTATTATGGAAAGTATTCTGTTGTATGATGAAATCATTGCTCCATGAGGATAAGCGGGGACACAACCACCGAGCCATATTGCTAAGGAGCCTGAATTTCCTAGAAATGTTTGTGGGTCCTATTAATGGCAGTTCCTGCTCAAATTCAGCAATTTGATTATTAATTTGTCCCAAAGCTAGTGTTTCCTTAAACCTATAAATAGGCGGGAGGGGCTATTGGGGTCCCCCCCTCTTGTTTTTGTTATGTATTTTGTGTTTTTACCTTGTAAAAACCTTGCGATCTACAGATGAAAGGCACTATACAAATTTAATCAAGAGCAAGAACAACCATTTTTTTAAAAAATGTTGCCGCTCCTTAAGGAGGGCTGAATACTGGCTATGACAACCTTAGAATAAATGCATTCATGACTCCCTGATTCCCATGTCATGCTAAGAACATCCATGCCAGGTTGGAGCTAACCATGGTAGAGTCTCATCTTACGTGCATTTAACTGTCACAAGTTCAGCCATACGCGGTTGAAGGCAGCTGGTTTAAATGGTGCAACTCAAATCCATCAAGGCAGAGAGCTTCTAAACTCTTTCTGAGCTGGGTCTACTTGGACTTCCCCAGTGCAGAAAATGTGGGATGTAATCCACTGGGAGCAGTCAAGTACAACATTCCTTGTTTTGCTAGAGTGGACATGCAAGGGGATGCTTGGTCCAGCCAGTCGAAACCTCCTGTTCCTCCTGGCCTGGAGCATCCTTCCTTGCATGGGACTAGTGGGTGGGCATGACCTTTCCAGACCTGGTCAAAGGCCAAGGCATGCTGCCACTCTCCCTCTTTTCCATCTTCTTTTCGTCCTGCGAACTTCCTGGAATGAACTGCTGGCTGCCAGCCAAGCAGTCCTCCCAGGTCATCTCCCTTATGGGGTAAACCTGTTTTTATACGCTTGTAACTTTAAGCCTGCCTTCAGGGATCACACTGTGCTCTGCCTGATCCTGAGTAAACTTCCTTTTTATTGCTTATGAATAAGACTGGGCTGTCTTTATTCTTTTAGGAGGGATTCAAGGGGTCTTACCAGGAAAATATTAGAACACATCTCAATTTGGACAAGCCAGATAGAATTGCGTATTGTCTTAAGAAACTCACATGAGTTTGCAACTGCTTTTCTGCTGTGTAAAGGGGAATGTAAACTCTGCTAAGTAAAGGAACTTGCTAGCACAAGTTAGGAAGGGTATTAATAAACAATATATCCTCTCCTGCCACCCTCAACATTCCCACAGAAAGAGCTTCTAACCTGTCTGTCTTGCTTGAAGGGGTGGGGTCAAGGCCCGCTCAATGTGCTGGTTCTGGGAGCCTCTCAAGGTAATCTGAGTTCCTGCAAGATCTCATACGAGATCTTCATCCTGGAGAAGAGTGACTAGTGGGGTGCCACAGGGTTCTGTCTTGGGCCCGGTCTTATTCAACATCTTTATCAACGACTTGGATGATGGACTCAAGGGCATCCTGATCAAATTTGCAGATGACACCAAACTGGGAGGGGTGGCTAACACCCCAGAGGACAGGATCACACTTCAAAACGACCTTGACAGATTAGAGAACTGGGCAAAAACAAACAAGATGAATTTTAACAGGGAGAAATGTAAAGTATTGCACTTGGGCAAAAAAAATGAGAGGCACAAATACAAGATGGGGGACACCTGGCTTGAGAGCAGTACATGTGAAAAGGATCTAGGAGTCTTGGTTGACCACAAACTTGACGTGAGCCAAGAGTGTGACGCGGCAGCTAAAAAAGCCAATGCAATTCTGGGCTGCATCAATAGGAGTATAGCATCTAGATCAAGGGAAGTAATAGTGCCACTGTATTCTGCTCTGGTCAGACCTCACCTGGAATACTGTGTCCAGTTCTGGGCACCACAGGTCAAGAAGGACACTGACAAACTAGAACGTGTCCAGAGGAGGGCAACCAAAATGGTCAAAGGCCTGGAAACGATGCCTTATGAGGAACGGCTAAGGGAGCTGGGCATGTTTAGCCTGGAGAAGAGGAGGTTAAGGGGTGATATGATAGCCATGTTCAAATATATAAAAGGATGTCACATAGAGGAGGGAGAAAGGTTGTTTTCTGCTGCTCCAGAGAAGCGGACACGGAGCAATGGAGCCAAACTACAAGAAAGAAGATTCCACCTAAACATTAGGAAGAACTTCCTGACAGTAAGAGCTGTTCGACAGTGGAATTTGCTGCCCAGGAGTGAGGTGGAGTCTCCTACTTTGGAGGTCTTTAAGCAGAGGCTTGACAACCATATGTCAGGAGTGCTCTGATGGTGTCTCCTGCTTGGCAGGGGGTTGGACTCAATGGCCCTTGTGGTCTCTTCCAACTCCATGATTCTATGATTCTATGATTCTATGAGCATCCCTGTGCCACTCACCTGATCCAGCAGCCTCTTCTTATCCTCTTATGTTAGAAGGTGGGCAGGAAAGCAGGAGTGCAGGCAGCAGGAGTGGAGGAGAGCGACTGTTGGCCTCCTTAAGGAAGAGCAAGGAAGTGTTGGTGTGAGAGAGACCACACATGCGTCCTTGCTGCTGGTGCGCTATGTGCAATTCTGTGCCGACTTGCTCCTTTGAGAGCCTCTGGAGCAACACACACAGCCCCATCACTTGTTGCAGCAAAATGTCTTTGGCTAGCCCTAGGCACCATCATGATATCTCAACCCACAACAATCACTCTCATAAAACCATGTTTGAGAACTATTATGGAGGAGATGTGAGTTGCGTGTTAGTTTTGCCCAGTGCTAGGAATGAACTACAGTCGTACCTTGGTTTTCGAACAGCTCACTTCTCAAACGTTTTGGCTCCTGAGCACCGCAAACCTGGAAGTGAGTGTTCTGGTTTGCAAACTATTTTTGGAAGCCAAATGTCCAACGGGGCTTCCTTAGCTTCCGATTGGCTGCCGGAGCTTCCTGCAGCCAATCAGAAGCCACGCTTTGGTTTCCAAACATTTTGGAAGTTGAACAGACTTCCGGAACAGATTCCATTCAACTTCTAAGGTTGAATGAAGTTCACTGAACAAGTTCAAAAAAAAATCTCTGAACAACATCAGAAAGCAGTTCCCATAATTGCCAGGTGAACTAAGCTAATTTTCTTGTAGAACTGTGAACAATTTCAAGTTCATATTCATGCTCAGCCCCATCAGAAGGCCTGAGCCCTTGCTTTAAAACAAGCAAGCAAACAAAAGGAAAGCGAAGTCAACTAGACATGTGTAAATCAAGTTAGAAAGAAAAACGTGGAGTCAATGTTCTGAGGTTTATTAGGCAGATATGGAGGTGCTGCAGTTGCTAAGAATGGCAAGTCACTTTCTCAGTGTTGTGAAGGAATCAGAACATGAGACAGGAGCAACTTGCAGTAAGAAGTTCGGGAACAAAACAAAGGATGCCCTGTGCCTTTTGCAGGAACAAGTCAAACAGGCAAAACCCCTTCCTGGTATGGAAACAGAAACACGGGGAAAGCATCACCTACTGACTTTCTGTCTGTAAGACATGGTCCCTGACTTACCGTATTTGTCACTCTATAGGACTCACCCGGCCATAAGATGCGCCTTGTTTTAGAGGGGGAGAACAAGAAAAAAAATTCTCCCCCTCTCTGCACAGCGCCCCTTCAGCAAAGCGGCAGGAGAAATGGAGCCCCTTCCATTTCTCCTCCTGCTTCGCTGAAGGGGCGCTGCGCAGAGAGGGAAAGCTGTGCAGCACCTCTCCAGCGAAGCGAAGCCAGGAGAGCAAGAGGGATCGGTGTGCACCGATCCATCTGGCTCTCCTGGCTTCAGTGAAAGCAACCCGAAGCCTCCGGAGCGCAGTGGGAACTCCGGAGGCTTCAGGCGGCTATCCCTGAAGCCTGGAGAGTGAGACGTCAGTGCGCACCGACCCCTCTCGCTCTCCAGGCTTCAGCGAAAGTACGCGAAGCCTCCAGAGCGAGGCAGGAGCACTCCCACTGCACTTCGGGGGCTTCGCGTTGCTATCGCTGAAGCCAAGGAGCCTGCATTCGCTCCATAAGACGCACACACATTTCCCCTTAATTTTTGGAGGGGGAAAAGTGCGTCTTGTAGAGCGAAAAATACAGTACTTTTGGGCTCTATTCCTCAACATGGCAGCATGCAACTTTCTGAATGGAGAAAAAAATTAAGAAAAGTCTTATGGATCAGGCCAATTGCCCATCTAGTCCAGTATCCTGTTCTTGCAGTGGGAAGCCTGCAAACACGATTTGAACACAGAGCCCTCTCCCCTCCCGTGGCTTCCAGCAACTGCTATTCTGAAGCATTGCTTCCTTCAAGAGAACAAACTTTTGGTGAACTAAAAGGTTTGGTTAGATGAACTTGAACGGCTTCCTTTTAAAACGGCTGGATTTCCAAGCACTGAGTCTCTCCAAGTTTGCTTTCACTCTTCTGAGCCAAAATCCGATGGCGGTTGCACTGCACATACAATCACTGCATTTTCTCTGGGCCCCCGGAGCCGGCCGTTCTCCTAGCGGGAGGAGGGAGCGAATTTTGGAAAGAGAGCTGTCGCGGTGCACGCACAGAACATTCCCCAGCAATAAAAAGCGGGCGAGGATTTCCAGCGCCAGCTCTCTGATGTTTGGGCACATCTGCCGCAATCATACGGCGGGCTGCAAACGGCTCCTCTGGCGGCATTAGCATCTGACGTGTCGAAAAGCCATCAGCCGAAAGCGTTCGTCAACAGGCCTCATTGTAATTGACTGCGGGACGTGGAGGAGGTGGCGACCCAGCCGGTCGTGCAAGCCGAGTTCTTTCGGCAAGGCTGGGCCCGAGCTGCGCCTGGCACTGCGCGCCTCCTGATCAGTGTCTCTAAATGCAGATTTACGCTAAAGACGGCAGCAGTTCCAGGAGGCCATAAAGCAAGGCCTCAGCTGCTTAGTATGCCTAGGACCGTATATCTGCCAGGCAGGCCAGGCAGTGACTGCTCAGGAAACGCCACGGTCCATCAAACCAATCAATTGCACTATGCATAGCCCTAAATATTCCTCTGCATACCTTGTTTTCTCAAATGGAGGTGTTTTATTTCAGGGCGATGAAGCAAGAGTATAAGGCCATCTTCGTGCCACTTTGCAGCGAGAGCCTCTTATATCTGGGCTGGGTGGAAACCCCGTTTCTTCTCTAGTCTCTCTTCCAAGGCAGGACATTTCCGTGTTTGGCAACAGCAAGAGGGACCATTTCTGCAGTCCTTCTGCCTCAATCCTTCCCCAAATGGCCGACTCTTCTACGAAGAAAAGGGGCAGAGTTTGGGACTTTTTCCTTATACAGTGGTACCTCGGGTTAAGTACTTAATTCGTTCTGGAGGTCCGTTTTTAACCTGAAACTGTTCTTAACCTGAAGACCACTTTAGCTAATGGGGACTCCCGCTGCTGCCACGCCACCGGAGCATGATTTCTGTTCTCATCCTGAAGCAAAGTTCTTAACCTGAAGCACTATTTCTGGGTTAGTGGAGTCTGTAACCTGAAGCGTATGTAACCTGAAGCATATGTAACCTGAAGCGTATGTAACCCGAGGTACCACTGTATAATAATAATAATAATAATAATAATAATAATAATAATAATAATAATAATAATTTACTATTTATACCCCACCCATTTGGCTGAGTTTCCCCAGCCACTCTGGGCAGCTTCCAACCTAATATTAAAAACAACACAGCATTAAATATTAAAAACTTCCCTAAACAGGGCTGCCTTCAGATGTCTTTTAAAGATAAGATAGCTGCTTATTTCTTTGACATCTGATGGGAGGGTGTTCCACAGGGCGGGCGCCACCACTGAGAAGGCCCTCTGCCTGGTTCCTTGTAACTTCACTTCTCACAATGAGGAAACTGCCAGAAGGCCCTTGGAGCTGGACCTCAGCATCCGGGTTGAACGATGGGGGTGGAGACGCTCCTTCAGGTATATTGGGCCGAGGCCATTCAGGGCTTTAAAGGTCAGCACCAACACTTTGACTTGTGCTCGGAAACGTACTGGGAGCCAATGAATCTTTCAGGACCGGTGTTATGTGGCCTTGGCGGCAGCTCCCAGTCACCAGTCTAGCTGCCGCATTCTGGTTTAATTGCAGTTTCCGGGTCACCTTCCAAGGTAGCCCCACGTAGAGCACATGGCAGTAGTCCAAGCGGGAGATAACCAGAGCATGCACCACCCTGGTGAGACAGTCTGTGGGCAGGGAGGGTCTCATCCTGCGTACCAGGTGGAGCTTCAGAGGAAAGGCGAGGAAGAGGGGACACAGAAGAAGCTGATAGAATTAGGCAAGACATGGAGAAAATGGACAGGGTGGGGTAGGGACATTTTTCTCCTTCTCTCATAAGACTAGAACACGTGAACATTTAGGGAAGCTGAGCATTGGAAGAGTCAGAACAAATAAAAGAGCGGACTTCTAGCTTTGGCACGTAGTTAAACTATGGCATTTAGGAGGCAAGGATGGCTGCCAACTTGGAGGACCACCAGAGAGGATCAGATGACTTCATTCGGGAGAGGGCTATCAAAAACTGCTAGCCAGGAGAAGCATGCTTTGCGTCCACATTGGAGGCAGTAATTTTGTCCCCCCCCCCCAGGCCTCCCTGCTCTTCTCCCCTCCTCCAGATACAAGGGCGGACCTTGTAATGTTGCAGAGATACGAGTTGCCTGCAGCCCCATTTTAATGTGGGTACTGATGGCTTCTGGCACTCCCCTTGTAAAGTTTCCAGAATACGGTGTTTCAGCCCTGGAAGTCACCTTTGCAAAAATGTCTCCACGCTTGTAGGCATCGTTTAAAGGTTAGAGCCATTAGGCACAACATTACATTTCTTGCCCGCTAACCTTTACGTAATTAAGTTGGCTACACAAAGCTTCTTTCATGTCAAAGCAAGAGAGGGAGGGCGGAGGGGAGCCTGAAATGCAACGATGACGGGAGAAAGGGCCTTTTTCCTGGAATAATGGCATTTCTCCAGTTATCTCGTACACAAACGGACCCCTGCGGAGACTCAAATTCAAAATGACAAACAAGAATAATCTGCTTTCCACTCCAGCGTTTTATAAGAAAACAGAGCAGCATATAATATAAATCAAACAAATTTGCTGTCATTAGCCAGGCCGCGTTTACCCCCTTGCATTCTTCAGATTTCACTGGGAAACCGCTGCTGCTTTGTGACGTTTCAAACTGTTGCTAACTGCGGCCATTTGCCAGGAAAGGAACTAGGAATTTATATTTATTTATTTAGAAAAGTATTTTCTGTGCCGCTATATCGCCAAATATCAGGGTGGTGTACTGTTATGTACTGAGTTGAATAGGATCCAAAATGCAGCAGTCTGATTGGTCCTAGAACAAGAGGATTCAGAATGCAGCAGTCTGATTGGTCCTAGAACAAGAGGATTCAGAATGCAGCAGTCTGATTGGTCCTAGAACAAGAGGATTCAGAATGCAGCAGTCTGATTGGTCCTAGAACAATAGGATTCAGAATGCAGCAGTCTGATTGGTCCTAGAACAATAGGATCCAAAATGCAGCAGTCTGATTGGTCCACAGGAGCCACCCAATCCAGCTCCAGGTGGAAGGGAATCCGCAACCTGATTGGCCTACAGGAGAATCCCAGAATCAGCCAATCACGTGGGGCCCATTGTGTAAATAATGGATATAAAGCAGACATTCTGGGGGAACTTCCATTCCTCCTCACCACTATGAGCTGAATAAAGAGCATGAAATCCACTCTTGACTCCGAGAATATTTCATGTAATATGTCACTTCACCTCAAAAAGGACATTGTGGAGTTGCAAATGGTTCAGATAAGGGCAACTGAGATGATCACGGGGGTGGGAAGACTCCCCTAAAAAGAAAGATCGCAGCGTTTGGGACTTTTTGGTTTGTGGCCATCACTGCCTTCTGTGGGAATGAGTTCTGCAGTTTAATACAAACAGGGACAAAACCTAGACAACTGAAAATACAGAAAAGCTATTAAGACATAATTCAACTATAAAGGAATTAAAATGAAGTAGAGACCAAATCTATTAAAAATGCAGATAGGAAAGACAGCACTGTTATGTACTGAAGTTCTCACCCTGGGCCAGCAAGGGGATACTGTAGATAGTTTTCACTCAGGTCCACATATGCAAATAAGGAATTGAAAGTGACGTTCAGTGATTGGATAGTTACAGAAAGTTGTTACTGTTGCTTTGTAGTTGAGCTCTATATAAGCAGGTTGGCTGAACCCTTCAGCCCTGTTCTGGCCTGTGAATAAACAAGAGCTGTCTGAAGAATTGCTGTGTCGTCTGATATGCTCACCCACAACTTATCAAGCACAACACTATTAAACACCCTTTCCTTAAAGAATAGTCAGTTCCCGAAAGCTTGTTGGAACAAGAAGGTCTTCACCTGCCGGCAGCAGCAGGAAGCCAGTCTGGCCTCCCTAGGCTGGAAGTTCCAATTCTGCCTGGGAGAAGCCACCACCGAGAAGACCCTCCCCTGCGTCCCCACCAAGGTTGGTGGGACTGGGAGAAGATCTCAGCGCCTGGGGAAATTGGGATGCGAGAATATGGCCCTCAAAATATCCTGGTCCTGAACCATTCAGCCAGAATGCTAACATACCCTCCAAGTGTTCTGATTTTCCAGAGACCATCCCGGTTTCTGATTTGATCCTGGAAAGTCCTGCTTTCCCCTTTCCCTCCCCTCCACATCTCTGGGAACAATTAAAAGGGGTTTGTGCATGCAGGTCCGGTTTATGCAGAAAGTAAAACCCCTATACCAAATGAAGGAAATGGTGAAGCTGGCATACGAAGCCCTTCCTATAATTTTGGAGGAAAAGGTCACTTAGAATCCTTTCATTGCAGTGCTTCCGCAGCCAGCCATTTCTTTTTTTAAATACATCTTTATTGGTTTAAAATACAATCTTACAATCAAGGTAAGTACAACAAAGTTAAGCACAGAAAGGTAAAGAAGAAAAAAAGAAAAGAAAAAAAAAGGAATTTTCCACATCAAAAAGTTTAAAAGTAACAAGAAGAAAGAAAAAACAAACAAAAGTACCAGGTATTTATGCAACATCATGTCTTATCCAATATTATATTATCGCAGCCAGCCATTTCTTAGGAAACACATGGAGTGGTGATTCCTTTCTTGTAAATGGAGCCCCTTTTACTGAGAAGTAAGTCCCAATATATTCAATGGAGCTTACTCCCAGGTAACTGGGCAGCCTTCCATTGAAATCCTAAGCATCCCTTCCCCAAACTAAGTCCCACTGAGTTCAGTAGGATTTACTCTCTGGTATTTTCCTGATCATTCTCACAATTTCTGTTGTTGTTGTTCTACCCGGTGTTCTTCCCGGACACTGAGGTCCAGCGCCGAGGGCCTTCTGGCGGTTCTCTCCCTCCAAGAAGCCAAGTTAAAGGGAACCAGGCAGAGGGCCTTCTTGGTAGTAGCACCCTCCCTGTGGAACGCCCTCCCACCAGATGTCAAAGAGAAGAACAACTACCAGACTTTTAGAAGACATCTGAAGGCAGGCCTGTTTAGGGAAGCTTTTATTGTTTGATGTATTACGGTATTTTAATATTTTGTTGGAAGCCGCCCAGAGCGGCTGGGGAAGCCCAACCAGATGGGTGGGGTATAAATAATAAATTGTTGCTGTTGTTTTTGCTGCTGCTGCTATTCTACCTTTTCCCTGACGGGGTCTCAAGGCAGCTTCCAGCTACAATTCCATTCCATTCCATTTATCTGTGGAAGGTGTTGCACACGATCCCTTCCATCTCACATTTTTCCTTTACAACAGCCCTGCAAGGTAGGTGTGGTGGGGAGGTTGCCCTTGGCTCAAGGTGGCTGATGTTGATGTGCAGCAAGAACAGATGCAGGAGAAGCTCCTGATGTAGAAGAGATCTCCCTATTTTCGATGGAGAAATGTTGGAGGGAATGCACTACGATCAATTATTATTACGACTTGTGGGTCAGTATCCTGACTTTGAGCCCTCATGGTTCAGTATATTTCCATGTGTGCTTTGCCTTTCATTGACTTTCGGCTGCTGTGTTTAGATCTCTGCCCAAATGTGCATAACATGCCTTTTAACCCAGGATAGCTCTCCTCGCATCTAATGGGCCACCTCATCCACAGGAAAGCTTTTAATGCCCTAATAAATTTGTTCGCCTTTAAAAAGCTGCAGGCCTCTGAATTATTATTTTTTGCAGCAGCAGACCAGCGTGGGCAGCCAGCTTAGCCCTCTGGAAAAAAAACACCACAAAATACAAGAATCCTGGAAAGGAGATGGGGAGCATTCTGCAACACGAGGCTTGCAGAACAAACACTCTCCAAAGCCCAGCTAAAGCGCTGCTGTTTTTGAGCAGATCGGAAAGGCAGGAATTGCCCGCACTGCGCCTGACTTTGGCTAATTGGCCTTTGAGTAGGAATGTATGGAATATTTGCATATTTTATTCCTGAAGGCAAGTGAAATCGGTTGGCTAAACCTCTCCCCCACAGCCCTCTTTTCTGATTAACAGATGGTGCGCGAGCGGCTCATTTTTCTTTCTTCTGTGGTGGTGGAGCTGGAAGCTGGGGGTGATGGCAGGGCAAGGAGAGCGGAGAATAGCTCAGGGGGTCCAAGGCAAACCCTGGCTGCGCACACAGCTGCACTGCTCACATCTGCAACTTCCACCGCGCACGCACACGCGCACACAGATTCATATCTTATTGCCATGGCAACCATCATTTCTGCAAATTCCTGACATCCGACAGCGAACGGATTCCATTTGTTTTCCCTCGCTGATCCAGGGAGAGAGTTTTTATCGAGACTGCTAAAAGCCGAGGGGGAGTTGCACTGCACACGTTTAAATTTATTTGTCTGAGACGGGTTTAACCAGTCCAGACTCCCCCATAGGAACCCTGGGAATTGTAGTTCACACCCTGCACCCGCTTCACCGGATGGAGGATTCCCCCACCTTGTTCTGACCACAAGGGTTAGTCTTTTAATTTATGACCTGCTCTTCACCCTGAGAATCCCGGGTGGGTGACAGCAATTTAAAATGAAAAGCCAAGCACAGTTTCAAAAGAGGACAGTGGGAAAGAATAGTCACACACAAATGTGGGCAGGGCCGGATGGAGGTTTGATGAGGCCCTCAGCTCCTGAAGGTAACGGGGCCCTTTATATGCCCAGCTGTCCTTTGTCCACAACAAATTGTCACTGCTTTTTGTGTTGAATATATGCTATATGGTAATTTATGGACCTCATAGGTATCTCAAGCCATTTGCACATGTTGCCCTGCAACCAGTCCATGCAGAATGTAGGCACCCTATATATAGAAAGGAGCAAACCAGTGATGTTTGAGGGAGCAGGTGAGCAGGCGGGGTCCATGACTTATATCACAGGAGCCTACACAGCACAAAACACTGTTGCTGTGTGTCAGTTTTATTTTATTGATTTTTTATCTTATATTTTAGAAATGCACATCCAGTTTTTTCCCCTTTACATTTTTTTGGGGGGCCCCAAGGAAGTGGGGCCTCAAGCTATAGCTTGTTTAGCTTGTACGTAAATCCGGCACTGAACGTAGGATGGGTTTCACAATTGTGCACCCTGAGCATCACAGGCCAGGGCAGAGTGGGGCATCTTTAGCAATGATTCCCGCATTGCAGGGGGTTGAACTGCGTGGATCGACCTTCAGGCCTCTCCTGACTCTACAAGACCACCTCTCCTGGTCTGCCCCGCGGAGGACCTTAAGGTCTACAAATAACAACACTTTGGAGGTCCCAGGTCACAAGGTGGTTAGATTGGTCTCAACTAGGGCCAGGGCCTTTTCAGTACTGGCCCCGACCTGGTATAACGCTCTGTCCCAAAAGACTAGGGCCCTGTGGGACTTGACATCTTTCTGCAGGGCCTGCAAGACAGAGCTGTTCCACCGGCCTTTGGTTTGGACTCAGTCTGACCCTTATGCTTCCCTCACCTTATGGGCTTGATCTATGGGCTACTTTTAAAACGAGGCTGCGTTTTAAACTGCATTTTAATCTGTATTTTAAATTGTCCCCCCCCCATTATATTTTTACAGTAGTACCTCAGGTTAAGTACTTAATTTGTTCCAGACATCTGTACTTAACCTGAAACTGTTCTTAATCTGAAGAACCACTTTAGGGTCCCTTCCAACTCTACAATTCCATGAACTAATGGGGCCTCCTGCTGCCGCCACGCCGCCGGAGCACGATTTCTGTTCTCATCCTGAAGCAAAGTTCTTAACCTGAAGCACTATTTCTGGGTTAGCAGAGTCTGTAACCTGAAGCGTATGTAACCCGAGGTACCACTGTACTGTAATTTTACCGGTGTTAGCAGCCCTAAGCCCGGCTCTGGCTGGGGAGGGCGGGGTATAAATAAAATGTATTATTATTATTATTATTATTATTATTATTATTATTATTATTATTATTATTATTTCAGCACATGGCAAAAACTCTTTTGTGAAGGTGCCAGGCACAGAATTCTGCAATGTTGGGGTTGCCATAGAGAATGCCTTTTCTCTGCCCCCCAAATCTGAGAGCTGCGGGGCTCCCAAAAGGGTCTCCCTCTGCCCACCTCAACAGCCAAGTCTGCAGGGAAGGAGCCCCTGTGGGTATTGCAGAGGGAGAGTCAGACTCGATGGCTGCCTCCCCAGGACTGGCTCAGCTCCCTTGCATTTCTGGTTCTCTGCTTTCTCAAGATGTTCCTATTAATTCCTGCACAGTCAACAGCGCAGCAAACATGCTCGCTCCTCCAAGCAATATGCGCACAACCTTTCGCGTGGGGAATTCCGAAGAAGGCAAGGGTGCGTGGAGGAAGCCGGCGGACAGCTGGTGGGCAAAGGAAAATAATCCGACGCAGCACTCCAGAGCACTTCCAAACTGACTGCTTCCCAGAGTTCATCCGTCCAGCAACTTCCAGTTTGTGCAGGAACATGCGGTTAGTTTTTGTTTGCCACTGAGCAGCTGCTTAGAGTCACAGGACTCTGTTTACATTCCAGAGACCTTCCAGGCTGTTGGAAGTCTCATGGGAGAAGGGAGATGGATGTGACGTACTGGTTTCTCTGTTTCTTTGTTCCTTTGTTCAGTTGTTCTCTGCTTTCATAGAGAGAGGATGTCTTTTCTGTCTGTGTAGCTTAGAAATAAAACTCTTTGCAATGTAGCCCAAACCTCTCGTCTCATTCCTGTGCTGGAAACTCTGCTGAATGGGAGAACGTGCCTTGGAGCCTCATCAAAGGCTCAGGTCGTTAATTATCCATTGGGAGGGCGATTCCGGAAGATGAGCTTTATCAGCTTGGCCGAGCGGAGATCCTGACACATGCAAGATCCCACACGGGTGTGTTCCCAACCACACCCCAATAGCTGCAATGCTTCACTTCAGTTTGATTTTCATCCCGACCCCAGCCTTAAGGTGGGCACCAATGCCCTGAAAAGACCCTCCAAGCTCAACTGCAGGACAACCCTTAAATTAGGACCTAAAATAATAATAATAATAATAATAATAATAATAATAATAATAATAATAATAATAATAAATTTTATTTATATTCCGCCCTCCCCAGCCGAAGCCGGGCTCAGGGCGGCTAACAACAATAAAACAGTATAAAAGTATAGCATAAACAACATTCTAAAATCATTCATTATAAAATTAATTAATTCAGGCCACTGGCAACCATTGGGCCAGAGCTCCGCGAAGATTGCTGAGGGAGGGAGTCAGGCTGTGCCCTGGCCAAAGGCCTGGTGGAACAGCTCTGTCTTGCAGGCCCTGCGGAAAGATGTCAAGTCCTGCAGGGCCCTGGTCTCTTGTGACAGAGTGTTCCACCAAATCGGAGCCACAGCCGAAAAAGCCCTGGCTCTAGTTGAGGCCAGCCTAACTTCTCTGTGGCCTGGGACCTTCAAGATGTTTTTATTTGAAGACCGTAAGTTTCTCTGTGGGGCATACCAGGAGAGGCAGTCCCGTAGGTATGAGGGTCCTAGGCCGTATAGGGCTTTAAAGGTTAAAACCAGCACCTTAAACCTGATCCTGTACTCCACCGGGAGCCAGTGCAGCTGGTGTAGCACCGGGTGAATGTGATCTCGCAGTGAAGACCTCGTAAGGAGTCTCGCTGCAGCATTCTGCACCCGCTGGAGTTTCTGGGTCAGTCTCAAGGGCAGCCCCACGTAGAGCGAGTTACAATAATCCAGTCTGGAGGTGACCGTCGCGTGGATCACAGTGGCTAGGTACGGGCGAGAGAGGTAAGGAGCCAACTGCTTAGCTTGGCGGAGATGGAAAAATGCCGCCTTTGTTATAGCTGCAATCTGCGCCTCCATGGAAAGGGAGGTGTCGAAGATTACACCCAAACTCTTAACGGACGGTGCTGGCACTAATTGCGCCCCCGCAAGAGATGGGAGTTGCCCCCCCAATCCCATATCGCCCCGTCCCAGCCACAGGACCTCTGTCTTCGAAGGATTTAGCTTCAACCAGCTCCCACGTAACCATCCAGCCACAGCTTCCAAACATCTGGTCAGTGTGTCTGGGGCCGAGTCAGGATGGCCATCCATCAACAGATAGAGTTGGGTGTCATCGGCATACTGATGACAACCCAGCCCAAAACTCCGAACAAGCTGGGCGAGGGGGCGCATAAAGATGTTGAAAAGCATCGGGGAGAGTATCGCACCCTGAGGTACTCCACACACCAAGGAGTGGCACGATGACAATTCCCCCCCAAGCGCCACCCTCTGTCCCCGACCAGAGAGAAACGAGCGCAGCCATTGAAGGACTGTGCCCTGGATCCCCACGTCGGCAAGGCGGTGGTCCAGAAGTTCGTGATCGACCATGTCGAAAGCTGCTGACAGATCTAGAAGAATCAGCAGCCCCGACCTGCCTCGATCCAGCTGTCTACGAAGATCATCTGTTAGGGCGACCAGAGCCGTCTCGGTCCCATGACCAGTGCGGAAGCCGGACTGGAATGGATCCAGTCCCATGACCAGCGCGGAAGCCGGACTGGAAGTTTGGTGCTGTGGAGGAAATTCCGCTTGCGGTGTGTGTGTGTGTGTGTGTGTGTGTGTGTGTTCCAGTACTGCAGCTCAGAGCAAATTTCCACTTCGTCAGATTTTATTCAGTAATGCATTGTAGGAAAGAGTCCAGAGAGTCTGCAGGAACATTTCCATTAAAACTTAAAAAATTGAAATATTCAGTTAGGGTGCCTTCTTTGCTTCTCTCAATGCCTGGTAGCATTCCCTTTGATCTAAAATTGTTCAAAAAGCAGAATCAATGAGGTTGTAGATATCACGGAAGAGTCTTTCTTACTCTTGGGGAGCACAGAGTTGAGAGATTATGCAGCCGTCTCGCAACCCCCAAGAACACTTCAATTAGGACCCTATAGAGGCAAAATATATGCCATCTTGGCCATTCATTCTTTCCAAAACCACTTCCTGCCACCCCACCATCTCTCAGTCCAACCGCAGTCCTTGGAAACATTTTCGCAACCACCCCATTTTTACCGTACTTACTGGAACCTTATTCAGAGCTGTTTTCCACTTTAACATTCTGCCATTGGATTGCTCCATTTGTACCCCGCTCATGTGACTGGTTTACCCCAACCACTCTGGGCAGCTTCCAATATATATATATAAAGCATTTGTTGTCATTTAGTTGTTCAGTCGTGTCTGACTCTTCGTGACCACATGGACCAGAGCATGCCAGGCACTCCTGTCTTCCACTGCCTCCCGCAGTTTGGTCAGACTCATGTTTGTAGCTTCGAGAACACTGTCCCACCATCTCGTCCTCTGTCGTCCCCTTCTCCTTGTGCCCTCCATCTTTCCCAACACCAGGGTCTTTTCCAGGGAGTCTTCTCTTCTCATGAGATGGCCAAAGTCTTGGAGCCGCAGTTCCCAGGTCACGAAGAGGCAGACACAACTAAACAACTAAACAACAACATGGCACTGCACAGAGAAAGCTGTTTCTAGTCCAACAGTGCCTGCAGGAGGTCCACCTTGTCAGCTACCTAATACTTTCCACTCAGTGATTCCTGAATTTTTTGAGTCCCCATCCCCTTGGTTCCATAAACACACCCCAGTGCCCATTACCCAACCCTATAAAAAGCATTGTTCAAAATAGCGGTTTGCACAGCTTGCTCTGGAAGATAATAACACAATGAAATTCAAAACAGGAACAATTAATTGCACGTTTATTCCAAGACTAAATAAAATAAAGACAAAAATAAATACATGTTCCGATTTAACCTCATTTCTAAAAAAAAAGACTATAAGGCCAGCAACATCGCATGAAAAACATTTTTACACATTCTTACTAACGGAAGCGTAAGAGTGGAGGAAATTTATAGTATGGAATGTTTAGCGAACCTGCACAGCCACTTTGATTGGCAGAATTGGCACGACTGCAGCTGCCACATAATCCCCGTTCCAGTTCTGTAAGAACTTGATCTTTTCGTGTGGCAGCACCTGCACTGTGGAACTCCCTGCCACTTGACAGCAGGCAAGCCGTCTTCCCTTTTAGACAAGCCCACCCGGATGCTTAGACAGTTGGTGTGAGTCTTGCTGTGGTTTTAGTTTATTGCTGATTTGATCTTTTGGGTGTTTTAAAGAGCTGTTTCCCCCATTCATTTTATTGCCTTTATTCTCTTTGTAAAGCACTTTGAGGATTTTTTATTTTGGCAATCAAGCAGTGTGTGTGTGTGTGTGTGTGTGTGTGTGTGTGTGTGTGTGTGTGTGTATGAAAATAATCAATAATAAACACACAAATACACAGTAGGAGATTCCTTGCTAATTTGATGTGAGTCCCTTCCCCTTTGCCCCATCCTGCCTAAGGACTGGATCTTGATGGGAGGGGGCTCTCTCTCTGCCCAGCCTACCCCTCCCACAGAGTTGTGTGGCTATCTGTCACCTTAGGGAAAATAGAGCATCTATGTTTGTCAAAGCATCTCTCAGTGAGTGACAGAGCGCCTCCACTGCAGGTAGACATACCTGGCTTCATCTCTCAGCATCTCCCGTTAAAATGCTCAGGTACCAAGAGGATGAGAAAGACCTTTCCCTGCCTGGCTGGGACCCAGGAGAGCAGCTATGCATCAGGAGAGGCCAGACCCTGCCCCCCCAGCTGCCTTCCAGGTGTTTTGTTTTGTTTTGTTGAGAAGCAAAGCAGCTAGTAAGCCTGGTCTTTATTGAACTGTTGCAACAGGGAGCCCCCTTCACACGCAGGAAAGGAGGAGCACCCAGAACCCAGGTGTGTCTGCCCTTATATAGACATTTTAAATTGCCCACCCTGGAGTCCAAGACCACCCCCAGAAACATCATACCTTCACAGAAAGGGCGGTCTACAACAGAAATCTGAGTGCGTTGTTTATCTCCTTTCTGGCAGACCTGTTAATGGTCACTTGATTGGATTTCCTGGGTAGCCTGGCCAGTCTTTTGTAATGATAAATACTTAGTTCCTGAGCCAGGTCACAGGCTCACCCTATTCATACTCAGACATAACCTTAAGATAGGATTTGTGAAGGAAAAGACAATGGGGAGGCTTTTCCATTTTCCTTTGACCTTGCAAAGAAAACATTTGGTCAGTAAAAATGGTTCCAGGGCTGTTTTCCTGTGCTGCTTCAGACTTGAGGCTACAAACTCCCAGTTCTGGCCAGCCTGCCTAGAGGAGGCAATAAACAGCAAGACAGACAAGCTGCCTGAACTGCAGTTTGGTTCCCGTTATCATTAGCCGTGATCCCAGCATTGCAGGGGGTTGGACTAGATGGCCCTTAGGGTCCCCTCTACAGTTTTATGGCTCCCTGATTCTATGTGCTTTCTGATAAAGCCCATCCAAAATGGAAAATTTAATGAGTGTTCAGAAATTCCCCCCATTTCACCATGTTTGCAGCAAGGTGCATGGAAATGAACGTGAAATTTTTCTGGCTGGAAGGGAAGGGGGGAAAATGCATTTTTTCTGTTACTGAAGCAATCAGATGGACACATTCTCATCTTCCTGAAATTGAAATTTGGAGGGCCACTTATGCATCCCCCCAAAAAAAAGATGACAAAAGAGAGCACCGGTTTACATAGAATTTGCACATGGCGATTTATCTGTACAGGTGCAAATACAGAAATAATTGCTACATTTAATTAGAGATGCAATTCATCATGCCACCTTGGGAACAGTGATGGAGTGACCTGCGTGCCAGCTCAGATTCCTCTCCAGATGCTGCCCACTCTGCCTGGGCAACTTCAAGAGAACTTCAGAATATCAGAAGAGTCTTCTGGATCAGCCGAGCGGCCCACCTGGTCCAGCGCCCCCATCTCACAGCGGCCAACCAGGTGTCTCTTCAGGGAAACCTGCGTGCGGGAGCTGAGCATGAGACAGCGCTCTCCCCTCCAGGAACTGGATTCAGAAGCACGGCTGCCTCCACCGGTAGCAATGGCCATGCTGGCTAGTAGCCGTCAATAGCCGCCTTCTCCTACATGAATTTGTCTAATCTTCTAAAGTCATCCATTTGGTGGCCGTCTCTGCTTCCTGTGTGAGGCAGTTCCATAGTTTAAGTAAGAAATAATAATAATAAATTTTATTTATACCCCGCCCTCCTCTGCCGGAGCCGGGCTCAGGGCAACTAACACCAATAAAATCACAATAAAAACAAAATAGGGAAGGATTATTCCTGGTAAATTCCCCTTTAATCCCTCTTAAAAAGAATAAAGACACAACAGTCTTCTCTTAAAAGTCATGAGAAGTTTACTTACATTCAGTTCACAGTATGATCCTGAAGGCAGACTTTCACTTGTAGTTACAGAAGAGAGTTTGGGTTCATCCCATATGAGAAGGAGCCCATGTGCTGCTGGCTGAGATCCAGCAGACAGCAAAAGACATCAAGAGATCTAGAAAGCATGGCATCAAAGAGGACGATGGCTGCGTGACCAGTCCTTTGACGGGGTCTGCCAGGGTCACGCCCACCTACCTGGTCACATGCAGGGGAAGGATGCTCCAGACAGGTGTGGCAGGAAGTCCTCCTGGCTGCAGTAACATCCCCCTGGGTGTCCACTCTGGGCAAGCAGGAAGTGTTTACTTGACTGCTACACTGATGTTACATCCCACAGGTTCTAATGTTATGAAAGAGGGAGAAAAACTTTTCTCTAGCCCTGCCTCTTTCCCTCTGAGCTGCGATGGACCTACATTTTTGGGTCCCTGAAGCTTGAACTGTTATGGGTCCCCTTCGCAAGCAGCCACGAGATCTGGGTTGCCACTGTTATCTTCTTCAATGCGGTTGTTCCACAAGAGATCACCACCATTTTATTTTACTTTTAATTAACTACTACATCTCAGATTTTGATTAAAATTGCTGTGCCAGATTATCTCATATGTCAAAGTCACTGGTGTGAATAAAAATTTCCTTATAGTTTTCGAGTTAGGGGGAGGGGGATGAAAATTAGAGAAGTATTATATACATGCATGATGCATCATAGATGGGTGAAATTGGGTTTACGAGACACCAAAAGTTTAAGCAATGTGGAGTAAAGTTGCTTCTGGGGCCCCTCTGAGATTAGGGCCCCCAAAGCCGAAGATTCATTAGTTTTGTAGCAGATCCACCCCTATTTCTGAGAGTTACTTTTCTTTACTCTGGATTCATCCTGTTCAGCATTGCAAACATAGAGCTGTCCTCTGCCAGAACTTCAGAGAGCGGGCTCACCAGGCCCTTAAATGGAACCTCAGGAGATCCCCAGATCCTGAGACTTGCACCTGGTGTGCATTGAAAAGTGCCCCCAGGTGTGAACTTGCTGACCACAAGAGCAATCCTGCCTACTCCCGTGCAAGTGGGGTAAATAAATAGCTGCAAGGCATAGCTTTCCCTTGGGTGCACAGTTGGTGCCACCCAGGTCCTCAACCCATCATGTGCTGGGGCTGCCAGCTGTGATGGCTGCTCTCTTTCTTCATGGTTGGAGGCAGCAGTCCTTCTGAAGGTCAGTTGCGGGAAACCACAGGAGAAGAGAAGGTTCTTGGGCTCGGATCCTGCTTGCTGGTTTCCCATTGGGAGCCCATCTGGTTGGCCACAGTGAGAATGGAGATGCTGGACTAGATGGACCATTGGTCTGGTCCATTAGGATTCGTTGCATATTCTTATCCTTCCAAAAGCAACATGAGGCAGATGGACAACACCTTCCTGTTTGTCCAGTGCTTTCTGCTTTCAGGAGAGAGAGGTGCCTGGTGTGCTGGGCCCAGGGGTAACCCGTGAAACGCGGTCCAGGACCGGTCCAGAATCCGAAGGTTCCGCTAGGAGTCAGTCCGACAGGGCCAAGGCAGGACACGAGGCAGGAAACCAGACAAGGACAGGTACAGGATCTGGCATACAGCAGTGTTGCTCCCACAACCTGGGGCGGGGTCCGACAGCCTTTTATCTTTGTCCGGGTAGTGGCCGGTCCTGATTCCCCAGTGACTCACCTCCCTGTCTCGCCCGAAGGTGAGCACTCCTCCTGCGAGTACTCAGGTCTCTCCTTCTCTCAGACCTCAGTCTCTGCAGCTCGGGAGATGTCGGTGGGTTACTAGACCCAGAGGCCGCCTCAGCCTCCCCTGACCCAACTGGTAGTGGATAAGCTGTAAATGATGGCCCAGCTGGAGGCAAGGAGGTCATATCCACATCTGGAACCAGGGCAGGATCAGGCCCCTGACTTGGCCCAGCTGGTGCTTGTTGCAGGGAAACCTGTGCAGACTGGGACTCTTCAGGATCAGGCCCCAGACTTGGTTCAGATGATGCCTGAGGCAAAGGATCCGGTGCAGACTGAGACTCCTCTGGCTCTGAGTCCGAGTCCCAGGCCATCACACCTGGAAAGATGTCTCCTTCCTGAGGCTCATCTCCTCAGCTGGACTGGGAGCTCCACCTCTCTGGGTTGAGATGAGAAGCACTTGCC
Source organism: Podarcis bocagei (assembly GCF_964188305.1). NCBI lineage: Eukaryota > Metazoa > Chordata > Lepidosauria > Squamata > Lacertidae > Podarcis > Podarcis bocagei. Next base: position 1,560,779 of record NC_138125.1, on the reverse strand, counting down.
TGGTTGCCTTGACAACTAGCAGATGAGTTCCTTTGTCTGTCCTGAATTTGCCACGAGGCCAAGGCAAGGTCTCCATTGGCTTCTCTCACGACACCAGAACTCAAGGACATCCAGCAAAGCTGAATGCTGGGAGATTTTGGACAGATAAAGGAAGCCCTTCATGCAGAATTAAATTGTGAAACTCCCTCCTGCAGGAGGCAGTGATCGCCACGGACTCGGATCGGGCAAATTCATAGAGGAGGAGAGGCCTACTGATGAGTGCTAGCCATGTTTGCTGTCTAGGTTTGTCACTGCTTTTCTCCCAAGAAGCAAGCGTCTTTTAATTTCGTGGCTGCTGTATATGCCTGTTGTCTTTGTCCATGGAGTTTTCTTGGCAGGGATACTGGAGTGGCTTCCCGGTTCCTGCTCCAGGTGGATCACATTTGGTCAAAACTCTCCACTATGACCTGTCCATCTTGGGTGGCCCTGCTTGGCATAGTTCATAGCTTCTCTGAGTTATTCAAGCCCCTTTGCCACGGCAAGGCAGTGATCCATGAAGGGGATGATCTTGACCTTGCCAACAAAGGTCCGTATAGTTCAAGCTATGGTTTTCCCAGTAGTGATGTATGGAAGTGAGAGCTGGACCATAAAGAAGGCTGATCGCCGAAGAATTGATGCTTTTGAATTATGATGCTGGAGGAGACTCTTGAGAGTCCCATGGACTGCAAGAAGATCAAACCTCTCCATTCTAAAGGAAATCAGCCCTGAGTGCTCACTGGAAGGACAGATCCTGAAGCTGAGGCTCCAAGACTTTGGCCACCTCATGAGAAGACTCCATGGAAATGACCCTGATGTTGGAAAAGAGTGAGGGCACAAGGAGAAGGGGATGACAGAGAACGAGATGGTGGAACAGTGTTCTCGAAGCGACCAGCATGAGTTTGACCAAACTGTGGGAGGCAGTGGAAGACAGGAGGGCCTGGCGTGCTCTGGTTCAGGGGGTCACGAAGAGGCGGACATGACTAAACGACTAAACAACAACAACAGCAAGCCATGTTTTCTATGCTTTGCCTCCACAGCTGGAGGCAACAATGCGCCTGAACGTTGGTTGTTGGAAACCACAGGTATGTGGGGAGTGCTGGTGCACCCAGATCCTGCTTGTGGGCTTCCTATGGAGGCACCTGGTTGGCCACTATGAGAAAAGGAAGTTGGACTAGATGGTCCATTGGTTTGATCCAGAAGGCTCTTCCTATGTCCTTACATTCTTCACGAAGGCATCTCAGCTAGCTTCTGGCTGTGCTGGTGTGCAGGAGCCTCTGGTTCGCCTAGGTCTTCTGCAGTGGAGTCCTCTGAGTCCGAGAGTGGCATTGCCACCCCCTTGGCCAGAGGGACACTATTCCCACAGGGTCATTCGGTGGCAGAGTTTTGGGGGCTGGTCCCGTGTGTCTGTCTCTCTTGGCTTGGAGACCTCGACCTCATCACCTGAAGAGGAGGGCTCTGACTCTGGCTCCCTGGCAAACCCCTTTGCACCCCTTGCCAAACTGTCCGGGGTTCTTGGAGAGGAGAGCCCCCTGCCTTCATCGCACAGAGCTTGTGCACCAGAGATATTCCTGGCGGATGTTATCAAGCAGACGGGGAAGCTCTGAGTGGTGCCTTTTGTTCCAACTGCGCCAGTACGACCTGATCTAAAGGCTAATTTAATTTTAAATTCCATTTAGGTAAATCCATATATAAATGTTCCACTTTATTGCAAAGCTGTAATATTTCTTGCTATTACTATTTTGAGCTGTAATTAATCTTTCATGTTATTAGGCCCAGAATTACAAGCTGAGCCAGTTAGGCAGGCTGCAACAAGGCGACTCACATCCTATTAATGTGCCAGAAAGGTATATTTCATTTTCTTTATTGCGGGAAAAGAACAGAGAGCCACCTGCTGAAAATATAATTATTGTTACTTTATTTAAAAAAGGGAAATGGAAGCTCGCCTCGTTCTCCTGCTCTCTTTGCATTTTGCAAATATTTGGCCGTCCGTCACTGCCATGACAACAGAACATTATCTGACGCATCGCAGAGCCTGCATTCCTCAACGCAGATCCTCGGGAATAAGTTCCACGAAAATCCACAGGGTAAATCTGCTTGGGATTGTCTAGCTCAGCGCCCTCCTCTTCTCACAGAGGCCAGCAGAAGCCTTTTCTGTGATGCCCCCAACCTGGACCTCAGTGCAACTGCTCCTGTGTCTATTCTTGCCCACAATGCTTGGTTCCTGCTTGGGGGAGTGGGGAGGGGCTTCCCATAGAGGCATCTGGTTGGCCCCTGTGAGAACAGGTTGCTGGTCATTGGCCTGATCCGGCAGCCAGGCTCTCCTTAAGGAGGTGTTCTGCAACAGTAGGTCCTCCATACCCAAGAGCAGTCTACCTGTGAATACCAGCTGATGGAGGACGACAACTGGAGAGTTGCTCCTCCTTCCGTGCTTCCAATTGGGGCATCTGGCTGGCCACTGTGAGACCAGGAGCGTGCTGGAAACCGATGGGCCCCCTTTGGCCTGATCCTGCTGCCACGCTCCTCTTTTGTAGCTTCCAGGTCCAAAGGCAGTCTGTCTAGATTCCCAGGTTCTTTGGGGGATTTGGCCACTGTGAGAAGAGGGTGCTGGACTTGGCGGGCCATGAGCCTAATTCTGCAGGGCACTTCTTATGTTCTTAGGTGGTCAGAGAAGGCTGAGGCCTGGAGTCAACTCTCAGCAGCTCCTTACAATAACCACATCCTTCACAAAATAAAATTTCCCCAAAGCAGAGCTCAGGGTCCATCCGTGCAGATGGCCCAGCGGTTGCCATTTTTCTCCACCAGGGACCTTCTAACATTTTCTGGCAGCAGAGTGTCTCTACTGTCAAACTATTATCATGGCAAATGCTACATTCTGAGGACAGAAAAGTGGCAGATTCCTCTGGAGTCTGAAAATATAAGCGGTAGTAGGTTGTGAAATGAAATGAAATGACGACTTGCCATCTCTGTTTTCTCTGGCAGACCCCCTGTGCCATTAATTGCTTCCTTCAGGTGAAGCCGTGGTGATATCTCAAGCCTCTTTGCCCGTTGATTAAAGCAAGCCCTGGGTAGCTCGCATTGCTAAAGAGCTCCTATCTAAGGTATCGCCATCAGACCTCCATTTAAAGATTATTCAAGACCTTTTTCCAGGATGGTGAGAAAAGATGGGCAGACGAGAATATATGAGACAGAGCATTCAGCATCAAACAACAACATGATATATATATCTTTATTACATTTGCATACCACCGTTCATCTGCAGAGTTCAGGGTGGTTCACAACATTAAAAAAAGTCTTGGTTTTTGTAACTTTGCCTCGCCTTTTGGCCAATGGCTCACCCAGGCCAGGATCCTCTTCTCACAGTGGCCAACCAGGTTCCCATTGTGGGAAAGCCACAAGCAGGATCCATGCGCAAGGGCATCACTCTCCCCTCCTGGGGTTTCCAGTAACTGGAATTCAGAAGCATCGCTGCCTCCGACCACCGTGGAGACAGGGAAGAAAGGGTTTTCTTCTGATTTCCTTTCTCCATCTTTAATTGAAGGCAAAAGGGGTGGGGAGGGAGGAATAATGAAGTTCTGGTCAAGAGTGAGAAAGTTCTACCCAACCTATCAGAAGTCAGAATTAAATACAGTTAAAGCAAACTCTATGGTATGTGTCACGAATGAGTAATTGGGGGAGAGTTCTTCAAGGAGCATCAAGGAAACTCTATGGGGAAAGTACCCTTGTAATAATAATAATAATAATAATAATAATAATAATAATAATAGTAATAATAATAATAATAATAATAATAATAATAATTTATTTATACCCCGCCCATCTGGCTGGGTTTCCCCAGCCACTCTGGGAGTATTAAAATACTGTGATACATCAAACATTAAAAGCTTCCCGAAACAGGGCTGCCTTCAGATGTCTTCTAAAAGTCTGGTAGTTGTTGTTCTCTTTGACATCTGTTGGGAGGGCGTTCCACAGGGAGGGCGCCACCACCGAGAAGGCCCTCTGCCTGGTTCCCTGTAACTTGGCTTCTCGCAGTGAGGGAACCGCCAGAAGCCCCTCGGTGCTGGACCTCAGTGTCCGGGCAGAATGATGGGGTGGAGATGCTCCTTCAGGTATACTGGACTGAGGCCATTTAGGGCTTTAAAGGTCAGCACCAACACTTTGAATTGTGCTCGGAAATGTACTGGGAGCCAATGTAGGTCTTTCAAGACCGGTGTTATATGGTCTCGGCGGCCGCTCCCAGTCACCAGTCTAGCTGCTGCATTCTGGATTAGTTGTAGTTTCCGGGTCACCTTCAAAGGTAGCCCCACGTAGAGCTCATTGCAGTAGTCCAAGCGGGAGATAACCAGAGCATGCACCACTCTGGCGAGACAGTCCGCAGGCAGGGAGGGTCTCAGCCTACGTACCAGATGGAGCTGGTAAACAGCTGCCCTGGACACAGATTTGACCTGTGCCTCCATGGACAGCTGTGAGTCCAAAATGACTCCCAGGCTGCACACCTGGTCCTTCAGGCTCACAGTTACCCCATTCAGGACCAGGGAATCCTCCACACCTGCCCGCCTCCTGTCCCCCAAAAACAGTACTTCTGTCTTGTCAGGATTCAATCTCAATCTGTTTGCCGCCATCCATCCTCCAACCGCCTCCAGACACTCACGCAGGACCGTCACCACCTTCACTGGTTCTGATTTGAAGGAAAGGTAGAGCTGGGTATCATCTGCATACTGATGAACACCCAGCCGAAACCCCCTGATGATCTCTCCCAGCGGCTGCATGTAGATGTTGAAAAGCATGGGGGAGAGGACAGAACCCTGAGGCACCCCACAAGTGAGGGCCCAGGGGTCTGAACACTCATCCCCCACGACCACTTTCTGAACACGGCCCAGGAGGAAGGAGCGGAACCACTGTATGACAGTGCCCCCAGCTCCCAGCTCCTCAAGACGGTCCAGAAGGATGTTATGGTCGATGGTATCAAACGCCGCTGAGAGATCCAGCAGAACTAGGAAACAGCTCTCACCTTTGTCCCTAGCGCGCCGGAGATCATCAACCAGTGCGACCAAGGCAGTTTCAGTCCCATGATGAGGCCTGAATCCCGACTGGAAGGGATCCAAATGGTCCGCTTCTTCCAGGCGTGCCTGGAGTTGTTCAGCAACCACTCGCTCAATCACCTTGCCCAAGAATGGAAGATTTGAGACTGGGCGATAGTTGGCCATCGTGGCCGCATCTAAAGATGGTTTTTTAAGAAGCGGTTTAATAACCGCCTCTTTCAGCGGGTCTGGGAAGGCTCCCTCACGGAGGGAAGCATTCACCACCCCACGAAGCCCATCGCCCAGCCCTTCCCGGCTAGCTTTTATAAGCCAGGATGGGCAAGGATCCAGGAGACAGGTGGTTGGTTTCACTCGTCCAAGCAGCCTGTGGATTAAGAACATAAGAAGAGCTGGCTGGACCAGGTCAGTGGCCCATCTAGTCCAGCATCCTGTTCTCACAGTGGCCAGCCAGATGACTGTGGCAGGATCTGAGCACAAGAGCTTCCAGCAACTGGCATTCAGAAGCATTGCTGCTTCCAGTAGGAGAACACGTCAACCTCCCAGGACATTCAATACCGGATCTCCAAGCAGCTGTCTTATTACAAAAGAATTCCAGAAACAGACTTGAAAGAGAAGTTGCTGAATTACAACTTAGGACCAAACTGAAAACTATGGAGAAACCTGGTCTGAATAGAGATCTTGGATTCTTGTCTCATGACACAAGGAGAAGGGGACGACAGAGGACGAGATGGTGGGACCATGTTCTTGAAGCTACTAGCATGAGTCTGACCAAACTGCGGGAGGCAGTGGAAGACAGGAGGGCCTGGCGTGCTCTGGTCCAGGGGGTCACGAAGAGGCGGACACAACTAAACAACAACAACAAAGCTATTTTTGGTCATCTGCATAATGTCCCTTGCTTTTTCCTGTAGGACTAATTGCAGTCATTAACAGTTGTCAACAGGTTGACCATACCCATTGAGCCAATCACCCGTCTCCTACTCCCCTTCTGAGAAAAACCCCACCCCACCCTCCCACTATATAGAAGGGTCTGGAGACTTCTGCTTCAGTGTATCTGAAGAAGTGTGCATGCACACGAAAGCTTATACCCAGAACAAACTCAGTTGGTCTCTAAGGTGCTACTGGGCAAGTTTTTATTTATTTATTTTTATTTTGGCTGTGTCAGACCAACACGGCTACCTACCTGCCTCCGACTGTGGAGGCAGAGTAGAACCATCCTGGCTAGGAGCTGTCAATCGTCCTCTCCTCCTTCACGAATCTGTCTAATCCTCTTTTATGCACCTGTGTGAAGAAGGACTGCCTTTTGTCTGTCCCGAGTCTCCCTCCAACCTGCTTCATCGGATGCCCCGGTGTGTGTTGAGAGAGGGAGGAAAACTTTCCTCACTCTCACTCACCTTTCCTCTAAGTTTAAGCAGCCCAAACGCCACAACCTCCCTCCCTCTGATCATGATGGTTGTTGCCCTTTTCTCAAGCTCCCCCAACTCTACAATTGTTGGTTGTGGCAGGAGCTCTGCTTCCCTGCAATTCCAAGCGACAGTCTGTCAGCCTCTTCCCTTTGTGGGCAGATTGATGGTTTAGGAAACAGCCATTTTCTAGGGAAAACTTTTCTTTTTAAACTACCTGCAATATTGTCAAATGCCATGGGATTCATGGAGCTGTAATGGTTCCTTGAGGCAGATTTTTTAGGAGTGGACCACGTGAACATCTCCAAATATGAGAAACGACACCTTTCGAAACTGGATTCCCTGTAAAAGAAAGCTGCTGGGAAGGAAAGCAAGGTGGGGAGGCTATGATAAACAGAGGCAGAGGAGGGGGAGAAAAGAGATTTCAGTGGAGATTTTACCTGATTTGGACTTTACAAAATAATTCATGGATTGAATTACGATCTTTTGCTCACCATGGCACTTGGACCCATGAGATTAAGAGCCTCATTCTCTCCCGACTGAGCTGCAAGAAGACATGGGAAAATGCAAATAAAGGGGCAAATTGTGCACAAAAACTGGATATATTAGTGAAAATAACATATCAGATGCATTGTATTAGGGGAAGATCACGTTGCAAAATTTCATACAGAAATATGTTTTTGGGAGAAATTTGCACTAAAATGCCAATGAATGAGTCAACACACAGTCTGTCAGCTGAGACCACCCAGTTGGGCATGGTTGGGTTTTTTTTGGGGGGGAGGGTTGGCATTGTGGCCAACTTAGAGTCCCCCCCCAAAAAAAACCCCCGAGTGACCTCCGGTTCCCGGGGTGATTTATGTGGAGCATTGCTGACAATCCCAAATGCAAAGCCTTGGTATTCTGAAGGAAGCAGTGGCAAAGGGGGGCACAAACCGGGAGAGAGAGAGACCATCCTTTGGAAGCAGAGCAAGTTCAAAGGCTAGAGGGACCAGGGACCATGAATAGGCAAACTAAGGCCCGGGGGCCGGATCCGGCCCAATTACTTTCTAAATCTAGCTCACAGACGGTCCGGGAATCAGCATGTTTTTACATGAGTAGAATGTGTCCTTTTATTTAAAATGCATCTCTGGGTTATTTGTGGGGCATAGGAATTTGTTCATTCTCCCAAAAAATATAGTCCGGCCCCCCACAAGGTCTGAGGATTAGTGGACCGGCCCCCTGATGAAAAAGTTGGCTGGCCCCTGTCTTAGGCCTTGCTAAGCCTTCATCCTCTTCCCCTGTGGGAGCTTCATCTGCAGTGGCTGAACTTTGGCAGGAACTGGAGGGGGCATCTGCCCCAGGAGCCCATTTGCCACACCATAAACCAGTCACCTCTGTTGTTTTGCTAAGCGTGGAAGGTCCCCTTCTCCACTTGGCTGGCCCAGACAGACGACTGGCTTACCAGAATGGTTATACAACCCGGTTGTTCTATAGCCTGGTTGTACACCAGGGTACTGTTGAGGGTTTGGAGGGGGTCAGTCTGGATGACCCCCCCCCCGAGTCCCTTCCAGTTCTTGGGCTCCAGCGAGGGCTGGAATCTCAGAGAGGAGTCAATGGCTGAACTAGTCAGACAAGCTTTTTGGCAAGACAATGACCTCAGCTGACCATTCGACTCCGCATCCCAAAAGATGGGCTGGGCGTTTCCTCCAACTCCCAGCTGCGAGGTTGGAGATCAAGACCCAGTCTCTGCGTGAGGCCGGAAGCTGGAGACACAGAGACCTCCATTGCTACCACCAATAGAGAAGCAAGATCTGTTGAGGTGTTGATGCTGCGAGCCCCTCCACCCTATGCTCTGGTTGCATCAATGTGTACATAAAGCCATCTCTCCTCAAGACTCCATTGTCTTCGCTGACCTTCATGCCAAGGAAAGCAAACCCCGGGGACCTGCATAGCATCCCTCTAGGAGGGAAAGTGTGCAAAAAGCAACAATACCGCCCCTGCCAGAAACTAGAGTGTGCAAGCCAGTTGGTGTCAAAACCCAAGTCTGTGCCTCTGGAGGACTCAGCTTGGTTCCTCTGAGTGTGTGCAGAGTGCCTCCCTTCCCCAGTGGATAGCCACAGGCTGCCTGCACAGGGACCGGCTGGAACGTGGGCGTCCACAAGAGTCTGCCCTTCTCTTTTTAGAACAGACCTCTTCATTACTTCATTGCATTGTGTTTATAAGATTTCTGAGGATATGGTCCACTTGCAGCAGGGCTGGGCTACTGCAGAGACCACTTTCCTCTGCCAAACAGCTGTCAGTTAATAGAGTTTCGGAATAAACATCATTAACTGGCCTGGTTCTGAAATCAATCTGTCCCGTGTGCCCCCCCAAATGGAAATATATGCTGATGCCTCGGTTTCTTTGTCCGTTTCCTATTGTTTTATTTAGATTCACTATCCCTCCTGGTATTTCTGGTTGCCTTGATCATGCAGATCAAGGATGGTTCAAGCAATTATTCCATCTGGACCTTTTCCAAGGAAACAAAAGTGAGAGTCTTTATGTAACAGCCCCAAACGCGACGCGGCTTGCATTGAAATCAGGGACTCTGCTCACATCTCTTTACAGTTTGGAGAAAGAGGTCTGGAGCGAGCCATTGACATCCCTTGTGATGCTTGCATAATATCACTGACCTATAGAATTGCAGCACTTGAAGGGACCCCAAGGGTCATCTAGTCCCACCCCCTGCAATGCAGAAATCAGAGTTAATATGGGACCAAAGGAAATGGACTCGTACCAAGTCAGACCATCGGTCCACCTAGCTGGCCACTGTTTATTTTGACTAGTGGCTGCTGTCTGAGATTTCATGAAGAGAGCCTCTCCTAAGCCTTACTTTCTGTTTGAAGAAAGACTTTTCTCCGTCCTCAGCTTCATTTGTCTAATCTAATCTTTTAAATCTGCCACCGGAAGGAGTTCCATTGTTTATGCGCTGCATGAAGAAGTATTTTCTTTATGGGAACGAGCTTGTTTTCTCTTACTCTCGAGGGCAGGGCTCAAACCAATGGCTGCAAGTTACAAGAAGGAGACCACCAGATTACGAGTCCACCACTCTTAACCACTACACCACACTGGCTCTCATCACCTGATACTGGGAGACCGACGGTCGGGGTCTTTCTCCTGCTGCTCTACCTGGGGCTCCGGGCAGCTGAAGGGGAAATTGGGTTGCCCCTGTCGGGTATGTTTTATTGTATGCTTTGCATGCCTGCTGTTTATTTGTTAATAAAACTGTTTTGGTTCCCCTTCCACCTCCTCATTCCTTTTGTCCTGATATTCTGGGAAGGAACTGCTGTATTTGGCAGCACAGAGGCGTCTTCCACTTATTCGGAAGTGGATTAAGACGCATTGGAAGGTGAGCAGCGCAGGCCGTCCTGGGAAAAGTGGATGTGCTCTGGTGACAGAGGAGCTCCCTCCAGCTGTCTCCCCCTGCACTCCTCTGCCGGGCAGAAGCCATGCAGTTAGGGAGGGGGACGTATAGGGGATGAGCTGTGAGGAACCTTGTCCTGGTTCTTCTTCTGACGCAGAGGAGTTCAGCTTTCTCCAGCTCGCCTGCCTTATTGGTCCCGGAGGGACTTTCCTGCAGTGTGAAGAATCAAAGGGAAAGGGATATTTTAAGCCCCTGGCAGGTGAGGCTCTTCCAGAGGCTTCCCGGTTAATCTTTAAAGAGTGAAATATGTTTGGCGTAGGTGTGTGAGTGGAGTGGACGAGTCTAATTTATCAAGCCCATGCCAGGAGTGCAGGGAGGAAGGTCACATTCATAAATAAAGGGAAACAGGATGCTCTATGCCAAGGGAAAGAAAGAAGGATTCGTGGGCGAGTTGTAAATCTTCAGCGATCCAGTTGGCATAAAGTTTGCCCATCTGGGACTGGTCCAAACTGCTGATATTCCAGGGAGAAGTTGACCCGTTGAGCCTCCTCAAGCATCCCAGGGAGAGTCTTCTGCTGATGGCAAATGATCCTGAATCAGAGTGGAATCCTGTGCCCAATTCTGGGCACCACAATTTAAGAAGGATATTGACAAGCTGGAAGGTGGGCAGAAGAGGGTGACCAAGATGGTCAAGGGTCTGGAAACCAAGCCTGATGAGGAACGGTTGAAGGAGCTGGGGATGCTTAGGCTGGAAAAGAGGAAACTGAGAGAAGATAAGATAGTGACCTTCAAATATCTCAAGGGCTGTCACATGGAAGATGGAGAAATCTTGTTTTCTCCTGTTCTGGAGAGCAGGATTCAAACCAACATCAGAAAAAGCTTTCTGACAGGAAGGGCTTGGAGGTTTTTAAGCAGAGCTTTGATGGCCACCTGTCATGGATGCTTTGGTTGAGATTCCTGCATTGCAGGGGGTTGGACTAGAGGACCCCTGAGTTCCCTCCCAACTCTACAACTCAATGATTCTATGATCATAGACAAGATCATACCTAAGAGTCAGCTTCCAAGAAGATAGGAAGAGCATCTGCTGGACCAGGCCAGGGGCCATCCATGCCAGCAGCCTGTTCCCACAGTGGCCAAGGAGCTGCCCTATTTGGAAACCAGCAAGCAGGGTCCAAGCGGAAGAGCATCTCTCTCCTCCTGTGGTTCCCAGAAACTGCCATTCAGAAGCACCGCTGCCTCCGACCACAGAGGCAGAGCACAGCCGCCCTGGCTGGTAGCCATCCATAGCCCTCTCCTCCTCCATGAAGTTCTCCAATCCTCCTTTAATGCCACCCAAGTGGGTGGCCACCCCTGCTTCTCCCAGGAGGACTTCTGTAGCTTAACTATGTGCTAAACGGCAGCAACAAGGCTGGCGACAGGAACATTAAATGTTCTTGAAGGAGGGGACGTCCTCAAATGTATGAATTCCCCCGTCTCCTGCCTCTGAGGATGTCGAGTCCCTGGTCCCCTGCTAGGCACAGATGTCGCAGACTCTTAAAAACAACATCTGATTCGTTTGCTTTGGCACTGTCTGGGTTGTGTTTTTTTTTGCAACGGGGGAGGGGGGGTGCTATTTGACTATGATTTAAGAACCTGTTTAGATCAGCCCAAGGGAGGCAATGACTTTGTGTTGCACAATATAATGTCTAGTAAAACTCCAAATTACCAAGCAGGAGCTTGCTTGGGTACTGCAGCTGCTTGTTGGTGCGGAGAGATAAAACTAGCCGTGGGAATCAATTGTGCATATCAATGGCTGGGCACCCTGGAGAGCCTCAGCCCTTCATGGATGTGCCCCTGAGGGAGGAGGCAGGGAGGTCTCCCGCCTGGGGCTGAAGAACCACTGGTGGTGGAGGTGGTGGCACTACAGGAGAAGAAGAGCAGTTCACAAGCATGCAACTCTTCCTTGCCAGGGTGTGAGGAAGAGGGATGTACAAAGCCATGAGAACATAAGAAGCACTTGCTGGATCGGGCCCATCCAGTCCAGCCTCCTGTTTGCACAGTGGCCAACCAGGTGACCCAATGGGATGTCCTTCAGCAGGATTTGAGCAGAAGAGCAGCAGGTGCTATGAGGCCTGGAGGAGGCCCACCTGGAAGGACTCCAGAGTGTGACACACCCCCCCGGCACTTTCATTGGATGCCGTGGGAGAAAATTCTCCTTCGGGGTTCAAGTATGGAACCTCACACCAGATTCCCTGTTAGCCTGAGTTTATTCAGGAATGCATTACTGGACAGAGTTCAAAAGCGCCTGTGAGAGGACCTCCATTAGCATCCCGCCTATATAGGCAAAATATATGTCATCTTGGCTCTTTATTCTATAGCCAACCACTTTTGGCCACCTTCTGCCATCCCGGCACCTCACCATTTGTTATGGAGATCGGGACCCAAACGAATGGATTCAAATGACATGAAAGGAGATTCTGACTAAACATCAAGAAGAACTTTCTGATGGTAAGAGCTGATGGCAGTGGAACGGTCTCCCTTTGGAGGTGGTGGGCTCTCCTGCCTTGGAGGTTTTTAAGCAGAGGTTGGATGGCCATCAGTCATGGATGCTTGAGCTGAGATTCCAGCATTGCAAGGAGTTTGACCAGATGACCTTCAGGGTCCCTTCCAACTTTACAGTTCTTACAAAGCAACTACTCTATTCCAAACTTAAAAATGGAAAGCGTCATGCTGGCGTTCAACAAAATAGGTTTAAAGACTCTTTCAAGGCAAATAATTAAAAAGTAGTATAAACACTGACAACTGGGAAACACTGGCCTGTGAGCGCTCCAGTTGGAGAACAGCCTTTACCAAAGGTGTCATGGGCTTTGAAGACGCTTGAACTCAGGACGCAAGGGAGAAACATGCTAAGAGGAAGGCAAGCTTGGCAAACCCTCACTGTGATTAACTCCCACCCAGAAACCTATGTCCCCATTGTGGAAGGACCTGTGGATCCAGAATTGACCTCCACAGTCACTTACAGACACAAGGTTAAGACCATGTTCATGGAAGACCATCTTACTCGGCTATGAGTGATCACCAATGAAGAAGACAGTTCTTTGATTCCATCTCTCATCCAACCACAGTCTTTGAAAGCAGTTACTCAAACCATTATTATTATTATTTTACTTTATCTGCAGAGCCCTCCTTGCACCTTAGTTGGAGTTTTTCACTCTAGCTGTCAGCTGCTAGGCTCCTACTAAACTGGTTCTTACCAGTTTTGTGTCTTTCTGATAATGAGTTTTACAGAATTTCTACCTTTATGAGTTTTGCTGAATTCGTACCTTGCTACTTCCCTGCTCATGAGTAAAAATCAACCATGGAGCAATAATAATCTTGTAAGTTTGTCGGGTCCACTGGAAAGTCTTCAAGCAATGCAGAACTGTGGCGGTCAGTGGATGATACGGCATGATTCATGTAGAGATTTTAAATTAACGGAATTCCCTAGGCAAAGGTGCTTCCCTTCATACAAGCATAGAGAGGGCATTCATTAGACGTGGCCAACGCCTACTCAACCCTTTTTATTTACTGTACACATTGAGCCCTCCTTGTACCTTATCTGGAGCTGTTTCCTAGCATTCATTTATTAAAGGTAAAGGTAAAGGGACCCCTGACCATTAGGTCCAGTCGTGACCGACTCTGGGGTTGCAGCTCTCATCTCGCTTTATTGGCTGAGGGAGCTGGCGTACAGCTTCCGAGTCATGTGGCCAGCATGACTTTGCCGCTTCTGGTGAACCAGAGCAGTGCACGGAAATGCCATTTACCTTCCTGCCGGAGCGGTACCTGCTTATCTACTTGTACTTTGACGTGCTTTTGAACTGCTAGGCTGGCAGGAGCAGGGACTGAGCAACAGGAGCTCACCCCGTTGCGGGGATTCGAACCGCCGACCTTCTGATCGGCAAGCCCTGGGCTCTGTGGTTGAACCCAGTGCCACCAGCGTCCATTCATTTATTAGGCTGCTGTATAACCGGTTCTTATCAGTTTTGTGGTTATGCAGGACTCTTGCAGACATGATCCTGGCCTCCCTGATAATGAGTTTTGCAGAATTTCTGCCTCAAAGCACTGCAGGGAAGATAAATGAAACTGGAGGAAGCAGCAGAAGCCATAGCTTCAAACATAAAGGGGAAGGGGAAGGAGAGCCAAATATCCCCCTCTGCTTCTGCAAGGACCTCCAGCTCATCAGCTATACTCTTCATCTCCAGCCTAGGATTTGGGGTGGAGAACAGGTGAAATCACTATTTACCGGCAGCGACCCGTGATAAGAGCAGCTCTGCGCCGAGAGGTGCTTGCCGAGTCCTCGAGTGCCTTGGAGAGGCTGGGCGCATCGATGTTAATCACATTTTTTAATTGCAATCACTTCTGGAAAGGATTTGCCGGCAAGAGCGGCGGTGGCAGGCAGCCCCGAGTGGAGAGGGAGGCAGAATCGAGATGAAACCTTTTCTGCGCAGCAGCGGCTGCAGCAGCGTGCAAAGCGTGCCACCCTTTGAACTTCGGGGCCCAGCCGTCAAACGTGGGAAAAAGGGGGGGGGGGAGGAGATCAAGAGCGAGACGCAATCGTCAGCCCTTGGCAGCGCCCCGAATCAAAGTCGGCAGCAAAGGCTTCCTCCAGGATGTTGCAGGCGAAAGGTGGCGTCAGACGAGGAGGACGAGCGCTTGCGGAAACTCCTCCGGCTCCAGCAGGTCTCCAGAACTGTGATCGCTGAATATTCATTGGCCACAAACCGCGTGTGCCGAGATCAAAAGTCCCCACACTCATACATATATATGGAATTATAATTGTTGCTGTTTGCTGGAATGGGTGTTGCTCGGTTAAGTGATGATCAAGGGGACGGAGAGACTGTGCTGCGAGGAAAGGTTGCGGGGATCGGGACCTTTTCAGAGAAAAGGCGAGTAAGAGGTGACATGACGGAAATTGATGAAATTATGCATGGAATGGAGGAAGCGGATAGAGGAAAGCTTATCTCCCTCTGCTGTAATACTAGAAGCTGTGGACCTCCCGTGAGGCTGAAGGTCGGACGTTTCGGGATAGATGAAAGAAAGCCCTTCTTTGCACAGCGCAGAGTTAAACTGCAGGAGGCAAGGAGGCCATCAGAGGATTAGAATGGAGGAAAGGGCTCCTAGGCAGGATGGCTCTGCTCTGCTTCCACAGCTGGACTCAGCAATGCTTCTTAGCGCTAGAGAGTTACTCTTTTGCTCAAGTTCTGCTTCTGGGGTTCCCTTTAGGGCATCTGCGAGAACAGGGTGCTGGACTCACTGGGCCACTCGCCTGACCCAGCAGCTAATAATAATAATAATTTATTATTTATACCCCGCCCATCTGGCTGGGTCCCCCCAGCCACTCTGGGCAGCTTCCAACAAAACACAAAAATACAATAACCTATTAAACACTAAAAGCTTCCCTAAACAGGGCTGCCTCCAGATGTCTTCTAAAAGTTTGGTAGTTATTTTTCGCTTTGACATCTGGTGGGAGGGCGTTCCACAGGGCGGGCGCCACTACCGAGAAGGCCGAGAAGGCCCTCTGCTCTTTGTATGCCCAGTCATTTTCTGGCACCCTTTGTCTGGGTGTGTGATAGGAATTTTGAGGACTTAGATATATGTTAAATGTTCATAAGTGTACCAACCAAGCACCTACATAGATCAGCACAGGAAGACCGACCTGAAACCTTTTTTGATTCCCAAACTGACCTCAATTACTTCTCTGCAAGGTCAAAGTAGTAAACCTCCCCATTGTCTCTTTCCTCACAAATCCTGCCTCAAGAGCACATTTAAAATATGACTAGGGTATGAGCCTGACCTGGCTCAGGAAGTAAGTATTTATCATTACAAAAGACTGGCCAGGCTCCCCAGGCAATTCAATCAAGTGACCATTAAACAGGTAACCTGGCAGACAGAAGGTAAACAAAGCACTCAGATTTCTGCTGTAGACCACCCTTTCTGTGATGTAGGTATGATGTATCTGGGGGTGGTCTTAATCTTTGTTGTTGTTTAGTCGTTTAGCTGTGTCTGACTCTTCGAGACCCCATGGACCAGAGCACGCCAGGCACTCCTGCCTCCCACAGTTTGGTCAAACTCATGCTGGTAGCTTCGAGAACACTGTCCAACCATCTCGTCCTCTGTCGTCCCCTTCTCCTTGTGCCCTCCATCTTTCCCAACATCAGGGTCTTTTCCAGGTGGCCAAAGTCTTGGAGCCTCAGCTTCAGGATCTGTCCTTCCAGTGAGCACTCAGGCCTGATTTCCTTCAGAATGGAGAGGTTGGATCTACAGGGTGGCAATTTCAAAAGTCTATATAAGGGCTTGCACACTGTTGTTCTGGGTTCCTCCTCCCTCCTGCGTGTGGTGAGTGAGGACCCTGTTGCAACAGATCAATAAAGATCAGGCTTACGAGCTGCTTTGCTTCTCAATATTCTCTGGTTGGCCTCTGTTATTTTCTCCTATCATTAGGGAACCTACATAAGGACTCTATATGGGCTCTTGGATAAGGGAAAAGGGCAGATGTTTGTTTACAGCAGGTGCACAGCAGGGGGCACAGTAAGCCCAGCTGCAATCCCTCCCCTGTCCTCCAGAGGGCACACTCACTGCAGATGCAGCTAAATCAGGAGGGAGGGATGATCCTGGCCCATTTCCCTTCTACAGTGTACCCGTTGGCTCTTCTTGAGCAGTCTGGGAGGACAAAAGCAAGCAAGCAAACAAACCCCACAGTCGGGGGCCTGCTTGAAGGGAAGGCCAGACCTTCTTCACTGCTGTCTAGCTCAGGCATAGGCAAATTCAGCCCTCCAGATGTTTTGGGACTACAACTTCCATGATCCCTAGCTAACAGGACCAGTGGTCAGGGATGATGGGAATTGTAGTCCCAAAGCATCTGGGGGGCCGAGTTTGCCTATGCCTGGTCTAGATCCCCTTGGGTTTCAGGGCCCAAAGGGGCGGAGGAGGGACAGAATTTCACATGCACATTTGAACTCACTATCAGACAAATCTTTGGCCGCAATTCTCTCGTGGCAGAAAGTCTCTCTGACGATGTCCCTGCTGCTGAGTCCTCCTTGACTGACATTGAGCAGATACACAGAGCTTTTTCTGTGCTGTGACCGTAAATAATGCATTTCCCTTATGCACTTGGAAGGTGTTTTACAGCCTGACACATGTCAACACATTATTGTTCTGGCTTCTCTGCTATTTCCTTAGGTGCCTGTGCCCACTGTTAACCCTTCAGGAGCTGCGCGTTGAACAGATGCTGTTTCTCTCCGATAAAATCCATCTGGAAACAGCTGGGCACAGATTCGGGCGGAGCTAAGGTCAACGTTCTACAGGTTCACAAAGAAGGTGCCCCAAGATGGCTAATAATAATAATAATAATAATAATAATAATAATAATAATAATTTATTTATACCCTGCCCACCCATCTGGCTGCGTTTCCCCAGACACCCTGGGCGGCTTCCACCAAAGATTTAAAATACATCAAAATGTCACACATTAAAAACTTCCCTGAACAGGGCTGCCTTGAGATGTTTTCTAAACATCAGATAGTTGTTAATTTCTTTGACATCTGTCGGGAGGGTGTTCCACAGGGTGGGTGCCACTACTGAGAAGGCCCTGTGCCTGCTTCCCTGTAGCTTCACTTCTTGAAGTGAGGGAACCACCAGAAGACCCTCAGCACTGGACCTCAGTGTCCGGGCAGAACGATGGAGGTGGAGACGCTCCTTCAGGTATACTGGGCCGAGGCCATTTAGGGCTTTAAAGGTCAGCACCAACACTTTGAATTGTGCTCGGAAACGTCCTGGGAGCCAATGTAGGTCTTTCAAGACCAATGTTATGTGGTCTCGGCCAAAGCAATATTCATCATTCAGCTGATGAAGGGTTCTCTCCTTCCTCTCTCCTGCTGAATCAAGAACACCCACCTCAGGGTCTGGGCAGAGTTTTAGCTTGTTGGCTAAAAAGAAAGGCTGTTTAGACATCCCTCACCTCCACTAGCCTTCTGCTTTGCTAGACCCTCCAGGCATCCTTAGATATGCAACTGGGCTGACTTCCTGGATATGCAAAGAAGGGTGCCTATCCACAATCCTTGTTGTTGTTGTTTAGTCATTTAGTCGTGTCCGACTCTTCGTGACCCCCTGGACCAGAGCATGCCAGGAACTCCTGTCTTCCACTGCTTCACGCAGTTTGGCCAAACTCATGCTGGTAGTTTCGAGAACACTGTCCCACCATCTCGTCCTCTGTCGTCCCCTTCTCCTTGTACCCTCCATCTTCCCCAACATCAGGGTCTTTTCCAGGGAGTCTTCTCTTCTCATGAGGTGGCCAAAGTCTTGGAGCCTCAGCTTCAGGATCTATCCTTCCAGTGAGCACTCAGGGCTGATTTCCTTCAGAATGGAGAGGTTGGATCTTCTTGCAGTCCATGGGACTCTCAAGAGTCTCCTCCAGCACCAGAATTAAAAAGCATCAATTCTTCGGCGATCAGCCTTCTTTATGGTCCAGCTCTCACTTCCACACATCACTACTGGGAAAACCATAGCTTTTAACTATACGGACCTTTGTTGGCAAGGTGATGTCTCTGATTTTTCCACAATCCTAGTCCTAGGCAAACCTGGCATCAGGTTGAAGACCAACCCAAGGAAGTAGAAGGTAACTAGGGCTTGGTCTCTTTGCCCTGGAATAAGGGTTTCAGCCCCTCTGTCCCTGCTCTCCACCTAGTTCCTGAAATGGAACATGTTAGCAGGTGCAAAGCAATGCACATTGGAGCAAGATCCCGTAATTTAGCAAATATGATCACGACGTCTGACTTGGCGCTGATGGATCTGGAGGTGGCAGTGGACAGACGTTGGCCCAGGATGCGGCAGTTGTGGAAAACTCCATGCTAGGGAGCTTGAGGAGCACATCTGTAAGGTTCTGGTTGCCTCACTTCAAAAAGGATGTTGTAAAATTGGGGGAAAGTTGAGAAAAGGGAACCCATAGGCAGCCAGTGTAGATCTTTCAATACAGACGCCATGTATCTTTCTTTCTTTTTTTGAAACAAATTTTATTTGATTTTACAAGTGTAGAGTTATAACGATACAAAATACATATCCATATTTAGAGATTTATACGAATCTCTAGACTTCCTACCTTCCCCTCCGCGGGTCCTATTATGAACCATTCCAACTGCATATTATTTCATGATCCAAATTTTATATCTCTCCATTTTGTCCATAATATTTTCTACGTTACAAGAGTTATTGCAATCCTGCTAATGTTTTCATCTGCTTACAGTGGTCTCTCAAGTAAATAATAATCCCCCCCCCCATTCTTTATAGAAGTTTTGGTCTTCTTGGTTCCTGAGCTTTCCGGTCAGTTTTGCCATTTCAGCATAATCAGCTTAATTTGCCAATTTTCTCTGGTAACGACTTCGTCTTCTTCCCTCTCTGGGCCAGTAACATCCCTGCGGCTGTCATTCCACACATGAAAAGTCTTTTCTGCTCCTTTGGAATCTCAGTATATACAATTCCTAATAAAAAGCCTTCTGGTTTTTTAAAAAAATAAAAGTTATTTTAAACATTTTTTCAGTTCATTATATATCATTTTCCAGAATGCTTTTACAGTATTTCTTTACACATCCACCACATATGGTAAAAGGTGCCTTCTTTTTCTTTACATTTCCAACAGATATTTGTACCAGATGCCATGCATCAAAACCTCTGATGGTTCCCATCAGGATTCCAGAAGCTGAGCTCTGCATTAATGGAAGCTTCCAGGAAATCGTTAAGGGCACCCCGCCTCCCCAGCTATAATGCATTGGTCCAACCAGGAACTTCCCAGACAGCAGTCACAAAATTAAAAGACGCCTGCTTCTTGGGAGAAAAGCTATGACAAACCTAGACAGCATTTTAAAAAGCAGAGACATCACCTTGCCAACAAAGGTCCGTATAGTAAAAGCTATGGTTTTCCCAGTAGTGATGTATGGAAGTGAGAGCTGGACCATCAAGAAGGCTGATCGCTGAAGAATGGATGCTTTTGAATTCTGGTGCTGGAGGAGACTCTGGAGAGTCCCATGGACTGCAAGAAGATCCAACCTCTCCATTCTGAAGGAAATCAGCCCTGAGTGCTCACTGGAAGGACAGATCGTGAAGCTGAGGCTCCAAGACTTTGGCCACCTCATGAGAAGAGAAGACTCCCTGGAAAAGACCCTGATGTTGGGAAAGATGGAGGGCACAAGGAGAAGGGGACGACGGAGGGCGAGATGGTGGGACAGTGTTCTCAAAGCTACCAGCATGAGTTTGACCAAACTGCGGGAGGCAGTGGAAGACAGGAGTGCCTGGCGTGCTCTGGTCCAGGGGGTCACGAAGAGTCAGACACGACTAAACAACAACATGGATCACCCTGTCTGTCCTCAAGACCAGGGATGGAACAGTGGTAACAGCACCTAGAACAAGGTTTGTCTGCAAAGTTGGCCAGCTTTCCAAAAACAGGCACTTTCTGAAGCGACGGGGACAGCTGTTAAGTTGTGATTCCTTTCTGCAGCAGAAAAAATAATAACATGTGTTCTTTTTAAAAATCCCAGCATAAGGCCTTATATATAATTTATCTAGAGGTATAATTTATTTGCAGACAAATAACACCTTTTTCTTCCCAGCCTGTCGAAATGCATGTTTGAAAGCGGCGTCGCTTCCAGACATCTGGCTGGAACCACTGCCACATTTTAAGGAACTTTGCAGGGAGCGATTTTCCAAATGAATAATTGAAGGGGAAGAGGGGGAGCTCACTCTCCAAAAAGGCACCAGAGACATGGGCAGAGGAGCAGGTTCAGGGACACGAGCTGACAGGAAGTTGCCGCTGGCTGGTTGCCAAATCAGCTCTCGCTCAAGAGGAGCAGACAAAACCCCTTTGCATTTGCACGGCTTTGGCAATAAATCTATATTGATTTCCGCGGCGTCTCCAGAGCACCGATTACGCCTTGAATCACAGCATGGGAAGGAACAGCACTCAGAAGCAATCTCCATCAACGCCCCTTGGCTCCAAATCATGGCCCCATATAGCAAAAAACATTCTCATGGGCGGGGGAGGGGCAGTTGAAGCTTTCTTTGGAAGCATCTCAAGAAGAAAACCTCACACACTCTTTCCTCAGGATATCTGGGGCTCCAGGAACTCACAGAAGTCACTCAAACTCTCTAAAAGGTGTAAAGTTGTGGGTTTGAGGGACTGAGTGCCTTCCAGTTCTTCGGGTTCTCTACCAGTGAGGGTCAGAATCTCAGACAGGATTCCATCGCTGAACTAGTCTGACAAGTTTATTTGTAGGACAATGACCTTAGCTAGGCACTTCTCCTCCCAAAAGAATGAGCCAGGTTGCAAGAGCTGTAACCAGGGATGTCCAACAGGTTGATTGTGATCTACTGGTAGATCCCCGCAATGTTTTGGTAGATTGCAGTCAATCTCTGGCTCCCTTTCCTCTGCTTCGGTAAATCTGACTCCCTCCATTGTTCTTTGAACTGAGAAAGGTAAGATGGCGCTCCCTCTGTGTGGCTGTTTCCATCCCTAGCAATGTTTTTGTGAGTGATTTAACCCCAACTTGCCTTCCCTCCCCTCCAAAAAGCCTGCACCTTAACCCCCCAAAATGGGGCTTTCCTTCTTCCAAAAAAGCTCAATGACTTTGAGCTGAACCCCTTTAAAAATGGGGGTAGATCACTGCCAGATTTTAATTCTGAAAGCAGATTGCAGTCTCTTGGGAGTTGGCCACCCCTGGCTATAACCAAGTGATACCCCCCCCCCCGGCAATTGGGTGGACCTTTCCTCCCCACCCTTCACCTAGCTCAGGGGTCTGCAACCTTTAAGACAAAAAGAGCCACTTGGACCCATTTCCGAAGAAAAAAAAACCTGGGAGCCGCAAAACTATTGCGACATTTAAAACAAATATATCTCCGGAGCCGCGATCTGACAGCGGGCGGGAAGGTGATGTCGGGACAGTGCGTGACTAACGCACGCACCGCCCCCATGCAACGTCACAGCCAGTACAGCACCCGCCACAGTGGGGAGTGTCGGGGCGCACAATGCGCCTCCTCCCCTCGCTATTATCCGCCCCGGAGCCGCGGCAAAGGTGTAAAAGAGCCACATGCGGCTCCGGAGCCGCGGGTTGCAGACCCCTGGACTAGCTGCTAGGTAGGAGTGCCGGTGTTTGTAACAAAAAAGAAAAAAAGAAAAAGGAAAAGGAAAAGGGTTCTGACCTCCCTTTGTCTCCTCAGCATGGTCCTCAGACCCTTGTCGGCATAGAAGAGTCCACGAGAATATCCTTGCAGAGTGCTTTCTGCTTTTATTCTTAAAAGTCTTTGTGCAAAAGCGACTGACCAACTGTACACACCAACACTACCAGCTTTCACCAACCAACCAACCAACCAACCCAACCCAACCAACAAACTAACATTTCTCACTCTATATATACAACCTGGTGCAGGCCGCTGACTCATGCTGACCCAGCTTTATTCGCATTAAAGAAACAGCGGACATTTTAGTTGTGACAAGGAGAACCCAGCTGCTGGGTAAAAGAGGCAGAGTTTTGGAGTGTGAACTTAGCTGAAACGCAGGCAGGCTGCACGCTGGAGACCCAGAGACCTTCTTGTCCTGTGCTGGATCCATTGCTGCAACAAATGGAGAAGTAAGATCTGCTTGGGTGTTGATGCTGTGAGCCCCTGCATCCTATGCTCAGCTTGTACCTATGTGTCAACAAAACCACATATCTTGAATAGACCAGTCTCCGCTGAGAAGACTCTGAAGCTGGCCTGGTTTCATGGGAGGTGATCGCCAAAGAAGAAGAAGTGTTGATTCAACATGGCATTTTGCTTAGCAAGAAGGTGGCAGGAGAGGGGAGAGATCCAAGCCTAATTGCCTTTCTGAGGCGGATTTAATCCAGAACGTGGTCAAGAAGACCACCCAGTTCTGGGCACCACAGTTCAAGAAGGACACTGACAAACTGGAACGTGTCCAGAGGAGGGCAACCAAAATGGTCCAAGGCCTGGAAACGATGCCTTATGAGGAACGGCTAAGGGAGCTGGGCATGTTTAGCCTGGAGAAGAGGAGGTTAAGGGGTGATATGATAGCCATGTTCAAATATATAAAAGGATGTCACATAGAGGAGGGAGAAAGGTTGTTTTCTGCTGCTCCAGAGAAGCAGACACAGAGCAATGGATCCAAACTACAAGAAAGAAGATTCCACCTAAACATTAGGAAGAACTTCCTGACAGTAAGAGCTGTTCGACAGTGGAATTTGCTGCCAAGGAGTGTGGTGGAGTCTCCTGCTTTGGAGGTCTTTAAGCAGAGGCTTGACAACCATATGTCAGGAGTGCTCTGATGGTGTTTCCTGCTTGGCAGGGGGTTGGACTCGATGGCCCTTGTGGTCTCTTCCAACTCTATGATTCTATGATTCTATTCTAAGAGGCCCCTCTTCCCTTCTGACAATCATCTGAATTATCCTGCAGGCCGCACCTTGGAGCTGCTCAGAATTCAGACACCTCCATTATGAAGCCGCTTTCCTGGAATAATTACAGTCTCCTCTGCACCCACAGCCCTGGCTGAGCAGCGGGATTGCAAAACAAGATATCTGTGTACTCATTAGGTATGGAAATGAATGCAGGGAGAGATCAAAGGGCTTCGCGCTGGGATGAAGAGCAGACCTCGCTGCGTCCCTCTGCCAGCACCCGCCATTTCGTTCTCGATGGGGTCCTGGGGAAATCAGAGCTCTGCATTTCAGGGGCAAACTGAGCAGACAAACCAGATTTGCCCTGCAAAATTCACAGCATATGTTCTTCAAAAGTCTCCAGCTACATGAATATTTATATTTCTTATATTTAATGGCAGCATTTGACATCTGGTTATTATTTTTGTGTCTTTTCGGCCAACCTTGGACTGCCCCTGACGGCGAACCTGCAGCAAAATTTAGCACATTGGGGGCAAACTTCATTTATTCATTTTATCATCTTGGTCACCCTCCTCTGCACACGTTCCAGCTTGTCAACATCCTTCTTAAATTGTGGTGCCCAGGAATGGACACAGTATTCCAGATGTGGTCTGACTAAGGCAGAATAGAGTGGTACTATGACTTCCCTTGGTCTGGACACTAGACTTCTGTTGATTCAACCTAGAATAGCATTAGCTTTTTCTTATTGCTGCTCCATCACACTGTTGACTCATGTTCAGCTTGTGGTCCACCAAGACCCCCAGATCCTTTTCACATGTACTGCTAATAAGCCAAGTGCCCCCCATCCTATATTTGTTCACCTGGTTCTTCCTGCCTAAGTGCAGAACCTGACATTTGTCCCTATTGAAATTCATTTTGTTAGCTTGCTCCCAGTTCTCCAATCTGTTAAGGTCATTTTGAATCCTTATTCAGTCTTCTGTAGCATTAGCTACCCTTTCCAGTTTGTTGTCATCTGCAGATTTGATGAGCATCCCCTCAATTCCTTCATCCAAGTCATTTATAAAGACGTTGAACAACAACAGGCCCAGGACAGAGAACCCTGCGACACCCCACTTGCCACTTTTCCCCAAGATGACAAGGAACCATTGATGAGTCCTCTGTGCGTTTGGTCAGTCAACCAGCTACAAATCCACCTAACAGTTACCTTGTTCAACCCACATTTTACCAGCTTCGTCATGAGTATATCATGGAGGACTTTGTCAAACACCTTACTGAAATCAAGATACACTATGTCCACAGCATCCCCCTCGATTCACCAATCTTGTAACTCTATCCAAAAACACGTGGTCTACTGATACACTTATGGAACATGGAGGCAGCATGGTCAGGGCTGAAGGGCTGCAGGTGCCAGAGTTTTCCTGCTCAAAGAAGCTCTTCAGAAAAGTTTGCTTCCCTCTCTCATTGCTGTAGAACTCATGGTCATCCAATGAAGCTGAATGTTAGAGGAATCGGAACAGATAAAAGAAAGTCCAACTTGGATGGCTTTAAAAGAGGATTAGAAAACTCCATGGAGGAGGAGAGGGCTATTGATGACTACAAACCATGATGGCTGCTCTCTGTCTCCATTAGCATTTGACTAATTAAACAATCCATTGGACCCAAACCAATGGCTTCAAGTTACAAGAAAGACGATTCCAAGAAGATGCGGTTTTGTTCCAGAGTTCGTTGCTGCTATTGATATTAATTTTTGTGCTCTTTATTTTAAGTTCTTATTATGATTTAATATGGAAATTGCTTGGTTCTGTTGTGTTCTTCTTGATGTGTTATATTTATCGTTTATGACTATTTTTTGTATGTTTGTAATTGTGTTATTTTTTTCATGTTGTAAGCTTCCTTGAGCATGGTTTTAACTGTGGAAAGGTGACAGAAAAATAAAATGATGTATGTATGTATGCATGTATCTCTCACAGATGCTTCAGTTGAGATTTCTGCATAACTGGTGGTTGGATAGATGACTCGCAGGGTCCCTTCCAAATGTATGATTCTATTAATCCATGGCCTTTTAAACTAGGGGGTGGTGTTTTCATTTGTTTCTTATTATGTTAGGTATCTTTATGTTTTTGTATTATAAACCACGCGGTGATCCTCAGATGAAGAGCAGGAGAACATTTGAAATCAATAAATAAATTCCGCTTGCTGGAAGCTGCAAAAGGGGAGGGTGCTCTTCAGCTCAGATCCTGTTTGCAGGTTTCCCGTTTGGCCACAGTGAGAAGCGGATGATGAACTAGACGGGCCATTGGCCTGATCCAGCAAAGCTCCTCTTATGCTCTTACATTTCTAATGCTCAATTTCCAGGGCACATATTTCCACAGCAATATTTCTCATTTAGAAAAAATGTAAACAAAGGGATGGATTTTTTTTAAACCAATTTCCCTGCATAATATGAGAAAACTAAATCAGAACGAGAAGGCTGAGACTACACAGAGAGCAGAACCCAATAAAGCAGTATTGATTCAAAGATGGCAATACTTGATGATTTCCAAAATGCGCACGGTGTATTAAAGCCATAAACAGTTATGAATAAAAAGCGAGATGGAAAAGAGAGTCCGCGGTGAGCCTAAATAAGGATAAGCCTTAAATCACAGCCAGTGGGAAAAGGGAATGATTCATTTCCCTCAGGGCAGCGTTCCCCAAACTTAGAATCAAAGAACCATAAAACGGTACAGTTGAAAGGGAACTCCAAGGGTCATCTAGTCCAACACAATAAGAGCCCTGCAGCCGGGCCAGCCCATTGGCCCATCTGGTTCAGCCTCCTGTCCTCAAGGTGGCCAATCAGAAACCAGCAAGCAGTTGTGTCTCAGGCAGGTAAGTAGGCAGGCAGGCACCACTGATGGACACAGTCCGAAGAAACCGAATGCATTCCTTGGCTGCATCAACAAAAGACCAGTGTCCAGATCAAGGGAAGTCCTAGGGGAAGCAGCTTCCTCCCTCCCTTTGGCCGTGGATAAGCAGAACAAAGCAAAAATAGTCTCTTACCATTTAAACAGATTTCAATGATGACAGCGGAAGAACAAAGAGTCCATTCTCAGAGTAAAGGTCTCCCAGTTAACGTTTCCCCCCCAAGTAACCCTTGTCACTTCCTCGTCTTGCAACCTGACCTCGCAACCACTGTGCCTTCTGGGCAGCTACCTTATCTAATCTCTGTGACCTTGGACTGATTGGCTGGATGTTGTTGTTCAGTCGTTTAATCGTGTCCAACTCTTCGTGACCCCCTGGACCAGAGCACGCCAGGCACTCCTGTCTTCCACTGCCTCCCCCAGTTTGGTCAGACTCATGCTGGTAGCTTCAAGAACACTGTCCCACCATCTCGTCCTCTGTCGTCCCCTTCTCTGTGTGCCCTCCATCTTTCCCAACATCAGGGTCTTTTCCAGGGAGTCTTCTCTTCTCATGAGGTGGCCAAAGTATTGGAGCCTCAGCTTCACGATCTGTCCTTCCCGTGAGCACTCAGGGCTGATTTCCTTCAGAATGGAGAGGTTTGATCTTCTTGCAGTCCATGGGACTCTCAAGAGTCTCCTCCAGCACCATAATTGTTTGGCTTGACACTTTGCAGCAAACCGGAGTCTGTTAACTCTCTCTCTCTCCTAGCTGTTCACCACCCAGTTCTTCCCAACTTTTGCCTTCTAAACTATGTCCCTCTGTGAACCACTGTTCCAAATCTATACTGTCTCTCTTCTCCTGGGAAGATTCAGGATCCTGATCAGGAGCAGGGGGAGGGGGTGCTCCCACCATTCCTCATCTGTGCAGCCCTCCTCAGCATGGTCCCTGACATAGTCCTGGTTTCTTCTGCCTTGGTCAGAGCCCACCTAGAGTCTTGTGTCCTGTTCTGGGCACCACAATTTGTGAAGGATGTTGACAAACTGGAATGTGTGCAGAGGAACATTATGCTCCCATGTCTGTTTCTGGTGAAGGGGCTGTTGGAATTCCTGCTCCGTGATTGCAGTCATGGGATAGTTGTCTATCACATGACGGTGTATGTTTTGACGGAGACAGGATGTTTGTGTTACTGTGTTCTGTGAAGTGGGACTATTGTCCTTTGTTCTTTTTCTCTTTGCTGTCTGATGCTAGAGAGAGAGGGAGCCATGTTGCAGTGCTCCGTGTGTGTTGATATGTAAATAAAGTAGATTAGCCAAAATGCTGAGTTGCTGAGGTCTGTTACGCAAACTGCGAGCACTCTGCGGATCCCTAAGTGTGCCAGTGTCAGTTGGCATCGGTCGCTGTGATGTTTGGGCTGAAGAAAGCTTTTGAAGCTCCCAAACGATCGACCAGGAGGGAGAGAACATGCCAGTCGGGCATGTGTCTCTGCCAGGGTTCTACTCAAGTGTAGGATGAGCTCCTGACAGGGGCCATACAGAAATCTCTTGACAGACCTCTTAATAAAAGAAATCTCTTAATAAAATTCTCCAGCAGGAGAGGCCGGCAGCAGGGAGCAGGTGGAGAATGGAAGGTCAGCAGGAGGAGGCCCAAGCGGTGACCTTCCAAGCTTGGCAGAAGCGAAGAAATGCCACGGGAACTGAAGCCCCGAGTGAAGGAGGCAGCGCTGCTTGTCCCCAGTGCTTCATTTGAATGGAGGACAGAGACAAGGTGACTTCCACAGAGCCATGCGGAGGTTGGAGCGAAATCCGCCGCCGTCAGGCAGCAGCTGTGTCCAATTGCCCAGATTAGCTCATGTTCTCTATGGAAGGAGAGGAGCAACTGGGAAACAGTGATAGGCACTTCAAAGAGGGAGAGGTTTCCCCCAACGTTTTGTGGGCGGCTGTGAGGGCACAAGCCCCTCACCTGGGATGCTGTTGAGTCTGATGTAGACACAGGAAGGATCCTGTTCTCACAGTGGGAAACCAGCAAGCAGGATCCAAACGCAGAAGCAGCTGTTCCCTCCTGTGGCTTCCAGCAACAGGGGTTCAGAAGCATGGCTGCCTCCAGCAGCCCTGAATCTCCTCACTTTCAGCTTCATTCGATGCCCATGAGTTCTAGGGCTGGGAGAGACAGGGCGGAAAGCCTTGGGGTCCCTTCCATCTCCCCCATTCTATGCTTCTTATCCCTTCCTTCCCCTGACCCTCTCATGGGTGCCATAAGAAAGCTGCAGAGATACCACAGGATAGTGCGCACCCCGGAAATGATCTCTTTCAGCTTCTGCCTTCTGGGAGAAGGTACAGGGTTATAAAGACTAGGGCTAGCTGCCTGAGAAACAGTTTCTATCCAAATGCGATTTTGGTTTTAAACGCAGTGTAAGGTAGTCTCTGCGGGAGTATATTGTATTCAGTTATGGGGTATCAGAGTTTTTAGGGGGCTAACCAGGCTGGGATAGCAGGGATATCAGGCTTGTTGGTTTCTGAATGTCTGATGTAGATTTTTTCAATTTCGTTGTTCTGTATGGGACAATGACAATAAAGATTATCGTACCGTATAGGCAGAGGGATCTGTTGTTGTTGCTGCATTTTCCCATTTATTCTAGGTGAAAAGCTCTCCCCAGGTAGGGTCACCTGGTGCTAAGCAAAAATATTTCAACAATGGCTTATTATATGTGTTTGTTATTTGTTTTGTTTTGTTCTTATTTTAATAATAATAATAATAATAATAATAATAATAATAATAATAATAATAATTTATTTATACCCCACCCATCTGGCTAGATTTCCCCAGCCACTCTGGGTGGCTTCCAACCGAATATTAAAATACAATAGTCTCATTTTGTACTCTTACGTTCTGAACTGCCCTGTTATTGTTGGATAAAAAGCAATATACAATTTATTATTATTATTATTATTATTATTATTATTATTATTATTAGTAATAGTAATAAACTCATTTATAACTTGTCTTTTCCCCTGATGGGACTCAAGGCGACTTATAGATAAAAATAAGAACGGCTAAAAACATGGTAAAAGCAATAATGAAAAAACCCCACACAATTAAAAATCTATTAAAACCAGACCCATAATTATAACAGAAACAGCACAACCCTATCATTAAAAGCAGTCAGTTCCCCAAAGCCTGTCTGGACAAGAAGGAAGGAGAGCAAGGAAGAAGCCAGTCTGGCTTCCCTAGGCAGGGAGTTCCAAAGTTGTCTGGGAACCAGCACTGAGAAGCAAGGAAGGAAGAGGGAGGGGAGAAAGAAAGAAAGAAAGAAAGAAAGAAAGAAAGAAAGAAAGGAAGGAAGGAAGGAAGGAAGGAAGGAAGGAAGGAAGGAAGGGAGAGAGATTCTCCAAGAGGCATCTTCCAACAAAGCTGCTGATCCTCTTAGGTGTGATGAGATTATCACTGGCTCTAATCCAAGCTCCTTGCGAAGGATGCTTCTCTTTGCCCACAGCTGCAGTCCTCCTCCTCCTCCTCCTCCTCTTCATGTGCAAAGAGAGAATACCTGCAATTGTTCCTGCCAGTTAATCCTCTTGGAGGAAATGAGAATCCCGTCCCCAACTCAGTCACACAAAGCAATAAGGCAGGAAACAAAAAGGCAGCTGCAGACAGTGCAATCGGCCTCTTTGGAGAGCAGAGAGAGTCATTCTGGCTCCTTTTGAATCCATGGATATTGCATGGCGAGTTCCCGCCCCCCACCAAGATAAATAAACACACGAGACACCATAATTAAGGTTAATTGGGCGAATTAGGCCACAACTTTATTGAATTCAGGAATGAGAGGCATTGGCTTAGGCATTGGTCCTAACGACTATCCGGCTCCAGTGAAGGGTTAACACTGATCGGGGGAGTCTCCCGCCGAGGCACGTCGACTAGGAGCTCCCCCGGGTCACCGCTCTGGGGCGTGCCTTTGGCCCACACCTCCATAGGCTTCGGACAGGGCCACGCCCCCCGGAGTCCTTTAACGGACCACCCTTCGTTCACTGGGGGGAGGTGATGGCGTTCCTCCCCCCCCACATCCTCTAAACCCCTTCTTACCAATGCCTACCGCCAATGCCGAAGAGTTGTGACGAGTTGCTACGAGGTAGGTGAAAAACCAAAGGCTGGAAATTGCCAATTGGGAAAAATTCCTACCATGCCCCTTGCGGCGACAGGCCGAAGCCCATAGCAAAGTCAGACCTACCTAAAGCCCAACTAAAGGGAGGGAGGGTGGGGAAACGTGGGGCTAGCCGGAGAAGAGAGGGCGAGCCCCCTCCGCTCCGGCCCTAAATAGGGCAAGCCACGCCCCCTCCAGCCAGCCGATTGGCTGGCCGGGAGGCGTGGCCGGACGGGATTCCCCTGCTCTCGTGGGGGCTGAGACCAGCCCCCGCTCACGTGGGGAAGGGCGTGATGCCCGCAACCCCACTTCCTGGGGCAGGCCCGGAAGTGGCTTTGTCCCAGTATGTTTCCAAACACAATTCAAAGTGTTGGTGCTGACCTTTAAAGCTCCGAAGGGCCTCAAAGGCCCAGTAGACCTGAAGGAGCGTCTCCACCCCCATCATTCTACCCGGACACTGAGGTCCAGCTCCGAGGGCCTTCTGGCAGTTCCCTCACTGCGAGAAGTGGTTACAGGGAAGCAGGCAGAGGGCCTTCTCGGCAGTGGCACCCGCCCTGTGGAACGTCTTCCCTCCAGATGTCAAGGAAATAAACAACTATCTGACTTTTAGAAGACATCTGAAGGCAGCCCTGTTTAGGGAAGATTTTAATGTTTAATAGGTTATTGTATTTTAATATTCTGTTGGAAGCCGCCCAGAGTGGCTGGAGAAACCCAGCCAGATGGGCAGGGTATGACTAATAATAATAATAATAATAATAATAATAATAATAATAATAATTACATAATCATAGTGTGGTAGAGTGGGAAGGGACCCCGAGGGTCATCCAGTCCAACCCCCTGCAATGCAGTTATCTAAGTTAAAGCATTCCTGACATATGGCCACCCAACCTCTGCTTAAAAACCGCCAAGGATGGAGAGTCCACCGCCTCCTGAAGGAGAACATTCCAAATTTCAAATGACTCTTCCTGTCAGAAAGCTCTTCCTAATGTTTAGTTGGAATTTCCTTTCTTGTAATCATTCAGATGCCTTTCCCTTGATTTTATCACCCTTCAAAAAACAGGCCCCAAACCTTTCTCTGCCCTGCAGCAACCTGTTGCTCAGCCCTCCTCAAATGAGATCTAGGAGTTGGGGAGGGGGGAGCACATTGAGAAATGTGCAGTGTTTCACGGGAATCCTGTCCTCTGGATTCTCTTCCTGCTTCCTCACCCCTTTGCAAGGCTTAAGTGCTCGAATCCTGCTCATGGGCTTCACATAATGGGCATCTGGTTGGCCAGTGTGAGAGCAGGATGTTGGCTTAGATGGGCCATTGGCTTAATCCAGCAGAGATCTTCCCATGTTCTTCCGTTGGGAAGGAGAGACCTTTGCAAAGGCTCCTCAGCAGATCTCCGCATCAAGTGCCGTGTTGGGAAATTCATCTGGGAAAGCGGAACTCAAAGGATTGTGTGCAATCTGTGGGATGTGAAACACAAGAGCAGTCAAGTACCACATTCCTAGAGTGAACATGTTTACACATGGGGAGGAATGTTTGTCCTTCCTGTTTCCTTCTGGGCTGGGACAGACTTCCTCTGCATGTGACTAGAGGTGGGCGTGGCCTCACCTGTGCAGGTAACAACAAAAGCACAGGGCAGGGCAGCCATCTCTCTCTCTTTGACTACATGCATTGAAGAAGCAACATCTGCTTAGCCAAAGATGCTTCCAGCCAAGAGAGGACAAAGGGACTGTCTCCTTATGAGATAGTTTCCAGGTGTATGTTACTTTGCTAAGCTAAGTCTGCCTTCTGGGATCCGATTGTGAACAGAATGCTGTGTGAGTAAACCTTTTCATACTTTTATAGAAGACTGTGTCTTGTCTTATCTTTTATAAGGGAATAAGGGGAAAATACCAGAACAGTTATTATAGAGGCTTTAGCGAGCCTGAGCAAACACATCCGCTGTGAGTTTAAAAGGGGGAATGTTACTCTGCTAAATTGTGGAACTTGTTAACACAAGTTGGAAAGGCTATAATCAAACAATATATCCTCTCCTGCATCCCTGAACGTTCCCACACAATCAGCATGACATTTTTTGGAGTGGGGGCTTCGTCATCCCAGGAGAGAGACACACACCTCTCCTTCCTGGGAGGTTTTTAAGCGGAGGTTGCACGGCCATCTGTCAGGGATGCTTGAGTTGTGATTCCTGCATTGGAGGCATTGAACTTAGACCAGATGAGCCTTGGAGGTCTCTTCCAACTCTACCATTCTATATCATGGTTTTCCTTAACTAAATATCCATTGTGAGAAGGGGGGAGGCTCAGCTCTTCATCCCCTGCAATGATATCCTATTTGTCCCAAGGCTCTTTGCTCAGGGTGCAAGAAAGACAGCGTTTTCCAGGAATCCGTGCTGTTTCCGTCCCTCTACAGTTCATTTTCTGCTCCAACCTCCGTTATCTGTGTCACTTATGTAATTTATTACATCATCAGTTTCAATGTATCTGAATAGAAATGGAAGGTCAAAAACATAACTGTTTACATTTGCGGACTTATAGAAACTTATGTCAGGGAATGCTGCTAGAATTCGCTTGCCTGATTCCTGTTCCTAACCTTGGATGGAGGTGTGAATTGTGGGAAATTCGGCTCCTGTTTCCAGTGGAATTCTAAAACATCTCCCCCCCCCCCAGCCCTGTAACTTTTAAAAACAAACAAAAACCTTTCTATGGCCTTTTTGTGTGGGTGGGATGTTTTAATGTTTTTAAAAATGCTGGTTTTGATGTATATGTTTTTTGTTTAAAATATTGTAAGCTGCTTGGTGTTTCTGTGGCAAAAAATTGCAACTAATAAATTTAATGAATAATAATGACGACAACAACAACAACATCAACAAAGTATGGTTATAATGGGGGCGAATAAGACAAATTTAACAAAATTGTAAGACTGCAATATAGCACCGGCACAACATATACTTGTGATCTGGTTCTTCCTCATCTTCAGAGTTTGGATACACTTTGAAAGGCACAATGAGTTGTGATTCATTAGACATTCCTGTGAAGCAACAGACAGAAAAATAGTACCGTTTTAATTTTTTTATTGAATTAATATTTGTAGCTATGATTAATGTATGTATTATGAAAAGCGATCCTTGAACTGTTTTTCTTCTAGTTCTCTCTCTCTCTCTCTCTCTCTCTCTCTGTGTATTCAATAAAATTTCTTTTGCATTTTTTAAAAGGACTTTATAAGTTTGCTGTGGAGATGGCGTAAGAACATAAGAAGCGCCTGTTGGATCAGGCCCAAGGGCTGCGCCTATTCCAGGATTCTGTTCCCCCAGTGGCCAGCCAGGTGCCCATGCAAAAGCCAGGAGCAGGATCCAAGCCCAGCAGAGACTCTCCCCTCCTGCGCTTCCCAGCAGCTGGTATTTAAAAGCATTGCTGCCTGTTTCTGTGGAGGCAGAGCAGAGACATCCTGGCTACTAGCCCTTGAAAGCCCCCATCAATTTCTCCAATCCTGTGATGGCCTGGGACTGGGGCTCGGACTCGGAACCAGAGGAGTCTCAGTCCACACTGGACCCTTTGCCTCAGGCGGCATCTGAACCTAGTCTGGGGCCTGATCCTGCAGAGTCCCAGTCTGCAAAGGTTCCCCTGCAGCAAACCCCAGCTGGGCCAAGTCAGGGGCCTGAGCCTGCCCTGGCTCCAGATGCAGGGATGACCTCGTTGCCTCCAGCTGGGCCATCACTTACAGCTGCTCCACTACCAGTTGGGTCAGGGGAGGTTGAGGCGGCCCCTGGGTCTAGTAACCCACCGACGTCTCCTGAGCTGCAGAGACTGAGGTCTGAGAGAAGGAGAGACCCGAGTACTCGCAGGAGGAGTGCTCGCCTTTGGGTGAGACAGGGAGGTGAGTCGCCGGGGGATCAGGACCGGTCGTTACCCCAACAGAGATAAAAGGCTGTCAGACCCCGCCCCAGGTTGCGGGAGCAACATTGCTGTATGCTAGAACCTGCCTGAGATCTTGTGGCTGACCTAGCCTGGTGTCCTGCCTTGGCCCTGTCGGACTGACTCCTCACAGAACCCTTGGATTCGGGACCAGACCTGGACCACTTTACCCAGGTTACCCCCGGGCCCAGCACAAATCCGCTTTTAAAGCCATACAAGTTGGTGGCCATCACTCCCTCTGGTGGGAGGAAGTTCCACAGTTGAACTGTACGCTTTGTGAAGAAAGACTTCCTTTTGCCTGTCCCAGTTTTTCCAACATTCATCATTGTGGGACGTCCATGAGTTAATAATAATAATAATAATAATAATAATAATAATAATAATAATAATAATTTATTATTTATACCCTGCCCATCTGGCTGGGTTTCACCAGCCACCCTGGGCAGCTCCCAAAAGAATATTAAAAACACAATAAAACATCAAACATTAAAAACTTCCCTAAACAGGGCTACTTTTAGGTGTCTTCTAAAAGTCAGATAGTTGTTTATTTTCTTGACATCTGATGGGAGGGTGTTCCACAGGGAGGGCGCCACCACCGAGAAGGCCCTCTGTCTGGTTCCCTGTAACCTTGCTACTCACAGGGAGGGAACCGCCCGAAGGCCCATGGAACTGGACCTCAGTGTCCGGGCAGAACGATGGGGGTGGAGATGCTCCTTCAGGTCTACTGGGCCAAGGCTGTTTGGGGCTTTAAAGGCCAGAACCAACACTTCGAATTGTGCTCAGAAACACACTGGGAACCAATGAAGATCCTTTAGGACCGGTGTTATGCTCCCAGTCACCAGTCTATCTGCCGCATTCTGGATTAATTGCAGTTTCTGGGTCACCTTCAAAGTTAGCCCCATGGCAGTAGTCCAAGCAGGAGATAACCAGAGCATGCACCACTCTGGCCAGACAGTCCGCAGGCAGGGAGGGTTCTAGTGTTACAAGAGAGGAAGAAAAACCTTTTTCCACTCACTTTCTCCACGCTATGCATAATCTTTCCAAAGTTCTTTCATGTCCCCTCTTACTCTCCTTTTGTCCCAACAAAAATGCCCCAAACACTGAGTGAGTAGCAAGAGTGGGGACCAGTAAGGAACCCACCACATGCGGTGAACGAAATGGCGCAAGATGATCCCTGCAATCTAATGACCCCTCTCCCATCATGATCCACTCTACTGGAATTGAAACGCAGCTTTGCAATGGGCAAAGGGGTCCAGACAGATGTGCCCCCCCACAAATGCAGCCTCTTCCATAAATGAACCTCAGCCATTGTTAAAGTTTATGGAGTAAGAATAACTAGTTCCTATGGCTTTGCATTTTAAGCTGCATAAATTTTAACGATCTCCTCTACCCGAGTTAATTTAGTGCCTTTATAAATGCCTAAAGAGGGGCCAATTTTGTTGGTATCCAAATGACATATATTTTGTTGGAGGTGGACGCCAGGATGTCCTTTGGAAGGAAAGAGCAATAGTTTAAAGGAAGAACATTGAAATGACCGAGACGGCCGTGTGCAGCTTGGCTCAATGGCGTGGGCCACCTGGGACTGGGGCTCTGAAGCAAGTGTTTCAGCCTTGTACAGTGGCAGGTAGTCTGTGGGTGGGCAGCTAACTTGCCTTTGGGTGGAAGCTTGGTATTTTTCATTTCTTACATTTCAAAAACCCTGCCATCCTGCCAAGGAGCTCAAGGGAATGCAGAGGGTCGCCCCGTTTCCCCTCCTCACAGTAACCATAAGGACCTAAGAAGAGTCCAGTTGCTGGATGAGGCCAAAGATCTAGTCCAGCATGCGGTTCTGACAGTGGCCAACCAGATACCTGTGGGATGTGGAACAGAAGAGCAGTCATGCATCAAAGAAGCAACATCTGCTTAGCCAAAGATGCTCTCTTGGCCTCCAGCCAAAGGGACTGTCTTTTTATGGGATAGTTTCCAGGTGTATGTTACTTTTCTAAGCTAAGTCTGCCTTCTGGGATCCGATTGTGAACAGAATGATGTGTGAGTAAACTCTTTTTATACTTTTGTAGAAGACTGTGTCGTGTCTTATCTTTTATGAGGGAATACGGGGGAAATACCAGAACATTTAGGGACGCGGGTGGCGCTGTGGGTAAAACCTCAGCACCTAGGGCTTGCCGATCGCAAGGTCGGCGGTTCGAATCCCCACGGCGGGGTGAGCTCCTGTCTTTCGGTCCCAGCTCCCGCCCACCTAGCAGTTCGAAAGCACCATTAAGTGCAAGTAGATAAATAGGTACCATTCCAGCAGGAAGGTAAACGGCGTTTCCGTGTGCTGCGCTGGTGCTGGCTCACCAGAGCAGCTTCGTCACGCTGGCCACATGACCAGGAAGTGTCTTTGGACAGCGCTGGCTCCCGGCCTCTTAAGTGAGATGAGCGCACAACCCTAGAGTCGGACACGACTGGCCCGTACGGGCAGGGGTACCTTTACCTTTTTACCAGAACAGTTATTACAGAGGCTTTAGCGAGTCTGAGCAAATGCATCCGCTGCAAGTTTAAAAAGAGGAATGTTACTCTGCTAAATTGTGGAACTTGTTAACACAAGTTGGAAAGGCTATAATCAAATAATATATCCTCTCCTGCAACCCTGAACATTCCCAAAATATCTCATCGGAAGTCCCCAAGCAGGACATGGGCATGACAGCACTCTTCTAAAGCCCTCTTAAAGCCACCAAATTTGGTAATCATTTCACTGCCTTCTGTCAGCTTCGGTTGGTGGCCCAACTGCAGCCATATCTGGACAGGGATAGCCTAAACACGCTTGCCTAGGCTCTGGTAACCCCAAGGCTTGACTACTGTGACACATTATACGTGGGGCTGCCTCTGAAGACAGTTCAGAAACGGTTCCTGGCCCAACTCCACTGGCTACCAATTTGTTCCTGGGTCCAGTTCAAAGTGCTGATTTTGACCCATGAAGCCTTGAATGGCTCTGGTCCACAAGACCTCCAGGACCGCCTCTCCCCATATGACCCACTTTTGGAAGTGGGTTGATGTTGCAAGAGAACCAGATCCACATCCATTGCATGAGCCAAATGTTCCAGGGTGACCCTGACTCCCACCTGGAAAAGGGTGTGGGAGGCGCCTGGGTCTCCCTCCAGGTAAGGTACATGGAGGGTTCTGACATGGATGTACAAACTGTTTGAGTAAGTTGGATGCCATGGACCGTGGTTGGGTGAGAGATGGTGAAATTCTGAGGTGGTAGAAGATGAGCAGCTAAGAGGATATATATTTGACCATATACCGTATTTTTCGCTCTATAGGACGCACTTTCCCCCCTCCGAAAATGAAGGGGAAATGTGTGTGCATCCTGTGGAGCGAATGCAGGCTCCTTGGCTTCAGCGATAGCAATGCAAAGCCTCCGAAGCACAGAGGGAGCGCTCCTTCCGCGCTCCGGAGGCTTTGCGTTGCTTTCGCTGAAGCCTGGAGAGCGAGAGGGGTCAGTGCGCACCGACCCCTCTTGCTCTGCAGGCTTCAGGGGTAGCTGCCTGAAGCCTCCGGAGCTCAGTGGGAGCTCCTGCTGCGCTCCGGAGGCTTCGGGTTCTTTTCGCTGAAGGTTAGGTGCCCCTTCAGCTAAGGCGCAGCACCCATTCAGCTAAGCGGGAGGAGAAATGGAAGGGTCTCCGTTTCTCCTGCCGCTTCGCTGAAGGGGCGCTGCGCAGAGAGGGGGAGATTTTTTTTCTTCTTGTTCTCCCCCTCTAAAACAACATCCGTCCTATAGAGCGAAAAATACGGTAGCATGTGTCCTAATGGAAATGCCCCTTTGGACTCTGTAGACTCTGCCCAGTAATGCATTGCTGACTGATTGAGAGTTTGGCATGAGCCTCTGTACTTGAAGCCCCCAAGGGGAATTTCCCCCACTGAATCAGAAGTGGGCCAGAGTGCTGTTGTGCTCAGATCCTGCCTGCAGGCTTCCTGAAGGCATCTGTCTGGTCCCTGTGAGATCAGGATGCTGGAGCAGATGGACCTGCCTTGGCCTGATCCAGCTGCAGAGCTCTCTGTGCAATATCGTTCCCCATCATCCTCCACTTTGAAAGCACCTGAAAGGATATTATTTTAGGTTGCTGTCAGGGGTTCAGAAGCAGAGACGCAGAGAAGGGAGGAGACAGAGAGCGAGGGGGAGGAATACGAAGGAAAGATGAGTGGGGATGACGAACCGAGATCGCCGAGCTTATCCAGTGAGTCCGAGGATTCCCAGAAGGGAGCGCCAGCAGTCAGAGCAAGGGGGGAAAGCAGGGGGACACCCCAGGAAGAAGGGTCCAGAGAGGAATCAGAGAGCAGCAGTTGGAGATCGGGACCCACGTACCCAGACGGGAACAGCGGGGAGAAAGGGGACCAGATATCGGGTTCCGGAGGCTTTCAGAAGGAGGGAGGGCATGAGTCAGGAGTAGTCACGCCCACCTCGGGGAGCGACGAAACGATCAAGAGGAAGGTTGAGAGTTGGGCGCGCGCGCCAAGTTCAAATGTAGCGGAAGCTGGCGCAGTAAGCAGCCCAGAGAGTGAACCAGGTCCCAAAGCCCGCCGCAAGGAGGCGGAAGGGTCAGGGGGGTCCGCGTCAGAAGAGAGTAGGAAAAAGGAGACCCCGGGGGGCAGAAGGACCCAGAGACGGAGGGAAAGGCGCAGGAGGTGGAGCAAGGCTAGGGTATTAAGCTGGTGTGCTAGAGGCGGAGACTCAGACGGGTCTTCGCCGGTCTGACCTAGAAGAAGTAGGGCTGCATATCGCAGTTTGGAAATGGAAGCTGTAATCCAATAAAGACTCTTTTAACCTGAACGCTGGCTAACGTGGTCCTATGTGAGCTGGGACTGAGTGGCAGCCCTGACAGTAAGACCCGTCTCATTTAAGCTTCGGACACCTGATACCTCGCAGCGGAGGCAGAAGCAGCGAGAGGAGGAAATTGGTGTTTGGGAGCGAGCTCACAACGGTTGGCAGAGATGACGGAAGCAGAGAAAATTTTAGCGCTGCAACAGGCAGTGACCCAATTGAACGCGGAGGTACAGGCATCCAAGAAAAGGGAGGAGGATGCGGCAGCCGCCTACAGAGATCTCCACGCCAGGTTTGAAGCATTGGTTAAGCATGGGCAGCCAGGACCCAGACCGGAGGGGGTTGGGTTGGCACGGAGAGCAGGAGGGCTTGTGGCTCACTTCGATGGGAATTTACAACAGTACCCCAATTTTCGAGCAGACGTAATGTGCGCACTGCAACTGCTGGCGAAAGACTTTAGGGATGAGGAAGAGAAAGTGGGGTTTATACTATCCCATTTGCATGGGGATGCTAAAGCGTGGCTACGCAATTTGTGGAGGGATAAAGATCCGGCGCTTCAGAATGCAGATGCCTTTATCAAAGCGATGGATGCATGCTTTTTATCTACCATTGACGTGGATCTTGCCCGACGGGAGATTCATGGACTGAAACAAGGGAGGGCGAGCGTACGCCAGTATCACGCCCGCTTTTTTGCGCTGGTCAGTGCCTTGGAATGGGACCGGGATTCGCCCCCAGTCAGAGACCTCTTCTGGGAGGGATTAAGCAGTGCTGTTAAAGACGAAATTGCGAGGGGGGAGAGGCCCCGGAGCACGCAGGAGGTGGTCCAAAGGGCGCTGACTGTGGGGGTGAGGCTGGAAGAACGTCCGTGGTGCAGAGACGAAGGACGTGGAGGGCGCGAAGCAGTGAGAAGTTTCTCTTTCGTTCCCAGGGACGCTACGCGTGCGCAATCTACACCTCCGCCAGGAGGGGGAGTGGAACCTATGGAGGTGGGAGGAGCCAGGGCTCAGTCAGCTACCAGAGCCCCTGCACCGGCGGCAGTCAAGACTAAACCTCCTAGAGGGACCAGGAAGTGTTATATATGCGACAGCTCTCAACACTTGGCGAAAGAGTGTCCCCAGAGGAGCTCCAAGCACACTGCAGCCTCCGCAACGGTGAAAGCGGCCACGCAACACAGCGAACACCAGCAGGGAAACGACGATGTCTGGCTGGAGACAGAGGCACTGGGGCCCAGCCAGACGCATCACTGAAGCAGTCCCCAGCGATCTTGCAACCCACAGACCCCCTCCCACCCAAACCA
Source organism: Podarcis bocagei (assembly GCF_964188305.1). Classification (NCBI taxonomy): domain Eukaryota; kingdom Metazoa; phylum Chordata; class Lepidosauria; order Squamata; family Lacertidae; genus Podarcis; species Podarcis bocagei. The sequence continues at coordinate 1,520,545 of NC_138125.1, read as the reverse complement.
GTAGTGCAACTCACAGCATCTCTCCAGCTGCCCGATGGCGTCACTATCGAAGTCCCGCTTTCTGTGGATTCTGGAAGCAACGCAGACTTTATAGCACAGGATTTTGTGGAGCAGCACGCTATACAGCTATTGCCGGCCACTCTGCCCCTGCAAGTCGTCACAGTGGATGGCAGAGAGTTGCTGGGGGGGCAGGTGGTGAAGCAAACGCCGCCAATGGTGATGCGCCTTGGCAACCACAGGGAAGTCATCAGTTTTAACGTCACACGACTGTCGGACACACCCATTGTGTTGGGCATGAGTTGGCTGGACAGGCACAGTCCGACACTGGCTTGGTACCAGCGACAGCTGATCTTCGGCTCCTCTTACTGCGCAGAACACTGCATCCTGCCCGGACAGGAGGGAGAGGAGGAGGAATCACAACTGCAGTTGGGAACGTTGCAAGCAGTCCCCCACAAATACGCAGACTTTCTGGAGGTCTTCTGCGAGAAGGAGGCAGACAATTTACCACCGCACAGGCAATATGACTGCAAGATTGACCTCCTACCAGGGGCGACGCTACCGAAGGGGAGGCTGTATTCCATGTCTGAGGATGAACTACAGGAACTCAAACAGTTCATAGATCACAATTTGGAGCGCGGTTTCATCCGGGAGTCCAGGGCAGTAGGGGGCAGTCCTGTTTTCTTTGTGAAGAAGAAGGACACGCCCCAAAAGAGGCTGGTGGTGGATTTTCGCCTCTTGAACAAGATGACCAAGCCCTCTGATTTCCCCATGCCCAGGATTGACGACCTACTGGCGACGGTGCGCAAGGGACGCGTGTTTACCAAGTTGGACCTGCGAGGGGCGTACAATCTCATCCGCATGAGGGAGGGCGATGAGTGGAAGACAGCCATGTTCACGCCTCTGGGCACCTACGAGTACAGAGTGATGCCGTTTGGATTGCAAAACGGTTCTCACTGTTTTCAAGCTTTCATGCATCATGTGTTGGCGGGACTCCTCTACAAGAAGTGCGTCTGCTTTCTGGATGACATCCTGATATTCTCCGAGTCGCAGCAAGCGCATGACCAAGACGTTCGGGAGGTGCTGGAGAGGTTGCAGCAGCATAGACTGTACGCCAAACTGGAGAAGTGCCAGTTCGACACGGCGGAGGTGGATTTCTTGGGTTACAAGTTGTCGGACAAGGGGCTAGCCTTGGACAGCGCCAAGGTGCGAGCGGTGTTGGATTGGAAGAGCCCGCGCAACCGGAAGGAGGTCCAGCGGTTTGTCGGCTTCGCCAACTTCTATCGCAAGTTTATCAAAGGGTTCGCGATGCAGACGGCGGCTATTACGGACACGCTAAGCTCCAAGAAAAAGAAATTCATCTGGACGGAGCAGGCAGAGCAGTCCTTTCAGGCACTCAAGCGTCTCTTCGCGTCGGAAGAGCAACTGCTGCATATCGACCCCAGCAGACCGATGCGGGTAGAGACAGACGCGTCCGATAGAGCAGTGGGAGCTGTCCTGCTGCAGAGGGACCCACAGGGGGTCTGGAGACCGGGAGCGTTCTACTCCAGAAAGCTCAGCAAGTCGGAGCAGAACTACACCATCTGGGACAGGGAGTTGCTTGCCATTCATGCAGCATTCAAAGCATGGAGGCACTTCCTGATCGGCGCCAAGCACACGGTGCAGGTCTGCACGGACCACAAGAATCTGGAGCACTGGCGCACGGCGAAGTTCCTGAACCAGAGGCAGATACGTTGGGCGGAGTTCTTTGCTGACTTCGATTTCCGCATAGAGTACGTCCCAGGCGACACTAACATCATGGCGGATGCACTGTCCCGAAAACCGCAATACCTCGAAGAGGCGACGCCAGCGGCAGCCATGCACATCTTCGCGCCAACAGCGTGGGCGTGCGCTTCAGCCACAGTAGACCTGGAGGCGGTGCGGCGGGCGTTGCAGGACGACTCATTCGCGCAGGCGAAGATGGCCGAGGTGCACAAGGGCACGGCGAAGAGCGACGAGTTCCAGATACGGGACGGCTTGCTCTTACGTAAAGGGGCCATCTACGTGCCTGGAGATGAACTTCGCGCCAAGGTACTGCAGCAGTTGCACGACGCACCCACGGCCGGGCACTTTGGCACGGAAAAAACGGTGGAATTAGTCGCAAGGGACTTTTGGTGGCCCAGACTGAGAGGGGAAGTCGCGGACTACGTCGCGAGGTGCGACACCTGCCAGAGGGCCAAGCCGGTGCACAAACCACCGGCGGGACTGCTCGAACCGCTGCAAACGCCGTTTGAACCGTGGGAGAGGGTGGCCCTGGACTTTGTCACGGATCTACCCAGCTCGAGAGGCAAGACGGCTGTACTAGTGGTGGTGGACTTGTTCACCAAGATGGCACACTTCATACCGTGTGCGAAGGTGGCCACGGCAGAACAAACAGCCAAACTGTTCATAGATCACGTGTTCAAAGTGCACGGGCTGCCACGGTCTATACTGTCCGACCGCGGTCGCCAGTTCATCTCGAATTTCTGGCAGAAGCTGATGGGCTTCCTGAACGTCAAAATCAACCTGACATCAGCGAGACACCCGCAGACCAACGGGCAAGCGGAGAGGGTCAATGCCATCATGCAGCAGTACCTGAGATGCTATGCCAATCAACAGCCTGCGACGTGGGTGGATTACCTGCCGCTCGCCGAGTTCGCCTACAACAACACGAAGCACGTGTCCACAGGGGTGACACCGTTCTTCGCCAACAATGGGAGGAATCCCAGAACCTTCCCGGGACTGGACAGAGTGGGGGAAGGGGAACCGCAGACGGCGGACGCTTTCGCGTCTGAGTTGCAGGAGGTCCACGATCAACTCCGACGGCAGCTGGAGCTAGCGAAGCACGCATACAAGGTGCAAGCGGACAAGCACAGGCGGGTTGGCGAAGAGATCCGAGTGGGAGACTGGGTCTGGTTGGCAGCCCACGCAGTGCCGACCAGATCGTTAGCCAAAAAGAAGTTGGGGCACAAGCAACTCGGTCCATACCAAGTCGAAGCGCAGATCAACCCAGTAGCTTTCAGGCTGGTGCTCCCGGAGGGTTCCAGGATGCATCCGGTGTTCCACAGGTCGGTGCTCACTCCCTACAGGACACCTCACAGGTTCCAGGAACCAGGAACAGCACCGAGTCCGTCTCAGGAGTGGACGGAGGCGGGAAGATTGCCACAGCAGGACCCCATCAACGAAGTCACGGAGATTTTGGACTCCAGATGGGGGGAAGACGGAGTGGAATACCTCCTAGCCAGAGAGGGCACCCGGGCTAGTGCTAATAGCTGGGTGCCAGACTACGCTTTGGAGGAACCCCTGCTCAAGGACGAGTTTCATGCCCTTTTCCCACACAGACCCATGCCAGCAGGCTTCTTCGACGACTGGTTGTTCACGCCCACACTTTCCTCCAGCACGTTCCATGGCTTCGACTCGGACGGGGAGCCCGCACAGCGCACACATTCCCCAGAGGGGTCACCGGAGGGTTCGGCGTCCGACACCTCGTATTGGTGGGACGATCGGCCAGAGGAGCAGTGGCGCCGGAGGTGGCTGGAGATGCCAGGTCAAGCGACCGACGCAGAGACTGACATGGACGTGTGCGGGGAGGATCTCGGTTTCGAGCACGGCGGCACTGAAATGGAGGCGGAGCAGCTCACCGTTGACGAACGCGAGGAGGAAGACTCGGAGGTCTTCAGTTGGCGGCCAGCAACGAGGAGCGAACTGTATCCGGCATTCACTCCTGTGATGATGGAGCACCCTGCAACCACCCTTGAAAGTGGGGAGGGGGGAAGGGGGGGCTTCGAGGGGGGGATGGATGTCAGGGGTTCAGAAGCAGAGACGCAGAGAAGGGAGGAGACAGAGAGCGAGGGGGAGGAATACGAAGGAAAGAGGAGTGGGGATGACGAACCGAGATCGCCGAGCTTATCCAGTGAGTCCGAGGATTCCCAGAAGGGAGCGCCAGCAGTCAGAGCAAGGGGGGAAAGCAGGGGGACACCCCAGGAAGAAGGGTCCAGAGAGGAATCAGAGAGCAGCAGTTGGAGATCGGGACCCACGTACCCAGACGGGAACAGCGGGGAGAAAGGGGACCAGATATCGGGTTCCGGAGGCTTTCAGAAGGAGGGAGGGCATGAGTCAGGAGTAGTCACGCCCACCTCGGGGAGCGACGAAACGATCAAGAGGAAGGTTGAGAGTTGGGCGCGCGCGCCAAGTTCAAATGTAGCGGAAGCTGGCGCAGTAAGCAGCCCAGAGAGTGAACCAGGTCCCAAAGCCCGCCGCAAGGAGGCGGAAGGGTCAGGGGGGTCCGCGTCAGAAGAGAGTAGGAAAAAGGAGACCCCGGGGGGCAGAAGGACCCAGAGACGGAGGGAAAGGCGCAGGAGGTGGAGCAAGGCTAGGGTATTAAGCTGGTGTGCTAGAGGCGGAGACTCAGACGGGTCTTCGCCGGTCTGACCTAGAAGAAGTAGGGCTGCATATCGCAGTTTGGAAATGGAAGCTGTAATCCAATAAAGACTCTTTTAACCTGAACGCTGGCTAACGTGGTCCTATGTGAGCTGGGACTGAGTGGCAGCCCTGACAGTTGCGCTTCCCCCCCTCTCCCCGATAGGCTACCCCGAGCTTCTTTCAGGGACCTGCAGGCTGTGGGGAAGTTAAAAGGGATCCTGGAACATCCCTCTCAGAAATTTTGGAGCTGCTATTTGAAGATTCTGCGCTTTTGCTGACCTGCCGCTGGTTCAAAGCAAGCCACTTGCTTTTTAAAGACCTCAGGCTTTAAAAATGCACTTCCTCCCTTTCCACTGTTGGCTCGAATTTTGATGCGATGGGAGAGAAGGGGGCGAAAGGTTCTTTCAGGTGATCCAGCCAGGACACGCTAGAAGCCTCCAGGCAGACCCCGAGGGTTCAAAGGCAGTTGTGTGACACCTGGTAGCTGTGGGCATTTTCTAAATTAAGAATGATGCTTAAGTTGTATTCTCTCTCCCCTGGGTCCCTAAAATACAAAACAAAGAACCCTGCAGGCATATGGGACTGTAAAAGGCAAGGTGCCATTGCGAGAATGTCACTGTGCAATTGATGGACTGAGCAGGATTACCATGTCTGGATACGCCAGACCTTCCTGCTGCTCCAAAACTCCCACAGAGCCATTCATCAGGGTCGGAGGACAGAGCTTTTCACCCCATAGACTCTAAGGTCTCTGTCTTAGTACCACCAGATGTCTGCCTGGTGATGACACTGGGTGCTCCAAGACAGCATGGACATGTTGCCAAACCCTGGACCTGTTCCAAATGAATCATGTCCTCTCTGTTTCTTCTACATCTGAGAAGTGACGTGAGGGTGATGGGGGCAGCAAGGAAGGAGGGTGGGTGGCCATCTGTGAGGGATTCTTTAGCTTTCATTCCTGTTTTGTTAGTGGTTGGCTAGATGTCCCTTAGGGTTCCGTCCAACACTACGATTCTACCTGCTTTGTATGCAGAAGATCCAGCTTTGGTCTCCAGCATCTCCAGGTGTGGCTGGGAAAGACCCTCACCTGAAACCCCAGAGAACGGTTGCTAGTCAGTGCAGAAGCTGATGACCTAGATGGACTTAGGCAGCTCCCTCTGTCCTTCGTATGTTCCTAAGACTGGTGGTGTTGCGGAGAGGGGAGGGCTCCTGGGAAAAACAGCCAGCTATCAGCTCTCAAATGCAAAATCTGAACGTGGGAATTCCCAGCAACCCTTCCTGGCAAGCATTGAGAGGGAGAGGGAGAGAGACAGAGATCTTGCTTGCCATGCGGTGGTGGCTGTTTCCACTCTCTGACAAAAAGAAACGCTGTAAAGGAGCTGCTTTCAGAAGATGCAGAGACCTAGCTGTCAACCTTTCCCTTTTCTTGTGAGGAATCCTATTCGGAATAAGGGAATTTCCCTTAAAGAAAGGGAAACATTGACAGCTATGTGCAGAGATGGTGTTACATGTTTGTGGGTGCCAGACTTAGAATCCCTATAATCCTAGCAAGTGTTGAAATAGAAGTCAGGGCAGCTTCTCCAGGAAGCGATCACCTAAAGGAAAAGTGATGGGCCATTAAGGAAGCAAAAGAGAGGGGGTTTTGTGTCATATGGCAAGTGGGTGGGGGTCTTCCTCCATGGCTGATTTCTGCACAAATCCAGGGCTGTGACTATGGAAGGCGCAAGACCCTTTTGGCGTGTTGGTGCTGTAAACCCCTCCACGGTAGGCTCAGGTTGTATATATGTGCAAATAAACCATATATCATAAAGGCGCTGCGGTCTCCACTGTGCCTCATTCACCAAAGGAAACACAAAATCAGGAGTGCTCTGATGGTGTTTCCTGCTTGGCAGGGGGTTGGACTCGATGGCCCTTGTGGTCTCTTCCAATTCTATGATTCTATGATTCTAAACCTTGGAAGCCCTGGGACCCCAGATCACTTGGAGATTGAGGTAGCACAGAGCAAGGTTGAACATTGTTATTTGACCCACTGGAAAGCTTCACGCTCCCCTTTTGATTTATTTCAAATGATCCAATGATGTGTTTCAATTCATTCTCGCATTGGAGGGAGTTGGACTAATAATAATAATAATATAATAATAATACATTTTTATTTATAGCCCTCCCTCCCTGGCCAGAGGCGGGCTCAGGGTGGCAACACCAGTAAAATCACAATAAAAACATAATAGGCGAGGGGGGGGAAACTCAATTTAAAATACAGGTTAAAATACAATTTAAAATGCAGCCTCGTTTTAATAGTAGCCCATAGATCAAAACCATAAGGAGAGGGAAACGTAAGGGTCAGACTGAGTCCAAACCAAAGGCCAGGCGGAACAGCTGTCTTGCAGGCCCTGCGGAAAGATGTCAAGTCCCGCAGGGCCCTGGTCTCTTGCGACAGAGCGTTCCACCACGTTGGGGCCAGTGCTGAAAAGGCCCTGGCCCTAGTTGAGGCCAATCTAACCACCTTGCGACTTGGGACCTCCAAAGTGTTGTCAATTGTGAACCTTAAGGTCCTCTGCAGAGCATACTAGATGACCCTGGGGATCCTTTCCAACTCTAAAACTCTGTGATGTTATAGAATTGTGGAGTTGGAAGGGACCCAGATGGTCATCTAGTCCAGCCCCCTGCAACGCCGGAATCTCAGCTCAAGCATCCCTGACAGATGTCTGTCCAACCTCTGCTTAAAAATCTCCAAGGAAGGAGAGTCCACCACCTCCCGAGGGAGACCGTTCCACTGTCAAATACTTTTGAATTATTTGTGTTTTTGCTGGAGTGATGTGTAACTTTATACTTTATAAGCCTGTCTTATCACTTTAGATTTGTGGGGAAATGTGGTGTATTCAGAAACTGACTCTGATGATGATTGCAGTGCTTTGGATGAGGAATGTCATTTGATCAAACACGATAACATCGGAGATTAAATCCTGAATATATCAAATGTTGGTCACAGATAGTAAAGCTTTGACAAATCATTGCCATCAGAATACTTGGCAATGGGATATGGGATGGTTTCAGAGGAGGTGCGAGTTCATCCCGGCTTCCCCACCCTCTCTTCATGCTCGCTGATCGCGGAATTAACATCTTCACAGAGAGAGTCTCTGAGTCACATCAACACGTATCCCCCCCCCCATTTTGATTAAAGTTTTTAGGACTCTCCTTGCTGATTTTGCTCCCGTGCAAGCAAAAAATTCCTCATCCAATTTTCCATATATTGAGCTCAGAATCTAATTATTTAGGGACCTTCAGATGCTGCTCAGACCTGTCTTACTAAATCGGAATCTTAAGTGGCAAAACAATTATTTCCTTCTTTAATGTCATCAGGCAAGACTTTGGGAATTACACAGCAAGCTTTCAATTCCATTACCAGACTCCACATCTGAAAAGGAAAGTCTGTTGTGAAGAGGCAGCCGACAACTTTTATGAGCCACTTCACACTTTCAGCAGTTATCTCTTGTCTCTCTGAGTTACATTCTCTGCATCCGCAGGGAGGACCGGGAGAGAGCCCTGCCCGAAACCTCACAGAGCTGCTGCCAGTCAGAGTTGGTGGCACTGCCCTAGGTGCCTGGATGAGTCAAGTCCATCAGTCAATAAATTAGGAAGTTAGGAAGACGCAGGAGTTAGGAAGACGGAGCGTTGCAGGAATGGGGTTGGGCCAGATGTCCTCTTGGAGTCCCTTCCAGCCTTGTGATTTTGCAACATCTGACTCTGCAGCAGAGGAGGATTAAAAAGTAAATGAACATTTATTTGATAGCCTGGCACATTTCCTTCTGTTGGGAGGATGGCTCACCTTTGCAAAAGTTGGCCAAGTACAGTCACAGGTAAAGGAACCCCTGACCATTAGGTCCAGTCATGGCCGACTCTGGGGTTGCGGTGCTCATCTCGCTCTATAGGCCAAAGGAGCCGGCGTACAGCTTCCGGGTCATGTGGCCAGCAGGACTAAGCCGCTTCTGGCGAACCAGAGCAGCGCACAGAAATGCAATTTACCTTCCCGCCGGAGTGGTTCCTATTTATCTACTTGCACTTTGACATGTTTTCGAACTGCTAGGTTGGCAGGAGCTGGGACCGAGCAATGGGAGCTCACCCTGTTGCAGGGATTCGAACTGCTGACCTTCTGATCAGCAAGTCCTAGGCTCTGTGGGTTAACCCACAGCACCACCCACGTCCCTAAGTACAGTCATACCTTGGGTTAAATATGCTTTGAGTTGAGCGTGTTCGAGTTGCGCTCCTTGGCAACCCGGAAGTAACGGAGCGCGTTACTTCCAGGTTTCATCGCTTGCACATGCGCAGACACTCAAAATGATGTCATGCGCATGCACAGAAGTGGTGGAAAGCGACGCGTGTGTGCACAGACGCGCCATCGCTACTTATGTTTACCTCTAGATGTGAACGGTGCTCCGGAACGGATCCTGTTCGTATCGAGAGGTACCACTGTACAGGTGATTTGTTGCCATAGGAGGGAATAACTGGAGACTCTTCTAGAAGGGAAACATCTTTCTTGCCCCTCCTCTGGCTGGAGGTCATGGAGGTGGGGAGGGGGAAGAAAATAAAAGGGACTAGCAGGTGTGAAACTGGATGGGGGAAAAGCACAGAGGTTTGGCTTATTCTGTGTGATGAATGTAGTAGAATGACATTGAGGACCTTCCTAGAAACTGAATATTAGGAAAGCTTTCTCCTGGAAAGAGGCCTTTGACAATGGTGAGCTCCCCTTCATTGGAGGTTTTTAAGGAGACCATCTGCCAGTGTTTATTGGGCTGCGATCCCTGCATTGCTGGGGGTTGGACTAGATGACCGTGGGGTCCCTTCCAACTCTACAACTCTATTATTCCTTATCTCTGCACCTTTCCACCCTATAACCTGACCAGGAGCACTGTGGTTTGGCTGATGACTCTGCATGAAAACTTCCCATATCGTGATTTGTTATCATTCCTTTAATTATTTATGGACAAATATCTACCTGTCCGTCTCCCTAAGGTCCTGGGGGCAGCTGGGTCCCTTTATGCTGGGCCTCTTTCTGCACTGACATCATCATCATAATTTATTATTTACACCCCATCCATCTGGCTGGGTTTCCCCAGCCACTCTGGGCGGATTCCAACAAAATATTAAAATACAGTAATCCATCAAACATTAAAAGCTTCCCTGAACAGGGCTGACTTCAGATGTCTTCTAAAAGTCTGGTAGTTGTTTATTTCCTTGACATCTGGTGGGAGGGCGTTCCATAGGGCGGGCAGCACCACCAAGAAGGCCCTCTGCCTGGTTCCCTGTAACTTGACTTATCGCAGTGAGGGAACCGCCAGAAGGTTCCTTATGGGTGGGGGTTCCACTGAGCATGTGCAAAGTGCTTCCCTCTCCTCGAGCCAGGTTCCTAGGGTAGGTCAAGACTGGCCTGTTCGGCATCTTTCAGCTGGCCCTTCCTCGGGTGCTTCCCTGCCTTCCTCCACAAGTGGCATTTCAGCCAAGATCTCGGAGCAAGCCCGGCAGCGCTCTCTGCGCTCAAAAGCCCTCATTTCCAGCTCAGCGGCCGAGTGAGCGGACCACGTGTGCGAAAGCAGCAGGTGTGGCATCAACGTATAATGAGTTATGGAAATCCTGTCACCAGCTCATTTGGTGGAAATTAATTTAGCTTATTACTCGCCCAGTGTTCGCGCTCCGTCTCAGGCTCAGATGCCGAGTTTTGACAGAGCGCCCCGCTGCGCTCCCAGAGACCTCAATAACAATTCGCTCTCTTCCAGGGGACAAAGCTATTTCCTTTCATTTAAAACTACAGAGAAAAACCAGAGGAGGAATCGCTGCAAAACAGAAAGGGAGGGGAAGCTCACCGAGAGAGGCTCCAGCCTGAATCTACCCAGTGGCAAGACTCCTGCGGTAGATGGGGAGATGTTTTTTGGCTCTCCATCAAGCTCTCTGCCAGTGAGGGCCCTCCTGACCCCCCCTTCTCCTCTCCCTTTCGAGGGGGACCATTTGAGGCTCCCCAAACTCAGCCATAGGAAAAACACGGAAAGCAGTTTTGTTCTGAGTGAGGTTCTTGGTCCAGTGAGCTCAGGGACCCCCACCTGACTTGGGCCACTGGGCACTTTTGAATTTTGAGGATGTCAGAACTGTAGAGTTTGAAGGGACCCCGAGGGTCATCTAGTCCAACCCCCTGAAATGCAGGAATCTCAGCTCAAGCATCCATAACAGATGGTCATCCAACCTCTGCTTAGAAACCTCAATTTGAGGAGAACCCACCACCTCCTGAGGGAGACTTCCACTGTCGAATGGCTTTTACTGCCATAAAGTTTTTTCCTGATGTTTAGTGGGATCTCCTTTCTTGTAACTTGAAGCCATTGGTTTGAGTCCTCCAGAGCATGAGAAAACAAGCTTGCTCCCTCTTCCATGGGACAGCCTTTAAGATACTGGAAGATGGTTCTCATATCTCCTCTCAGTCTCCTGTCTCCCAGGCTAAACATCCCCAGCTCCTTCAACCATTCCTCATCAGGCTTGGTTTCCAGACCCCTGATCCTCTTGTGAAATATACTCGGAGTCGAGTGTGGATTTCATGCTCTTTATTCAGCTCAAAATGGTGAGGAGGAATGAAAACATCCAGTCATGTGACCCTCTGCAATAGTGCAGTGAAAATACTGACATCCTGTCCCAACTCTGTCTCTTGACCCCTCCTCTCCAGCCTCTGTTTCTTTCTCTGATTCTGGACTGCTCTCTGCCACAGCCTCTTCCCACTCACTAAGCCCTGTTGCCTCTTCAACTTCTGATACCTCCTCCTCCCAGTTGACTCCCTCTTCTCCCTCTGAGCAGTCCTTGTTGTCCCACCACCCGTCCCCTGGCTCTGACCCTTCTGCCCTTGGGGGTTCCTCAGCTGGTGCCCCCCCTCCTCTGCATCCAGCTAGTCTGTGAAAAAAGCCTGTTCTTCTTCTGTTACCCATGTGAGACACAAATGACACACACACACACATTTTTGGGGGGCAAATGTAGTGTTGAAATGCTCATGGCACAGAGCATGGATCTGCAAGACCATTTGAGGTTTCCCAAAAAGTGTGGCCACATCTGACTCAAACCTTGCAAGGAGGAAGGAAAAGAGATGCATGATCTTAGAGACGTGTGATCTGTCAAAATCTGCCTGCGCTGTCCGGGGTCTCCCAGCTTCCTTTCTGGGCTATTACTTCCATTTCCGCTGAGTGCGCCAGAGTCGGCACGGAGGTTGCCTCCTGCCCGCTCCTCCGTGTTGGCCAGAGACGCCTCCCTGCCAGACGCAGATTTGAAAAGGGCGACCAGTGGGGAGTTGGCAAAAGAAGTGTCGTTCAGCTCGAAGAGTCTTTGGAAGGCCCTGCGATGAGCTTCCTGTCTGCGGCACTAATGAAAAGATTGTGGCCGACCCTAAATCTTAATAAAAGAAGGACGGAGTTGCCAGGTCTTTATGAGGCAGTCAAAAGGGTCGATTTGGCAACCTGGAGCAGCGAACTCTCCTCATTACTGCACATGTCCAAGGAAGGAAGATAAATGGGTGTATTTGCACAAAGGAGCCGTCCCTGGCTCCTCTAAGTAAATAGGAAGATGAGTTATTGCCGCACAATGGGCATGCCTAACTGGTTTGCCGTGACAAATTCCATCTCCCGGCTCCTCCACTCTTCATAAAGGTGTTTCGATTCAGCATAGCCCTCTGGGTTTATTCATGGCTTGGAGCCACGGTGACCTCGCCGGCAGTTTGTCAGAGGCTTGGTGGAGTTGCAGACGCTGGGCTGTATTGTGCACACACCCACCCAGCTCTGAAAAGCGAGAGGTTTGAGGTGCCCCAGCGCTTCCCTTTGGCTTGGCTTCCTTGGAATTAAGGTCCCTGCAGCGTCAAGGTGTTTCAGAGATGTCAGGCTTAGCTACAGGCTGATGGAATAAGATGGAAAGTTCACAGCATTAACACTCCAACAGATCTCGTCCCCTGACCATTCACAGAATCATAGGGTTGTAGAGTTGGGACCCCAGAGGTCCTCTAGTCCAGCCCTTGCAGCGCAGGAACCTTAAATGAAGGAGAGTCCATCCCCTTCTGAGAAAGCCTGTTCCACTGTCAAATGGCTCTTGTCACCAAAAGTTCTTCCTAGCATTAAGTTGGAATCTCTCTCTCTTTTTTTGGTCATGGTTTGGGTCTTCTCTTCTGGAGCAGCGAAGACAAGCTTGTTTCATCTTCCATCCCACCTCCCAGTCTTCTCTAAACATACCCAATTCCCTCAACCATTTCTCATTAGACTTGCCTTCCAGACCCTTCCTCATCTAGTCACCCTCCTTTGCAAACCTTCTGGGCTGGTGCCCATTTTGACTGGAGTCATCATCCTCATTTAATTTGCATGCCACCCTTCCAGATTTACATCAAGTGCAATGAAAGTAGTCCTAAAACAATAAACAAAACACATCAGAAATGAACAAAACCAATGTTTTATAACATCCAAAATAATGATACAAAAAGTTAACATCAAATTAACAGTTTTTGCAGCTGGAGTCAGTCTCTCAGGCCAGGTGGGAAAAGGCCAGCAGGGCAGGGATTAGCTCTTCCAGGAATCCCAGCCAAGATGGAACGAAAGGATCCCACAAGTCACTTTGTGGATCACCGCTGTCATTTCTGAGACTTCACCACCAGTTCCAGAGTTAGCTTTTTCAACTTTTGAGAACAATCAAGATATGAACACGCAATAGGACAGAGCTTGAAGGAAGGAGGGTCCTTTTTCTTGTTTTTAATGCATTTTGCATGGGGGCACTGCCTTTAAACCAGAAAGGCTCCTGGGGAACAGGTCCTTTTCAGCTTCTCGGGGGGGGGGGAATAACCCTGTTGTGGAATCCTGTTGCTTTTGCTGATTCATTAAAGACCATTTAAATTCACACTGCAGCTGCTCTTCTGAAGGCCCCTGAAAGGAGGCGACGCCATTGAAGGCAGAGCAGGTCCAACTGTAGTGCTCAGAACAAAGTCTCCCTTTCCAGAACAAAGGCTTCCCTCCTTGCGCATTAAACAGGAGGACTTGATGCTGAGAGTAGGGAAAGGAGAGGAAAGGGTTTTCTTCTGATTTCCTTTCTCCATCTTTAATTGAAGGCAAAAGGGGTGGGGAGGAGGAATAATGAAGTTCTGGTCAAGACTGAGAAAGTTCTGCCCAACCTATCAAAAGTGAGAATGAAATAGAATTAAAGCAAAGTCCGTGGTGCGTTTCATGAATTAGTAAATGGAGGGAAGCTCTCCAAGGAGCATCAAGGAAATGCTCTTGCAAATGTACGGTTGTGGGTTAAGAACATAAGTGTCAGGGGCTGGACTGAGGGGGAATGGCACCCCCCCTACTCCTGACCCTTCCTGAGAACAGGAGGACAGTATAGATTGAGAACAGTGGTTTGCAGAAGGGCATAGTGCAGAGGCTGCAAAAGGCAGAAGTTGGGAAATATTGGAAGAGGAAGAGCAGGAAGAAGAAGAAGCACCAGGGGAGAGACAGCTGACAGACTCAGTGTCCTTGGAAAGGACTCCTGACCCCCCCCCCTTCCAGGACCAGGTGGGCACTGAGGGTATTAGAACAGGGAGCTCAGAGGCGGAAAGCTCAGATTAACCAATGCAGCAGTTGTTAGGATATAGTTCCGTTCCACCTTAAAAGGGTACAGGTATGACTGTTGTGTGTCACATGCCTGTTTACTTCCAGCACAGATCTGCTGGGAACTTCCATTTGTATATTGCTTTTGCTTTGCTGCTGTTTTGCTGGAGACGAAGGGAAGCAGACATGTTTTTTCCTTTGTTCCTGCTGGTGAATAAAATGCTGTAATATACTGCTTACACATGGCTCTGTCTGCCTCTTCAGCTGTGAGAAGATTTACTCACTCTGCTGACAGAGTGTGCACGGGTCTCTAAACGTATCTGAGGCTCGTGTTGCTGACTGATGCTGTTCCAAGGGAGACGGGTGATCGTCCGGCTGCCGGCCGGTGGCTGGAGCCAGCTGGGGGCCTGCCTGATGCCCCCATCTCCCCAGAGGTATCCCAACAGGAGTGACATCAAATAAGGGGGGTGTAGGGGGTGGGACTTTACCTGGAGCAACGCCATGATTAGGGAAGGCTGCATTCCTTCGTCGTTCTCTGTGAATTATTGAATAAATTGCTTGGTAAGAACTCTTATCGTTCCTGGGCTGCCCTGTGGGAGGCAGCTGATTCCCTGAAGCCTGACAATAAGAAGAACCGGAAGAGTCAGTTCCTATGTGGAGAGGCAGTCCTTGAGGTATTGTGGATAGAGTCTGCAGGTATCTAGGTGGCCACTGTGAGAACATGATGCTGGACTACATTAAAGGTAAAGGACCCCTGGCAGTTTAGTCCAGTCGTGGCCGACTCTGGGTTTGCGGTGCTAATCTCCTTTTATTGGCCGAGAGAGCCGGCGTACAGCTTCCAGGTCATGTGGCCAGCATGACTAAGCCGCTTCTGGCAAAACCAGAGCAGCACATGGAAACGCCGTTTACCTTCCCCCCGGAGCGGTACCTATTTATCTACTTTTTGGGGTGCTTTTGAACTGCTAGGTTGGCAGGAGGTGGGACCGAGCAACAGGAGCTCACCCCATCACGGGGATTCGAACCGCCGACCTTCTGATCGGCAAGCTCAAGAGGCTCAGTGGTTTAGACCACAGCGCCACCCACGTCCCTCAGACTACATTAGGGCTGCCATATTTCAAACCATGATTCCTAAGGAACTGCAAGGAGTACTAAACACATACCCTCCGACCACCCTGTTTTAAGTAGGACTTCCCAGATTCGCAGAATGTTCCTCTTTCCCCTTCCAGAACCGCTGCTACAGAGCTTGGGGAGGAGATTGAGCCAGCGGCCTCCTCCGTCTGGCATCTCGTAGCGGCTGCTGGAGAGAAGGAGGGAGAGGAGAGGCTGCTTCTGCAGAAGCTCAGCCCCAAGCGAGGCGCTAGAACCAGCAGCTCTGGCCCACCCCCTGCAGGAGCTGCTGGCAATGCGGTGGAGATGATCTCTCTGCTGGGGCTGCCCTCACCTCCCTGGTGTGCTGGATCCACCAACATTCTTTGTCACTTCTGTCCCCAGCACGTTGATGTATTGGATCCAGGGATAAGAATGTTGGTGGTTATACTGAATATGCTCAGCATGCATGGAACATTGGTTCTGGAATGTTCTGGGGAAATGCGAGCCTTGTGGCAGGTGCCCAAAGAGCTGAATCATAGTCAAAGGCCTCAAATATTGTGCCGTCTTCAGGAAAAGGGAAAAAAATCAAGAACTCTCTGAGTTTCGCTCCACACTACATAGCCCATATCCTTGGAGCACTGAGCATCCGACACCTGTTCTATCTCTGTTGGCATGAGAGAGGATTACACCCCCCAACCCCCCCTCTTTTGCTTGCAACTGGTAATTTTCTCTAGGCTCCTGGAGTATTTTGAAGCACCAACTTGCTCAGAGGCAAAGATGCAGCCTTTTAAGAAGGGGGGCCCTGAGGCTTCCTTTTGCTGCCACACTTGGAAGATAAGAGGGCAAAGCCAGGGGAAGCAGCAATGACAGAAGGGAACGTGCGACTCGGATTCCTCCTTTCATCCTCACTTACAGGAGCAGGGAAACAACTTTAAAGACCTGAAAGTGTTCGGTAAATATTTAATTTCCCAAACACTGAGAAATGCTGAAGACATGAAGGTGCCCAGGGAGAAGAAAGGCTGCAAGTTCTGGGTGGAGGTCTCCCCACCCTTGTTTTCTTCTCTGTTCTCTGATCACCAAACAATGCTCACTAGTTTCCAGCTCCTTGGAATCATAGAACTGGAGAGCTGGAAGGAAACCCCAAAGGTAATCTAGCCTAACCCTCTGCAGTGAAGGATTTCTAGCTAAGGAATCCCTGACAGATGGCCACCCAGCCTCTCTTTAAAAACCTCTGAGGAAGGAGGGTCCATCACCTTCTGAGGTTGTCCATTCCAATGTCGAACAGCTCTTACTATCCGAAAAGTTCCTCCTAACTTTTAACTGAAATCTCCACTGCTGAGAAGGTCACCTCCCCCTAAGCTGTTCTTTGAAATGTTTTCTGCAAAGATATAATTGCCAAGGCTGTGGAGGTTTATCTGCCACCCCCAGGATGACACAGAGAATCTCTTGCCCAGGTCTTCGTTCTCTAGAGTGTGTGCCCTCAGCAAAAAGAGGGATTGTATAAATTGGCTCCACCATTCGGCCAAGAAATTGCAGCTTGTTTCTACAGAGTGTTGCAAAATTGCGCTCAAGGCACCTGTGTACAAAATGCGTGTAAAGTGAAACCCCTGGACCCCAGTCTCAGTGAGTCCCCGAATAAGATCACCTTTTGCTTTTCAATTCTGTGGAGTCTCCAGTGATAACTGGGGTGTGGAACAGATTACAGAATGGAGTTGATAAAAGAGGGGAAGATTAGAGACATTGGACAACCCTCTGACCCAAATCACATCATAAATACAGGAAACATAGCTAAGGAATTCCTGCCAGATGGCTATCCAGCCTCTGCTTAAAAACCTCCAAGGAAGGAGAGTCCATCACCTCCCAAGGGAGTCTGTTCCACTGTCAAACTGCTCTTCCTGTCAGAAAATGCTTCCTGATGTTTAGTCAGTATCTCTTTCATATCATTTTAAACCACTGGTTCAGGTCCTACCCCCCAGAGCAGGAGAAAACAAGCTTGCTGCCTCTTCCATGCGACAGCCCTTGAGATATTTGAAGGTGCCTATCATATCTCCTCTTAGTCTCCCCTTATCCAGGCTAAACATACCCAGCTCCTTCAACCATTCCTCATAAGGCTTGGTTTCCAGAACCTTGATTATCCTGGTCATCTTCTCAACAGCTTCTCAACACTCTTCTTAAATTGTGATGCCCACAACTGGACACAGGACTTCAGGTGGGTTCTGACCAAGGCAGAACAGATGGTACTATTAGCGTGGACCTCTCTGTCTCATTCCTGCAGTCTAGCCTGTGATGAGTTTTCAAGCAAGGCTCATCCAAATATCCCTTTATTAGTCTCCTTTACAATGCACTGACTTATTACTGCATGAAGTATGTCAGGAGTGTTATATTTAATTCCCATTTTTCAGATCCAGAACTTTCCTGGAAATGGTGACAAAGGAGCCAGGGGCCCAGCCGGGACCCAATCTGGTGCTCTAACAAAGTAATGAAGGAACCCAAGACTGATGAATAGCCAAAAGCTAGGGAGAACTTAGAAATCCGTCTTCTTCTATATAGTGCCTTCTCCTGCAAGTTTGTGTTGCTTCATTCATCTGCTCAATAATGATTCATTCGAGAGGGAAAGCCACTCATTATTTCAACTACACATTTGTTTTGTTACATTCACTTCTCTTAGCCAATGCCCAGCAGCAGAGGTAAGCTCTGTGGCTGTTCCCAAAATGCCTTGATGTCATTCCAAGGAACTACGAAGAAAAATGGAGGCCACCACCACTGAATGGAAACTTGCTGGTGGCTGCTGTTCCCCACCAGAATGTCCCACTCTGCAGCAGGCGGGGACATTCTGAGAAAATAAATCAGTTCTGCTGTCATCATTATCAGTGAATGAAAGTAAACCATGAATGAAGACCTAACTCATTTGTCCCCATGCAATTGTTCAATGCATTTGATCCAGAACAAATGAGCAGTGAACTGGATGGGTCCCGTCTGGATCAATTCTCCATTCGTTCAGTTACAAATGCAGACCTCCTAGAACTCATAGACATCCAAGAAAGCTGAATGTTGGAAGATTCAGGACAGATAAAAGGAAGAATAGGATGTCCCTATTTTCATCAGAGAACTGTTGGAGGGACACCTGTCTTTTCTTCTGAGAAATGTTGGAGGGTATGGAGTAGGATGTCCTTGTTTTCATGGGAGAAATGTTGGAGGGAATGTCTCTATTTTCACCAGAAAAATGTTAGAGGGTATGTTTTTCATGCAGCACAGACTATGGAACTCCCTCCCACAAAAGGCATTGGCGACCACCAGCCTGTTGCTGTTTAGTCGTTTAGTCGTGTCTGCCTCTTCGTGACCCCCTGGACCAGAGCACGCCAGGCACTCCTGTCTTCCACTGCCTCCCGCAGTTTGGTCAAACTCATGCTGGTAACTTCGAGAACACTGTCCCACCATCTCGTCCTCTGTTGTCCCCTTCTCCTTGTGCCCTCCATCTTTCCCAACATCAGGGTCTTTTCCAGGGAGTCTTCTCTTCTCATGAGGTGGCCAAAGTCTTGGAGCCTCAGCTTAGGATCTGTCCTTCCAGTGAGCACTCAGGGCTAATTTCCTTAAGAATTGAGAGGTTGGATCTTCTTGTAGTCCATGGGACTCTCAAGAGTCTCCTCCAGCACCAGAATTCAAAAACATCAATTCTTCGCCGATCAGCCTTCTTTATGGTCCAGCTCTCACTTCCATACCTCACTACTGAGAAAACCAGAGCTTTACTATACGGACCTTTGTTGGCAAGGTGATGTCTCTACTTTTTAAGATGCTGTCTAGGTTTGTCATTGCTTTTTGACCACCAGCCTAGAAGACTTTAGAAGAGGGTTAGGTTATTTGTTTGTTTGTTTGCACCCTGATCTTCAGCCCAAAAGCCTCCCGGAGTGGCTCACATTATACAACCAGGCCAAGACAGCCCTTGCCTGCAGAATTACAATCTGAGAAAAACCGTGGAGGAGAGGGCTTTCGACAGCTCCCAGACACGGTGACGACGCTCTCCCACCATGGTTAGAGGCAGCTTCTGAATCCCACTTGCTCTTGTGCTGGGATCCTGCTTGTGGGTTTCCCATTGGAGCGTCTGGTTGGCTGGGCTGGGGGCATCATTGGCCCGATCCAACAGGACCTTCTCCTGTTCTGCCCTGAAGCTGCCTCCTGCATAAGGGCAGTGCTCTCCCCCTGCTGCCGGCTGGTGCTTCTCAAACTCTCCCCAGCAGATGGCAGCCTGCTAAAAGGAGAGCGGGTTGCCTTTTGGTTGCTCAGGTGACAAAAACGTGATTTTCTTGGGGGTGGGGGTGGGAGTGGGGGTGCTTCTGCAAGAGGGCTGCTGCTGCAGCCAGCCCAAGAGTTCAGTTCAGGCTGCAGCCTTATACTCCCATGACGGAGAGTGGATCCCATGGAAGTCAGTCAAAGCTACATGTATGGGATTTTGCTGTTTGTTTGATCAAATGTATAAACCACTCAGTACAAAACCCCCAACCCCCCTATGGCTTCTCAGGTAACAGGGCTTGCGTACTCCATACTTTGCAAGCCCTGCCAGCTGGCTGGCTGATTGCAGTGGGTGGCAGCTCTCTGTGCGAAGCGCTGCTTGAAAATGAGTGACTGGATGTCATGCCAGGTGACTGACAGGTGGGCGGCCTCACCTTTTCTTACTTAACTCTCATTTCGATTTGTATTTATATACTTAATTCTAGGTTGGTTTTTTGTGTGCAATATTGAATTTATTCTGTGTTTGCTAAGTTGCTGATTTTTGTCGTTTTCTAATTTGCTAGCATGCTCTGTATTTTTGTATATATTTTTTTATATTCAGTGCTTTGCTTTTTGATGTTTTGAATGTTTGTTGCAAGCCGCTGTGCGCACAACTCATGGTGAAAAAGTGGCATATAAGTAAACTCAGTCAAACGAAAATCGGATGTCAAACTTGGCAGTCTCGTATTCTCCTTTTCATCCAGCCCAAAGTGATTATAAATGTCTCCTTCCCCACAGCATGAAATAAAATGGAGGATTTGATCTGCCTCTGTTGCTGCCAGCTACAGCTCAAACCTTTGTCCAAACCTCCTCCAGTTCTCTGCAATATCCCCCGAGAATTGCATGCTTGATGGGAGCTGCAGAATTTATTTCAATTTTTTGACTTCACAGCCCTGACGTTGCTTTCTTTGGGCGCGGCTCCCGTGACTTCTTATCTTCCACCTGCAGCCCTGCAGTCCCTTAGTGCAACATTCTCCGCTTCTGACACCATATTGTATTTCTGGGTCCAGCAACAAGAAGCAAGAATGAAGGGTAGCTTTGTAAAAGGAGCTTGAATCAGAGGAGCTTCCAAGACTCTCTGCAAGAACTGAAACTACTGGCCTGGACAACTACCAAGGTTATGTGACTCAGGTCAAGTCCTCCTATTGCCAAGTCCTTAACATGAGAGGAATTTTTACTATTACTGGGGAGGAAAGGAACTGGCCCATCAGTCAGATTCAGTCCCTTCTCCCCTGCTCTAAAGGGCATCACTGAACAGTGACATAACCAGGAGCGGAAGGTCCTGTTTTGCTGCCGGAGGCGAAGTGGAAGCTTGCCACTGTGCCCTGCTGCCACTGGAGAGGGACCATGTCTGCATGATGCCTAGGGGGTGTGAAGATGTGCACTTGTGCCAGAGGCATGACAAAAGGAGCCCACCACTCCTGCTCAGGCCTCGCTGCTGCTGGAACAACACCAGTCTTGAGCATAGCATGGCTGACGCGTCCTTCTCACACTAACCTCCCCAAGCAGCTTTGCGAGGCTGGGATCTGATCAGATCCTAGGCTCACCAACTGGCGCAGGGCTGGCTTAGGGAGGGTGGCAGGAGCAGCGCCCCCCCAATGCACCCAGGGCAATCACCCTGGCAGCCCCCCCCACCATGCTTGGATGCCATTTCTGAAGCCTCCCTGACCTGGGCTGCAGGGTGACGCTTGCCTGGCACCAATTTCTGCCAAGACCATGCCCAAAGAGATCTCATGCATTGCACTGGCAGGGTAGTCAGTGGGGTGGGCAAGGGACTTGTGGGGGCACCGTCTCCACTGACTGAGGCAGCTGCCTCAGCCTGCCTTATGGATGGGCTAGCCCTGAAAATAACTGCCCATAAAACAGAAGAAACCAGCACATTTTAAATATCAGGTAAAGGTAAAGGGACGCCTGACCTTTAGGTCCAGTCATGACCGACTCTGGGGTTGTGGCGCTCATCTCGGTTTATTGGCAGAGGGAGCCGGTGTACAGCTTCCGGGTCATGTGGCCAGCATGACTAAGCCGCTTCTGGCGAACCAGAGCAGCGCACGGAAACGCCGTTTACCTTCCCACCGGAGCGGTACCTATTTATCTACTTGCACTTTGAGGTGCTTTCGAACTGCTAGGTTGGCAGGAGCAGGGACCGAGCAACGGGAGCTCACCCCATCACGGGGATTCAAAATGCTGACCTTCTGATCGGCAAGTCCTAGGCTCTGTGGTTTAACCCACAGCGCCACCTGCGTCCCAAATATCAAGTGTTGTTGTTGTTTAGTCATTTAGTCATGTCCGCCTCTTCGTGACCCCCTGGACCAGAGCACGCCAGGCCCTCCTGTCTTCCACTGCCTCCCACAGTTTAGTCAAACTCATGTTTGTAAATATCAAGTGCACATAACTAAATTGTACGTCTAGATATGTTTAGCAGGCATCCAAGACAGAGCTGGAAGGCTGCCTGCTTCATGTTAGTAAGCAGGGAGTTCCAAAGCACAGGTGGCTCCACCCTGGAAAATGGACTCCTCTTGACACAAGGGGAACCAACATGATGTGGCAGTTGCAGAAGTTTCAAGATCCTCCCCCTGAAATGCCCCCCAGTGGAAATAAAGACACATGACACCATTATTAAGGTTAATGGGCCAAATAAGGCCACAACTTTATTGGTTACAGGTGATGAGAGGTATTGGCTTAGGCATTGGTCCTAACCGACTAGGTCCGACTTCAGCCTGATTGCTTGACCGACTATATCCGGCCTCAGCCCGTCCGCTAGAAGTCTGGGAAAGGTTAACCACCAGTAGGGGGAGTCCTGCTGATGCACATCAAGTAGGAACTCCCCTGGGGTCACCGTCAGGGGGTGTGCCTTAGGTCCTCACCTCCCTAGGCTTCGGACAGGGCCACGCCCCCTGGAATCCTTTATTGGACTACCCTTCAACATGTGGGGCAGGTGATGGCGCTTCCTCCCCTCTTCCATCTACAGAGCAATACCAATGCCTAACTGCCAATACCCAGAAAGTTGTGATGATTTGCTACGAGGTAGGCGAAAACCAAGTGGCTGGTGACAATTTGCCAAGTGGAAAAATTCCTACCAGGCCCCTCAACGGCAACCAACCAAGGTCCATAGCAAGGTCAAGGAACGAAAACCTTAAAGGGCGGGAGGGTGGGAAACAGGAACAGCTGGAGGCGGCAAAAGAGGGAGATCCCTGGTATGCCCCACAGAGAAACTTACAGTCTTCAGACAAAAACATCCTGAAGATCCCAGGCCACAGAGAGGTTAGGCTGGCCTCAACTAGAGCCAGGGCTTTTTTGGCTGTGGCCCCGATCTGGTGGAACGCTCTGTCACAAGAGACCAGGGCCCTGCAGGACTTGACATCTTTCCGCAGGGCCTGCAAGACAGAGCTGTTCCACCAGGCCTTTGGCCAGGGCACAGTCTGACCCCCTCCTTTGGCAATCTTCGCGGAGCTCTGGCCCAATGGTTGCCAGTGGCTTGAATTAATTAATTTTATAATGAATGAATTTAGAGTGTTGTTTATGCTGTACTTTTGTACTGTTTTATTGTTGTTAGCCGCCCAGAGCCCGGCTTCGGCTGGGGAGGGCGGGATATAAATAAAATTTATTATTATTATTATTATCCCTGGCCACGTCCTGCGTTAAATAGGGCAGGCCATGCCCCCAGAGCCAGCTGATTGGCCAGCCAGGGGATGCTGCGGCCGGGGATTCCCCCAATCACGTGGGGGCTGGGCTCCAGCCACCACACGTGTGGTGGGAGCGTGAAGCCCGCAACCCCACCTCCGCTGCAGGGCAGAAGTGGCTTAGGAAGAGAGTCAAAGCAGAAAGAACATCAGACCATAAGGAGAGTCTGCGGCTGGGAGACGAAAGATGAAGAGGTAAAATCAGTTATGATTAAATGGGCACAAGATGTAGGTCACAACATTATGATGGAAGATTGGGTTAAATCATGGAAAACTGACTTAAAATTTACAGATTGTTCCCTATTGAAGGAGAATTACATGAAGATGATGTACAGATGGTACACAACACCAGTGCAGTTAGGGAAAATGTACAAAACTAGTTCAAATAGATGTTGGAAGTGTAAGGAAAAGGAGGGAACATTTTATCATATGTGGTGGGATTGTAAAGTAATTAAAAAAATTTGGGAAATGATATACAATGAATTGAAGAAAATGTTCCATTTAACATTTGTTTAAAACCCCCCAGGCATTTTTGTTGGGGATTGTAGGGAAAGACCTGCCAAAAAAGTTGAGAAACATCTTCAAGTATGTGACAACGGCCGTGAGAGTTCTGGTAGCACAAGGATGGAAGACTGAAGAAACTCCGACTAAAGAATCATGGCAAGAAAAATTGATGGACTATGCAGAACTGGCAAAACTGACGCATAAACTACGAAATAAGGATAACTGTGACTTTAAGGATGAATGGGAACCTTTCACAAAGTATTTGAAGATGCAACAAAGCGAACTGGACTCCTTGGCAGGTTTTGAATAAACATTCACAATTTTTTTACTGATAATAATAAGCTAAACAGTTGGAGGATCTTTACAACTCTGTAACATGCAGAAAACAGTATTATTGGAGAAACCAAAGACTGGAACTGAGGGAAGTCGGGGGGTGGGGTGGGGGATGGGTTTTATGGGGGGAGGAAAAATGGGGGGGGGAATAAGGATATGTCTTTGGAAAATATGTTTTGTTAAAATTTTGAATAAAATTTATTTTTTTAAAAAAGGAGAGCCTGCGGGATCAGGCCAATGGCCTGACCAGTCCCCCCTCCTGTTCTCACAGTGGTCAAGCAGGTGCCCCGATGGGAAACCGGGAAGCAGGACCTGCTGTTTCCAGCAACTGGTGTCCAGGAGTATTGCTGCCTCAGCTACGGAGATGAAAGGAAGTTCCTTCATGCAGTGCATAATTGAACTATGGAACTCCCTCCCACCGGAGGCAGTGATGGCCATTAACTTAGATGGCTTTCAAAGAGGAGAAGGCCGATTCATGCCGGAGGACTGATAGGGGCCAGGATGGCTCTGCTCTGACTCCACAGCTGGAGACAGGAGTCCTTCTGAATGCCAGTTGCTGGAAACCTCAGGAGGGGAGAGTGATGCTCTTGGGCTCAAATCCTGCTTGCAGGTTTCCCATCGGAGCATCTGCTCCTGATCCCACAGGCTCTTCTTATGCTGGATAGTAATAACTAAACAGCCTGAATTCTTGACTGTCAAGGCAAGGTCCCCATTGCTTCCTCTGTCTCTCTACAGGGGGTTGGGGAGGACGTTACTTTGAGTACCACCCAACCCCACAATTCTGTAATTCTCCTAACTCACTCTTCCTTCCCTCCTTCCCTCTGTCATGAAAGCACAGACCAACGGAAAGAAAAAAGCAAGGCGATCTATTGGTTCTGTGCAGAAGTTCAGAAGAACCTCTGCAGGCCAGGAGAGGTCCAGAAGTCCCTGACCTCTGTTTGCACATACTTTGGTCCACAGACTTTGGTCAATTGCCAGGGCGAGAGTTACAGCAGAGACGGGTTCTGCGAAACGAGCCTCTGTTTCTCTGAGCGATTTCCCTGCAAGAATAACGCCAATAAGCTGTTACGAAAACTGTAATATTTACAGAGACGAGTCTATTAAACGGGATGGTTATGAGAGGGCTCACTTTCCAGCCTGCGAGATGAAGGAATGCACACAGTGAAAAAGTGAACTCTAATTTTCCAATGTAATATTGTCATTAAATTACTGCAAAATTAAAATGGGGCTCCCTCAGGAACGGGAAGCGATTATATGTCAGAATGAAGAGATTGCAATGAATAAAGGCCGCATCTGTTTAGCTAATATCAGCACGTTGTGAAAACCGAGATGCAGGCCCATAATTCAGACTCCCCCCTCCCAGGCAATAATTCCTTCTGCGTTGGTGTCAGTGTGCAACTGCTTGAGGAAGGAAGGAACCATCTCCCAACGGTTCATGATCCTTGGCAGGGCGTGATTAAGAGGAGACAGAAATCCCATCAAGGCAAGGCTACTCAAGAACACACCATCCGAGCCTGTTTTTACCCTGTTATAGGAACAGTTGAGGGAGCTGGCAATGTTTAGCCTGAAGGAGAGAAGACCGTGGCGTCATATGAGAGCCATCTTCAGATACCTGAGGAGCCGCAAGATGGAGCAAACTTCTTTCCTGCTGGTCCAGAGGGGAGGACCTGAACCCATGAATTCAGAGGGCCATAAAGGAGGTTCTACCTAAACATTAGGAAGAACCCTTTTTGACAGTGAGAGCTGCTGGGCAGACTCACTGAGCAGGTGGTGGACTCTCCTTCAGTGGAAATCTTTCAGCAAAGGTTGGATGGTCATCTGCCAGTGGTGCCTTCATAGATGATTCTTGCTTTGCACAAGTTGGACTAGATGACTCACTGGTATGAAGTTTACGGTATGTAATGCCTTAAAAGAGAATTTAATGAAAATGATTTACAGGTGGTACATGACACCAGTCAAGCTTGCAAAAATTTATCATTTGCCCGATAACAAATGTTGGAAATGTAAAGAAACTGAAGGTACATTCTTTCACCTTTGGTGGACGTGCCCAAGGATTAAGGCATTCTGGGAGATGATCTATAATGAAATGAAAAAGGTATATAAATATACCTTTCTGAAGAAACCAGAGGCCTTTCTCCTGGGCATAGTCGGCCAATTGGTGTCAAAGAAGGATAGAACTTTCTTTATGTATGCCACAACAGCAGCAAGAATACTCATTGCAAAGCACTGGAAGACACAAGATCTACCCACCAGGGAAGAATGGCAGATGAAGCTGATGGACTACATGGAACTGAGGGAAATGACTGGCAGAATCCGAGACCAGGGAGAAGAGTTGGTGGAAGAAGATTGGAAAAAAATTAAAGTATATTTACAAAAACATTGCAAAAACATTGCAAAATTAATGAATGTTAGAAGGATGTTGGAATGAAGCTATATGGTTTTAACAGAAATGTAATAAAGTTTTAAGTAAAAGTTGATTGATAATGGGTAAAAATGGAAAAATTAAAGATTAGACCGTTAAGATAAATTATAGAACAAAATTTGAGAAAGATGGAAAGAATTTGCTGAAATAGTTAACTGAACTAGAATACAAAAAGGGAGGTGTGATGTGAGGAGGTCGATGAAACAGGTAAATGAAAGGTAAAGATAAGGAATATTGGATGTGTCTTTAAATGTTTTTTGTTTTTAAATGTTTTTGCTTTTTTGTTTTTATTGTTGTGACGCATTGCTTTTTTCCCCCAATCTGGTTTTTATTTTCTTTTGATGTAATGTATTGTAATTTTTTACTGTTTTCTTTTCCCCCCTCCTCTTCTGTATTTGCTAAACTTTTAATAAATATCTTTTTTTTAAAAAAAATAGATGACTCTTGGGATCCCGCCCAACTCTGTACTTCTATGATTCTATCCTCGAATTCTATTCCAAACTTGCTGGCATATTGAGTGTAGCACCTTAACAGCATCATCTTTTAAAATTTTAAACAGTTCAGCTGGAATACCATCACTTCCACTGGCCTTGTTATTTGCAGTGCTTTCTAAGGCCATGATCAGTGCAGATGGTGACAGCAGTCACGAAATTAAAAGACGCCTGCTCCTTGGGAGAAAGGCGATGGCAAACCTAGACAACATCTTAAAAAGCAGAGACATCACCTTGCCAACAAAGGTCCGTATAGTAAAAGCCATGGTTTTCCCAGTAGTCATGTATGGAAGTGAGAGCTGGACCATAAAGAAGGCTGATCGCCGAAGAATTGATGCTTTTGAATTATGGTGCTGGAGGAGACTCTTGAGAGTCCCATGGACTGCAAGAAGATCCAGCCTCTCCATTCTGAAGGAAATCAGCCCTGAGCGCTCACTGGAAGGACAGATCGTGAAGCTGAGGCTCCAATACTTTGGCCACCTCATGAGAAGAGAAGACTCCCTGGAAAAGACCCTGATGTTGGGAAAGATGGAGGGCACAAGGAGAAGGGGACGACAGAGAATGAGATGGTTGGATTGTGTTCTTGAAGCTACCAGCATGAGTTTGATCAAACTGCGGGAGGCAGTGGAGGACAGGAGTGCCTGGCGTGCTCTGGTCCATGGGGTCACGAAGAGTCGGACACCACTAAACGACTAAACAACAACAACAACAACATCCTCGATGTTCCTGCATCCTTCCCAGGTACAAGGCAGGCCTGTCCAACTTGTGACCTCCTCACCTTCAACCCCAGTCTTCAGCATGGAGGCCACTTGGCCAATAGCTTGTCTCCTATACAAGCACATGGAGGGCAGAGGGAAGGAAAGCCAGTGGTATCTTGCGGCACAAGTGCTTAGTCGGTTAATTCATTTTCAGTCTAGGAGAACGTGCCAGCAGCCCACCCACCTTCAACGGAGGCAACAGGATGCAAAAAGCAGAGCCTCTTCTACCATGAGGCAATGGGAACCAAAGAGATCAGGGGTGGGATTGTTTGAGGACTCCATTTGGGGCAGCAGGCTCCATCTCCAGAAAGGGAAAGGAGCCAGGACCCTGACCCATATCCGTCACCCATTCACTTCTGCTCTTGAGGTTCCTGCGTCAACTTGGCTCATTGCTGAGCTGGTCCTGATGTCTCTGACGCAATAACCGTGCACTTGAGGTGCATTTAAATTGAACTGTCTACAAATCATTCTGCTCTGTTAGCTGTTCTTTGATGCTCCTCCAGTGTTACTTAGCATCATTGCCACCTGGCGGGGCATTTGTGCACAAAGACAGTTGGACAAAAATCAAATGGAGGCAATTGGGATGCAAGCAGCCTTGACCCAGTCTCCACCCCCATCGTTCTGCCAGCACACTGAAGTCCAGCGCCGAGGGCCTTCTGGCGATTCCCTCCCTTCAAGAAGTGAGGTTGCAGGGAACCAGGCAGAGGGCCTTCTTGGTGGTGGCACCCGCCCTGTGGAACTCCCTCCCACCAGATAACAAAGGAAAAAACCAACTACCAGACTTTTAGAAGACATCTGAAGTCAGCCCTGTTTAGGGAAGCTTTTATCATCTGAAGGACTATTGTATTTTAATATTTTGTTGGAAGCCACCCAGACTGGTTGGGGAAACCCAGCCAGATGGGTGCAGTATAAATAATAAATTATTATTATTATTAGCAGGATTTCAGTTACAGGGCATGCACTGATTGGACACAAAGCCATATAAGCAGCTCAGAACTTTGGCAGTTCCAAACAGGATTGAAAAGGAGATTGCGCCTAAGTGCCCAGGGCCACCAGGAGCACAAATAATCCTTCATCCGCCATAACAAGGATGTCTCTTGAGGGCTTCAGCCTCGGTTAGATCTGGGACTCACGGGCCGAGATATTGATCTGCAGGCCGTGTGAGTTTCTTCTCGTTTCTGCTACCATCTCTATTATCCATAAATGCAGAGATGACCCTTCCTGCTTGGCAGGGGGTTGGACTCAATGGCCCTTGTGGTCTCTTCCAACTCTATGATTCTATGATTCTATGACCCAATGCATGACAGTTATAATGTACGCAAAACTAACTTTTATCTCTCTGTAGTGTGCGGAGAAAAGAAAGCTTCTGCAGCACGTTTGCATGCATGATAATGTGTGGATGTCAAGAGGAGGCACAGTTTTTATCCACTTTATTAAAGCAAGGATGTTCAGGAGGACCCAACTAAAAATGCGGCTACATTTATTCCACCTGAGTCAGGGCCATAATAATAATAATAATAATAATAATAAACCTTCAGTTTTCAGCAAATGCCAGGCAATCACATTCCCTCTCCACTCCTTTCAAGAACAATATTAAGCAAAACGTGGAAATAAATGCAAGACACTCTGGGGAAATCTAAACATCCAGCACATATTAAGCCAGTTCAGAGGGAAGGAAAGCCCAATAGGAGGGAGGACTGGGGACTAGGGCAGGAGGGAAGAGTTCATATTCTGGTCCTGAATGGGGTCACTGTGCCCCTGAAGGACCAGGTGTGCAGCCTGGGAATCATTTTGGACTCACAGCTGTCCATGGAGGCGCAGGTCAATTCTGTATCCAGGGCAGCTGTCTACCAGCTCCATCTGGTACGCAGGATGAGACCCTCCCTGCCCGCAGACTGTCTCGCCAGAGTGGTGCATGCTCTGGTTATCTCTCGCTTGGACTACTGCAATGCGCTCTATGTGGGGCTAGCTTTGAAGGAGACCCGGAAACTACAACTAATACAGAATGCGGCAGCTAGACTGGTGACTGGGAGTGGCCGCCAAGACCATATAACACCGGTCTTGAAAGACCTACATTGGCTCCCAGTACGTTTCCGAGCACAATTCAAAGTGTTGGTGTTGACCTTGAAAACCCTAAACGGCCTCTGCCCGGTAGACCTGAAGGAGTGTCTCCACCCCCATCGTTCTACCCAGACACTGAGGTCCAGCTCTGAGGGCCTTCTGGCGGTTCCCTCCTTGCGAGAAGCCAAGTTACAGGGAACCAGGCAGAGGGCCTTCTCGGTAGTGGCACCCGCCCTGTGGAACACCCTCCCACCAGATGTCAAAGAGAAAAAACAGCTACCAGACTTTTAGAAGACATCTGAAGGCAGCCCTGTTCAGTGAAGCTTTTAATGTTTGATGCATTACAGTATTTTAATATTTTGTTGGAAGCCGCCCAGAGTGGCTGGGGAAGCCCAGCCAGATGGGCGGGGTATAAATACTAAATAAATAAATAAAAATCCTTGGGCAGGATTCCCTCTCAAGGGATGTTGAAGTGAGAGGTCCAGGCTTTATTCGTGGGCTAGTGCTGGGGCGAAAGGGACGTGGGTGGTGCTGTGGGTTAAACCACAGAGCCTAGGACTTGCTGATCAGAAGGTTGGCAGTTCGAATCCCCACGACGGGGTGAGCTCCTGTTGCTCAGTCCCTGCTCCTGCCAACCTAGCAGTTTGAAAGCACGTCAAAGTGCAAGTAGATAAATAGGTACCACTCTGGTGGGAAGGTAAACGGCGTTTCCGTGCGCTGCTCTGGTTCGCCAGAAGCGGCTTAGTCATGCTGGCCACATGACCCGAAGCTGTATGCCGGTTCCTTCGGCCAGTAAAGTGAGATGAGCACCGCAACCCCAGAGTCGGGCACGACTGGACCTAATGGTCAGGGGTCCCTTTACCTTTACCTTTAGTGTTGGAGCTGCTAGCCAGGATGGCTCTGCTCTTGCTCCACAGCCAGAGGCAGCCATGCTTCCGAATACAAGTGGCTGGAAACTGCAGGAGGGGAGAGGGCTCTTGTGTTCGAATCCTGCTTGTAGGTTTCCCTTTGGGGTATCTGGTCATTGTGAGAAGAGGATGCTGGATGAGACAGGTCATTGGCCTGATCCACCCAGCTGGCTCTTCTTGTGCTCTTTGTATCCAGACTCAGAATGTGTATATAACGTTGTACCTTATATTAATGGGTTCTTGCCTGTTTTGTTGCATTCTTGCATATATGCACCCTATATGATGCAAAAAATACCATGTAGAGAAGGGAAGGGTTGTGGGAGAAGGTAATGCTAGTACAGTGGTATCCTGGTTCTCAAACTTAATCCGTTCTGGAAGTCCGTTCCAAAACCAAAGCGCGCTTTCCCATAGAAAGTAATGCAAAATGGATTAATCCATTCCAGACCTTTAAAAACAACTCCCCAAATGAATTTTACTATCTAACCAAATGAATGCAATATACAATGTACTGCAGTCACACAATCAATCAATCAGTAGCTGAACTGGGTTCCACAGTCACACAAAAAAGGAGCCACAAAAATGCAAAAATAAATAGCAAAAACAGACAGACCTCAGAGTAACACTCAAAACAGAGCATGTTCGGCTTCCGGAAAAAGTTTGCAAACTGGAACACTTACTTCCGGGTTTGCAGTGTTTGGGTTCCAAGTTGTTTGAGTATCAAGGCATTTGAGAACCAAGGGACCACCGCACTTGGAACTGGGAGGTGCAGCATCTTCTCCTCCAAGTCAGGCACAACATGTCTTCTTGGGCCAACTCTGTGGCCACGCTGCCCATTTCTGGGCTGGGCAGAACTGATGTGTCCCTGAGCCTGCCCCATGACCAGGGGCCATTCCTGCTGCTGCTGCTGTTGGTGTCCCTGCTGGGTCCATGATTTCCATTGAGAAGCTCTGGCATTTCCCCTTCTCGCATGGCGCAAAGTGTCCGTCTTGTCCTACAAAGTCATCTCTGCCTCAGCTTGTCTCCTCTTGACAATCTGCAGGTGCCTTCTGTCTCTTCTGAGCGCTTAACTGTGTGGAATAATTACTTAATGGGGAGAATGATGAAGTCTCAAAGCTATATATCACGAGCTGCGTATGTTGCTCTGGGATCTTGGCAACGGAGTCGGGAAACGGGACTCTGATGGAACAAACGGACAAATGCCAGCAGGTATCTAAATGGAAAGAACCAATGAACAAGTGTCGATGGTGGGGTGGATTTTTTCTTAGGTGTATACTATAATTAAGTGAGGCCAGTGCCATGCAAGCTGGCTACAAAACTGGTAAACGTTTGTTTGTTTGTTTGTTTGTTTTGTATGCCGCCCTTCTAAAGATCACAGGGCAGTTCACAACAAGGACTGGGCAGAGGCGGAAAGGTGGAGACTACTTTTCCAGCCTGACCCTTCCAGAGAAGAGGAATTCAGTTCAGAATTACAACAGGGGTTTGAGGGAGATCACAGCTCAGAGGCAGGTGAGGGAAAATGTTGGGAAATAGTGGGAGAGGATGAGGAGGAAGAGGAAGCACAGAGTGGGGGGTGACAGCTGATGGATACAGTGTCTTTAGAAAGCATTCCAGATCCACCCCCTCTCCCAGAACCCAGTGAGCCTTGAAAGTAGGAGAGCAAAGAAGAAGAAGAGAAGAGTTTGGATTTGATATCCCGCCTTTCACTCCCTTTAAGGAGTCTCAAAGCGGCTAACATTCTCCTTTCCCTTCCTCCCCCACAACAAACACTCTGTGAGGTGAGTGGGGCTGAGAGACTTCAGAGAAGTGTGACTGGCCCAAGGTCACCCAGCAGCTGCAGGTGGAGGAGTGGGGAAGCGAACCCGGTTCACCAGATTACGAGTCCACCGCTCTTAACCACTACACCACACTGGCTCTCACTGAAGAGTTCGGAGGCAGAGGGCACTTGTCAGCATGAGGGAAGACACATGAGGAAGTGGGAGAGACAGAGAGGGTGGATATTCACTTGGGACAACACCATTATCCAAGAGGCTGGGTTCCAAAGCCTCTCTCTGGACATACTGAATAAAAATCGGATGGTAAGAACATTCCCTGTCTTTGTGCTTTCCTCGGACAACTGGCCATGGGAGTTGCTGGCATCCACCTGACAACAACATGAAACTAATGGCTGACTCTTAAGTGAAAAACAACTCCAGATAGGGGCTTTTCTCCTGGCAGAACTCACAGGAACTTCGTTCTGGTACCTCCCAGGTGAGCACCACTGCCATTATGAAAGAACAAAGGAGGTGTTCATGTTGAGTTCCAGCATCTCTTTTTCTAGAAAAATAGCGCTCGGTACAAGGAGAGTTCTGAGATGTACAGTGAAAAATTAATTGAGTAAGTTATATTTCATGGGCTGTGGTTGGATGAGAAATGGTGGAAGGGTGGGATAGCAGAAGCTTCTTAGGCTGAGGATGAAGAGCCTCAAATGACCTATATTTGCCTAGATGGTATGTGTCCTGTTGGAAATGCTCTCTCACACCCTTTGGACTCTGTCTGCTAATGCATGACTGAATAAAGTCTAACTGATTGGGAATTTTAGGTGAGCCTCTGCCCTTGAACCACTAAGGATAATTCCCCCCACCAAGTCATGAGAGGGACAGGATGCTGTTGTGCTCAGATCCAGCTTGTGAGCTTCTTGGAGGCATCTGGTTGGCCAAGGAGATGGTTTCTCCTTCACTGAAGGGTTTTCAACAGAGTCTGGGTTGGCCACCTGCGAGGGGCTCTTTGGGTAGATTCCTACACTGCAGGGGGTTGGAGTGCATGACCATTTGGGTCCATTCCAGCTCTACAGTTCTTTGATCCTATGATCCTATGATTGTGTGACCTTCTCACCTTCCCAACCATTCTCACTTCTGTCATTCCAAAGAGGACACTGGAACGTCCTTTTCACAGAGACTTACTTCAAGCCATCTCTCCTGGCCTAACAGGCACAAACTGTGCTGTTCTCTTCACCACTTAATCTGATTCAATCTTGCCTCTTGCTGAGCAAAAACGATGCTGGATTTGATGCTCTCCATCCTTCAGGAGCCACTGCTGAACAACCAATTTGATGGGTCTCTTCTGAGGGGCACCATTTCAGTTGATAGACTGTCACTCCTAGACTACTGAAAGCTGGCCTCCTCTGCTTGTTTATCTGGAGAGATTCCATTGAAGTGCTACAAGCTTCAGGCTGATGGAGAGAATCTACTCTAATAGCTGATTTTTACCCCACTGCCACCACCGATAAGGTCACCTCCCCCTAAGCTGTTCTTTGAAATGTTTTCTGCAAAGATATAATTGCCAAGGTTGTGGAGGTTTATCTGGCACCCACAAGATGACACAGAGTATCTCCTGCCCAGGTCTTCTTTCTCGAGTGTGTTTGCCCTCAGCAAAAAGAGGGATTGTATAAATTGTCACCACCATTCGGCCAAGAAATTACAGCTTGTTTCTACAGAGTGTTGCAAAATTGCACTCAAGGCATCTGTATTGTGATGGCCTGGGACTCAGGCTCAAACTCGGAACCAGAGGAGTCTCAGTCTGCACCGGATCCTTTGCCTCAGGCATCATCTGAACCAAGTCTGGGGCCTGATCCTGAAGAGTCCCAGTCTGCACAGGTTCCCCTGCAACAAGCACCAGCTGGGCCGAGTCAGGGGCCTGAGCCTGCCCTGGCTCCAGATGCGGGGATGACCTTGTTGCCTCCAGCTGGGCCATCACTTACAGCTGCTCCACTACCAGTTGGGTCAGGGGAGGCTGAGGCGGCCTCTGGGTCTGGTAACCCACCGACATCTCCTGAGCTGCAGAGACTCAGGTCTGAGAGAAGGAGAGACCTGAGTACTCACAGGAGGAGTGCTCACCTTCGGGCGAGACAGGGAGGTGAGTCGCCGGAGGATCAGGACAGGCCGTTACCCCATCAGAGATAAAAGGCTGTCGTACCCCGCCCCAGGTTGCGGTGTGGTGCCAGTGTGGTGTAGTGGTTAAGAGCGGTAGTCACGTAATCTGGGAAACCGGGTTCGTGTCTCCGCTCCTCCACATGCAGCTGCTGGGTGACCTTGGGCCAGTCACACTTCTGTGAAGTCTCTCAGCCCCACTCACCTCACAGAGTGTTTGTTGTGGGGGAGGAAGGGAAAGGAGAATGTTAGCCGCTTTGAGACTCCTGAAGGGGAGTGAAAGGCGGGATATCAAATCCAAACTCTTCTTCTTCTTCTTCTTCTTCTTCTTCTTCTTCTTCTTCTTCTTCTTCTTCTTCTTCTTCTTCTTCTTCTTCTTCTTCTTCTGCTTGCTGTAACCTGCCTGTTACCCTGTGCCTGACCTAGTCTGGTTTCCTGCCTTGGCCCTGTTGGACTGACTTCTCGTGGAATCTTTGGATTTGGGACCAGACCTGGACCGCATTGCTTGGGTTAACCCCTGGGTCCAGCACATGTGTACAAAAACATTGTATAAAGTGAAACCCCTGGTCCCCAGTCTCAGTGAGTCCCCAGATGAGATGGTCAAGGGTCTGGAAACCAAGCCTGATGAGGAAGGATACAGGGAGTTGGGTATGTTTAGCCTGGAAAAGAGGAGACTGAGAGGAGATATGAGCGCCATCTTCCAATATCTGAAAGGCTGTCATGTGGTGGATGAAGCAAACTTGTTTTCTCCTGCTCTGGAGGGAAAGATCTGAACCAATGGCTTAAGATGATAAGAAAGGGGATTCTGACTAAACATAAGGAAGACTTTTCTGATTGTACAAGCTGTTCAACAGTGGATCGAGCTCCCTCGGAGGGTGGTGGACTCTCCTTCCTTGGAGGTTTTTGAACAGAGGTTGACTCAGTCATGGATGCTTGAGTTGAGATTCCTGCATTGCAAGGGGTTGGACTAAATGACCTTTGGTGTCCCTTCCAGCTCTACAAATCTATGAGTCTGTGGTTTTACCCGGCCACCACAGTGCTCCACCATCTCTCGTCCAACCAAAGTCCATGAAGTAGAATTCAATATATGTGCAGAACCCTCCTTGTACCTTATATGCTATTTTTGAACTTTAACATTTAGCAGGTGAGTTCCTCTTTATCTGGTTCTTACCTGTTTTGTGGTCACATTGCCGTCTTGCACATGACATTGGCCTCAGTGCTAATGAATCTAAAAGCAATTCCACCTCAGACTTTACCCAGAGTGCTCTTTCCCTCAGTTCTCAGCTGACATCTGACTGGTCCAGGTGAGAACAGGATTCTGGATGAGATAAGTCTTTGGCCTGATCCAGTAAGAATCTTCTTGTGGTCTTTTCCCTATTTTGGCCCATCAATTCAACTGGATGACCCTCAAGTTCTAACATTATGGTAGTTTGAGAGAGTAAAAATCTACTCTAGTTTAGTTAAGTTCACACACACTCACGCAGCCAGAACAAGTCCCAAAGCAATTTGCAAGGATAATAAAATGCAGAATATAAGATGCAATAAAGGATCTTTTAAAATGAAACAAATATACTGAAAGTGTTCATCCACAAAAATTACCAAACTACACAAAATGCCACCCCAGGGTTCTTGGAAGGAAGGCGGCATATCTATTTATCTGTCTGTCTATCATCTATCTAATATAAACAGTAATGAATAAATGCCATAGATAATAAAACAACTGTTATCATCATCCAACATTAAAATGACCAGCCACCAAAATCCAGAGTAATTCCATCCCAATGCACTGGGAGAATAAACATGTTTTCAGAGTTATCTGCCGACTTTCTCTACTGCATCAACAAGGTTAACATCTGACCAGTCTTCTGGGTCAGGCCAGTGGCCCAACAAGTCCAGCCTCCTGTTCTCACAGTGGCCAACCAGAGGAAAGTTATGGGAAGTCCAGAAGCAGGATTTGATCACAAGACCCCTCTCCCCTCCTGTGATTTACAGCTACTGGTATTCAGAAGCATTGCTGCCTCTGGACTGTGACTGTGGAGACAGAACAGAGCCTTCCTGGTTAGGAACCATCGACGGCCCTCTCCATGAATGTTCCTAATCCCTTTTTAAAGCCATGCAGGTTGGTGGCCATCACTGCCCCCTGTGGCAAGGAGTTCCATAGCTTAGCTCTGTCCTGCATGAACAAGTCCTTTCTTCTAGCTGTCCTGAATCTTTCAACATTCGGCGTGTCCAGGATTTCTGGATTTCTGTGAGAGAGGGAGAGAAACTTTTCTGCCCTGGCGTCTGTGCTCCCTGTCCCCTGGCCTCCCTCTTAGCTTGGGCGACCATCTCTTCTCACCTGGGAGAAGCTTCCCTGCCAGTCCAGCTGCTATGGGTGGCCTTGGGGCAGGGGTGCCCAAACTTTTTCCAATGAGGGCCACATTTGATGAAGTGAACATGTGTGAGGGCCGACTGAAGTTGTTGAGCTTTTTTTTTAACGATTTAACCCCAAAGTTGCTGAGCTTTTTTATATACTGCCATAGGGGCCGGATAATAATATATTTATACCCCACCCATCTGGGTGGCTTCCAACCAAATATTAAAAACAATACAGTGTCAGTCATTAAAAACTTCCCTAAACAGGGCCGCCTTCAGTTGTCTTTTAAAAGTAAAATAGTTGTTTATTTCCTTGACATCTGGTGGGAGGGTGTTCCACAGGGCAGGCGCCACTACCAAGAAGGCCCTCTGCCTGGTTCCCTGTAACTTCGCTTCTTGCAGTGAGGGAACCACCAGAAGGCCCTCAGCACTGGACCTCAGTGTCCAGGCTGGACGATGGTGGTGGAAACACTCCTTCAGGTATACAGGACCAAGGCTGTTTAAATCAACCAGCAGGCCGGATTAGGCCCCTGAAACAGACTCTGGACATGCCTTCCTTAGGGGGACTGCTGGCCAATGGGAAAGCCTCATCTGCCCGAGTCTTTGTTTAAGGCTAGCTAATACAAAGGATCTCCCATCCATCAAAAGTTTATTACTGGTGCCTGTAATCAAGCTGTGCGCTTGAGGCTGCTGCTATTTGCGTTTGACTAATTGTTCTTCTGGAGCTGTGGAGGGTGGCTTAATAGCATTCTCCCAAACAGTAAGTCTCTCCCCCCACTCCTGCTCCCCATCCTCCTCCAACTCATCTCCATCTGCTTGGCTCCATAGCTATCCGCTCTGGGTGATGGATGGCTGGATGCTCAGACACACAGAGTCAGGCGGATGACAGCTAGCGAGATAGCCAGATGCAATCCGGATGACATCAGCTACGATGAAGCTCCTACACTGGCCATGACCCAGTGACCTACTTTGTAGCGATGACCATGAGTAACGTCCGTCCAAAGATAGATGGAAGGAGCATTATTTGAAGCTCATTCATAAGAGGTACCTGACATTTCAGGCTCTGAGTATGTTGACTCAGAGCACCAGCCCAAACTGTTGGAGGGTTCTTGAAAAGGTATCTCAAGTATCGAAAGGTCAGAGCTCAAATGACTCCTTTCCCCCACATAAGGCATGGCTTCATTTCTTATACAAATATTGAGGCACCCGGCCACTCAGCAGACCAGTAGATGCAAAGGTCTGTCTTATTTATGAACCTTTGTTCTCACAGGTGGAGAATAGGGAATCTTTGTATGAGTCAATGCTTCCTTGAAGGTTTTTATACAGAGGTTGGATGGCCATCTGTCATGGATGCTTCAGCTGAGACTCCTGCATTTCGGGGGGTTGGACTAGATGGCCCTTGGGGTCCCTTCCAACTCTACAATGCCATGCTTTTATGAATACTGCATTGGCAGTTTCTTAAAGGGTGCCTGTGGACACGGGTGGCACTACGATTCTGTGATGCATTTGGAACTGTGTTGCATTTTTCTTCCTTTGTCCTTCCAGCCTGTGACGCTTTATGATTTAACTTTTTGATCCCCCCCTCCCATTATATTTGCACTTTGTTAATAAACCAAATTGTTGGAAGGGCTGAGGAGGTCTAGGGTACATGTTGCCATATGTGGTGGACATGCCCTGTGATTGAGGAGTTTTGGAAGGTTTTCCATGTGCTCCAGTGGACTACAAGACACCAGATCCACGTAGAAAGCTGTTTATAAAACTTCCTTAAAGTTTATTGGTTTCCTTTTTCATTGCGGCCCATATGGCCTCAAACTGGAAACTAGTAACAGCTGATTTGATGGGGGAATGTCATCCTCAGATTTGCATGGTGGCCCTTATGGGGGGAAATTACTTGTCAATTGTGGGAAAGGAAGAACCCAAGGAGAAAATAATATGCTTTATGTGAAATTGTTTTGTTTTGTTAAATATGCTTCAGTCAAAGTGCATGATTGGCTCCTTCCATCAACTCATCCAGCTTTATGGAGAAACATTATGGGCTGGCTGAGTTAATCTTCTTCCTTCCTTTTCTGCTTGGCTGGTTAATTACTTCCATGATGGTTCCTGATTGATTCACTGAGTGTTTGTTTGTTATGGGTTGTATATTTGTGGGAGAGTTTCTGTTGCTTCCCTGTTTTGCTCTTATGTTTTCTGTAATGAAATGTTATCGGTGTTGATACTCTGAGTCCCCCCCCCCCATTCCTTTGCTTGTTCTGCCTTTGATATGAAGCTCACAGCAATGGAGCTAAAGAACTCAATAGCATGTTGTGGGTTTGGGGGGGTGGTCAGTCTGAATGACGCTCTGAGTCCTTTCCAATTCTTGGGGTTCTCTAATAGAGGATTTTGCTGGTCAGATATGTTTCTTGGTAAGGCCTTCGCTGACCACTGAAGTGTCCTCATCAGCATCCCAAAAGAAGGTCTTTGAGGTCCATTAGGTCCAGTCGTGACCAACTCTGGGGTTGCAGCGCTCATCTCGCTTTACTGGCTGAGGGAGCCGGCGTACAGCTTCCGGGTCATGTGGCCAGCATGACTAAGCCGCTTCTGGCGAACCAGAGCAGCGCACGGAAACGCCGTTTACCTTCCTGCCGGAGTGGTACCTATTTATCTACTTGCACTTTGACGTGCTTCTGAACTGCTGGGTTGGCAGGAGTAGGGACCGAGCACCAGGAGCTCACCTCGTCACAGGGATTTGAACCCCCGACCTTCTGATCGGCAAATCCTAGGTGCTGTGGTTTAACCCACAGCACCATCAGCGTCCCTCCTGTATAAATATATGTGTCTTTCTTTTTTTTTTTTTTTAAAAAAGTTATTATTTTGCACCTTCTTGGCTCAGCACCCTGTGTGCTGGAATCGCCCATACCGCCTTAAATCTGGTGTGAAATCTGCCCCGCCAAATAAATTTTATAGTGGCTGAACCGCTTTATGAAAGCACAGCTAGACCCATGTCTCGAAGGGATTCTTTCACTGGGATTCTTGCATTCTGAGGGTTGGACTGAATGACCTTTGGAGGTCCCTTCCAACTCTACAAGTCCAGGATTATTATTTTTAATCCCCCTCCCCTGCAGTTTTGTGTTCCTGCTCCTTTCTCCCATAGATCACAAGATGCTGAAGAACAGGCAAAAGAAGGTTTTGGAGAAACTGTGAGTCACCGGCATTGATGAAGAGTCAGTCATCCCACCTGTTAGGTCTTTGGAGAGGACCCGCATTAAAGGACTGCAGAAGGCCAACAGATTATTTCTCTGTGACATGTACATTAAAGGAAAGAAGAAAGCGAGAGGAGAAAGGAAAGGGGATGGCAAAGAAGGCCAATGGCATGTCCTCTTCCCCACCAGTCATCTTTCCGCATCAAACTCTGTCAAAGGGAAAGATGGGGAGAAATTTGCCATGCAGGGAAACAGGACTCTAATGTTCTCCTCCCTGTTTCCATGATGGCTTTGACAGGAACATGGCTGCTCAAAACAGCAGTACAGATTTCTGCGCTTTTCAGACCAGTCCAGGAACTGCAAGACCCAGGGCTCCCTCTGGAGCAAGGCTCTTGCCAGAGTGCTGAGAGACTGCACCAGGAAACCAGTTCGTGTAATGGGAGCTGGGGATTGGGGCCAGAAGCTACGAACACATGTTTATTTATTTACAGATGTATTTGTATACCGCTGTGTCGTAAGAATACATATCAAAGCTGTTTGTGGCACAAAAGCATAAAACCGTACAATGAAAGCCATTCAAAAGTTAAAAAGTTCTTTTTTTATTTTAGTTTTAATTTTTATTGGATTATGATTTGATATGTTAATTGGATGTTTTTTATTGGAAAATTAATAAACGCTCTAACAAAAAAAGAAAATAAAAAGTTCTTGACTGCCTGCATAGTCCTGTCATAATATAATATTTTTTCAGAAGCTGCTTCAAAATCGGCACAGAAGAGAGCTGCTGGATCTCCGGTGGCAAGGAGTTCCACAGGACTGGGTCGATGACACTAAGGGCTCTGTTTATCATTGTTGTCAAATGAGCACTACCAGTTTAGAGAATGACCAAGGACTCTCTTGCAGATATCTCAGTGATGGAGCTGAGATTGAAGGGGTTCAGGGGACCCCTGGACTGAAGTCGTTCAGGGCTTTGGAAATTAATAGGGGGACCTTGAACCTGGTTCAATAGCAACAGGGAAACTAGTACAGATGCTTTAACAAGGATGCCTCATCTTGTTGGCATCAAAGTGTTGGTGCTGACCTTGAAAGCCCTAAACGGCCTCAGTCCAATATACCTGAAGGAGCGTCTCCATCCCAGTCGTTCTGCCTGGACACTGAGATCCAGCTCCGAGGGCCTTCTGGCGGTTCCCTCGCTGCGAGAAGCCAAGTTACAGGGAACCAGGCAGAGGGCCTTCTTGGTGGTGGCGCCCGCCCTGTGGAACGCCCTCCCATCAGATGTCAAAGAGAAGAACAACTACCAGACTTTTAGAAGACATCTGAAGGCAGCCCTGTTTAGGGAAGCTTTTAATGTTTGATGCATTACTGTATTTTAATATTTTGTTATGATGCTGACACTCAGGAGCATGGGTAGGCAAACTAAGGCCTGGGGGCCGGATCCGGCCCAATCGCCGTCTAAATCCTGCCCGTGGATGGACCGGGAATCAGCGTGTTTTTACATGAGTAGAATGTGTGCTTTTATTTAAAATGCATCTCTGGGTTATTTTCATTTCCTCAGGGTCTTGCGAAGAAAAAATGTCAGACAAAAATTGATGATCGCCTTCTACCACAACAGAATCATAGAATGATAGAGTTGGAAGAGACCACAAGGGCCATCGAGTCCAACCCCCTGCCAAGCAGGAAACACCATCAGAGCACTCCTGACATATGGTTGTCAAGCCTCTGCTTAAAGACCTCCAAAGTAGGAGACTCCACCACACTCCTTGGCAGCAAATTCCACTGTCGAACAGCTCTTACTGTCAGGAAGTTCTTCCTAATGTTTAGGTGGAATCTTCTTTTTTGTAGTTTAGATCCATTGCTCCATGTCCGCTTCTCTGGAGCAGCAGAAAACAACCTTTCTCCCTCCTCTATGTGACATCCTTTTATATATTTGAACATGGCTATCATATCACCCCTTAACCTCCTCTTCTCCAGGCTAAACATGCCCAGCTCCCTTAGCCGTTCCTCATAAGGCATCGTTTCCAGGCCTTTGACCATTTTGGTTGCCCTCCTCTGGACACGTTCCAGTTTGTCAGTGTCCTTCTTGAACTGTGGTGCCCAGAACTGGACACAGTACTCCAGGTGAGGTCTGACCAGAGCAGAATACAGTGGCACAATTACTTCCCTTGATCTAGATGCTATACTCCTATTGATGCAGCCCAGAATTGCATTGGCTTTTTTAGCTGCCGCGTCACACTATTGGCTCATGTCAAGTTTGTGGTCAACCAAGACTCCTAGATCCTTTTCACATGTACTGCTCTCAAGCCAGGTGTCACCCATCTTGTATTTGTGCCTCTCATTTTTTTTGCCCAAGTGCAATACTTTATATTTCTCTCTGTTAAAATTCATCTTGTTTGTTTTTGCCCAGTTCTCTAATCTGTCAAGGTCGTTTTGAAGTGTGATCCTGTCCTCTGGGGTGTTAGCCACCCCTCCCAGTTTGATGTCATCTGCAAATTTGATTAGGATGCCCTTGAGTCCATCATCCAAGTTGTTGATAAAGATGTTGAATAAGACCGGGCCCAAGACAGAACCCTGTGGCACCCCACTAGTCACTCTTCTCCAGGATGAAGAGGAACCATTGATGAGCACCCTTTGGGTTCGGTCAGTCAGCCAGTTACAAATCCACTGAGTGGTAGCATAGTCAAGACCGCATTTTACCAGCTTCTTTACAAGAATATCATGGGGCACCTTGTCAAATGCCTTGCTGAAATCAAGGTAGGCTACACATAGAAAGTGTCCATACATGCTGTATTACAATGTGGTATTCTGGTCTGACAGCCATGGACAGGAAGTGCCTACAGAGGGTGGAGAATACAGCACATGACATCATGGGCTGTCTTCAGAGTTCGCTAGATGACATCGCGGGAGACCCCTGCCTCAGGAGAGGGAGGAAAATTCTTAGGGACGACTCACACCCTGGCCAGCACTTCTTTAATCTCCTACCTTCAGGCAGGAGATACAGAAGTATAGTCAGCCGCACCAACAGGTTAAAGAACAGTTTTTATCCATGGGCTGTTGGGCTGCTGAGTGGAAAAAAAATAGTGGTGTAATTGACTTCTGACAAGCACACGGAGTGCGAACAAGACTGAGTGTATGTGGGGGGGGGGTTGTCATTTAATTTCACTGCACACAGGTGCTGTAGTGACATTAAATGTTGTTGTTGTTGTTGTTGTTGTTGTTATTTGTGGGGCATAGAATTTGTTCTTTTTTCCCCCTTTTCAAAATATAGTCTGGCCCCCCACAAGGTCTGAGGGACAGTGGACTGGCCCCCTCCCTGCTGAAAAAGTTTGCTGACCCCAGCTCAGGAGACTCATCCGGAAGTCATTCTCACTGACCCAGAAGCCGTTCCCCTGGATCTTGGTTGGTGGCGACTTGCTCTGGTGGCCAAGTCATTAGGTGCACAATGGGTCTTCGTCCCTCTTTTGCCGGCTCAGCAAGGGAGTGGGGGCAGGTTCTGGGGCAAGGTTCTCATGTCCATATGCCTTAATGTCAGGAGTCATGAGAATTAGGGGTTTTGCTATTTTGTTTCCTCCCTTAAAGAGGACATGTGTTGCGGTGAGACCTGGCAACCTAACCCTGTGTTGTGGGTGGGTGCGTTTGGATAGCCACAACACCCGGTTGGTAGGTGCCTTGATGCAGGGTTCAATCAGGAAAATGGGACGCAGCCTAAATGGGTCAAGGGACCTATATATACCTATGCACGTGACCCAGAGCTTCCTCTTTCGGCTCGTGCATTCGGAACACCCACCCACCTCTCCCTATATTTAGGGCTTGTGTCCTTTGCTATACAGTCATGTGTCATCTGCTATACAGTCGTCTGTCCTTGGGGCAGGGGCACAGCAAGAATTTCCCCCGCTTGGCTGATTGGCTGGTGCCATTTGGGTTTCGCCTGCCATGCAGCAAATTGACACAACTTGTAAGGTTACAGATAGGCTCTGGTTCAGGGG
Source organism: Podarcis bocagei (assembly GCF_964188305.1). Classification (NCBI taxonomy): domain Eukaryota; kingdom Metazoa; phylum Chordata; class Lepidosauria; order Squamata; family Lacertidae; genus Podarcis; species Podarcis bocagei. The sequence goes on along the minus strand of NC_138125.1, from coordinate 1,476,596 downwards.
ATAGGGATGGGGGAACGCTCTCGCCATCCCTATGTGAAGGTTATTCCGTTAAAAGAATCCAGGGACTCAGTGGTTTGGTCAACCCTGAGAGGGGTTGTGCCCATGCCTGAGTCCAGGGGGGCATTTGGGTGGCAGAGATAGCCTGTTCCTGGCTTTCCGCTTATCCAGGTGTTCACCCTAGACTGACCTATGCTGGTGCCCTGGGTCAGCGCTACCTGCCACGGTGCAGGGAGCTAGTTGAACCAGAGCCTATGCAACCACTCACCTTCTGTAATCATAGAATCATAGAATCATAGAGTTGGAAGAGACCACAAGGGCCATCGAGTCCAACCCCCTGCCAAGCAGGAAACACCATCAGAGCACTCCTGACATATGGTTGTCAATAAAGTTGTGGCCTAAATTCTGCCAAAAACCGAACTAAAATTTGAGTCTTGTCTGAATTTATTTAAGGGGGAGGTTTAAAGGTCTGAACACACAAATACAGGCAAAAGCTCATAGTCTCATAGGCAAAAGATTGTTGCACGCCGAGTTAATATCCCTGTGGGGAATAATGAGGCCTGTCACATAATTCAGAAAACCTTTTGCCAGTTAAGTGTGTGAGTTTTAGCCTATTCCTTGCTCAAATCTGCATGAATCTGCATACGAATGAAAGCCGTGATTCTGACAAAGCCGTGAAACAAGAGCAGGAATTGCCGACATTTGCTTATTCACCCCACGTCCAGAACAGAAATCAATTTGGCAAATATGATTGGTATTTACTGTTGTTGTTGTTGCTCTTAGACTGCAAGCAACGCCTAATGGATTAAGTTCCCCCATTTCCTTTGCATTGAAAGGAATGGGGCGAAATAACCTGACGGCAATGCAGCTTACGTAACCCACATAATTAATTGCATAAATTAAATAAGTTGCATGATTTTGACACAGTGGATAGGAAGGTGAATAATAGCCATTTTTGATGGAAGCTGAACTGTAGAGGAACGGCAAGTGATGAATATAGGCTGAAACGGAAAATGATGGCACTTTCCCTAAATAGGAGGAGAGAGGGGAGGGGGGTGACTATGTTCATATGACAAGAGGGAAGTCCAGCCTGCCCTTGGGGTGCAAATCTGACCACACAATGACCATTGGAAACCTAGGCCAGCCGCACCCCTCTATTTCCTGATCTGCATGCCCAGGGAGACACCCTGCACAGCTGTGCCAAGGGTGTTCTGAGCATCACACAAAGTGCAAAGTATTTGTACAGAAGCTGAAACACCAACAAGCGCATGACTCACTTCCTCAGATATCCTGGAAAATTACAAAAGTTGCAAGAAGATTTCAACGAGTTGCTAAAATTGGCTTGTGCTTTTAGGTCAGTTTACACAGCAGTTATGCTGCTTTGCTGGCAGTCTGTGTACACGCGAGGGAACATCTTTGCATAACGTTATCCTTGAGGCTACAGTAAAACATGAACCAGGAAAACATTGGTTTCACATGCATTTTAACCAGGCAGAGGGCCGTCTTGGTAGTGGCGCCTGCCCTGTGGAACGCCCTCCAATCAGGTGTCAAGGAAATAAACAACTACAGTGGTACCTCGGGTTAAGAACTTAATTCGTTCCGGAGGTCCGTTCTTAACCTGAAACTGTTCTTAACCTGAGGTACCACTTTAGCTAATGGAGCCTCCTGCTGCCGCTGCGCTGCTGGAGCACGATTTCTGTTCTCATCCTGAAGCAAAGTTCTTAACCCGAGGTAATATTTCTGGGTTAGCGGAGTCTGTAACCTGAAGCGTCTGTAACCCACTGTATCTGACATTTAGAAGACATCTGAGGGCAGCCCTGTTTAGGGAACCTTTTACAGTGGTACCTCTGGTTGAGAACGGGATCCGTTCCAGAGCCCTGTTCGCAACCTGAAAGGAACGCAACCCCGTCTCTGCGTCTGTGCACACGTGGGTCACAATTTGCCACTTCTGCACATGTGCGTGACGTCATTTTGCACGTTTGCACATGCACGAGCAGCGAAACCCGGAAGTAACCCTTTCCAGTACTTCTGGGTTGCCGCGGGACGCAACCTGAAAACACACAACCTGAAGCAAACGTAACATGAGGTATGACTGTAATGACTGATGTTTTAATGTATTTTTAATCTTTTGTTGGGAGCTGCCCAGAGTGGCTGGGGAAACCTAGCCAGATGGGCAGGATATAAATAATAAATTATTATTATTATTATTACTATTATTATTAACAGTTGACCACCAGAGCAAAGTTCATTTGCCAATTAAACAGAAGTCCAGGCCTTGTGGATTTATATACCATGCCGTCTAGAATCCTGTTCTGGCATTCAAAGGCAGGCCTAACAGAAGAGGGAGAAGAGCGTCCCTGTGGCCAGCAGTCTTCTCCTTCATGCGCCTGCTTATAAAATCATGCATGGTCTGGGTAAAGTTGATAGAGAAAGGTTTTCTTCACTCTCGCCTAACACTAGAAGACGTGGACGTCCCATGAAGCAGAAGGTTGGGAGATTCAGGACAGATGGGAAAAAGGACTTCGTCACACGGCGCAGAGTTAAACTATGGAACTCCCTCCCACAGCAGGCACTGACGGTCGCCAATTTGGATCCCTTTCAAAGAGGATTAGACAAATTCGTGGAGGAGGAGAGGGCTGTGATAGGGCTGCCGTATGTCTGGATTTCCCCGGCCATTACCAGGATTACAAAGGCGGAATTGACTTCCGGGAGGATTTCCGAAAGATGGAGCTTTGTCCTGGATCACACACAAGTCAAGAGGGTGGCAACACAAGAGCGGGGCCTTCTCTGCAGTGGCTCCCCACCTGGGGAATGCTCTCCCCAGGGAAGTTCGCGTGGTGCCTTCATTGTACATCTTTAAGCACCAGGCAAAAACGTTCCTTTTTAACCAGGCCTTTGATTGATCTAATAATAATAATAATAATAATAATAATAATAATAATAATAATAATAATATTTATACCCCACCCATCTGGCTGGGTCCCCCCAGCCACTCTGGGTGGCTTCCAACAAAACACTAAAATACAATAACCTTATTAAACATTAAAAGCTTCCCTAAACAGGGCTGCCTGTTAACATCCAACACCCTTTTAGAACGTTTTTTTTTTTGGGGGGGTTGCTATTGGGTTATTGTTATTCTTATTAGATATTTTGTGGTCTTATACCTTGATATAAAGGTTGTTTTCTGCTGCTCCAGAGAAGCGGACACGGAGCAATGGATCCAACCTACAAGAAAGAAGATTCCACCTAAACATTAGGAAGAACTTCCTGACAGTAAGAGCTGTTTGACAGTGGAATTTGCTGCCAAGGAGTGTGGTGGAGTCTCCTACTTTGGAGGTCTTTAAGCAGAGGCTTGACAACCATATGTCAGGAGTGCTTTGATGGTGTTTCCTGCTTGGCAGGGGGTTGGACTCGATGGCCCTTGTGGTCTCTTCCAACTCTAGGATTCTAGGATTCTATGATTTTATTCTGTGAACTGCCCCGAGACCCCCGGCTATAGGAAGGTATATACATTCAACAACAACAACAATAAGAAGAAGAAGAACCTCTGCTTAAAAACCTCCAAGGAAGCAGATGCAATGACATCGTGTCTTCTGCCACTGCTCCATGGCCACCATTTTCTGACTGACACCCACGGGGCCCTCCCCAAATCCCAAATGAGCCAGCTGACCCCCCTGCCCAAAGGCTGGCAACCCCCGGCCTTAACGTTTGTCCCTGAGGCTGGAAGCGCAGCAAGTGGGACCGAGAAGCCATGCGGGGATCCGATCTTCAGGAATTGCTTTCCTCCTGGGCCTGAGCAGAGGCAGTAAAAAAGAAAGCAGCAGCCCCTTATTTTCCGCCTCGGGTTCTGTCTCCCGGCATAGCTAAATAAATTCCACGAGCCGAGGCAGGGAGTACGACCCACCAGGGGCTGACAGGGAGCCGAGAGGCTGCGCCTTTGTGCCGCGCGTGAGTTATTTATGAGCCCCTCCGGTTTGTGGATATTTATGAGATGCAACATCTGTATGGCGTACAAAATGTGTGGCTTTAAAAGGGAGGCAGAGGAAGCCTTGTCACTTCCAATAAACTCAGCACTCCAAAAAGGCAATTTGTAGAATTGCCTGCAATCGCTAGGCACGACATCGACGTATTCCCCCCTCCTTTCGCTTTACACCCCCCCCCACTCTTTCTTCTGGCAACGTCTTAGAAGGAGGAACGGCTTCAAACGAGAGAAAGTTGCATAATGAGGAGGTAGCTGCCGCCCTCCCCGATCACAGCTTCCTTCCCCAACAAGCATGATCTGACGAGGGAGAACCGCGAATTCGGGTTACCAGGTCTGCATTTAAAGCAGGATGGAAGAAAGGATGTCTTCGCGCAGCATCCGTCTGTGGAACTCCTATCCACAGGAGGCAGGCATGGCCACGACCCTGTAAAGGAGGATTGGACAAAGTAATGGAGTAAAAGCTATGGTTTTCCCAGTAGTGATGTATGGAAGTGAGAGCTGGACCATAAAGAAGGCGGATTGCCGAAGAATTGATGCTTTTGAATTATGGTCCTGGAGGAGACTCTTGAGAGTCCCATGCACTGCAAGAACATCACACCTATCCATTCTGGAGGAAATCAGCCCTGAGTGCTCACTGGAAGGACAGATCCTGAAGCTGAGGTTCCAATATTTTGGCCACCTCATGAGAAGAGAAGACTCCCTGGAAAAGACCCTGATGTTGGGAAAGATGGAGGGCACAAGGAGAAGGGGACGACAGAGGACGAGATGGTGGGACAGTGTTCTCGAAGTGACCAGCATGAGTTTGACCAAACTGCAGGAGGCAGTGGAAGACAGGAGTGCCTGGCGTGCTCTGGTCCAGGGGTCATGAAGAGGCGGACATGACTAAACGACTAAACAATAACAACAAAGAAGAAGAAAGGATGTCTTTGCGGAGCGTTCATCTGTGGAACTCCTACCCACAGGAGGCGGGATGGCCCCCACCCTGTAAAGGAGGATTGGACCAAGTAATGGAGGAGAGGGCTGCTGACATCTGCCAGCCACAATGTCCATGCTCTGCCTTCATGTTTGGAGGCAGAAATGCTTCCAGTGGACGCTCAAGTTGAGAACGTGATCCATGCAGGAGGCACGTCCGCCACCCGCAGCGTCCACAACCCGCAGCGTTGCATCTGCGCATGCACGGGTTGCAATTCGGCGCTTCTGTGCATGTGCAAAGTGCAATTTAGTGCTTCTGTTCATGCGCGAGAGCCAAAACCCAGAAGTAATCCATTTCGGTACTTCCGGGTTTTGGCGTGTCCTTATCCCGAAAACACACAACCTGAAGCATCTGTAACCCGAGGTATGACTGTACCAGCTGCTCAAATCCTCTTTTTGGGTTTCCCTGCTTTGGACTTGAATCTAGCTTTAGGGCCACTCCAGTGCCTCCCATCCCCTTCGGCTGGTGGCCCAGCTACGCCCCTATCTGAGACAGGGATAGCCTAACTACTGTTGTCTATGCTGTGGGAACCTCAAGGTTGGATTACTGCAATGTGTTCTTCATAGGGCTGCCTCTGAAGATGGTTCAGAAACTTCAGCTGGTGCAGAATTCAGCAGCCAGGTTGCTCACCGGAGCAAGATGGTTTGAGCATATTACACCGATCCTGGTCTGACTACACTGGCTACCATATAGTTTCCGGGCCCAAAGTGCTGGTTTTGACCTATAAAGCCTTAAATGGCTCAGGACCAGAATACCTCAAGGATTCTTCATGTGCCTTCTTCCTGAGAGGTCCGGAGGGTGGCAACACGAGAGCAGGGCCTTCTCTGCAGTGGCTCCCCATCTGTGGGAATGCTCTCTCCAGGGAAGTTCACCTGGTGCCTTCACTATACACCTTTAGGCGCCAGGCAAAAACTTTCCTTTTCAACCAGGCCTTGCCTGACTTGATCTACATCCTATACCCTTTTTAAAAAATGCTGGCTCTTTTGGGGGTTTTTTAAATTGGGTTTTTGTTTTGCTTTTATGTATTTGATATTTTATGTGAACTGCCCTGAGACCTTTGGGTATAGGGCGGTATAGAAATAAAATAAAATAATAAAAAAACACAACCTGAATCAAATCTCCTTACCGCTGCACATTACCATACCACAGCTCCCCTGCTCAGGAAGGCAAAGTATTCCCAAGCCCTTTCTGCAAACAAGAAATAGCAACATGATTTAATTTTTAAGTGCCTATCCAAAACCATTAGGAGGAATTAAAGCTACGGTGCTGGTTTGTGGCTCCCGTTTTGTAGTTCCTGGAAGAGATTTAGGCCAAGTGAGTCAGAGATGAGGCTTTCGGAGAGCAGAGAGCACCTGAACAGGCTCACAAGCTTTCCTTTTATAATTGCTCTCTTGTATTTCTTTTTCAAATGCATGCATTATTTACCTCTTAGACAGGAGTTCACACTGAGTTCAGGTTTATATCAAAACATGTGTATCATTAAGAACCAGTGAGAACTTTGCAATATGCCGTTCCTGAATCACACTTGTGTGCATGAAAGGGTTAACCTGAGCCCGGAGCTCAAGTTGCCAGGGTGGGTGAGTGCAGCAGCCTCTCAGCAGCCTCTGCCACCCCTTTTCCCCCTCTCTTCTCCCGTGCTTCCTGGAAAAGGCAAAGAAGGAAGCAGCATGTGGCTTGGCTCCCAACTCAGCAAATGCTGCATGTGAATGAAAAAAAATCTCTCCAAAAGGAAGATCTGATAGCCTGCATCTTTGCTAACCCAAAGATTGCATGATCTTTTTTGTAAGGATACCAAGTACTTTTCTTTTTAAGTCTTTTGGAACCTTTTCTCATCTTCCCCAGTGGCTGGGGAAACCCAGCCAGATGGGCGGGGTATAAATAATAAATTATTATTATTAATTATTTTTTTATTATTTTTTTACTGCCAACAGGTGGAGACTTGTTTGATGTAACTTCTGGAAGCCCTGTGAGTAAAATCTCCACCTATTTACCGTGTCTGTGATTTATTCTAGCCTAAATATTTTTGTGGGGAATGTTTGTTTAAAGGTGGATGAGAAGAGGGGGGATTATTGTTCTGTTCTGTTCTTGTTTTCATTATGTATTTTATGTTTTTATCTTAGGAATGGCCCTGAGGTCTACAGAAGAAGGGTGGTATACACATTTAATAAATAATAATAAATCAAGTTTTAGTGTACTTGGAGCAACTGCCATTGTGCTTAACACTGCTATGAGAGAATAAAGAATCTCTCTTCCAAACATCTCTCTCCGGGACTTACCTGCACATGTGGTGTGACTGTGCTAAGATCCAACCTTTCTGGGCCCTAATAATCCAATGCATTAGCAACAAATAAAATTATTCCATTTCATGACATGAGTCAACAGTGTGACGCGGCAGCTAAAAAAGCCAATGCAATTCTGGGCTGCATCAATCGGAGTATAGCATCTAGATCAAGGGAAGTAATAGTGCCACTGTATTCTGCTCTGGTCAGACCTCACCTGGAGTACTGTGTCTAGTTCTGGACACCACAGGTTGTTTTCTGCTGCTCCAGAGAAGCAGACACGGAGCAATGGATCCAAACTACAAGAGAGAAGATTCCACCTAAACATTAGGAAGAACTTCCTGACAGTAAGAGCTGTTTGACAGTGGAATTTGCTGCCAAGGAGTGTGGTGGAGTCTCCTCCTTTGGAGGTCTTTAAGCAGAGGCTTGACAACCATATGTCAGGAGTGCTCTGATGGTGTTTCCTGCTTGGCAGGGGGTTGGACTCGATGGCCCTTGTGGTCTCTTCCAACTCTAGGATTCTATGATTCAATCCATGACATTTAGGCAACATAGAGCTAGTAAGCCATCGGCTACAAGCCAACAGACGCAGCAGAACCAGACACTGGAAAGATCTTTTGGGTGTGACAGTGGACAATTGGTATGAAACAGCCTGTGAAACAGCTATTTCAGAAAGACTGTTTTGTTGTTGTTGTTGTTGTTTAGTGGTTTAGTCGTGTCCGACTCTTCGTGACCCCCTGGACCAGAGCACACCAGGCACTCCTGTCTTCCTGTGCCTCCCACAGTTTGGTCAAGCTCATGCTGGTAGCTTCGAGGACACTGTCCAACCATCTCATCCTCTGTCGTCCCCTTCTCCTTTCCCAACATCAGGGTCTTTTCCAGGGAGTCTTCTCTTCTCCTGAGGTGGCCAAAGTATTGGAGCCTCAGCTTCAGGATCTGTCCTTCCAGTGAGCACTCAGGGCTGATTTCCTTCAGAATGGAGAGGTTGGGTCTTCTTGCAGTCCATGGGACTCTCAAGAGTCTCCTCCAGCATCATAATTCAAAATCATCCAGTCTTCAGCGGTCAGCCTTCTTGATGATCCAGCTCTCACTTCCATACATCACTACTGGGAAAACCATGGCTTTAACTATACGGACCTTTGTTGGCAAGGTGATTTCTCTGCTTTTTAAGATGCTGTCTACGTCAGAAAGACTAGACAATAAATGATGACTGGCCTGTGGATGGGTTAAAAAAAGATTACTTCCCCCTGTGTGGTTCAACTTTATAATGCATGCCAGCATTCCAGAAAACTAGCTATCTCCCCCATCAGCCTTTTGCACAATTTGATTGGTTTGAACTCCCCTCCATGGATGTAGCCAGGATTTTTGTTAGGGGGGCAGGATGTTACAATATAGAAGCAATGCGGCCGCGAGCTACTGCTAGCTTGAAAGCAAAACATAATGGGAATGTTGGGACTGTTCCGTGGGAAACAGAGAGACAGTCTATTCACAGTGCGAAGCACCGGAATTAGCTCAGAGTGTAATATGAGCTGTACAGGAAGTACAGGAGGAGTTTGTCTCTCGGCTGTTGGAGTTTGAAGAGAGCAGACGCGTTTCTCTGTAATGCTGCAAAGACAGAAATAAAGGCATGTAAATACGTTTCTGTCTATCTCTTTCCCCTCCCTGGGGGGGGGGGCGGGGCAGGAAAGAGCAATGCATCCAACTTGTTGTACACTGCAAACATCAAAGATACCTAGTGTCATATTGCTGACTGCTAATTGTTTATTACTTGTTACAGGTAGGTAGCTGTGTTGGTCTGTGTAGTCGAAGCAAAATTAAAAAATTCCTTCCAGTAGCACCTTAGAGTCCAACTAAGTTTGTTCTGGGTATGCGTTTTCGTGTGCATGCACACTTCTTCAGATACACTGAAACAGAAGTCACCAGACCCTTATATATAGTAGGTGGGTGGGGTGGGGTATTTCTCAGAAGGGTGGTGGGAATACGTGATTGGCTGATAGGTGTGGTAAACCTGTTGCTGACTGTTAATGACTGCAGTTGGTCTTACAGGAAAAAGCAAGGGGTGACATGGCTAAAATAAGTTTTATTGTGTATAACGAGGTAAGAATCCAGTGTCTCTATTCAGACCAGGTCTCTCCATGGTTTTAAGTTTGGTAATAAGTTGCAATTCAGCAACTTCTCTTTCCAGTCTATTTCTGAAATTCTTTTGTAATAAGACAGCTACTTTGAGATCTTTTATAGAATGTCCTGGGAGATTGTTTATTACTTAAGTTCTTTTATTTTCCTTCCTCAATATTTACCAAGTTGTATCGCAATTGCTGCTGATAAGGTATTAAGCACCTTGTCTCTTTTAAAGTGCTTTCAGAGCGCTGTATCTTATCTTTGTCCTGCGCAAAATGTAATAGAATCATAGAATCACAGAAGGGTAGAGTTGGAAGGGACTCCAAGGGTCATCTAGTCCAACCCCTTGCAATGCAGGAATCTCAGCAGAAGCATCCATGACAGATGGCAACCAACTTCTGCTAAGAAACCTCCAAGAAAGGGGAGTCCACCACCTCCCGAGGGACTCTTGTTCCACTGTCAAACAGCTCTTACTGCCAGAAAGTTCTCTCCTTTCTTGTAACTTGAAGCCGTGGATTCGAGTCCTGCCCTCATCTTCATCTGTTTATCTGCACCATTTGACCCATCACTCTGACTAGCCCTTCAGCCACCTTGGGAAAATGCTGCCCTCCTGTCTCTTCTTCACCAACAGCAGCTGTAGTTGCTAAAGGAGGATTAAAAGGGGATTAGAGCCATTTGTGGAGGAAGAAGAGGAGGCTAGCAATAGCCACTAGTCATGATTGTGGCATAATACCTCCTCCAGGACCAGGGTCAGAGGCTGAGGAGCAGGAGCAGGTAGAGAGGGGACTCTTGCCTCCCCATCCCGTCTGGTGGCTTCCGACTGGGGCATCTGGGGGCAACTGGGGGGGGGATGCGAGGCAGGCCCAGAGAGGCCCCTGGCCAGATCCAGCCCACCGGCTCTCCTGACTTGGCCTCTAAAAGCTCTTTCCTCCAACCCACCTCCGAGTCCATCAGGAAAGAGGGCGGCTTCTGTTGCCAAGAGGGAGTTTCAGAGTTTGCTTTCATCCATTATTCCTGCTTACCTTATTATCTGTATTAAGGGAAGTTTAATTACTCCGCTAATAGAGTGCGTGCCTTATGCTATATCCGATCGACAGCTGGGCCCCAGCCATCTCTGGGCCTGACTCTGCATAAATGTCTCTGCGGCTGGCGAGAGGCAGAGGGGCAGCAGGACGGGGAGGCCTTCTGCACTGCTTCTGCTTCTCCTCTCTTCTCTTCCTGGCCCCCAATTTCACCCACACAGTCATTTCCCCTGCCAGGAAATTGCACCTTGGAAACACCCATCGCAGCTGCTATTTCTGTCCAGAGGGTGCGAAAGAGGTTCCTCTCAGCTTTGTAACAAATTCTCATGCTGAAAACTCGCAGCTCGTTCATCAGAACACAAGGACAGACCCTCCAACATTTATCAGGCCAGTGGTCCATCTCGTCCCACATCCTGTTCTCCAAGTGGCCAAATTCCCTTAAGAATTTGCCACTGTGATCCACATGACGGTCACTTCCAGACTGGATTATTGTAACTCGCTCTACATGGGGCTGCCCTTGAGACTGACCCAGAAACTCCAGCGGGTGCAGAATGCAGCGGCGAGACTCCTTACGGGGTCCTCGCTGCGGGATCACATTCACCCGGTGCTATACCAGCTGCACTGGCTCCCGGTGGGGTACAGGATCAGGTTTAAGGTGCTGGTTTTGACCTTTAAGGTTCTACGGCCTAGGACCCTCGTACCTACGGGACCGCCTCTCCTGGTATGTCCCACGGAGGACCTTACGGTCTTCAAACAAAAACATCTTGGAGGTCCCGGGCCACAGGGAGGTTAGGCTGGCCTCAACCAGAGCCAGGGCTTTTTTGGCCGTGGCCCCAATCTGGTGGAATGCTCTGCCACAAGAGACTAGGGCCCTGTGAGACTTGACATCTTTCTGCAGGGCCTGCAAGACAGAGCTGTTCCACCTGTCCTTTGGCCAAGGCACAGCCTGACCCCCTCCTTTGGCAATCCTCATAGAAATCTGGCCCAATCGTTGCCATTAATTTGATTAAGTGCAAGAAGGTAGAATGGGTGGAACTCTTGGGTTCAGTTCTGCCCGTGTCCCAGATGGCCAAAAAGTCCAGGTGGATTGTGAAGCTCAGAATAAAATGGCAGCTCTGAAAGGACGTGGAGAAGTTAAAGAAAAGGCTTCTCAGAAGAGCTTGCATCCTGATGGACATTACTGAATGTAGTCTGGCTGATTCAGGGTATTTGTGAGCCTTCGTACTTGAACCCTCTTGGGGAACTTCCCCCATGGAAAACTGAGACAGGAAGCTGCTACCTCACTTCCTCCCATGTCAATAGGACTTTGTCCAGAGGCACTCCTGCTGGATCGTGGCCACTTTCTTCTTCCGGAAGCCAAATTAGCAAGCGGGTCGCAGATGTTGCTGCAGGTTTTCCAGGACTTTTGGCAAAGCGTGGCTATTTCCAAAGAAGCGGCCTCTCTTTCCTTCTCTCTCTCTCTCTCCCCCCTTCTCTCTGGCCGCCGTTGTGTGTTTCACTGCTCCAGGTTAGCAACAATTAGTTCAATCCCAACCACTAATTGTTATTTTATTGGAAAGAATAATTGTTTCATTAAAGCCTCCCACTGAGAACTCTTGTTAGAATAAAGTTACAGTACTATTGCATTTGCCAATTAGCGCAGATTTATATCCTGGCTGCACCAGCTGCGTCTCGCGGTGGCTCATCCGTAGACTGAGCAATGCCCACCCTCCTGCCAGCCAGTTTCCTCCAGGCCCCTGCCTCCCGCAAACACCAGGTCCTGCTACATCACAGCTGTGATTTAATGTCCAGGTAAGAGGAGAGGCGGGTGGCGCTGTGGGTTAAACCACTGAGCCTAGGACTTGCTGATCAGAAGGTTGGCGGTTCGAATCCCCGTGATGGGGTGAGCTCCTGTTGCTCGGTCCCTGCTCCTGCCAACCTAGCAGTTTGAAAGCACATCAAAGTGCAAGTAGATAAATAGGTACCGCTCTGGCGGGAAGGTAAATGGTGTTTCCGTGCGCTGCTCTGGTTCGCCAGAAGCGGCTTAGTCCTGCTGGCCACATGACCCAGAAGCTGTACGCCGGCTCCCTTGGCCAATAAAACGAGATGAGTGCCGCAACCCCAGAGTCGGTCACGATTGGACCTAATGGTCAGGGGTCCCTTTACCTTTCAGAGGAGAGGAGGAGCCTGTGAACTCAGTACCAGCCCAACGCATTTTGCTGCCTGAAGCAGACAGCAAAAAGTTGCCTCCTCCCAGACCCATTCCAGCAGACCATTGGATCTTATTCCAACATCCTCCACCCCGAGGGCAGTGGCTTTGTTTATGTGATGCGATTCGGACTCAGAGGCTGAACCTGAGGGATCCCAGCCTGCACAGGAGTCCCCGCCTCCAGATCCAGCTGAGCTGGGGCTGGGGCTTGAGCCTGAAGGGTCTTCACCTGTGCTGGATCCACCAGCTGAGTCTGCTCTGGCTCCTGAGGGGATGGAGGACCCATTGCCTGCAGGTGCTCCACCCTCAGCCCCGTCAGGGGAAGCGGAGATTGCCTCTGGGTCTGGTAACCCTCCAGCCTCTCCTGAGCTGCAGAGGCTCAGGGCAGAGAGGCGGAGGGAACTGAGTTCCCGCAGGAGGAGTACTCGCCTCCAGGCCAGGAGAGGCGAGTCACCAGAGGATCGGGGCCGCCCTGTGCCTTGGGGCAGATAAAAGCCAGCCAGCCCCAGGCCCAAGTTGCGGGAGCAACATTGTTGGTTGCTAGTTCCTGCCTGAACCCTGTCCTGCTTTTCTGCCTGAGCTCCTGACCCGCCCTGGTTCCCTGCTTGCATGTCTTCTCCTGACTTCACCCGACTCTCTGCCCTGCACCCAGCTCCAGCTACTACTGACTGCCTCCACATTGCACCTTTGACCATGGACTGGACTTGGACCTCGTCTCTTGGGTAACCCACGGGACCAGCACAGTTTATTTGTTGCAAGACAGACTTAATAGCACACACCCACCCTCCACCTGCTGCCCTTCAATATTTGCCACCAGAGGCACCTGCCTCACTCTGGCTCATGTCAGGGCCGGCCCTCAGCGCACTCCGTTGCCCCTTACATTTTAGGCTATTTTTTGGGGGGGGGGAATCTTTCCATAAAGCACACCATAGCACAAAAAAGAGACCTCTTTGCATCCTAAAACAGCATTTGTATTCCGCTACTCTGAAACTGCTCCACAACTTTCCTACAAGGACCTCATTACACACTGGGTGACCCCAACATAACTTACTGTTGCAAGGTATTGGAAGACTCCCAATGTGGAAGTGTTGGCGATGTGGACCTCACAACTTTGAGACTTATTGTTGTTGTTTAGTCGTTTAGTCGTGTCTGACTCTTCATGACCCCCTGGACCAGAGCACGCCAGGCACTCCTGTCTTCCACTGCCTCCTGCAGTTTGGTCAGACTCATGTTAGCAGCTTTGAGAACACTGTCCCACCATCTCGTCCTCTGTCGTCCCCTTCTCCTTGTGCCCTCCACCTTTCCCAACATCAGGGTCTTTTCCAGGGAGTCTTCTTTTCTCATGAGGTGGCCTGCCTTGCTGTGGCGAAGGGGCCTGAATAACCCAGAGACGCTATGAACTATGCCATGCAGGGCCACCCAAGATGGACAGGTCATAGTGGAGAGTTTTGACCAAACGTGATCCAGTATCCCTGACAAGAAAACTCCATGAGACTTATTACGAATGGACAAACCAACAACCTATGTCCAAGAGAACCAAACAGATTAGGAAACCACTGTGTTTCAATCAACTTGGCATCCGTAGAACGTGGTTTTAGGTCTTTGAGAACATGTGGCAGCACGTGGAATGCTACCTTTGCTTAAAAACTGAAATGACTTTAAGGTCAAATGTAATTAAGTAGATGCTGCTTCTTTGGGGGTTAAGTGGGAATAATAATAACTATAATTAATAGTTTATTTGCCACCCACCTGACGGGGTTTTCCCAGCCACTCTGGGTGGCTCCCAACAAAATGTTAAAAGTGCAATAAAACATCAACCACTAAAAACGTCCCTGAATGCTGATTGTTGCTTCTTGTATAAATGAATGAAAACAATAACAATAAAATTGTGGGGAGTCTATGAATTTCTGATGTTGGGGGTAGCATTAAAAAGATTTTTTAACAAAATCAAAGTGAATGGTCATGGGGCTTGGAAGTGGGGGCACAGAGATTTAAGCCTCTCTGCCCAGACTGGGAGGCAAATTGCTCTCTTCCCAGTCATCTGGTTGATTATATCATGACTGGGTAATAATCTCCTGCAATGTGGGACTCGCAGCTCAAGGGTCCCTGACACGCGGCCATCGAACCTCCAGTAAGCCGATCCTCCTGAGCTGAATTGGCGGCTGTGTTTCTGCATATGCTGCCACGCAGAGAGCCAGGATTGAGATCCTCTTAAGTGATGGTGTAAAAGAATGAACTCCGGACCTTCAACATGCCAAATGTATGCTCTGTCGCCGAAGGAGCATTTCCAAGGCCTGGCCACGCACCTTTGGCCGCTTGAGGATGAGACGGAGAGCGAGCAAGCGAGAGAGGTGACCGAGGGCTCGGAGGTGACGGCTAGAGGGTCGAGGGAAGGTTTTGAGGTTGAACCAGAGCAGACGCGCCTCATGCATTAAACATTGGCGAAGGCGGGGGCAGAGAGAGCGCCGTGGTTGCGGCGCAGTAATTCAATCACGGGGCCGTTATAATGTAATAAAGTGGGAGAATGATGACCTGTTGTCTGGGATAATTCATCCTCTCTGTCTCCTTTCAATGATGCACAGATCTGCTTAGTGGGTTTATGGAGATTTAATTTACACTATCAGATGACACAACTGAGCAGCCCAGTGAAATACGCCCCGGCAGAATACTCAGGGCTTTAAAGCGCATCTCTCTTTATGGCCTGATGTGTCACCGAGGAAAAAGGTGAGCATCACTCACGCCAGGCACAAATCACAGGGCAGGCTCCCTACCTGCTCCTCACTTTCCCCTCGCGATGACATTTGGCCACGGTCGACGTCGTCTTCGTCTCACCTCTTCCCTTTCTGCAGAGTCCGTCCTCACCAACCAGGGAGTTCTTCCACGGCTAAGGATGCGGAAGGAACAGAAGAACACAAGAAAAGCATCCACTGGATCAGGCCAAGGGCCCGTCTAGTCCAGAATCCTGCCCTCATAAGGGCCAACCAGAAGCCCATTAAGGAACAACAAACAAGCAGTTCGTTGTTCGATCTCCCATCCTCCATCCCTCAAATATTGACTATTTGCTGGTATAGTGGTCCCTTGGTTCTCAAATGCCTTGGTACTCAAACAACTTGGAACCCAAACACTGCAAACCCGGAAGTAAGTGTTCCAGTTTGCGAACGTTTTTTGGAAGCCAAACGTGCACCGTTTTGAGTGTTACACTGAAGTCTGACTGTTTTTGCTATTTGTTTTGCGTTTTTGTGACTTTTTTGTTTGTTTATGTGACTGTGGGGATCCCAGTTCAGCTACTGATTGATTGATTGATTGATTGATTGAGTGTGTGACTGCAGTACATTGTTTACTGCTTTCATTTCATGGATCAATGGTTTCGTTAGATAGTAAAATTCATGTTAAATTGCTGTTTTAGGGGTTGTTTTTAAAAGTCTGGAACGGATTAATCCATTTCGCATTACTTTCTATGGGAAAGCGCCTTGGTTTTGGAATGCTTTGATTTTGGAACAGATTTCCAGAACAGATTAAGTTTGAGAACCAAGGTACTACTGTATTCGACCTTGCTATGGACACTGGCAGCTACCATATTCAGGGCCAGGCAGAAATTTTTCCACCTGCCTCATAGCAATCATCACAATTTTGTGTGGTTATGCATTGGGTAAGCTGCCAACCTAGCAGTTCGAAAGCACGTCAAAGTGCAAGTGGATAAATAGTTACCGCTCCAGCGGGAAGGTAAATGCCGTTTCTGTGCGCTGCTCTGGTTCGCCAGAAGCGGCTTAGTCCTGCTGGCCACATGACCCGGAAGCTGTACGCCGGCTCCCTCGGCCAATAAAGCGACATGAGCGCCGCAACCCCAGAGTCGTCTGCGACTGGACCTAATGGTCAGGGGTCCCTTTACCTTTACCTATGCATTGGGTAAGCTGTTGCTTTGGCTGGAGATGAGGTTGTAGTCTCTACCTGCCCCTCCTTGGTTAAGGGTATCCCATCAAAGGGATCTGCAAGGAGTGGCTTCTGTCTGGATGCCCAAGTGGGCACTAGGGCCACAGCACTCCTCCAACAGAGACCGTCCTCCCACAGAGACCTCCCACAGTCAATGGGCTGGAATTAAAATAGCATAGGTAAAGGAAAAGGGACCCCTGACCGTTAGGTCCAGTCATGACCAACTCTGGGGTTGCGTTGCTCATCTCGCTTTACTGGCCGAGGGAGCCGGCGTACAGCTTCCGGGTCATGTGACCAGCATGACTAAGCTGCTTCTGGTGAACCAGAGCAGCGCATGAAAATGCCGTTTACCTTCCCGCCGGAGCGGTACCTATTTATCTACTTGCACTTTGTGCTTTTGAACTGCTAGGTGGGCAGGAGCAGGGACCGAGCAACGGGAGCTCACCCTGTCGCAGGGATTCAAACCGCTGACCTTCTGATCACCAAGTCCTAGGCTCAGTGGTTTAACCCACAGCGCCAACCTGTAATCCATACAGTTGTGGTCTATTTGACCCATGATTCTCTTACACTTGTTGTCTTGTCCGGTTATTTTACTATATTGGGGGCAAGGGGATCACAGGTCCTTGGAATACAAGTGGAAAATATTTGCAGTTGCGTGTGTGTGTGTTTGTATGGAGATACAAATGAATTAACGAATCTGGAGCTTCCACAAACTGCATATTGATCCAATCTCTTCGTTTTACAAAATCTTAGTTAAACTAGTTTCCAGCACTGGGCAAAGCAATAGCAGAGAGAATAATAAAGGTGTGTAAAAGAGGGGAAAGTGCTGAAATGGTTGAAACTCCTCCGCTTAAACTACTTTCATGGTGAATAATGCACAGTTAAAGCATATTAAAGCACCGTTAATATGCATTATTTATTGCAGTTATCCTCCATCTCTTCCTCCAAGGAGATCAAGGCAGCTGGCGAGGTTTCCCCATCCCTGATTTTATCCTCACACCAACCCTGTGATGTAGGTCAGGCTGAGAGTATGAACAGTGGAGGAAACAGATTCAGTCTGCAGTAAAGAGGTGAGTCCTCCTAAGTTTCACTTCCCCAAACAGGATGCAAACAGAAACACGTCTCTTCTTTGAAATTTGAACTTCTCTGAACTTGCAGTTTTCCAGGCAATTAAAGTGCACATACTATGATAGCGTGTGTATAAATATGCATGCCTTAATGAAAATAACATACGAAAATGTGCTCTGTTAGGGAACAGTGCCTTGCAAACAAAGTGTATATTGCAATATAGCATGGAAACATTTGTGTGTTCAGAGAAGTTTGCACTAAAATCCTGATGAATTTCCATGAGGACTTTCAACAGAAATAAAACACAAACTGATGTGGAAACATGGAGAACCAAACTTATGATTGGGAAAACCATAAACTGCCACGGTCCTCTATGCCCATCCCTTCCTGGGAGAGAGCAAATCACTCAACATCACCCACTGATTTTCATGTCTGAATAGGGATTTGAACTCAGGTCTCCCCAGTCCTACTCCAACACGCCAACTACTGAACCACAATGACACCGCACAAAGTGATTTGAGCCTGGATCTGCAAAGAGCTGCTTCGAGTCTCCATTTCCGAGCGTTAAAGGGCTTTAAACATAGCAAAGATTGGTGCCAAAAGTTATTTTGTCATGCCAAAGAGGACTTAATTAATCATCCAATTATATCCTCTACTTAATTAAAATAACAGCATTCCCTTGGGGCAGTCTTCCTTCTATTACAGACGGCTTCACATAAACCACAAGAAACACAAAACATTCCCCGTGGTTTGAGCTCAGGAGTCGATGCCTTTGCGCCTGTGTGCATCTCTACGATTCAGACCACAAATGGAGAGTGCACACAGTTTCCCAAAATGGATGGAGAAGGTGCCATCACCATGGTGCTGAAAGGGGACCCCTGTTGGGTGAGAGAGATCTTCTGCCATCAGACCTCTAGGTGATGGACCTCTCAGTTTTGCAAGACAGCATTAAATTGAGAGCCAGTGTGGTGTAGTGGTTAAGAGTGGTAGACTTGTAATCTGGTGAACCAGGTTCTTGTCTCCGCTCCTCCACATGCAGCTGCTGGGTGACCTTGGGCCAGTCACACTTCTGTGAAGTCTCTCAGCCCCACTCACCTCACAGAGTGTTTGTTGTGGGGGAGGAAGGGGAAGGAGATTGTGAGCTGCTTTGAGACTCCTTCGGGTAGTGATAAAGCGGGATATCAAATCCAAACTCTTCTTAAATGATAACTCTGCAGATCTTGTTCTGGAGCACCTTGAGCCTCCTTGGGGGCAGTGAGATCATGTCTGCTCTCACTTTGCCCACAGTGGATCCACTGTAACTTCTGAAAGAGCCAACCTGTGCCCACACTTCATCTCCAACCCTTATGAGGAAGAGTTGAGGGCCTGGAGAAGAGGAGACTGAGAGGAGATCAAGCCATCTTCAATTATCTGAAGGGGACTGTCATGCAGAAGATGGAGAAATTTTGTTTTCTCTTGCTCCAAAGGATTCGAACCAGTGGATTCAAATTTCAAGACAGGGAATGCAGGATAACTGTTATGAAGAACTTTCTGATGGTAAGAACTGCTTGATAGTGGAACAGACACCTTGGAAGATGGTGGACTGTCCTTCATAGATAACCAATTTTTTAGAAATTCTTTATAATTTTTGGGTTGCAGGGGGTTGGGCTAGATGACCTCTGGGATCCTCTCCAACTCTGTTGGACGTGGCTGGACACAGGAGGAGCTGATTCTTGATTATGAACAATTTGATGCAAATGGAGAGTAACCTGTCATTGCAGGAGCAACCTGCAGAAGAGGAAATGAGTGATGCTAAATGGTCAGGGCAAAGCAGGAGGCATCTGCTGCACTCTGAGATTCTTCTGCAAGAGAGATGGGTTGGGCGGCTGTTCTCCACAGGCTCGGCCTCAGCAAGGCGCAACCTAAAAATAGCCCAAACCATCATGAAAGCGGGAGAGATTAATGGTTATTGTTGTGCACAAATGGGTAATCAGGAAGGAAGCAGCTCAGGCCTGGTGTCTAAATTTAATTTACGGATATACAAATCTCTGCCTAATGAGAGTCTAGCAAGTATATTATGTGGCAAAAAAGAGAAAGAAACCCAGTCTCTGAGAGAAATATTCACTGATTTCACCCATTCCTTTGGCCTTCTAAACAACGCTGAGAGACAGGCGAAAATGTATGACTAACCGAGAAAGGCGTTTGTTCTCCCAAAGTGCTGACAGAGCATGCAGGTGTTTGGAAAGCAGAGCGAACTGAACTTCGGAAGGCTTTGAGATGTTGTGGTGGAATCATTTCTTGCGATAAACCTGAATGATTTTTGTACCAAAAAATGTGCTGGAAGCCGGAATTAAGATTGCTGGAAGAAATATCAACAACCTCAGATATGCAGATGACACAACATTGATGGCAGAAAGTGAGGAGGAATTAAAGAGCCTTTTAATGAGGGTGAAAGAGGAGAGCGCAAAATATGGTCTGAAGCTCAACATCAAAAAAACAAAGATCATGGCCACTGGTCCCATCACCTCCTGGCAAATAGAAGGGGAAGAAATGGAGGCAGTGAGAGATTTTACTTTCTTGGGCTCCATGATCACTGCAGATGGTGACAGCAGCCACGAAATTAAAAGACGCCTGCTTCTTGGGAGAAAAGCAATGACAAACCTAGACAACATCTTAAAAAGCAGAGACATCACCTTGCCAACAAAGGTCCGTATAGTTAAAGCCATGGTTTTCCCAGTAGTGATGTATGGAAGTGAGAGCTGGACCATAAAGAAGGCTGATCGCCGAAGAATGGATGCCTTTGAATTCTGGTGCTGGAGGAGACTCTTGAGAGTCCCATGGACTGCAAGAAGATCAAGCGTATCCATTCTGAAGGAAATCAGCCCTGAGTGCTCACTGGAAGGACAGATCCTGAAGCTGAGGCTCCAAGACTTTGGCTGTCTCATGAGAAGACTCCCTGGAAAACTCCCAGAGGACTCGTCGACAGAGGAAGAGATGGTGGGACAGTGTTCTCGAAGCTACCAGCATGAGTTTGACCAAACTGCGGGGGGCAGTGGAAGACAGGAGTGCCTGGTGTGCTCTGGTCCAGGGGGTCACGAAGAGGCAGACACAACTAAACGACTAAACAACAACAACAATGGTGTGGCTGCATTTGGAATACTGCGTCCAGTTCTGGTGGCCCCACCTCAAAGAGGAGATGGTAGAGTTGGAAAATGTTCAGCAAAGGGCAACCCAGATGGTCAAGCGGGTGGAACAGCTCCCCTATGAAGAACAGTTGCAGCGTTTGGGACTTTTCAGCTTAGAGAAAAAGCGAGGGAGAGGCAACATGGTAGAAGCTTGGACAGCGAGGCATGTTATGGAGAAAGCATTTCTCCTTCGTTGCATGGCTAGAACTCATGAGCTGAATATTGGAAGATTCAGGACAAACAAAAGAGAGCAGTGCAGAGCCAAACTATGCAACTCACTCCAGAGGAGGCAGGGGTGGCCACGAACCTGGATGTCTTTAAAGAGGATTAGACAAATTTGTGGAGGAGGAGAGGTCTATGGATGACCATACTCTGCTTCTATGGCCGGAGGCAGAAATGCTTCTGAAAACCAGTAGCTGGGAATCAGGAGGGGAGAATGTTGCTATTGCATTCAGGTCTTGCTTGCTGCTTCCCCAGAAGAGGCATCTGTTTGGCCACTGTGAGAACAAGATGTCGGACTAAATGGGCCATTGACCAAATCCAGAAGGCTCTTCTGATCTTCTTCTGTTCTTGACGCCTAACTGAATGTGCAACATGATCACTGCTGACCCCAATTCGACGGAAGCAGCCGGAGTGGAGGCCCAGGTGAGCGACGTGCCCTGGAGCTGTGCCCAGACTCACTCGACTCCTCACAGTGGCATGTTCAGGGCATGTTGGAGCATGCCAGCACCTGCGCACCTGGTCCTGTTTCCCCCTGCCTTATTTAGCAGATGATGCAGGAAGTCAGCATCAAGCCGGCATCAATCTTTCATGCCCTCCAGTGCTCTGAAACATTTATGCTGGGACTCCAGAGCAAAGGAGGTCAGGGGGCAGCTGGGGTGGCAAAGGTCTCTTGCACCCTCAGCGCTAGGCAGGGGGCTTCCCGCCTGACCCTTCCAAGAGGAACGCAAGGCTTCTGCAAGCACCGGGAAACCTGCATCTTGCTTTGCCAAGCATACCTTCCGATGACGCAGGAAAAGAGGATGCAGAAGATATATGGACTTCAGCGTGAAGGATACATGAAAGAACTTTTCTCTAAACTGAAAAGGTGAGGAAGGTGTGATATGATTGTTGTTGTTGTTTAGTCGTCTAGTCGTGTCCGCCTCTTCATGACCCCTGGACCAGAGCACGCCAGGCATTTCTGTCTTCCACTGCCTCCCGCAGTTTGGTCAAACTCATGTTGGTAGCTTCGAGAACACTGTCCCACCATCTCGTCCTCTGTCGTCCCCTTCTCCTTGTGCCCTCCATCTTTCCCAACATCAGCGTCTTTTCCAGGGAGTCTTCTCTTCTCATGAGGCGGCCAAAGTCTTGGAGCCTCAGCTTCAGGATCTGTCCTTCCCGTGAGCACTCAGGGCTGATTTCCTTCAGAATGGATACGCTTGATCTTCTTGCAGTCCATGGGACTCTCAAGAGCACGGGTGTCAAACACAAGGCCCGCGGGCCGAATCCGGCCCGCCAGACCTTGTCATGTGGCCCGTGTAGCCGCCGCCGGCCTTCACCTTTTATTCTCGCTTTTTTTTTTTAACACAAGAAAGCCGCCTCTTCAGCGCATGCGCGGCAGCCTACAAGCCAGAGAACGTCTGCCCTCTAGCGGCGCCGGCCATTTTACGCAGGTAACCTCCACTTTACATGCATTCAGGAAACCTCCACTTGTTTTTATATTGAGCACATTTGAATATCTACTTGCCATTATTCTGACTATGTTTCTGCTTTCAGAGCTAGTTATTACAAAAAAACAGTAATAATTGAATGCAGTGACAATAATTTATGATAATAAAGAGTGGACACATAGTCCTACAGATACAACCGGCCCTTTGAGGGTGACCAAACTGCTGATGCGGCCCCCAATGAATTTGAGTTTGACACCCCTGCTCAAGAGTCTCCTCCAGCACCATAATTCAAAAGCACCAATTCTTTGGCAATCAGCTTTCTTTATGGTCCAGCTCTCACTTCCATGCAGCACTACTGGGAAAACCAGAGCTTTAACTATACGGACCTTTGTTGGCAAGGTGATGTCTCTGCTTTTTAAGATGCTGTCTAGGTTTGCCATCGCCTTTCTCCCAAGAAGCAGGCGTCTCTTAGTTTCGTGGCTGCTGTCACCATCTGCAGTGATCTGATATGATTGTAGTTCATACAAATAGGCATGGCATGGAGAAAGTGGATCAAGGAAAGTTTTTCTTCCTCTCTCATAACACTAGAACTCGTGAGCATGCAGTGGAGCTGAATGCCGGAAGCTTCAGGAAGAGATAAATGGAATTCCTTCTTCATAGTTTGACCATGGAACTCCCTTCCACAATGCTTCTGAATGGCAGTTTCTGGAAACCACAGGAGGAGAAAGTGCTGGTGTGCTCAGATCCTGCTTGAGGGGTCTTGTCCACCCCAGGATGATGGGCCACTTGGGCCATTGGCCTGATCCAGCAGGATCTTCTGATGGTCTTATGTTCCATCTCTCTCTCCTAGGAATTGAGGGGACATGTAGGGATTCTTCGAAAGAGAGGGAAGCGCAGAGCAAGGCAGGCGGCCAGCTCTCAGCCCCTGGGATGCTCCTGTCAAGAGACAGAATGATTTACTCCCAGGTAATTACAGGAAAGCGTTTTACGGCTGGAGGCAATTGTCATAATTCTGCTTAGAAATTAACTTCCCTTTCAGACTGCTACATAATTCAGAGATGGGAGACAATAGAGACGGCTTGTTTATTCCTGGTGGGGGGGGGAGCACCAACTGCTTGCTCAGGGCTTTAGAGGCAAGGATGCCGACGCAAGCAGCTACTAAACTCTGGCAGAGGCAGAAGGGAGGCAACGACTGTTGGGTGGCTCTCCTTCTCGGGGTCAGGCTGTGAATAAAACAAATAGTTGGGTGTGCTTTTCTTAGAGAGAGAGAAAGCAAAAGTGCACTGGCAGTGGGAAGATACCTTTGGTGCACCACATGGGATGCCGTCATTGCAGTGCCGCCTCTGTTGAAACCGGGGGTTGGACTAGATGACCTTTGGTGTGCCTTCCAACTTGACAATTCTACGCTTCTATGACTTTCAGGTGGTTGAAACATTATACAAACTAGGAGAGTTTCGTGTTTGCCCAAGACAATGGCATAAAATCTTCATTTAGGCTTCTGAGTTTGTGGAGGGATGGATAAATTGGTCAATTTCAGTTTTTCTCAGTTTCTCAGTCTTAAGCTCAGACCCCCAGATTCCCCAGTCGGTTTGGAACTGATGCAAACCTCATGAAAATTCACCAGCATTTTTGGGTGGGTTTCTCTTTATACATATCTGCATGCAATTTTCCCGGCATAATGCACTTTTGCATGTTATTGTTATGCATTTCCCCAAATATTGGCATATTTGTATACATTATTTGGTTGGAGGTTTGTGCCATAACTTTCAGAGAAGTGTGAGGTTTGAATCTCCCACTGGGGTCCCTTCCAACTCTACAATTCTATGCTTCTATGAATACTTTGGAGGACAGTCTGATGATGTTGGTGAGATCCTGGCCAGCCAGTTTCCTGGTCAGCTCACCATCCCTCTGGATGCTGGCAGAATGTTCTGGGAAGTCGGGTGGAGATGGTCTCTCTCTCTCTCTCTCTCTCTCTCTCTCTCTCTCTCTCTCTCTCTCTCTCATCCTGCGATGCTCAATTTCATTGCTATAAATCAAACATGTTGCGCTTTTCTGAATACAGACCCCTTGCCATACCGGCTCTCCTTAAAATGTGTAAATCCATTTAGGAAGACAAATTGTCTTCCAGCTGAAGAAACTGTGAGTTTCTGCTCCACTGCTTTTAAGACCTGCTCTCTCTGTTCCGCTCCTTTTCGGAGATTCAAAGAGAGCTATCATGTCCTCCCTGGACTAGTCTAAATGCACCCTGTTCTCTCAACCTCTCCTCCTCGGACTTGTTTTGTGCCCTTTGGACTTTGGAGCATTGACAGAATGCTTCTGGGTCTTGCGCTTGTCGCAGCTCTCAAATCTTTTGCAAAACAAGGAGCTGCATTCATGAGTGTTTCCTCTCTGGGCCACAGTTTCCCTGCACATTCTCACACGTCCCCTCAAGTCTGTTCTTTAGGGCATAAATGCCCCTTTTCACAATGGCCGACAGGGTTCCTAATCCACTCGCGAAACAGTCCCTCTCAAAGCCCACTTGCCACTCTGCTTTTGAAGTCCTTTTTTATTGTTGAAAACTATCTATACAATTTTTAAAGGAGTCATAAAAATAAATGGTTCTATTGTCACACGGGCACCCCCAGCTGTGTTTCCAGTCAAATACTGACACACCAACTGACAGACAAAAAACGGGTCTTTCTGCTAATTAAATCTAACAGTGAAAGTAGCATGTTGAGCTTGAAAGGATCTGTTAGGAAACAGTCCATTAACGATGGGCCCTGGTTTTCAGAGCAGTGGAAGCCAGATTGATTTGCACAACTGGAGGTAAAGTCGGGGCCTGGCAGAGTCCACAGGCTTTCGGAAATACTGGCACCTTTCACTCGACATTCTGAGGATTTGGCTTTCAATTCTTATCCGTAAAAGAAACATTTCTACTTCCTACAGCCGGGGAAGGAAGCTTAAAGATTTAACGATGTGAGAGTTGGGGAGGATGGGGAAGCAAACCTGAACGCCAGACATGGAGAATCAAACACAGAATCCAGTCTGTGTTTGAAGGGGCCCTTATTTATTTATCTGTATATTACATTTCTATTCCACCTCTCCTCCCACCCCAGGAGCAGAGGGTGATGTACATATACAATTATAAAGTGTCCAGATCAAGGAAAGTAATAGGACTACTCTATTCTGCCTTAGTCAGACCCCACCTGGAGTCCTGTCCCCAATTCTGGGCACCACAATTTAAGAAGGATGTTGACAAGCTGGAAGGTGTGCAACCAAGGAGGGTGACCAAGATGATTGAGGGTCTGGAAACCAAGCCTGATGAGGAACGGTTGAAGGAGTTGGCTATGTTTAGCCTGGGAAAGAGGAGGCTGAGAGGAGATAGGAGAGCCATCTTCAAGTATCTCAAGGGCTGTCACCTGGAGGAGGGGGGCAAGCTTGTTTTCTCCTGCTCTGGAGGGTAGGACTTGAACCAATGGCATCCAATGAGAAGGAATGAGATTCTGACTAAACATCCAGTAGACCTTTCTGACAGTAAGAGCTGTTCAACAGGGGAACAATAACCCGCAGGAGATGGTGGACTCTCCTTCCTTGGAGGTTTTAAAGAAGAGGTTGGATGGTCATCTGTCATGAATGCTTGAGTTGAGATTTCATGCATTGCAGGGGGTTGGACTAGATGACCCTCAGGGTCCCTTCCAACTTTATGATTCTATGATTCCCACAGCAACAAGGTGAGGTTGGTTAGGCTGAGAGGCAGTGACCTGCCTCCAAGGTCACCCAGTCTGCTTCATGGCCATGTGGGGATTTGAATGCTAGTCTCCCGGATCCTAACCTGACACTCTAACCACTACTCCACACGACCCTTGGCAAATCCCTGTGGGTAGACCCTGCCCCCACTCCTGTGCAGATGAACCTTGGATGGTGAGCACACCATTTTCAGACTAGGTTAAAAGTGTAGCTCCAGCTCCAGCTGCCCAGTGCTTGTTGGGATACTGCCAGGGAGATAAAGTCCATCATGGCCCCAAGCCATGTGCCGGACGTCCATCGATCTCCCGTAGTCACTCAGTTTCAGCAATTAGCGACACGAGTTCCCTGGAAATACCTTGCCACATTCCAGGGCTCGTGCACACTCTATCAGCAGATAATGCACAGCCAAAAGTTGCACACAGGAGAGTATTATTTACAGGCTTTATTCAGCGCTGATCAGAACAAAGAAAGACATGACTGTTCTGCGTCAGTGTCTCCGACAGAGAGAAACGAAAGCAATAGCAACATAAACATCCTGTGAACAGGAAATACGCAGGCTGTGACACAAACATCCTGCTCCCTTTTAAGGTGGAACGGAAATATCCTAACAGTGCTAACTGTTAGGAGAGTCCTACTCTCGTGTAGGACCCTGGCAGAGACACATGCCCGACTGGCATGTTCTCTCCCTCCTGGTCCATCATTCGGGACCTTCAAAAGCTTTCTCCAACCCGAACATCACAGCGACTGATGCCTTGGAGACATCAGCACACTTAGGGATCCGCAGAGTCTTCGCAGCTTGCGTAACAGAACCAATAGCACAGCATTTTGGCTCATCTACTTTATTTACATATAATACACTCGGAGCATTCTGCCTTAGCTCCTGCCTCTTTCTCATCAGACAGCAAAGAGAGAGAAAAGAACAAAGGACAATAGTCCCACTTCGTGGAACACAGTAACACAGTAACACAAACATCTTGTCTCTGTCATTTCCCACACTGTGGAATGAAAACATACACCGTCTTGTGATAGACAACAATCCCATGACTGCAGACACGGGGAATGACTTTCCAACAGTGCAATTGTTAAAGAAAGGGCGGAGATAAGGTAAACTGAAACTGAATTCTAATAAAATGTCCTGAGAATGAAGCTGAACTGAAGGACAAGTAGCATGTATTTGTTAGAAAATAATCTCATGGCAGTGCCTGTGGTTCTATTTCTCCTAACGATAGCTTCTGTAAAGAAGGTTAGGCTGAGGAATATTCAGTGGCTGAGGATCACCTAGTGACCTTCATGGCTAAGTGGGGATCTGAACTGGGGTCTCCTCAATCGGAACGCAAGACACCACCTTTCTCCTGACCCTGAGAGCCGGTGGCCAAGAGCAGGGATCTCTCCATGGTGCTACTGCTAACAGTACCAGTGTCAAAAGCATGAGAAGAGTCCCACAGTTCAACTGTGCATTGGATGAAGAGGGGCTTTCTTTTCTCTGCCTCAGACCTCTCAACATTCACCTTCGTTGGAGTTCTCATGTTGTGAGAGAAGTAGAAAAGCTCTCCGCTAGCCACTTTCTCCTCCCTCCCTAGAAAGACCCTCCAGGCAAGTTTCACTGTTGAGTTTCAGAAGAGGCTGATGAATATCTCCACTCTCGGAAGAGTCTTCGAGTCTTCGCAGAGCAGACCTGGGTCTCTGGTCTTCAGTGGTCATGTTTTGATTTGTTTTGAAGTGTTGTGAGCTGCCCTGAAAGACCTTGTGCCCCCAAACCCCCTCCAGGGAAAGAGGATGCCGGTAATAAATGAAGCAGGATGAAGCGAGGCAGAGGATTTGGGCTCAATAAGTGCAGTGCCACTCAATAAACATAATTCCACTGTGACCGTTTACAGCAAATGTAGAGCAATTATCTTGCAATCAGATGTTAATTGCCAATTGCATCTGTCTGCCCTGGTGAAGCCTCCTTTGATGGAATCAGCTGAAAGATGTGATTATGGTTTGGGTGACTTTGGGTGTGAGACATTCTGCCCAACTCCTTCCACCACTTCCTAATTAGGAGACTGTTCCCAGGAAGGGACTTTTACAAATGATTGTGGGGCAAAGTTCGGTGGTTCACTCATTCCATCCCTGATAGAAGAAACCAATGAGTCCAATTTATTGTGAAAGTAATATATAATAATACTAATGGACAGTGCAACATTTGAAACTGAGATCAGGGAAACGGAGTGTCAAAGGGAGCAGAAATCACAGAATCCCCTGCAGACTGTTTCAGGCTGCCCATAAAAGATAAAGGACCCCTGGACTGTTAACTCTAGTGAAAGGCGACTATGGGGCTGTGGCTCCCATCTTGTAGTGGTTAAGAGCAGTAGACTCTTAATCTGGTGAACTGGGTTCACTTCCCTGCTCCTCTGCATGCAGCTGCTGGGTGACCTTGGGCCAGTCACACTTCTCTGAAGTCTCTCAGCCCCACTCACCTCACAGAGTGTTTGTTGTGGGGGAGGAAGGGAAAGGAGAATGTTTGCCGCTTTGAGACTCCTTCGGGTAGTGATAAAGCGGGATATCAAATCCAAACTCCTCTTCTTCTATTCTTCTATAAGCTGAGGGAGCCGGTGTTTGTCCACAGACAGCTATTCTTGGTCATGTGGCCAGCATGACTAAGCTGCTTCTGGCGAACCAGAGCAGCGCACGGAAATGCCGTTTACATTCCCGCCGGAGCGATACCTATTTATCTACTTGCACTTTGCCATGCTTTTGAACTGCTAGGTGGGCAGGAGCAGGGATCGAGCAACGGGACTTTGAACTGCCGTCCTTCCGATTGGCAAGCCCCAGGCTCAGTGGTTTAGACCACAGCGCCACCCGCTTCCCATACCCTGCGCCAATTATCGGAAAGGAAGAGAAACCTATTTATAGGGATTCAGAACCCCGGGGGGCAAAATGTATGCAATGAGAAGTGGCATGAGAGCCCTCTTCAAATATCTCAAGGGCCGTCACATGGAAGAGGGAGCCAGCTTGTTTTCTCCTGCTCTGGAGGGGAGGAACCAAGACAATGGCTTCAGGTTACAAGAAAGGAGATTCCCACGGAGCATCAGGGTTGGGATCAATGACCCTTTGGTGCCCCTCTCAATTCTTTGATTCTGTGACCCCTCCTTTTCAAAAACAAAAAGAAGCCAACAACTGTAAATTGACCTCTTTTCTTCTGTGAGTAGCCTAGTTATTTTTTTGCAATGGCAGCTGGTGGGGGAAGGGTTCCCACCTCCAAAATATTGATCAACAAGGAATGGACAAGATAGTTTGACTCCTCTAGCTGCTCTAGCTGCCCCCCCCAGCCCACAATCTTGCAAATAAGTTCCTCCCTGGGGGTCAGGGCCACCCTCTCCTTGCCCCTCCCTCTAATCGCTTCCTGCCCGACCAGCTAGTGGAGCTTGACAGCCCCCCGCCCCCCCCCCCCGGAGAGGAAGATGCAGCGTCGGCCCCCTTTGCTTCCCACTCTCCTCTTCATTCCCTTTGCTTCATTAGGCCTGCAGTGGAAAGGCAGGTTAATAAAAGGTAAGATTTAGATCACTCACTACCCAGCGGTGCAGAAAAACAAAAATCAATCACGGGGCATTCAAACAATTCCTGCCCACGCATTTCATACGCCACTGAGCCGCAGAGGAGAGGAGGCCCTTCTGCTAATTGCCGTTTGTGTGTGTGTGCATGTTGCTAACCAGGAAACAAAAACTGGCATTCTGCTGCCTCTTTGGGGCTTGGCTGCTGGAGGAAGAATTTTCCTGCAGCGGAATCATCCAATCCAAGATGTTTTATGGTGGACTGTAGGTAAACTGTGGAGGCAGAGCACAGCCACTTTGGCTGGTAGTCCTTTTAAAATAAAATAAAATAAATGGTTTTTATTGGTTTTACATATAATCACATTACGTGAAGTGCTTTGAAAAGCTGGTACGAAAATTATGTCATTGCCTGCCTACCAGAGGGACTGGACACATTCCAATTTGCTTATAAAACGAAAAGATCGACAGAGGACGCTGTGGCGATTGCCCTCCATGCCGTTCTTGCACATTTGGAGCAGCGGGGGGGGGGGGGGGTATGCCAGACTGCTTTTTTTAGATTTCAGCTCGGCATTTAATACCATTCTACCACAACGTCTGATGTCTAAACTGGAAGATCTGGGGCTTCTGTTATCACTTTGTGGGTGGATATTGGACTTTTTGTCAGACCGCCCCCAGAGGGTTCGGTTGGGCCCTTATACCTCTAGTATGCTTAGGACTAACACAGGAACACCACAGGGATGCGTACTCAGTCTGCTCCTTTATATTCTCTACACATACGATTGTGTCGCTGCTCACCCTAGTAATAGGGTTGTCAAATTTGCAGATGACACAACCGTGATTGGGCTCATCTCTGAAAGGGAGGGTGAAACGGACTATAGAGATGAGGTGGAGCGGCTGACAGAGTGGTGCAGAGCTAACAACTTGCTCATAAATACAAGGAAGACAAAGGAGCTTGTGGTGGACTTCAGGAGACAGAAGAGCAACGTCCAGCCACTTTTGATTGATGGGGTCTGTGTGGAGAGGGTAACAACGTTCAGATTTTTGGGCATTGAATTACAAGAGGATCTGTCCTGGAGTGTCAACACAAGGGGGCTTGTGAAGAAGGCGCAGCAGAGACGGTACTTTTTGAGAATTCTAAGGAAAAACCATCTTCCGCAGAAACTGCTGCTTGCCTTCTATCACTGTGCCATTGAGAGCGTGCTCACTTATGGCTTATGTGTGTGGTACGGAAGCTGTACTACCCGGGACAGGATGGGGTTGTGCAGAGTTGTTAAGGCAGCAGAGAGCATTGTTGGCTGCCCACTCTCCACCTTAGAGCAGATTTATGCCACAAGGTGCCATAGGAAGGCACTGGACATAGTAAAAGATCCATCGCATCCTGGTCACTGTCTCTTCGAGCTCCTGCCGTCGGGACGGAGATACAGGACGATGAAGACAAGAACGAGCCGTCTTAAGAACAGCTTCTTCCCCAGAGCGATCTCGGCCCTGAATGGGAAGCCTGGACTTTGAAAGTCATCTAATCTTCCTTGCTGTATTATACTGTATTGTTTTAATTAGTGTTTTTATAGTTGTTTTGATTTTTTGTGGAGTGCCCTACCTGGGTGGATGGAGCAGCCAAGTAATTTCGTTGTCCCCGAGAGGGGGCAATGACAATAAAGATATTATTATTATTATTATTATTATTATTATTATTATTATTATTATTAACACCATACCCTCTTGTTTAATCTCTTTGGCTCAACTAAGCCTAACCCCTCCCTCCCATCTGATGGTTTACAAAATTAAACTTTACATCTTTACAATTCACTTCGTTTCCTATCCTTGTTGTATCATTACCTGAAATATTATATTACTCAACTTGAACAGGTAGCAATATCATCTTACAGATCTTCAGATAACCCTGCTAATGATGTTAATTGCTTGCAGTTGTCTTTCAAATATAATATAAATTTGTTCCAGTCCTTTTGGAATTCTTGGTCTCGCTGGTTCCGGATTCTTCCCATCAGTTTCGCCAGTTCTGCAAAGTCCATCATCTTCATCTGCCGCTCTTCTGTTGTTTCCATCTTTGGGCTAACACATTTTGGCTGGCAGTCCTTGATAGCCGTCTGCTCCATGAATTTCACTGTCTATTGCTTCCTGCACCTTGCGCTCTTCCTTTCCTTCTGTGAACATGGGTAGATCTACATGGGGGGGGGGGCTGAGGCATGAACTCTCATGGGAGCCCCTTTGCAATCAGCAACGAGAGCTTGATAACCACTGTTATCTTCTTCAGTGGGGTTGTTCCACGACTGCCAGACTTTGGGGTTGTTGTTGGCTTCCAACAGCAAGAAAGGAGATTCCAACTAAATATTAAGAAGAACATTCAGACTATGAGAGCCATTCAACATTGGAACGGTCTCCTTCTGGAGGTTGTGGACTCTCCTTCCTTGGAGGTTCTGTGATTCATTATCCTGTGGATACCCATTTGAACATTAAAGTGCTTACATTAAGCTAAATGCTTAACCTTAGATGGATGAAGGAGCGTCTCCACCCCCATCGTTCTACCCGGACCCTGAGGTCCAGCACTGAGAGCCTTCTGGCAGTTCCCTCCCTGCGAGTAGCCAAGTTACAGGGAACCAGGCAGAGGGCCTTCTCGGTAGTGGCGCCCTCCCTGTGGAACGCCTTCCCACCAGATGTCAAAGAGAACAACAACTACCAGACTTTTAGGAGACATCTGAAGGCAACCCTGTTTAAGGAAGCTTTTAATGTTTGATGGATTACTGTATTTTAATATTTTGTTGAAAGCTGCCCAGAGTGGCTGGGAAAGCCCAGCTAGATGGGCAGGGTATAAATAATAATTTGTTGTTGTTGTTGTTATGTACTTATATTATTGATGCAAACCTGTGGTGGATTATCATTATAGTGGTAGCTTGGGTTACGGACTTAATTTGTTCTGGAGGTCTGTTCTTAACCCGAAATCATTCTTAACCTGAGGCACGCTTTCACTAATGGGGCCTCCCGCTACTGCGGCACAATTTCCATTCTCATCCTGGGGCAAAGTTCTCAACCCGAGGTACTACTTCCAGGTTAGCGGAGTTTGTAACCTGAAGCGTCTGTAACCCAAAGTACCACTGTACTAATTCATATATTATTTCCTTTTCTTTCATTGATAAATTTCCAAATAAAAAAATTAAGGAGGGGTGGAAGGATTAAGAAAAAAGGACCTTGAGGTTGGAGTGGACAGCTTGATGATGGTTCCTCTACAGTGTGTGGCAGCTGTGGAGAAGACAAATTCCATGCGGTGGAAAGGATTGAAGATTAAATGCCTGGATACAGATCCGTGGTTTCTTCTGACTTTGAATAATGTGCGCATTGCAGAAGGTTGGACTAGATGAGTCTTAGGGTCCCTACAACTCATTGACTCTACACTTTTGCTCATCCTACTTCAGAAAGGATGTTGGAGGGCTGGAAAAGGTCTAGAAGAGCATCAAGGGTCTGGAGCAACTCCTCTCTGGTGAGAGGTGTGCTTCTGAATGCTGCTTGCACCCGGATCCTGCTTGCAGGCTCCCAACATGGGCATCTGGTTGGCCACCGTGAGAGAACAGGATGCTGGGCTGGACTGGCCCCCTCTGGCCTGATCCTGCTGCTGCCGGCCTCTCCTGATGTTCTTGGCTTGGATAAATGAGCCAATTTGGAGCAGCTCCAAAGGTCAGCTTCTTGTCCCTCTCTTTGTGCTCCAAATCCAAAGGAAGATTGAGCGGGGGCTCTAATTGCACGATGCATTACAGTCAAAAGACTCAGCACATTCAGGGCTGCAGGCTCTTGTAAGTCTGGCGTACCCCTCGGAGTTCATCGTTAATTAATTCCGAAAAGGTTTTTTTCTTCCTTTCCCTGTCGTTCTTTGAAGCCTAATTAAACCAATCTAAGGCCAAAAGCTTTGTAAACCAGACCCTGCGGATTAGGGCATAATTTTGCGTCTGTCTGTCCATCCAAGGCAGCCAACCATCCATCTAGTTATCTGAGTTTCAAATTGTACACTAATTGCAGGCACTGCCCCCCGCTGATTTCCAAATGGCATTTGAGTTATTTCCATGTGAAGCAAGCCCAAAGTGCAGCTAAATGTCCTTTCGTGAGAAACAAGCCCCCCCCCCCAATATCTGGCATCTCTGCGGCAGATTAATTGTTAGTAATTAATTTAAGGAGGAACCATCGGAAGAAAAGCCATGCTGCTGGAGACATCTGCTCCAGCACCTTTTCTACAGTGGCCATCGTAATCAAATGAAAATAATTAACATATCCAGCATTGCGTGAATTTAGGTTTTTTGCAGGAGGGTGGAAGGGTGTTGGGTTTTTTTGCTCCAAGGGGTCAAAAGTGGTTCAAGAGCTCTTCCTGCAGTCAAGGTTGCATTGTTAAGTGTCTGTTCCCCTCTCCTTTCCAGGCTATTATTCCTTGACTTGAACCCTTGGCTTGGCCGGGCGATACATTCCTGCGCTCAACTGCCATGGCTTTGCCGACACAGTTTCTCAGTTGCAGAAGGAAGCAGCACCTTGTCATGAGCCTTCCCAGACTTTTGTACCGAAGGCATGAGGCTGCTCTGTATTCCCAGAGAATCCGCCGAGTTACTCAGTCTTCTGGTTCCATCAGTTTGGCTCTTGTGATATGATTAAGGCACATCTATGGCTTAACAAGACTTCACGGTCTTCCTCCTTAATATAAATCACTATTCATTGCTCGTGCTGTTCCAGCCTGCGGAGGGAAATGGATTTAAGGAGTTTTATACCTGTTGGTGATTCATAGTTTGGAGATTGTAGAGCTGAAAGTGACCCCTAGGGTCATCTAGTCCAACCCCCTGCAATACAGGAATCTGAACTAAAGCATCCATGACAGGTGGCCATCCAGCCTCTGCTTAAAAACCTTCAAGGAAGGAGAGTCCACAGTCTCCCAAGGGTGTCTGATTCGCTCTCAAATGTCTCTTACCACCAGAAAGTTCTTCCTGCTGTTTAGCCAGATTCTCATTTCTTGCATCTTGAAACCATTTGTTTGGGCCCCAAGCTCTGGAGCAACAGCAGAAAACAAGCTTGCTCCAACTTCCATGAAACAACTCCAGATATTTGAAGATGGCTATCATATCTCCGCTCAGCCTCTTCTTATCCAGGCTAAACCATCCCCAACTCCCTCAACCATTCTTCATAAATCTTGGTTTCCAGACCCTTGATCATCTTGGTCACCCTCCTCTGCACACCTTCCAGCTTGTCAACATCCTTCTGAGAATCCGGTGCCACGTCACACAAGTTCCCTGCACTGTCCTTGGTGCTGAAAGCTGCATAGTTGACCTTCTTCCTTCTCTTGGACTCTAGGCCTGTCTCAGCTGCCTGAGGATAACATGTGAGTCTTTCTGCCCTCTTAATCTGCCTTCTTGTGCTCAGAACAGACTGCTTCTCTACACATGGACAGGAGCATTGCTTTCATGTAAGGTGGACATGTATGATTTCCCCATGAGATTGACTCCATACCGTGGTAAAAAACAGAACAGAACAGAACGAAACAAAACTACTAAACAAACACACTTTTAAAATTTGGGGAACTCTTACTTCCAGCTACATGGAGTTTTCCTTACCCCCCAAAATCAGTTTAGCTTTTCGTTATCCAAAACGCATTTTTCTGTAAATTAAAAGAACAAAGTATTCCAACCAATA
This sequence comes from Podarcis bocagei, assembly GCF_964188305.1. Taxonomy (NCBI): domain Eukaryota; kingdom Metazoa; phylum Chordata; class Lepidosauria; order Squamata; family Lacertidae; genus Podarcis; species Podarcis bocagei. Next base: position 1,441,291 of record NC_138125.1, on the reverse strand, counting down.
GACGCAAAAATGTTAGGTTTGTATTTTTTGGTACAGAAAGTATTGGCTTAAAGTGCAGAGATCTTTCCTATTCTAATTGATTCAAGAAGGTTCTGGAAGCTTCTCTGTGTGATATTAGCTGGAAGTTTCTAACTGACAAGTAAGTTTCTATTCTGCTTGGAAACAAGCAGAAGGTTCCTGATGTTTGGCTTATTCCTTCAGAGAAGCTGATTCTGGTTCTGTTATCTCTTTCTTGAAGGTCATGCTGACTATAAGAACAGGCCAGAAGGTGCCTGGTTTTCACTTTCTGTCTCTCTTTCCTTCTGGTGTGGTGGTCTGTACTATATAGTATGCTTAGTGCTAAAGTTTTAGTCTTATTGTAAGTTTCAGTTAAGTCTGCTGCAACTGGATTTCTTAAGGACTGCGCCCATCCTGAAGACTTGGATTTGTGACTTTTATGCTCATTTGCCTTCAGCAGGGAAAAGCTCCGCTGGGTGAAGCTGATTGCCTTTGAGTTGTTTTTTTGGGAACCCTGCACCGTGTTTGAGCTTTTGCTCTGCTAATTATACGTTAAAGTCTGCTCTGGATCAATATGGAGCAAAATCACGGTAAAAAAATGATTATTTCATTTGAGCAAGGGCACATTGAAACACAGGAGGACAGATTTGCAATGCCCAAATAGGCAAAATTATAATCTCTGCCCCTGTGTAGAATACATCACAACAGTCAAATCATAATCAGTCGAGATTTGGAAGAATATCTTTCAGGTTTAGGGAAGGATGTGGAGTCATGCAGGCAGACACTTTTCATTTTAGAAATTTGGTGGTGAACCTAGAAAGAAAAGCAATTGTGTGTTCCTCCATCCTTCTGCATTCAAGATCTTCTGCACTTGAGCTTTCGGGAGGCAGATTCACAACATTTACTGGGGCTCAGAACAACCTGCCGAGTCTAACCCAGCAACTGCTGCAGCTTTGAAAAGGAGAATGCAAGGAAATGGTTAATGCAGTACGATCGCACCTTAGGACCATTTGACCCATGCATTTTCAGCCTTGGCAGTTGAAGGCCAGCTGGTTGACACTGAGGAGATTACATGCATGCAATGTTTTCCCCGTGTGAAAATAGCTTTTCTGCTCTCTGCCTTGCTTGCCCAGCAAGGCTCTTCCAGTGCACTGGCCCTGGACGCCTGGGAACGGCCCAGCGAGATCTCACCTGAGCATCCCAGAGTCAGTGCATGGAGCAGGCTTTGTCTGGCTTCAGAAGGGTAAGGATACCCACAAGGGGGAAGTTCAAGTATATGCGTCTCTGCATATACTTGGAGCCAATCCCCTGCATAAGATGCAATTCTACTGTGCAGAGTTTGTTGCAACACATATATTACACAAACCACACAGTATATGGTGGAGGAGAAAGGCTTATTGGTTTGGTTTGTTCTTGCTCTTATTACGTATTTTGTGTTTTTTATCCTGTATTTTTTACATTGTGAACTGTCCTGAGGTGGCTAAAGGGCAGTATACCTACGGAGATCATCTGTTAGAGTGACCAGAGCCGTCTCGGTCCCATGACCAGCGCGGAAGTTGGATTGGAATGGATCCAGGGCTGATGTTTCATCCAGAAACCCACCAAGCTGTTCAGCAACCACTCTCTCAATCACCTTACCCAGGAATGGAAGATTCAAAACCGGGCGGTAAATATATGGTTTGACTATATTTCATATTTTTGGGGGGAACCTCGTTGAGCTTTTTTCAGGAATCCATGAGATTGTTGAGGTTTTTTTGTGGAGATTGCATGCCTTGCGGCGAGGAGTCTTCCTGCCGCACTACGGCTGGGGGGCGGGAGGCAGCGTGCGGACCGTTTCGGCAGCGGGAGGCCTCCACGTGCCAATGCAACAGCGTCTCTCATGGACCTTGAGTTCCGCACAGCATTTTGTCACCACCCTCGGAGGTAACACCCGGGGCGGACAGCACACACCGCACACACCTTGCTCTGTCCCTGCAAGGATCATCTAGCAGGAATCTCAACCACAACATCCATGGCAGATTACTAAGGAAAGTTATTTAAGAGAAGAAGTATATGGCTGTTAGTTTCTGTTTGCCACTGAGCAGCTGCTTGGAGTCACAGGACTCTGTTTACATTCCAGAGACCTTCCAGGCTGTTGGAAGTCTCACGGGAAAGGAGATGGGAAGTGACGTTAGTGGTTTCCTGTTCCTTTGTTCCTTTGTTCCTTTGTTCGGTTGCTCTCTGCTTTCATAGAGAGAGCATGTCTTTTCTGTCTGCGTAGCTTAGAAATAAAGCATAGCAATGTAGCCCATACCTCTCGTCTCTTTCCTGTGCTGGAAACTCTGCTGAATGTGGGAACGTGCCTTGGAGTCTCATCAAAGGCTCAGGTCGTTAATTATTTGACGGGAGGTGATTCCGAAGGCTCGGCTGGTAGATGAGCTTTATCAGCTTGGCCGAGTGGAGATTCTGACAATGACTATAGATACTGACAGCTACAGATTCACTGAAGTACCGTCAGGAATCAGAATGTGGGTTTTAATTGTTATAGGCGAACATTATTGAAGGCACACAGGCTATTACGGAACGTTAAAGCAAATAATTATTGAAGTTCTTTATTTCTCACAACAAACACAACAAAGTCGATATTTATTATAGAAAGATATGCAGACCTTGTCCTATTTATTCCAGTTGATAGAATAGCCTTGGCAGAGCACATCTCTCCACCCTTGACGGCTGCCCATCTCTCCCTTGGCCCTGGACGGAACAACGGACCGTGCCGGCCTGCTTTCAGAGTTAATCTTCTTCCTTGCATGGATGGAACTTGCCCTCAGTTGGCAAAGGCATCAGAGAAGGAGATTTCCCCAAGCCCTCTTCCGAAATGAACAGGTTGGATCTGTTTGTTTTCCATGTGCCTGTCATTACCTTCGGATAATAAACAACATCACTTAATGGCGTAATTATGACAGAGAGCGCCGTAAATAGAACGACACAGTTTGAAAATCTTCTGCAGCAGAAGGTGAGCACACATGGATCCAAGAAGATGTGTTTGCCCACCTTTCTTGCATTATTAGACTAATGATTTTGTCCTCACCTTGCCTGGGGCTGAATAACAGACACCAGCTTTGCCATAACCGGTTGGGAAGAGTGATCGCAGGGCTGTCAGATTCAGCTTCAGTGCAAGGGGACGATGACCAAAATTGTCTTCATTTGTTGACATCCTGTGTGGTGTAACGGTGAGAGTGTTGGACTAGGACCTGGGAGACCCGGGTTCAAATCCCCACCGGGCCATGAAGTCCACTTCTTGGTAGTGGCACTTGCCCTAGGGAACGCCTTCCCATCAGACGTTAAGGAAATAAACAACTATCTGACTTTTAGAAGACATCTGAAGGCAGCGCTGTTTAGGGAAGCTTTTAATGTTTGATGTTCTACTGTGCTTTTAATTCTGTTGGGAGCTGCCCAGAGTGTCTGGGGAAACCCAGCCAGATGGACAGGGTATAAATAATAAATTATTATTATTATTATTATTATTATTATTATTATTATTATTATTATTATTATTATTGTTATTGTTATTGTTATTGTTATTATTATTATTATAGCTCCCTGGGTGACCTTGAGGGCCAGTCACTGCCTATCAGCCTAACCTACCTCACAAGGTCGCTGTGGGGATTAGATGAGGATGAGGAGAACCATGTAGGCCATGTAAGAGACAGAGTCAAAGAAGGAAGGTGAAGGTCCCTGAGGGCATCTCTGGGTAGGGTAGGGAGACTCCTCAGCCTGTTTGAAATCCTGTAGTCAAGGTAGATAATATGAAGCCAGAAAGACAAATATATTGACTCGATCCAGGACTTGTTTTTTTAAGAACTCAAATGTGAAATTTCTGAAGCTCTACAAAAAGTATGTAAGTTATCCCTAAGATCAGCTTCCATGCCTGAAGAACCAAAGTGGCCAAAGGGACAAAAATGATTTAGGGGTGACCTGGGGGATAGTATTGGGTATTGAAGAACCAGCATGGCTTCTTCATGGCCTCAGGACAGGTAAAAGAAAGCTCTTATTCACACAGCGCATAGTTAAACGGTGGAGCTCCCTCCCCCAGGAGGCAATGATATCCACCATCTTGGGTGGCTTTGAAAGAGGACTAGGCCACATTCATGGAGAGGACTATCAGTGGCTACTAATCATGATGGCAACGCTCTACTTCTGCAGTTGGGAACAACAATGCTTCTGAATGCTTCTCGGGAGAATGAGAGGTGATGGCCGCTAAATCAATGTCTAAAGGGCTATCACATGGAAGATGGAGCACACTTGTTTTCTGCCGCTGCTCTAGAGGTGAGGACCTGAACCAATGGATTCAGATTACAAGAATGGAAACTCTGACTAAACATCTGGAAGAGCTTTCTGGCAGGAAGCTGTTTGACAGTGGAACGGACTCTCTTGGAAGATGGTGGCCTCCCATTCACCGGAGGTTTTTAAGCAGTGGTTGGGTGGCCATCTGTCAGGGATACTTTAGCTGTGATTCCTGCATTGCAGGGGCTTGGACTAGATGGCCCTTGAGGTCCCTTCCAATTCTACCATTCTACAATTCTATAGACCAGTTGCTGGAAACTTCAGGAGGCAAGAGGGCTTTTGTGTGGTGTAGCCAGTGTGGTGTAGTGGTTAAGAGCGGTGGACTCGTAATCTGGTGAACTGGGTTCTTGTCTCTGCTCCTCCACAAGCAGCTGCTGGGTGACCTTGGGCTAGTCACACTTCTCTGAAGTCTCTCAGCCCCACTCATCTCACAGAGTGCTTGTTGTGGGGGAGGAAGGGAAAGGAGAATGTTAGCCACTTTGAGACTCCTGAAGGGGAGTGATAAAGCGGGATATCAAATCCAAACTACTCCTCCTCCTCCTCCTCTTCTTCTTCCTCTTCTTCCTCTTCTTCTTGTGCTTAAATCTTGCTTGTGGGTTGCCCAGAAGAGGCATCTGGTTGGTCACTGTCAGAAGACAATGCTGGTCTAGACAAGTCATTCATTCACCTGGTCCATCAGGTCTCTTCTTAAGTTCTTGAAGATCCTATATAGCTGACGTTTTAGAGTTCTCTGAGGGTGTGGATTTGAGTGATCCAGTAGACATTGTGCCCAGCAGACAAGGAAAACATGTGCCATTATGAACATGCTATTCTTTAAGGTACTGCAAGACTCTTTTTCTGCCACCTTCATGGGGGAAGTGGGAGGCAGGCTATTTTTGGAACTGCACCAGGGACTCCAATCCCATTAATCCAGTCTTCCTTCTGCAGTAGTGCAGAGGGAATAAGAATGATACCAAGGACTTGTGGTGGTGGTGACAATCTCCGCCAGGAGAGCCGCAAACTGTTCCAGGGCCTTGTCTTCTATTTGTGCTCGGAAACCGTTTGTGTAAAAAGTGTTTTGATTTTTCCAGAATAGCACTGGCTCCGAAAGCAGAGTTTTAATATTCAGAATCCTTGAAGGTGAAACAGTTGAAAGCAATTCTGATGGCTCTGCCAACAAATTGTAGTGAAAATCTCCCGTTTGTTTATTTCACCTGCACTCCTGTCGCTGCTTGGTGGTGTATTGAGAATGCCGTTAATGGCTGGCAATGTGGTTGCAAATGCAATTCTGCGTGGGAGCAGCGCTCGGTGGGTTTGTATGTGTGTCTTCGAAATTGCCTGCTTTCCGTCTTGGAAGAGGAAGAAATATTACGAACAAAAAGCCATCTGTTTGGCATATTTTATTCCGTGGCTTGCACACTTGATTAGAAGTCCCAGTCACAGAAAGAAAGGAAAGGAAAGGAAAGGAAAGGAAAGGAAAGGAAGACAGACAGAGAGAGAGAGAGAGAGAGAGAGAGAGAGAGAGAGAGAGAGAGAAAGAAAGAAAGAAAGAAAGAAAGAAAGAAAGAAAGAAAGAAAGAAAGAAAGAAAAGCTCAAGCAAACATTGCTATTAGTTAACAGGACAGTACAAAGGTTGTGGCAGGACTGGTTCTGAGTTCCAAATATGCCTCTCTTTAGTTCAGGAAATGCAACCATTGAGCATAAAGAAGGTTTGGAGTAGCAAATAAGTCATGTCAGACTAACCTGATCTTGTTTTTTGACAGAATTACAAGCCTGGTAGATGAAGGGAACGCAGTGGATGTAGCCTACCTTGATTTCAGCAAGGCATTTGACAAGGTGCCCCATGATATTCTTGTAAAGAAGCTGGTAAAATGCGGTCTTGACTATGCTACCACTCAGTGGATTTGTAACTCGCTGACTGACCGAACCCAAAGGGTGCTCATCAATGGTTCCTCTTCATCCTGGAGAAGCGTGACTAGTGGGGTGCCACAGGGTTCTGTCTTGGGCCCGGTCTTATTCAACATCTTTATCAACGACTTGGATGATGGACTCAAGAGCATCCTGATCAAATTTGCAGATGACACCAAACTGGGAGGGGTGGCTAACACCCCAGAGGACAGGATCACACTTCAAAACGACCTTGACAAATTAGAGAACTGGGCAAAAACAAACAAGATGAATTTTAACAGGGAGAAATGTAAAGTATTGCACTTGGGCAAAAAAAATGAGAGGCACAAATACAAGATGGGGGACACCTGGCTTGAGAGCAGTACATGTGAAAAGGATCTAGGAGTCTTGGTTGACCACAAACTTGACATGAGCCAACAGTGTGACGCGGCAGCTAAAGAAGCCAATGCAATTCTGGGCTGCATCAATAGGAGTATAGCATCTAGATCAAGGGAAGTAATAGTGCCACTGTATTCTGCTCTGGTCAGACCTCACCTGGAGTACTGTGTCCAGTTCTGGGCACCACAGTTCAAGAAGGACACTGACAAACTGGAACGTGTCCAGCGGAGGGCAACCAAAATGGTCCAAGGCCTGGAAACGATGCCTTATGAGGAACGGCTAAGGGAGCTGGGCATGTTTAGCCTGGAGAAGAGGAGGTGAAGGGGTGATATGATAGCCATGTTCAAATATATAAAAGGATGTCACATAGAGGAGGGAGAAAGGTTGTTTCTGCTGCTCCAGAGAAGCGGACACGGAGCAATGGATCCAAACTACAAGAAAGAAGATTCCACCTAAACATTAGGAAGAACTTCCTGACAGTAAGAGCTGTTTGACAGTGGAATTTGCTGCCAAGGAGTGTGGTGGAGTCTCCTACTTTGGAGGTCTTTAAGCAGAGGCTTGACAACCATATGTCAGGAGTGCTGTGATGGTGTTTCCTGCTTGGCAGGGGGTTGGACTCGATGGCCCTTGTGGTCTCTTCCAACTCTATGATTCTATGATTCTATGAAATATTACCAGGCAAAAAACTAGGAGCAAAAATTTGCTTTCCAGGATGATGAAATATTACCCAAATCCCTTTGTCTTTTATATATTTATTTAGTATATTTGTTTTCTGTCTGTTAGTCAAACAGCTCCAAGGGTGGTTCACAACAACCTGCAAACAACAATGAAATTGGTGCAATAAGACTTCGCAGTGCAGTGCCAACGGGTACCCTAGAGCCAGCAATGAGCATCCTTGTGTTGCGGTGTGTGTGTGTGTGTGTGTGTGTGTGTGTGTGTGTGTGTGTGTCCATGCCTCCTATCTGCCTCAGGCTGTTGCTGGTTTGGTCCCAACCCTTTCACAGAATCGTAAAATTGTAGATTTATGTAACCAATAGCAAAAAGAATGGACATTGAAATGCATATGTTCAAATTATTATTGGCACAAACTATTACTCACCAGTCTGAACACTATATGTCGTTGAACATTATATTGTAATGGAAATTACTCTGGCATCCGTCCTTGCCTGTAAGTTTGAATTGGTATTATTTTGACTGTTCTCATTTTATTTTATTAAGTTACATGCTAATATGAAACCAAATTTGTAAGCCTATGCAACTATGCATGTCTTCTTCTTCTTCAGTCATTTTTTAGCAACACCCTAGAGGTCCCGGGCCCTAAGGAAGTCAGATTAGCCTCAACCAGAGTCAGGGCCTTTTCAACACTGGCCCCGGCCTGGTGGAACGCTCTGTCTCATGAGACCAGGACCCTGCAGGATCTGATTTCTTTCCGCAGGGCCTGTAAGACAGAGTTGTTCTGCCTGAAATGAGGCTGCATTTTAATGTTTTTATGTTGTATTTTAATACTGTTTTTTAAGCTGTATTTCTATCAATTGTTTTTATACCTGGTGTTAGCCGCCCTGAGCCTGGTCTTGGCTGGGGAGGTTGGGTATTAATAATAATAATAATAATAATAATAATAATAATAATAATAATAATAATAATTATTCCAAAATAAATAAATGTAGAGTTGGGACCACAGGAGAGTCTACCACCAGCTGAATGACTCTTGTGATGCCATCCCCACATATCTAGATAGATTTGGCTATGTGACAACATCCACCACAATTCCTGCTTTGCAGGGGGTTGGTCTAAATGACTCTTGGGGTCCCTTCCAACTCTAAAATTTTGGTATTCTATGACTATCACTGCGGGCAGACGAAGCCAGAGTCATTGCTCTCCCTCTTGGTGCAGGCTGGCTGGGTGGAGGGGGTGGAATGGCACCCACACCAACGGGGCAAGTGGGTCTCGTTCTCCCTTGTCTGTCTCATTGGAAAAGTTCTCCTGCAAAGGTGCCTTCATCCATTTGGCAGCCGGTGATGATTGTTGTTGTTTAGTCATTTAGTCGTGTCCGACTCTTCTCGACCCCCTGCACCAGAGCACGTCAGGCACTCCTGTCTTCCACTGCCTCCCGCAGTTTGGTCAAACTCATGCTGGTAGCTTCCAGAACACTGTCCCACCATCTCGTCCTCTGTCGTCCCCTTCTCCTTGTGCCCTCCATCTTCCCCAACATCAGGGTCTTTTCCAGGGAGTCTTTTCTTCTCATGAGGTGGCCAAAGTATTGGAGCCTCAGCTTCACGATCTATCCTTCCAGTGAGCACTCAGGGCTGATTTCCTTCAGAATGGATAGGTTGGATCTTCTTGCAGTCCATGGGACTCTCAAGAATCTCCTCCAGGACCAGAATTCAAAAGCATCAATTCTTCGGCGATCAGCCTTCTTTATGTTCCAGCTCTCACTTCCATACATCACTACTGGGAAAACCATACCTTTAACTATACGGACCTTTGTTGGCAAGGTGATGTCTCTGCTTTTTAAGATGCTATCTAGGTTTGTCATTGCTTTTCTCCTAAGGAGCAGGCGTCTTTTACTTTCGTGGCTGCTGTCACCATCTGCAGTGATCATGGAGCCCAAGAAAGTAAAGTCTCTCACTGCCTCCATTTCTTCCCCTTCTATTTGCCAGGAGCTGATGGGACCAGTGGCCATGATCTTCGTTTTTTTGATGTTGAGCTTCAGACCATATTTTGCGCTCTCCTCTTTCACCCTCAATAAAAGGTTCTTTAATTCCTCCTCACTTTCTGCCATCAAGGTGGTGTCATCTGCATATCTGATGTTGTTGATATTTCTTCCAGCAATCTTAATTCCGGCTAGGGATTCATCCAGCCCAGCCTTTCGCATGATGAATTCTGCATATAAGTTAAATAAGCAGGGAGACAATATACAGCCTTGTCATACTCCTTTCCCAATTTGAAGCAATCAGTTGTTCCATATCCAGTTGCAACTTTTTGTTATATATAGCTTTTATAGCTTTTTGTCCGGTGATGATTGGCAGCAGAGAAAAGAGGAATTAGCTCCTCTCTGTCCATGTAACAAGCTGTTGGGATTCCGAGATACCATAAATGTTGGTGGTCACAAGACGGGCTTTTTAAAAAATGAAAAAATTCCTTCCAGTAGCACCTTAAAGACCAACTAAGTTAGTTCTTGGTATGAGCTTTCGTGTGCATGCACACTTCTTCAGATACACTGAAACAGAAGTTGCCAGATCCTTCTATATAGTGAGAAGGATTAGACAAATTAATGGTGGGGGGGAGAGATCTAGCGGCGGCTGTTAGCCTAAATGGGTCCCCTGTGCACAAAGGTAGCAAATATATAGCAAACTGGAAACATTGTTTTTGAAGAGCAGGTTGTAATTCCAACGAATGACTGAATGAAGGATATCGGGGGCCAAAGCAAACTATTCCCTCCCTGTTTTGTTTGCACATTGACCAGAAGCCTCTGTCTGACACTGTGAAGAACATAAATGGAGCCTGCTGGATCAAGGCCATGGACCCATCTAGTCCAGCATCCTGTCCTCTCATAGGCCAACCAGATTCCCATTATGGGGAACCTGCAGTCAGGATTCGAACACAGGATCCCTGTGCAGTTTCCAGCAATGAGCAGTCAGAAGCATTGATTCCTCCAACTGTGGAGCCTCAGTTCTAATCTGGAAAAGTCCTCATGGACCCACATGCCTGTTAGGATGTGTGGAGTGCAATTATTTCAGAACTGTTCTGGTAGGGGAGGAGGGATCCAAAAGAGAATTTTGTTCTGCCCCCTCCAAGGGCTTTCTCTGTAAGCCAGAATTTGGGATGCAGGTTTGGGGTAATTTGTACGTTGCGGATCTTCTAGCCGAGCCTTGTAAATATAAACACTCCCGAGAGAGAGAGGAAGGGATTGAAATAACTCGAAACGTTTTCTGGGAGCTATTCCTTTCAAGGCATTTCAAAATTCTTTCATGTGAGTGACTGTACAGTTCATTTTTGAGACTGGTTTTAGCATCAAAGGCTTTTTCAAAAACTTTAATTTATGGATCTATGGGAGAGGGGGGGAAAAACCCCTGAACTTATCAGACTCTAATTTCAACCACTTTGCTGCTCTGGCTGTATCTTACATCACAGACTTCAAACATAATCAGGTTACACCCCCCCTTTTTTTGGATTCTAGGTAAAGAGAGAACGAGAGCGTTTGATTGCTAAGCCAGCAAAAGACCTTCACTACGTGCTGCAGTTTGGGGGGGGGGTGGGGGAATGCACTTGCTTCTTGGTTGGAATAGGACTTCCGATACTAACCCAGGACTGAGGCAGTCCTCCTGGGTCTGGATGGCAGGCAGGGAGTCATGTGGCCAAATGCTCCCCTTCATTTAATCCCCATCGCAACCTGGTGAGGTAGGTTAGGCTGAGAGGCAGTGACTGGCCCCCAGTCAGCTTCATGGCCCAGTGGGGATTCGAACCCTGATCTCCAAGGTCCTCGTCCAACCCTCTCACCATTACACCACACAGGATGTCAACAAATGGAGACAAGTTGGGTCATCGCCCCCTTGCACTGAAGCTGAATTTGATAGCCCTGGGATAACCGTTCCCAAATGCTTGTGGGAAATCTGCTATGTATTCTCCAACCCCAGGTGGACTGAGGCCAAATCATTAGTCTAATAATGCAAGAAAGGTGGGCAAACATGTCTTCTTGGATCCATGTGTGCTCACCTTCTGCTGCAGAAGATTTTCAAACTCTGTTGTTCTATTTATAGCAGTCTCCGTCATAATTATGCCATTAAGTGATTTTTTATTCTTAAATGATGTTTATTGTGTGGATTCTAGTCTCTCTCAGGTCCTAAAGGTAAAGGGACCCCTGACTGTTAAGTCCAGTCGCGGACGATTCTGGGGTTGCAGTGCTCATCTCGCTCTATAGGCCAAGGGAGCTGGCATTTGTCCACAGCTTCCAGGTCATGTGGCCAGCAGGACTAAGCCGCTTCTGGAGAACCAGAGCAGTGCACGGAAATGCAATTTACCTTCCCGCCAGAGGGGTACCTTTTTATCTACTTGCACTTTGACGTGCTTTCGAACTGCTAGGTTGGCAGGAGCAGGGACCGAGCAACGGGAGCTCACCCCGTCGCGGGGATTCAAACCGCCGACCTTCTGATCAGCAAGCCCTAGGCTCTGTGGTTTAGACCACAGTGCCACCTAAACAAGCTATAGCTTAGGGCCGCACTCTCTTGCCCCCCCCCAAAGGAAAAAAAACCCTGATGTACATTTCCAAAATATAAGATAAAAAACAAATAAAATAAAGCCTACATCCAGCAACAGTGTTTTGTGTTGTGGAGGCTCCTATGATGTCAGTCATGGGCCCCGCCTGCTCGCCTGCTCCCTCAAATATCACTGGTTTCCTCCTTTCTATATCAATTACTTTGATAAAACACAAATTTTGTTATGTGCAAATGGCTTCAGATACCTATGAGGTCCATAAATTACCCTATAGCATATATTCAACACAAAAAAACAGTGACAATTTGTTGTTGACAAAGGACAGCTGGACATAGAAAGGGCCCCATTACCTTCAGTAGCTGAGGGCCACATCCAACCTAAACCCGGCCCTGAGCACAACACAAGACATCCCCCAACCAGAGTACTGCCCCTCCTCTTGCACCCCATACACCTTAGATATTCCTATATAAATAGGGATTTAAGGATTGTGCCTCTGTGCGTTCACCAGTCCAGCTCAAACGCTGAACATTTCCTGCTGGTCTCTTGGAAAGTGCATTCATTTATTTGGGGGGGGGGGAGAGCCGATTCAGGTAACGCTCTCCTGGTGACATACAACATAAAGTAGGAATGACAGCATAGATATGAAACTGTGCATATTTATTTTTAACTATCCCATCTCTGCATTTTCATTTGGCTTTAATTAGGTGCCATATAAAATTTTGCAATGGCAAAGTCTGTTCGCTGCCCAAGAGGAAAAAAACTCCCTGCAAAGCTTGAAACATTTCAAATCTTTTAGCAAGCCAATAAAAACAAATTGCCGCAGTCAGGAGAGGACCTCTTGAAACACTTTATTAAGCACTACTTAAAATTAAACAGGAGGGATTAGGGGACCGGTCCATTGATCTGGATGGAGAACGTACTGGCAGAGTCCAATCGAGGCTGGCAGCACCCAAGGGCAGGTGAAAGAGAAACGCTATCAGTCTCTTCACCAGAGGGAATCTCCTTCCACTTTAAGGTGCAATTTTCTTGACAACAGGAACATTCTCTTCCCTGTACCTTTCAGCAATTATTAAATCCGGTTGCAGGAGAATGAGAAAGATGGAGAAAGTTGCAGAGTACTTAAAAAATAAAAAATGTGCCGGATGTCAGGGGAGATGCCGCAACGTAAATATATCAAAGCGTATCCTTTTGATGATTGTTCATAATACCTTTCTGAACTCTTTATAGTTGGCTGGCTCATGTATGTAAAACTCCAATTCATCAACTGAAAGGCCATTCTATGTTCATCTCACAAATCAGTAAGGAGCATGGGATTGTGGGCTCCGTAAAGGTCCCCCCAAAATGATGACCGATGACAAATTCCATGCAAGGGAATTATATCCAAAATAAAGCTGCCGATATCTTAATTGCAAATGTCTTAATTACAAATCTATGGTCTGACTGCATTTGGAATATATTGTGTGCAGTACTGGTCTCCTCAAAAAGGAGACCAGAACTTGGCAGGGGGTTGGACTCGATGGCCCTTGTGGTCTCTTCCAACTCTATGATTCTATGATATTGTGGAGTTGCAAAAGGTTCAGAAAATGTTTAGAAAAAGGCAGCCAAATTACCAAGTGGAAGGAGTAAATATCAAGATATCAAGGGGAATGTTTGCAGCATTTGGTACTTTTTAGTTTAGAGAAAATATTTTTCCTCCTCCCTCTCCCATTGTAATAAACAGAAATCTGCCCTTATTCCCTTATGGGGTACGCAAGAGCCCTTGTAGAGTCCTTTGCAGGTTCTCCATTGGTTGGAGAAAATAACAGAGGCCAACCAGAGAATATTGACAAGCAAAGCAGCTCGTAAGCCTGATCTTTATTGAACTGTTGGAACAGGGTGCCCCCTTTACACGCAGGAGAAGGAGGAGGACCCAGAACCCAGGTGTGTCCGCCCTTATATAGACATTTTAAATTGCCCACTCTGGAGTCCAAGACCACCCCCAGAAACATCATACATACATCACAGAAGGGGTGTAGCTCAAGACCGCCCCCCAGACACATTATACCTACATCACAGAAAGGGAGGTCTATAGCAGGAATCTGAATGCTTTGTTTACCTCCTGTCTGCCAGGTTACCTGTTTAATGGTCACTTGATTGGATTGCCTGAGAAGCCTGGCCAGTCTTTTGTAATGATAAATACTTAGTTCCGGGGCCAGGTCACAGACTCACACCCCATTCATATCTTAAATGTGCCCTTAAGGCAGGATTTGTGAAGGAAAAGACAATGAGGAGGCTTTTCCATTTTCCTTTGACCCTGCAGAGAAAACATTTGGTCAGTTTGGGAATCAAAATGGTTTCAGGTCGGTCTTCCTGTGCTGATCTATGTATGGGCTTGGTTGGTACACTTATGAACATTTAACATATATCTAAGACCTCAAAATTCTTATCACACCATAACCCTAGAACCTGTAGACACCCACTGAAGCTGAATTTTGGAAGATTTGGGACAGATGAAAACAACGGCTCTTTCACACAGCTCATAGTTCAACTATGGAACTCCCTCCCACAAGAGGTAGTGATGACCACCAACCTTGGATTACTTTATAGGAGGATTGGACAAATCCATGGAGGAGGAGACCATTTCTGGCTGCTAGCCACGATAGCTATGCTCTGCCCTTCACAGCTGGAGAGAGCAATGCTTCTGAATACCAGTAGCAGGAAGCCATGGGAGGAGAGAGGGCTCCTGGGTTCGAGTCCTGCTTTCAGGTTTCCCACTGAGGCATCTGGTTTCCACTGTGAGAACAGGATGCTGGGCTAGGCGGGCCATGTTGGGATGCGTCCGGGGAGACGGGGCATTTGGCGAACTCTGGTTCTCGGAACAGCATCATTCAGCGACTCAAGCCTCCGAAATGTTCAGAAGCTGAGCATGCTCTAATCAGCCGAGTGAATAATTTCTCACAACAGAATAGGTGGACAGAGTCATGTGTAAGCATTATTTACAGGCACTTTTTCAGCATCAGGAACAAAGGAAAAACATGTCTGCTTCCCTTCGTGTCCAAGCAAAAAATGGCGGCATAGCCGAAGAATTGATGCTTTTGAATTCTGGTGCTGGAGGAGACTCTTGAGAGTCCTGTGGACTGAAAGCATATCCAACCTCTCCATTCTGAAGGAAATCAGCCCTGAGTGCTCACTGGAAGGACAGATCGTGAAGCTGAGGCTCCAATACTTTGGCCACCTCATGAGAAGAGAAGACTCCCTGGAAAAGACCCTGATGTTGGGAAAGATGGAGGGCACAAGGAGAAGGGGATGACGGAGGGTGAGATGGTTGGATAGTGTTCTCGAAGCTACCAGCATGAGTTTGACCAAACTGCGGGAGGCAGTGGAAGACAGGAGTGCCTGGAGTCTAAACTGGAAGATCTGGGGCTTCCGTTATCACTTTGTGGGTGGATATTGGACTTTTTGTCAGACCGCCCCCAGAGGGTTCGGTTGGGCCCTTATACCTCTAGTATGCTTAAGACTAACACAGGAACACCACAGGGATGCGTACTCAGTCCGCTCCTTTATATTCTCTACACGTACGATTGTGTCGCTGCTCACCCTAGTAATAGGGTTGTCAAATTTGCAGATGACACAACCGTGATTGGGCTCATCTCTGAAAGGGAGGGTGAAACGGACTATAGAGATGAGGTGGAGCGGCTGACAGAGTGGTGCAGAGCTAACAACTTGCTCATAAATACAAGGAAGACAAAGGAGCTTGTGGTGGACTTCAGGAGACAGAAGAGCAATGTCCAGCCACTTTTGATTATAGAATCATAGAATCATAGAATCATAGAGTTGGAAGAGACCACAAGGGCCATCGAGTCCAACCCCCTGCCAAGCAGGAAACACCATCAGAGCACTCCTGACATATGGTTGTCAAGCCTCTGCTTAAAGACCTCCAAAGTAGGAGACTCCACCACACTCCTTGGCAGCAAATTCCACTGTCAAACAGCTCTTACTGTCAGGAAGTTCTTCCTAATGTTTAGGTGGAATCTTCTTTCTTGTAGTTTGGATCCATTGCTCCGTGTCCGCTTCTCTGGAGCAGCAGAAAACAACCTTTCTCCCTCCTCTATGTGACATCCTTTTATATATTTGAACATGGCTATCATATCACCCCTTAACCTCCTCTTCTCCAGGCTAAACATGCCCAGCTCCCTTAGCCGTTCCTCATAAGGCATCGTTTCCAGGCCTTTGACCATTTTGGTTGCCCTCCTCTGGACACGTTCCAGTTTGTCAGTGTCCTTCTTGAACTGTGGTGCCCAGAACTGGACACAGTACTCCAGGTGAGGTCTGACCAGAGCAGAATACAGTGGCACTATTACTTCCCTTGATCTAGATGCTATACTCCTATTGATGAGGCCCAGAATTGCATTGGCTTTTTTAGCTGCCGCGTCACACTGTTGGCTCATGTCAAGTTTGTGGTCAACCAAGACTCCTAGATCCTTTTCACATGTACTGCTCTCAAGCCAGGTGTCACCCATCTTGTATTTGTGCCTCTCATTTTTTTTGCCCAAGTGTAATACTTTACATTTCTCCCTGTTAAAATTCATCTTGTTTGCTTTTGCCCAGTTCTCTAATCTGTCAAGGTCGTTTTGAAGTGTGATCCTGTCCTCTGGGGTGTTAGCCACCCCTCCCAGTTTGGTGTCATCTGCAAATTTGATCAGGATGCCCTTGAGTCCATCATCCAAGTCGTTGATAAAGATGTTGAATAAGACCGGGCCCAAGACAGAACCCTGTGGTACCCCACTAGTCACTCTTCTCCAGGATGAAGAGGAACCATTGATGAGCACTCTTTGGGTTCGGTCAGTCATCCAGTTACAAATCCACTGAGTGGTAGCATAGTCAAGACCACATTTTACCAGCTTCTTTACAAGAATATTATGGGGCACCTTGTCAAATGCCTTGCTGAAATCAAGGTAGGCTACATCCACTGCGTTGCCTTCATCTACCAGGCTTGTAATTCTGTCAAAAAACGAGATCAGGTTAGTCTGACATGACTTATTTTTCAGAAATCCATGCTGACTATTGGTGATCACAGCATTCCTTTCTAGGTGCGCACAGACTGTTTGCTTAATGATCTGCTCCAGAATCTTCCCTGGTATTGATGTCAGACTGACTGGACGGTAATTATTTGGGTCCTCTCTTTTCCCCTTTGATGGGGTCTGTGTGGATAGGGTAACAACGTTCAGATTTTTGGGCATTGAATTACAAGAGGATCTGTCCTGGAGTGTCAACACAAGGGGGCTTGTGAAGAAGGCGCAGCAGAGACTGTACTTTTTGAGAATTCTAAGGAAAAACCATCTTCCGCAGAAACTGCTGCTTGCCTTCTATCACTGTGCCATTGAGAGTGTGCTCACTTATGGCTTATGTGTGTGGTACGGAAGCTGTACTACCCGGGACAGGTTGGGGTTGTGCAGAGTTGTTAAGGCAGCAGAGAGCATTGTTGGCTGCCCACTCTCCACCTTAGAGCAGATTTATGCCACAAGGTGCCATAGGAAGGCACTGGACATAGTAAAAGATCCATCGCATCCTGGTCACTGTCTCTTCGAGCTCCTGCCGTCGGGACGGAGATACAGGACGATGAAGACAAGAACGAGCCGTCTTAAGAACAGCTTCTTCCCCAGAGCGATCTCGGCCCTGAATGGGAAGCCTGGACTTTGAAAGTCATCTAATCTTCCTTGCTGTATTATACTGTATTGTTTTAATTAGTGTTTTTATAGTTGTTTTGATTTTGTGTGGAGTGCCCTACCTGGGTGGATGGAGCAGCCAAGTAATTTCGTTGTCCCCGAGAGGGGGCAATGACAATAAAGATATTATTATTATTATTATTATTATTATTATTATTATTATTATTATTATTATTATTATTATTATTCTCTGGTCCATGGGGTCATGAAGAGGCGGACACGACTAAACGACTAAACAACAACAACAGCAAAGTTCCCAGCAAGCCTGTGCTGGATGTAAACAGGCATGTAACACATAACAGCCATGCCTGTTCCTTTTAAGGTGGAAAGGAACTATATCCTAACAGGCCACTGGCCTGATCCAGAAGATGCTCTTCTGATGTTCAAGGAATACACACACCCTCTTCAATGTGGCTTATCTGGACTAGACTCACCTCTGAACACAGAACCATAGACTCATAGAATTGTAGAGATTACGCAAAGGCCATCTAGTCCAACCCGCTTCAACGCAGGAATCTCAGCTAAAGCACCCAAGATAGATGGCCATCCAACTTCAGCTTAAAAAGCTCATTTTGTTGCTTTGGGCCTAGTGTCCAATCTATTACGGCCAACCTGAATCCCAGTTCTGTCTTCTGCAGCACTAGCTGCCCCTCCCAGTTTGGTGCCTTGTGCCGATTGAATGAGTTCCCCCCTCCATTCCTTCATCCAAGCCATTTAACATGAAGTGTTGCTTGATAGAGGAAGGACAAAGCTTCTGTTCTGCCCTGAAGATTATTGTGGATCAAGCTGCAAAGAGCCCCAATTCAGCGTTGTTCTGAATACCCGTCCGTTGGTTTGCGTCTGGGGAAGACAATGGGCATTTAGTCCAGCTCCGAGTCTGGAGGAACTTGACAATAGGGAAAAGATTTCAGGACCGTCTCGAGTATCCCTTCAGCCACGGCTCTTATCCGGGATGCCGTGAGTGTAATTGCTTCTTTGTAGAAAAGTATTCAATTAAATTCACAAAATGTCAAGATCTTTTATGTTTCCACGCGGCCGTCAGAGGGCTTCCCAGGATCTTTAAAACGCCTCCAAAATAGGCTTATGAGAACGGTTCCTCTTACGAGCGGCGGAAACAAGAAGGGCTCCCGTGGAAGAAAGCATTCGGTGGGAAGTTAATTTTGTCCCCACACAGGTAAAAATTCAAAGGCCCAGAGAAACCCTTTGTGAGCAGAAATTCAGGGCCATGTCCTTGCCATTTGAAGAGCCGTCCTCCACACTGCCGATAACATTTGTTAGTTCTGTGTTGGGTGTCACTGTGGTCTCAACCACAGAGCCTAGGACTTGCCAATCAGAACGTCGGCGGTTCAAATCCCCGTGACGGGGTGAGTTCCTGTTGCTCGGTCTCAGCTCCTGCCAACCTAGCAGTTTGAAAGCATGCCAGTGCAAGTAAATAAATAGGTACCACTGCAGCAGGAAGGTAAACAGTGTTTCTGTGTGCTCTGGTTTCCGTCACGATGTTCTGTTGCGCCAGAAGTGGTTTAGCCCTGCTGGCGACATGACCCGGAAAAGCTGTCTATGGACAAATGCCGGCTCCCTTGGCCTGAAAGCGAGATGAGCGTCGCAACCCCATAGTCACCTTTGCCTGGACTTAACCATCCAGGGGTCCTTTACCTTTGTGGGTTACAGTAGAACTGCTGAGCATTGCAGAGGGTTGGACTAGATGACTTTTGGGGTTCCCTTGCCATTCTGCAATTCTACGATCCTACGACCGATCAGCAGCATGCAGCCGAATGGGAGGTGGGTCACAGTGAATTAACTTCATCAGACCAGCTTCCACCAGGTCGCCCCCCTTTTGTATCTGATTAAGTCTTCATGGACAAAGTAATGAGAGGTGAAGGGGTAAAGACCCATGAAATTACCTTTTCTATTACTTCCCTTGTCATAAATACACGGCGAGGTGCTTAATTCACAAGCAGAGGTGAATGGAGCACACGGCCTTGAAATCCCCCTTGAGCTGACCCCCAGCTACAGCCTAGCTCAGCTCTTACCACAACCGACCGGCAGCCATCTGGTGGCTTAACCCTGAAGCTGCTTTTCCAGCTTCGAGGCTGCCAGGAACTCTCCAGCAGAAATCCACACAGTGCCGAAAGCTGCCCTCCAGTTTCCTGGTACTTTCATTCTGAAAGAGAATGTAAGAAGGGGTGTCTACTGGATCAGGCCAACGACCCATCCAGTCCAGCATCCTCACGTTGACAAATCGGGTGGCCCAGTGGGAAACCAGCAAGCAAGATTCGGGCAGAAGTCCCTCTCCCCTCCTGTGGTTTCCAGCAAGGGGTCTTCAAGAGCACTGCTGCCTCCAGTCGTGGAGACCCAGCGCAACCATCACGGCCAGTGGACAGCCCTCTGCTCCATAGATTTGCCTAATCCTCTTTGAAAGCCATCTAGGGTGGAGACCACAAGAAGACCTGAAAGGATGAGGGAAAGAAAGAACCTCTTGGATTTCACCTACATAAGAACCTAGGAATAAAGACACATGAAACAGTATTTTAGGTTAATGGGCGAAAAAGGCCACAACTTTATTGGTTACAGAATGTGAGTGGTATTGGCTTAGGCATTGGAAACCACACGACTGTATCTGACTCCTGACTCTTGGAAGGGTTAACCACCAATAGGGGGAGCCCTGCTGATGCACATCAACTAGGAACTCCCCCGGGGTCACCACTAGGGGTCGTGTCAAGGCCCTAGCCCCCTGTCTGGGGCTTCAGACAGAGACCACACCCCCTGGATTCCTTTAACAGAATACCCTTGAATTAGGAGGGGTAGGTGATGGCCACTACCTCCCCTGCCCTTCAACCGAAAACTCCAATGCCTAATCACCAAACCTTACAAAGTTTTGATGATTTGCTACAAGGTAGGTGAAAAACCAAATGGCCAGTGCCAAGTTGCCAAGTGGAAAAAATTCCTACCAGGCCCCTTCGACAGGCGACCAACCGAGGTCCATAGGAAGGTCAAGAGATAAAGAGCCTAACCTAAGGGAGGCAGGGAGGGAGAACTGACTGAGCAGGGAGAAAAAGGGGGCGAGCCCTTGGCCGTGGGCAGTTTTCAATAGCCTGCGCCACGCCCCCGGGCTGTTCGGATTGGACGGCCTAGGGATGACGTGGCTGAGGACCCTCCAATGACACAAGGGCTATCCTGCCCTGTGCACGTGGGGAGGGCTTGCTCCCAGCCCACAACGTCATTTCCCCGGGAACGGGAAATGGCTATGTCTCCACCTGTTGGTAATGGCCTTTCAGCAGGGATGCCCCAAGGCTTAATAATAATAATAATAATAATAATAATAATAATAATAATAATAATAATAGATTATTTATACCCCGCCCATCTGGCTGAGTTTCCTCAGCCACTCTGGGCAGCTCCCAATCAAGTGTTAAAAACAATACAGCATTAAATATTAAAAACTTCCCTAAACAGGGCTGCCTTCAGATGTCTTTTAAAAATAAGATAGTTGCTTATTTCCTTGACATCTGAAGGGAGGGTGTTCCAAAGGGCGGGCGCCACCACTGAGAAGGCCCTCTGCCTGGTTCCCTGTAACCTCACTTCTTGCAGGGAGGGAACCGCCAGAAGGCCGTCAGAGCTGGACCTCGGTGTCTGGGCAGAGCGATGGGGGTGGAGACACTCCTTCAGGTCTACTGGGCCGAGGCCATTCAGGGCCGTTTTGGCACTGGAGATGAACCCAAAAATGGTTGCCCCCTCCCCACCCTGGGAGAAGGGTGAGTGAAGATCTATATCCGAAAGAAGGGGAGAATAAAAATCTGCATTGCGATCTGATGGCCCTGTGAATCCAGCCACCCGAGGCAGTCTCCTCTCCTTGCCTCATGGGTGGACTGGTGCTGCCCTTCAGGGTTACAGCCAAGGAGTCTTTCCCAGTCATAGAATCCTAGGATTGCAGAGTTGGAAGGGATGCAAAGGGCCATCTGGTCCAACTGACTGCAACCTTCTCATGTTCTACCTGGAGATGCTGGGGTTGAACCAGGGATGTTCTGCATGCGCGACAGAAGCTCTGCCATTGAGCTGTGGCCTTAAGTAGCTTTTGTTTGTTTTAGGCACACTAATTTTCATTGCCACAAAACATTAGGCCGCAATCCGTTCAGTGTCCTGCTGTTGGCATATCCCTTTGCTGCCCTTCCAGCGCTCTCCTCCTTCAGCACCAGGTGCCCAGAGGCTGGCTATGGCCCAGCAGGCAGCTCCATCCTTAGCTAATGTGCCTCTGCTGCATTTGTGGCCTTCCCAGGAGGAGGAGGGAAGAGGCAGCCTCTTGGTTGCAAGCAGCAGCCTTTCTGCTTGGAGGAGATAAATGATGAGCTAATTTGCTGCTAACTGAGGTGTCAAAATGCAGGATGCAACTCAGGCACCTTCTTTGATCCTCCTGATGCTCCTGTTGCATATTTCATGGGTCTGTCAAGATAATCAACCAGCTGCTGCTTCAATCAGACACACACACACACACACACACACACACAGAGAGAGAGAGAGAGAGAGAGAGAGAGAGAGAGAGAGAGAGACTTTCTGTCAGGAGTGCGTGCAGGAGCCAGGCCCTGTGACCAGTTGCTGGAAGCCACAGGAGGGGAGAGGGAGAGCTTCGGAGGAGCTTCACAGGAGAGCTTCGCAGGTCTGGGGCCTTCCTAAGTTTGTTCTGGAGAGGCAAGGCGCAGCTGCACAGGTGAGGTAACTCACTGCACCTGGTGGCAAGAGCCGGGAGGGATATAAGGTCAGCATTTCCCTTCGACTCTTTGCCACAGCAACATGTTCCCTGCCTTGCTGTGTTTGGCTTCTTGCTTCCTGATCCTTGAACCTCGGCTTCTTGACTCCTTGCTTTTCGGCCCTTGGACCCCTGACTTCGTGACTCCCTGCTTCCTGACCCTCAGACCCTTGACTTTGTGACTCCTTGCTTCTCGACCCTTGGACCCTTGACTTCATGACTCCTTCCTTCTTGACCCTCGGACCCCTGACTTCATGACTCCTTGCTTCTCGACCCTCAGCCTCTCATGCCATCCATTAAAAGAAGAGATTCTTCTCCTGCAGACTTACAGTGGTAGCAACAACTGACCCCAACACATATGAAAATGAAAACAAACATGAATGAAAATAATATACAAAATGCAAATCTCTTGAATGAACAGTGGAAGTGTTAATAAATGAAATGAATGGAATGGACTCCCATGAGAGGTGGTGGACCCTCCTTCCTTGGAGGTTTTAAGCCAGGGGTCAGCAACCTTTCTCAGCCCTGGGCCGGTCCACTGTCCCTCAGACCATGTGGTGGGCAGGACTATATTTTGGAAAAAAATATGAATGAATTCCTATGCCCCACAAATAACCCAGAGATGCATTTTAAATAAAAGGACACATTCTACGCATGTAATAACACGCTGATTCCCGGACCGTCCCTTGGCCAGATTGAGAAGGCAATTGGGCCGCATCCAGCCCACGGGTCTTAGGTTGCCTACCCCTGTTTTAAGCAGACGTTGGATGGCCATCTGCCAGGAATGCTTTGGTTGTGATTCCTGCATTTCAGGGGGTTGGACTGGATCACCGCTGTGGATCCCTTCCAACTCTACCATTCTATGATTTCCCTCCCTACGTGGGCTTCCTTCACAGCAAGGGCAGATCAGCTTCAAACTCACTTTGTCACCTGCTCAAACAGAGGGAGCTGCTGCGCCTGACTTGTTAGTGATCTTCCCTGGATGTCTGGTGCCCAAGTCTCATTCATTGGCTTTTAAATGTTGCAGTTCTACATTCAGAGTCTCTGTGTTCTCTGTCAGGCAGCGAAAAGGCCCTCGGTGAGATCAAAGCAACCTGCCTTTGATGAGGAGGGGAAAGATGCTGCAAACTGACGCAAAAGGGACCCTTTGTCATTGCAACTGCCAGCCGAGTGTTCAAACATCTCCCATTTGTTTGAAGTGTATAATTTGGTGTCAACATGATTTGAGATGGCTTTGCAGACTAAGGAGAGGGAATCAGGAAGTGGCAGTTGAATCTTCCAGCTCGGTGCTAACTTGTGCAGGAAAGGAGACCCACACAAGATGGGGAGCTGAGAAGCTTGCTTCTTACTCTTGGGGTGGACAGGAGGACATAAGGGGATCCGACCAATGACCCATCTGGTTCAGCATCCTGTTCTCACAGTGGCCAACCTGGAGGAGACAACCCTCTTTTGAAGCCATCCATGTTGGTGCCCACAGTTTAGCTACGCACGGCTTGAAGAAGGACTTATTTTCTCTGTCCTGAATCACTCAGCCTTCAGTTTCCTTGGATGTTCTCCACTTTTCGTGCTGTGAGAGAGGGAGGAAAACTTTCCTTTGACTGCTCTGTCCGAGCCATGAAAAGTTTTATGCTCTTCTATAGCGTTGCCTGTTACTCATCTTTTCTGCAAGTCCCAAATACTGCATCCTTTCTTAATGGAACAGTTTCTCCAATCCCTTGACCATTTTGGCTGCTCTTGAGAGCCAGTGTGGTGTAGTGGTTAAGAGCTGTAGACTCGCAATCTGGTGAACCGGGTTCGCGTCTCCGCTCCTCCACATGCAGCTGCTGGGTGACCTTGGGCCAGTCACACTTCTCTGAAGTCTCTCAGCCCCACTCACCTCACAGAGTGTTTGTTGTGAGGGAGGAAGGGAAAGGAGAATGTTAGCCGCTTTGAGACTCCCTAGGGTAGTGATAAAGCGGGATATCAAATCCAAACTCTTCTTCTTCTCTTCTGACCCTTTTCTAATTACACACTATCCCTTTTGAGGTGGGGTAACCAGAAATATGGTCATTCTCCAAATGTGATTACACTATAGACCTCGGCTGCTGGATGATGACAAGATTCTGACCTCCGTTTGATCTTCTGGTCCAGTCCAGGACCCCATCAAGTGAAAAAGGAACATCCAGGGAAGAAGGAAAAAAAGGGGGGGTCCATAACCGGAAGAAGAACCTTGCTCATTTTTTAATTACCTTTTATCCCTTCCTCCAGGGAGCTCTTGAAAGGGAGAAAGGCTGTAGCTTAATGGTAAAACATCTGCCTTGCAAGCAGAAGATCCTATGTTTAACCCCCAATGGCATCTCCAAGGAGGACTGGGAATGTCCCCCCTCTGCACTGCTGCCAGTCAGTGCAGACAATGCTGAAATAGATGGATCCCAATGTTCTGATGCCACAGAAGGTGATTTCCTATATCCCTATAGTACATCTGCCCCCATGTTATCCTGTGAAGCTCATTTTGTCCACAGTGGCTTTTACATCTAAGTAGAGGCTGGACGCAGGTGGTGCTGTGGGTTAAACCACAGAGCCTAGGAATTGCCGATCAGAAGGTTGGCGGTTTGAATCCCCGCAATGACGGGGTGAGCTCCCGTTGCTCGGTCCCTGCTCCTGCCAACATAGCAGTTCAAAAGCACCTCAAAGTGCAAGTAGATAAATAGGTACCACTCCAGCAGGAAGGTAAACAGCGTTTCCGTGCACTGCTCTGGTTCGCCAGAAGTGGCTTAGTCATGCTGGCCACATGACCCGGAAGCTGTACGCCGGCTCCCTCAGCCAATAAAGCGAGATGAGTGCCGCAACCCCAGAGTTGGTCACAACTGGACCTAATGGTCAGGGTTACCTTTAGAGGCTGGAAGGCTGCCTGTCAGGTGCCATTTAGCAATGATTCCTGCATTGCAAGGGGTGAAGCTCTGTGATCCCTGGAACCCCTTCCAACCCCACAGTTCTGTGATCCTGAAGTCTGTCAGTCCTCCTCAGAAGCACGTCCAGGATTTAATTACCCAGCCTGCTCAGTTGTTCCCTCTTCCCTCAGCGCTGAGCCCCTCTGATCTCATTACATCTTTCCCATTATATCTCGGCACTGCAAGATTTAAGAGGCTGCTCCGTCTCCACCACATAATGAGTCCGGTGGCTCGGATTTCAGAGATGGGGGTGCCATGTGGCTCCTGATGAGCAGCCTGGATTTATTATGCCTGTATAAATCCTGATTGTCCCATCATATTAGGAAATTAACATAGTTGTCCACTGGGAGACAGAGCGAAATCCACCTTGCTTTACAGAGAATGGAGATTTGGCAGAAAGTGAGCTGTTGAAATGGAGGAAAGAGCTTCCCAGAACAAAGCCCTCGACTGAGCAATGTCTCTGTCCATCAGTGACTCATCCCTTTGTTCTACATTAAAGCACCAGATCATATTTTAAACACGGAAGGCTCTGGGATAGCCTTGGAGAGCATTTGGTGCTCCATGCCTGTCTGACAGTCTACAGATTAGTCTTCAGCTGCTTTTATTTGGCACTGGGGTTCAGTTCACAGAATGACAGAACTGTAGAGTTGGAAGGGGTTCCAAGGATCATCTAGTCCAGCCCCCCTGCAATACAGGAATCACAACTACAGGATCTCTGACAGATGGTCGTTCAACCTCTCCCTTGCAGATGACCGCAGTGCCGGGAGACAGGCAGCCCAATTGTGTTTTCATAGTAGTGACCAGAGGAGAACTGGCCACTGGGAGGAGCACAGAGAGAAGAAACGTCCTGGTGCATCGGCAGCAGCAGCACCAGACACCTTCATCTGCCCCCGCTGCAGCAAAACATGTCTCTCCAGCATCAGTCTCTACAGCCACAGCAGGCACTGCAACCTTCCAGCAGCTTGACCTCACCCCTCATCTCCTTCCTTGTCAATGGAAACCATTGGCTTGAGTTTTCCCTTCTGAAGCATCCAAAAACAAGCTTGCTCCATCTTCCATGTGGTAGCTCTTTAGATATTTGGAGATGACTCTCATATCTCCTCTCAGTCTCCTCATTCCCCAGCTAAAAATACCTAGCGCCTTCAACCACTCCTCATATGGCTTGGTTTCCAGACCCTTGATCATCTTGGTTGCCCTGCTCTGCACATCTTCTAGCTTGTCAACATCCTTTTTAAATTGTGGTATGCAGAACTGGGAACAGAACTCCAGGTGGTGTTCCAAAGTCATAGACTTTCTTGGTTTCCATAATATTGTAGAGATTACTTTAAAAAAATAAAATAAACAGGGGATTTGACTAGATGATCCTACAGATTTATGGGGTTGCGGCACTCATCTCGTTTTCAGGCCAAGGGAGTGGGCGTTTGTCCACAGACAGCTTTCCAGGTCATGTGACCAGTAGGACTAAACTACTTCTGGCACAACGGGACACCGTGATGGAAATCAGAGCACACAAAAACGCCATTTACCTTCCCACCACAGCAGTACTTCTTTATCTATTTTCACTGGCATGTTTTCAAACTGCTAGGCTGGCAGGAGCTGGGACTGAGCAATGGGAGCTCACTCCGTTGCGGGGATTTGAACCGCCAACCTTTTGATCAGCAAGCCTAAGAGGCTCAGTGGTTTAGACCACGTCCCTATTCCTACTACGGCTCAGGCTGCATTAAATGGCCATGGATTGTGAGCAATCCTCTCTGAGGGATTCTGCTGTTGTTTGTGAGGCTGTGTGTCTGTCTGTCTTGCAGTCCTTTTCCTGAATATTTTCTACTTCTGCAACCCCTGAGGTTTTCCCCAACCCCAACAATACTTAAGAACATAAAAATGAGCCTACTGTTCTCTCTCCTCTTTTAGAGCCATCCAAGATGTTGCCCATCTCTGTCTCCTGAGATTCCACAGTCTGACTTCCCTCTCCCTGTGGGTGGTGCTGTTCTGGCTTCATAATTCATGGTACTCATTCTCCATTCTTGGGAACGAAAGGGAATGATGCATTTTCAACTCTGCCTGGCCAGAGAAAATGCTCTTATTAAAGCCTTCCTGGACTCTTGTCCCTGTAAATGAAGCTCTCATCTTGTTTGCGGGTTCAGCTGGTTTTATTCCTTCCTCTTGACCTTGACTGGAGAATTAGAGAGTAATTTCCCTGTTGAAATAGCCTGCCTGTGGATTTCCCCAGGTCCGTTTATTTTCTTGTACGGGTGTTTAATTACTGTTTAAGCCTCACTTTTCCCCTTTTCATTTTATATAGCAAGATATAGCACTATCTTGCTATTTTAAACAAAGGGGGAAACAAAGAGAAGAAACTAAACCCTCATTTCTTCCCAGCAAATCGGATCTTTGGTGCTCTCCCCTGAAAGAATGTAGGGGAGAGTTGGCCAGGATGGCACCCATGCCAGAGTACCAACATGGTTTCTTGGGCCCGGTGCACTGTATGTGGATTGGGCCCCTGCATTACCGCCTCCCCACCCCCCCAGCACTTTATACAGTGGTTCTTCGCAAGACGAAAAGAATTCGTTCCGCGAGTCTTTTCGTCTTGCAATGTTTTTCGTCTTGCGAAGCACGGTCTGTCGCAACTGCGCCTCTTCAAGCGGCTTTAAAAAAAAAGCACAAGACGTTTTCGTCTTGCGAAGCAAGCCCATAGGGAAATTCGTTTTGTGAAGCAACGCAAAAACGGAAAACCCTTTTGTCTAGCGAGTTTTTCGTCTTGCGAGGCATTCGTCTTGCAGGGCACCACTGTACATTTACAATTCCCCAAGATGTTTTCCTTGGCTTTTGCCCCTTCAGAAGTATATTTTCAGGGAGGCTTACAATTTGGACAAAAAAATTGGTTTCCAGGTGGAAAAATCAAAACTGGAAACAGAACTGTTAGATCCCAAAACCAAGATACTATCAAGAATGTATAACTTGCTGTTGAAATGGAATACTCAGGATGAAACGGTTAAATCTGCTATGATTAAATGGGCTCAAGACATAATATAATGCTTGCTGACTGGGAACAGTTGTGGACCACCGGAATGAAATTTACGGCATGTAATGCCTTAAGAGAGAATATTATGAAAATGATATACAGGTGGTACATGACACCAGTCAAGCTTGCAAAAGTATATCATTTGCCTGATAATAAGTGTTGGAAATGTAAAGAAACTGAAGGTACATTCTTTCACCTTTGGTGGACGTGCCCAAGGATTAAGGCTTTCTGGGAGATGATATATAATGAAATGAAAAAGGTATTTAAATATACCTTCTTGAAGAAACCAGAGGCCTTTCTCCTGGGCATAGTCGGCCAATTGGTGCCAAAGAAGGATAGAACTTTTTTTATGTATGCTACAACAGCAGCAAGAATACTCATTGCAAAGTATTGGAAGACACAAGATCTACCCACCTTGGAAGAATGGCAGATGAAGGTGATTGACTACATGGAACTGGCGGAAATGTCTGGCAGAATCCGAGACCAGGGAGAAGAGTTGGTGGAAGAAGACTGGAAGAAATTTAAAGACTATTTGCAGAAATATTGTAACATTAATGAATGTTAAAATGATGTTGGATTGAAATGAAACGGCTTTAGCAATAAGGTTAAAAAGAATATGTAAAAATGGATTGATAACTAGATGAAAATACGAAGTTATAATATGTTAAGATTTAGAATTAAGATAAAAACAAAGAGGGAAGGGATTTGCTGAATTAACCATGTGAACTGGAATACAAAAAAGGGAGGTGTGAGGAGGTCAGGAAACAAGTAAATGAAATATAAGACATGAAAATATTGATTTGTTTTTAATTGTTTTTTTTACTTTTCATGTATTTTGTCTTTGTATTATTGTATCTTTTTTCTTTTATTAATGTTATTCTTTTTATTTTTTATTTTTAATTCTGTAACTTTTTATTGTCTGTAAAATTTCAATAAATATCATTTTAAAAAAAGAGAGAAGTATATTTTCAGGACTCAGGGTTGTTGTTTTTTTTTGTAAATTTGAGTTACCTTGCACTGTTTTTAATGTTGTGTTTTGATAGCGGTGATGTTTTTAATTGTTCTAAGCAGCCCTGGTACCTTAGGGTGAAGGCCAGGTAATAGCTTCTAATAATAGTGGTAATAATAAGTATATTAAGCAGGCTTGTCTGTAGTGTACAATAATGGCACACAGAGGAGTCTTTCCCATCACTGGTCTGGCACAGAAAGGAAACTTTTGCATCCGTGGTCCCTACAAACTGCTGCAGCACAATTTTCCAGAATGCCCCAGAAACCCTCGCAAGAAATGAGATTAGGAGGAATCATAGAATTGTGGAGCTGGAAGGTACACCAAAGGCCATCTAGTCCACTCTGATGTGCAATGCAGAATAAAAACACAGCAGTCATAGAAATTTAACCTCTGAATGAGAGAGGAGAGGGCCTTGCTGCCTTCACCCACCACAGAAATCTTCCGATTCCACCCATTTTTGCAATCGTATTTGTAATATTATGCATAGTTCTGGCAGCCTCACCTCAAAAAGGATACTGGAATGTGGGGAAAGGGTAACCAGAATAACCAAGTGTGTACTGCTTCTGAATGCCCGTTACTGGAAGATGCTCTTGTGCTCAAATCTTGCTTGGGGGTTTCCCGTTGGGGCAGCTGGTGGGCCACTGTGAGAGCAGGAGGCTGGACTAGAAGGGCCATGGGCCTGATCCAGCAGCCAGGCTCTTCCTATGTTTACACATTCAGCCCTGAGCCCATGCATCTGGCTCCCAGGCCAGGGCACAGGGACAGAGGGCACACTTTCAAGACCAGCCGTCCCCAACCCGTCACTCCCTGCGTGGGTTTCATAGAATCATAGAATCATAGAATCCTAGAGTTGGAAGAGACCACAAGGGCCATCGAGTCCAACCCCCTGCCAAGCAGGAAACACCATCAGAGCACTCCTGACATATGGTTGTCAAGCCTCTGCTTAAAGACCTCCAAAGTAGGAGACTCCACCACACTCCTTGGCAGCAAATTCCACTGTCAAACAGCTCTTACTGTCAGGAAGTTCTTCCGAATGTTTAGGTGGAATCTTCTTTCTTGTAGTTTGGATCCATTGCTCCGTGTCCGCTTCTCTGGAGCAGCAGAAAACACCCTTTCTCCCTCCTCTATGTGACATCCTTTTATATATTTGAACATGGCTATCATATCACCCCTTAACCTCCTCTTCTCCAGGCTAAACATGCCCAGCTCCCTTAGTCGTTCCTCAGAAGGCATCGTTTCCAGGCCTTTGACCATTTTGGTTGCCCTCCTCTGGACACGTTCCAGTTTGTCTGTGTCCTTCTTGAACTGTGGTGCCCAGAACTGGACACAGTACTCCAGGTGAGGTCTGACCAGAGCAGAATACAGTGGCACTATTACTTCCCTTGATCTAGATGCTATGCTCCTATTGATGCAGCCCAGAATTGCATTGGCTTTTTTAGCTGCCGCATCACACTGTTGGCTCATGTCAAGTTTGTGGTCAACCAAGACTCCGAAACATTCACACCGGAACATTCCTACCCTTGTCTAGCGATGGCTGGAGGTGTCCATCTCCATTTCTCATTTTCCCAATATTGACTTCCATTTATTGACTTCCATTTTCCATAGTTCCACACTGATTTCAAAATTCTTTTTTAAAAATAACATTTGTCAGCCTTGTAGTGCAAATTTCTCCAAATGTACACATTTTTATATACCATTTTGTCCAATTTGCACATTTTTGGCCAAGCAATTCTCCCTAACACAAGGCATTTTTGAATGTTATCTTCACTAATATATGCATTTCTGTGTAGGATTTATCTCAGTATGCATGTGACTTGGCAGAAGAACTGTACTGTGAGACTTGGAGAGGTGCAAATTGTGAAGAGGGTGTGTGATTCGCTTGGCAGATACTTTCAGGAGGTGCAAATTAGGCAGCCTCATCTTTGAATGTGAACTTAATTGAACCACTCCTCCGTCCCTAATGTTAGTTGTGCTGACTGGGTGTTGGGAGTTGCAGTACAGAACACCCGGAGGGCACTAGGTTGGGATAGCCTGTTCTGGAGCATGGCTTCCTATCCTTCTATCCAAGTCACATCAAGCCATCATCGCTATTCCCTCACTAAGAACTCAGCCCCAGGATGCTTTGCCCTATTAAAAAAAAAAATCATTATTAATTGGAAATCTCCCAAGAAGGAGGCTATGAACGGGAAAGTAATAAAAGCAATGAAGGACACTAATAGCCAGACTCCTGAAAGGGGGAGCGGTGCCTGTATTTACACCAAAGGCCATTCTCCTCATTTAAAGAGATCTGCTCTCAACTCCCAGCTATTTAAAATACATTATGTGAGCAACAATATTACAATAATTTGTTAATGCTCTGCGATCTTTAAGAGGCTATGAGGTCGATGCGCACTGTGAATGCTAATGAATTCATTGCTTGGTTTGGGGGGAGTGGGGTTTTTCTTTTCCCCAGCAGGAGAAAGATATTAGGAGCTGCCAAGAGTCGAGTCAAGTGGGCACATATATTTTCTCAGATTGGCTGGTCCCTGTCCTGTTCGTAGGCCCAAATCGAGCCCACAGATGGCCTCAGAGGCAGGGAGTTCGGCCAGCAGTCAGTCCTGAGTAAAGGAGACAGACCAAGGAGACAGAAAGACTCTTATGATGTCCACAGACATCTGAGACAGGCTGGGAGTAGTTCAAGAAAAGCAAGAGGGCCAAATATAAAGATTTCAGGAGCATGGACAGTGCAAGGAGCTTGTTTATCTTGCGTCTAGTTCTAGGCAGCACAGTTTAATCAGAATATCGACGAACTCAAGAGAGTGGAAACCTAGCCATATGAGGAACGGTTGAAGGAGCTGGATATCTGGAGGGCTGTCACATGGAGGATGCAGCAAGCTTGTTTTCTGCTGCTTCAGAGGAGAGGACCTGAACCAATGGTTTCCACTGACAAGAAAGGAGATTCTGACTAAACCTCAGGAAGACTTTCTGAGTGTAAGAGTCACTCAGCAGCGGAACAGACTCCCTCAGAGGTGGACTCTCCTTCCTTGGAGGTTTTTAAGCAGAGGTTGGATGGCCACCTGTTCGTTATGCTTTAGTTGAGATTCCTGGACTACATGATGCTCCTCAGGGTCCCTTCCAACTCTACAAGTCTATCATTCCATGAAATCTCTATGGATTTAACCCACTGAAATTTCCCTAGGCCGTACTGGCATATTGGTATGTTTGCAAATCACCTTGAGACATCCGTAAATGGTAATTCATAAATTATTATTAGTAGTAGTAATCCATCATCGTTATTTCACCATTATTTCATCCTCATCACCTCCCTTCAACTTGTGCATGAAATCCTGGCTGCCACCCACCACAGAAACCTCCCTCAAAACCCCTGGTCCCATTTTGCAGTGCCTTCATACATTGGGATTCACTTGAAAGCGAAATCTGCCAAAAAATCTTTGCAGAGCAAATTGCCTGCCTCCCCCCTTGGCTCGAGCGAGTGGCTCTCTGCCTTTCCGAAGGTCCAATTTATACTCTTCTCCACTGGGCTGCCATTCTTGGATGCTCAGTGGCGGCAG
Organism: Podarcis bocagei; assembly: GCF_964188305.1. Taxonomy (NCBI): domain Eukaryota; kingdom Metazoa; phylum Chordata; class Lepidosauria; order Squamata; family Lacertidae; genus Podarcis; species Podarcis bocagei. The sequence continues at coordinate 1,408,533 of NC_138125.1, read as the reverse complement.
GCGGTAATTCAGAGTGACAAGCCACAAACTGACAGATGCGAACCCAGAGATCTTGGCAGCTGGAGGGCAGAGTGGCGGAAGGCAGGCAGAGCCGAGCCAGTGCGCTTGGCGCCGGCCGAGGCTGTTAAAAGCTGACTGGCCTGATTAGCTGATGAAGGGATTTCGAGGGTTCATGGGCCATCAGGTGCCCAAGTGGCAAAGACAATGAACGTCAAGAAGTGAGGCAGGAAATACAGGGTGTGTGCGGAATTCGTTTTCAGCTTCAGCTGGAGGAGAGAGGCTGCGTCCAGAACACACATTTATTCCTTCCTTGCAGTTCTATGATTCTATGACCAGGCCAAAGGGCCAACCACATACCCCAATGTGAAACCCACAAGCAGGATCTGAGCACAGATGCAACTCTCCTCTCCTGTGGTTTCCATTGCAGCATGCCTGGACAGTTCAGTCGGTTACAGAGTGGTATTAATAATGTGTTGTTGTTTAGTCGTTTAGTTGTGTCCGCCTCTTCGTGACCCCATGAACCAGAGCACGCCAGGCACTCCTGTCTTCCACTGCCTCCCGCAGTTTGGTCAAACTCATATTGGTAGCTTCGAGAACATGGTCCAACCATCTCGTCCCCTGTCGTCCCCTTCTCCTTGTGCCCTCCATCTTCCCCAACATCAGGGTCTTTTCCAGGGAGTCTTCTCTTCTCATGAGGTGGCCAAAGTCTTGGAGCCTCAGCTTCAGGATCTGTCCTTCCAGTGAGCACTCAGGGCTGATTTCCTTCAGAATGGAGAGGTTTGATCTTCTTGCAGTCCATGGGACTCTCAAGAGTCTCCTCCAGCACCAGAATTCAAAAGCATCCATTCTTTGGTGATCAGCCTTCTTGATGGTCCAGCTCTCACTTCCATACTTCACTACTGGGAAAACCATGGCTTTTACTATACGGACCTTTGTTGGCAAGGTGATGTCTCTGCCCCTTCATGGATCACTGCCTTGCCGTGGTGAAGGAGCTTGAATAACTCGGAGAAGCTATGAGCTATGCCGTGTAGGGCCACCCAAGTTGGACAGGTCATAGTGGAGAGTTTTGTCTAAACCTGGAGCAGGTTAAATCCTGCAGGGCCCTGGTCTCATGGGACAGAGCATTCCACCAGGTTGGAGCCATCACCGAGAAGGCCCTGGCCCTGGTGGAGGACAGTCTGACTTCCTTAGGGCCCAGGACCTCTAAACTATGGTTCTTCATGGACCTTAATCACAGCTAAGGGGTCCCTTTCATACGGCCACCCAACCTCTGCTTAAAAACCTCCAAGGAAGGAGAGTCCACCACCTTCTGAGTGAGCTGGTTCCACTCTTGAGCAGCTCTCACTGTCAGAAAGTGCTTCCTGATGTTTAGCCAGAATCTCTTTTCTTGCCATTTGAATCCTTCGGTTGGGGTCCTGCCCCCTGGAGCAGCCCACATGGGATTCCTGCATTGCAGGGGGTTGGGCTAGATGACCTTTGGGCCCCTTCCAAGTATACAATTCTATGAATTCATGGTTCTATGATTTATTCCGTCTCACCCCATAAGTAGTTGTGCGTGAACATTGATGTGAGCTTGTAGTGAGGAGGGGCAGGAGATAACTTGAGCACCCTCAGATCCGAACTGAAAATTAATTTCCCCTTATTTCTTTGTCTGCTCTGAACTGTACTTGCAGCATATGAATGGAAGGGGGAAGCGTAATTAAAAAAACAGCTCCCCCCCCAGCCCGCATCGCTTTTCAGCAATAATATCTCAATAGGCTGCAAGAGAAAAGCCAAGGTGTGAAATCCAAGATCATTTTCCGGTTGTTATATCTTAAATTGCAGCCAGCGTTTCGCCAGAGGAAGAGCTCATTGCCTCTCTTTCTCTGCCCCCCCCCCGTCCCAATACCCTCTGCTATAAATGGCACCGGTTCCATTTCATTATCACTTAAGGAATTAGAAACTCAAGGTCACCGAGAACAAAGCAGCTTCTGTGACCCTCCGTGGAATTACCTTATTAAGTCATCTAAGTGTACTTGTAATTTTCTGTCTTTTTTTCCAATTAGGTTCCGAGATTAAGGTCATAAAATGTAGATTAGAGGAATGCGGCCTCCAAATCTTCCATCGGAAGGGAATAAAAGAGGCAGGCGAGGGCATCCCTTTGTCTGCCTCCTTCTCATGGTTCCCAGGAAGGACCAAGGAGGCTCATTTCTCTGTCCTTCGGGACACCCATTTCTGAACCTTTCCCAGTCCCACAATAGGCTCCTTGAGGTGAGCAGGACTGGAAATGGTCCAAATCAAAGGGATGAAGTGGCTCCCCACGGAGGACGGGATTCATTCCCCCTCATTGTGTTGCTTTGAGCTGAAATGCATGGCTTTCCTTGGTATTTTAAATTGTCCCTGCATTTGTAGCTTCGCTTGACATATGCCTAATTCCCCATTCAGGTTCTTCATCCTATCATGCCTATTAAGAAAAAAGAAAGAAACATTCTTTACCTGCATGGAATGTCAGATGAATGGGGAGGTGGTGCTTAATGCTTTAATTTGTACAGTTAAGTGTGGATAATGTTCTTGCCTAGAGATAATACCCAAAATGTGGAAACTAGTCAAAGAACAGTGTGGGAAGCTGCAGGAGAGGAGAGGTGTCTTGTGCGTGGCCCGGCTTGTGGGTTTCCCACCGGTTGGATGCTGGACTGGAGGGGCCTGATCATAGCTGTCAAGTTTTCCCTTTTCTTGTGAGGAATCCTATTCGGAATAAGGGAATTTCCCTTTAAAAAAGGGAAACATTGACAGCTATGGGCATGATCCAGCAGGCTCTTCTTATGTTCTCATGTCTACAGTCTTCAGAAGAGTTGCAGGTTCTTGGGTGATCCAGGCTGATCCATCTTGCCTTGCCAATGGGTCTTGAATTGTGTCTCTCAATCTCTGTATAAATGAATGTCATGAATATATATCAACTCGATATGTCTGTTTTTATTACTCAGCTGTGATTCCAGCACTACATTGGATCGGACTGGATGAGACCTTGAGCACCTCCCCACTTTGATTCTAAACTTCTGTTTGTCCTGGATGTGCCAGATTGTTAGCTGCATTTTCAGATTAATTACAAATGATGCCCATTGATCCACCGACTGAAAATGTGTTTACAGCACATCATAGAAGGTTTCAGACTAAAAATGGCATTTCTGTAAGAAAGGAGCTCGCTCCCCTGCCCCCCCGCAAACCTGAGCCTTTAATTCCTGCCATTCCCATCCTATTGACTGCTCAGATTCTTTCTAAAGGACTGGAAATCAATTCCAGATCCAAAACGATGCATATTCCTGCAAGCCAGTCTGCGGTGATTTCCTCTCTTTGGGCCAGAGCCCTCGCGAAGGCTGTCTTCTTCTGAGAGGATTGCCTGCTCTTTATTCTGCAAATATCGACCTGATTTTAATAAGGCTGAAAACGACTCACAGCAAAGATCCAAAGTGCCACTGTATTTGTTTTGAAAGGAGGCGCTGACAGCAATTGGTGGGACTCCAGAGGTTCTTATGGATTTTGTTTTCCACTCCTTCTGCTGATCTAAGCTGGGCGGACTCCAGACTCGAGAGCGTGCCTGCCTCGGTGTTTAATGATGCCTCAAAGACCTTCTGGGCACAGCCGTTCCCGAAACAGCACCACGCCCTCCGCATCAAATGATGCCATTAATCTGATTTGTTTCCAGGTTCTCTGTCTCGCTTTGGAATTTTAAATAAATGTCCAAAGTGGCTTGTGGTAGAAAATAAATGAAAATGCTGGAACACATTTAAAACAAAGAGAAGCAGCAGCAGCAGAAGAAGAAAAGGAACACCAAAGACAAACAGAGTAAAAACCTGATGAAACAACCAAGGATCCCATGTAAAAAGTTCTCCGCCAATCAAATTAAAATTTGTTGTTGTTGTTGTTTAGTCGTTTAGTCATGTCCGACTCTTTGTGACCCCCTGGACCAGAGCACGCCAGGCACTCCTGTCTTCCACTGCCTCCCGCAGTTTGGTCAGGCTCATGTTGGTAGCTTTGAGAACACTGTCCCACCATCTCGTCCTCCATCGTCCCCTTCTCCTTGTGCCCTCCGTCTTTCCCAACATCAGAGTCTTTTCCAGGGAGTCTTCTCTTCTCACGAGGCGGCCAAAGTATTAGAGTCTCAGCTTCAGGATCTGTCCTTCCAGTGAACACTCAGGGGTGATTTTCTTCAGAATAGAGAGTTTTGATCTTCTTGCAGTCCATGGGACTCTCAAGAGTCTCCTCCAGCACCAGAATTCAAAACAAATTAACATTGCTGACCAATAAAAGCTCAGACAAATGAAAAGACCCTGATTAGTAGCCTAAAGCATAGGTTCTCCAGGGTCTCAGGGAGAAAAGAGTCCCTGGGATCTTCTGCTTGCAGGCAGATGCTCTGCCAATGAGCTATGATGACCCTTCCCCAAAGATTTGATAATGATAATGTCAGGGGTACAGGGGCAGAGGCACAGGGAAGGCAGGAAATGGAGAGCAATGGAGAGGAATCCCAGGGTAGCGAGGAAGAGGATAGCAATGACGCAGGGGATTCCATGAGTCTCTCCAGCGAATCAGAGGATTCCCAGAAGGGGGCGCCTGTGGTAAGGGCAAGGGGAGCCCCGGGGGGAAAGTGTCAGGAGCGGGGGGCCAGCAGGGGACCCCAAAGCGGCAGCTGGGAATCAGGGCCAGCCTCCCCACCAGAGCGCAGCGAGGGAGGGGGAGGTTCCAGTGTGTCAGAGGGAGCAGCTCCGGCGACAGAGAAAGGGGAGGGATCAGAGCAAGCCGTTCTCCCGGAAGGGGAGGAGGGCAGTGAGGGGAGTAGCATAACTGTCAAAAGGAAGGTCAGAGGTTGGGCGCGCGCGCCAAGTTCAAATGAGGAGGCGCGCGGGAGAACAGGGAGCCCGGAGGAGGAGGAGCCAGGTCCCAAAGCCCGCAGGAGGGGGGAGGAGCAGTCTGGAGACTCCGCTTCAGGAGAGAGCAGGAAGGGAGGAACCCCAGCGGGCAGAAAGACCCTGCGGAAAAGGAAAGAGAGAAAGAGGTGGGGCAGCGTTAGCTTATTAAACTGGTGTAGGGGAGGGACCGATTCAGAGGGGACTTCTAATGTCTAAGGCTAAGAGACGCGGGGCTGCGCGCCTCGGTTGTGGAACCAATAATGAACTGCAATAAACATCCTTGTATATAAGAAGAACTTGGCGTTGGTCTTTTGGGAGCTGAGACCTGGAGCAGCCCTGACAGATAAGGATAATGTACATATTATTAGAAGCATCAACACCCAAACAGACCTCACTTCTCTTTTAGTCACAGCTTTGGATCCAGTTCAGAGCAAGAAGGTCTTCCAGCCTTCTTCCAGCTCTGCTTACACACATCTCTGTCTCTTGTTCTCCTACCGAACATTTAGGTGAGACAGGGAGAGGAAAGGTTTGCCCATCAGGCTGGAGGCACCGCATCCCTTGGTTGCAGCTCTTGCAACCTGGCTCCTTCTTTTGGGATGTGAATGAGGACAATCCAGTGGCAAGCTAAGGTAAATAAACTTGTCTCACCAGTTCAGCAGTAGAATCCTCTCTGGGATTCTAACCTTCCCCGGGTACAGGACCCCAAGAATCGGGAGGGACTCTGTCTCAGGGCATCATCAGACTGGTTGCCCAAACCCAAATAATTATGCTCTGCATTGCTAAAAAAAAAAGGGCACCACTAGCTTTCCATGTCTTTGTGGGCACAATTTAAAGAGCTGGTTTTAACAGTTTAACCTTTAATGCCCCCCGTGGGGCACTTCTGGGACACAAGGGGGTGTTTGGAGCACGTGCTGCACATCCGTGAAGAAAGCACTATGTTTCCACATCAGAAAAGCAAGCAGCCCACAACTGCTTCCCTTTCTTGGCCTTTTCCAGCTCAGCTCCCTTAATTCCTGCCATTACATCCCCCCAAAGAATGATTTGGCTCTATAATCAGACCCATTAAAGATTTCAGCAAACCCATAAAATCTTGCATTTAAAAAGATTCAGATTTAGAGCTTTTTTATTTTTATTTTTTTGAGAGTACGAGCCAGGAGCCTTGGCAGAAGAAGCGTTCTAAATGAAAATATCGTTCCTGCTCTTGCAGCGGGGTGCATTTGCCATCCCCCAGACCCTTCCTCCAAGAAAACTGGGCAGAATGACTTCCAGAAGAGGGGGAGTTGAGGAGTGGCTTGTCCTCCTTGCAGGATCCTTCCCTCCCCCTGTGCACTGTGGGCTTTTGTTAGCTGCCTGTCAGGAGCGGCTGAGTGGGATTTTTTTGGGGGAGGGAGTTCATTGATTGACCCCAAGGATGCCTCCTTTCCAGCCTAGTCCACAATCCTGGGAATAATTTGATTGGCATTCTAGGGAGCAGCAGAGATCAGTGAGTCAGGGCAGGCAAAGCAGTTGGGGAGAAAAACTTCAGCTATACAGAGGCATTATTGGGTTATGGGCACCCTTTAAAGGTAAAGGGTAAAGGGACCCCTGACCATTAGGTCCAGTCATGGCTGACTCTGGGGTTGCAGCACTCATCTCGCTTTACTGGCTGAGGGAGCCGGCGTACAGCTTCCGGGTCATGTGGCCAGCATGACTAAGCCGCTTCTGGAGAACCAGAGCAGCGCACGGAAACGCCGTTTACCTTCCCGCCTGAGCGGTACCTATTTATCTACTTGCACTTTGACATGCTTTTGAACTGCTAGGTTGGCAGGAGCAGGGACCGAGCAATGGGAGCTCACCCCATCATGGGGATTTGAACCACGACCTTCTGATCGGCAAGCCCTAGGCTCTGTGGTTTAGACCACAGCACTACCCACATCCACAGGCACCCTTTAGGAAACTGCTAATGCAGTATTCATAAAAGCATGGCATTGTAGAGTTGGAAGGGACCCCAAGAGTCATCTAGTCCAGCCCCCTGCAATACAGAAATCTCAACTAAAGCATCCCTGACAGATGGCCATCCAACCTTTGCTCAAAACCTCCAAGGAAGGAGAGTTTGCAACCTCCCAAGGGAGACTGTTCCACTGTTGAAACAGCTCTTACTGTCAGAAAGTCGTCCCCCCCCCCCAAAGAACTCAAATCCTCAGCTGCCCATACTTTCTGAATCTGGTTAAGTTGATCAATTTGCTTTTCAGTTTCTCCGGGTCATTCTGTTAATCAATACAAACATTATCCTTACCTTTGGTCTGGTGAGCGTCCTTTAGGGCAACAGGCAAATGGAGAAACTGCAAAAAGATCGAGTTGGTGGTGGAATCAATGCAGCCCCATTAGCAATCGGGTGAATCCGTTTTTTTAAAAAAACACAAAGGCAATAGAGGCCCAGGGCCCTGATCTGAACTGGAACCCTGGAGTGGGGGGTGGGCTCCAACTTTGCGTTGGAAGGAATCTAACACCCAGAGCACATTTTGAATGCTGTCAATTAGATATCTGTGCTTTGGTTTGTACCATTGTACGCTGCTTGTGAATATTTTTTCCTTAAAAAGTGAATTATAATTCCATCGAACTTAAGGAAGGCTCCAACGCATGCTAATAGAAACGAGCAGCATCGCTGGGAAGAAAAGATTCCCATCATTAATTTTAACACATTTGAAGCTCTTTTGTCGGTAACACATCAAGGAACGAGTTACTTAATCACACAGTATCTTGAAAAAGATGGTAAAATCCATGGACAGGTGAAAGCTTGGGAAGACTACAAGGACATAAGTCCTAATGGGAAGAGTCCTAATGGGTTGGACCATAGATGTTGGCTTCATTGCAGGGGTTTGGAACAGATGACCCCAGGATTCCATGCAAGGGGAACCACGTAGTCCAGCCTCCTGTTCTGACAGTGGCCAAGCAGAGGCCCCAATGGGAAGCCCACAATACCATTATCTGGTATTCAAAGGTAGACTGTCCCCGAGCATGGAGGTTCTGCTATTGCAGTAGACCTTCACATGGAGAGCCCTGCTGGGCAAGGCCAAAGGGGACACATCTAGTCCAGCCTTCTGACCTCTGGGTATCTCACCAGATACCCAGAAGCAGGAGCTGAGGGTAACAGTAACTCTTCACATTTGTGATTCATCCCAGCAACTGCCTCTGGAGCATCATGGCTAATTAGTCTCATCCCCTTTTAAAGATGCCCAAGATGATGTCCACAACTACGTGTTGCAGGAGTGAGCTCCGCATTTTGACTCTGAGCTGCAGGAAGCAGGACTTTCTTTTGTCTATCCTGGATCTTCCAACATTCAGCTTCATTGGATCTCCCCACTGAGCTCTAGTGTGATGGCCTGGGATTCGGATGCTGAACCTGAGGGATCCCAGCCTGTACAGGATCCCCCAAGGGAATCCTCACCTGTGCTGGGTCCTCACCTGTGCTGGGTCCTGCAGGCACCAGCCGAGCCTGCTCTGGCTCCTGAGGTGATGGAAGACCCATTGCCTGCAGGTGCTCCATTCTCAGCCCCGTCAGGGGAAGAGGAGGTTGCCTCTGGGTCTGGGAACCCTCCAGCCTCGTAGGCAACCTAAGGCCCATGGGCCACAAGCCCATGGGGGTCATTTAACCGGCTCACGAGCCACCCCCGAACCGAGCCGCCCGCTCAGCGAGTCTCCATGTGCTGCACTAATCTGGCATGCCGCGGCACGGGGACTCGCTTCTGTGGTGCCAAAAATTGTGTCTGTGGATGTGCAGACACTGAAAATTGTGTTGACGCAGGTGCTGGAAATTGCGGGCGCACACACTCACGCGATCCAGCCCACAGAGGGATCTCCACTGGAGTGAATTGGTCCAGGCAAGGTAAACCTTGCTGACCCCTGATATAAAGGTAAAGGGACCCCTGACCATTAGGTCCAGTCGTGGCCGACTCTGGGGTTGCGGTGCTCATCTCGCTTTACTGGCCGAGGGAGCCGGCGTACAGCTTCCGGGTCAAGTGGCCAGCAGGACTAAGCCGCTTCTGGCGAACCAGAGCAGCGCACGGAAACGCCGTTTACCTTCCTGCTGGAGCAGTACCTATTGATCTACTTGCACTTCATGCTTTGGAGCTGCTAGGTTGGCAGGAGCAGGGACTGAGCAATGGGAGCTCACCCCGTCGCGGGGATTCAAACTGCCGAACTTCTGATCGGCAAGTCCTTGGCTCTGTGGTTTAACCCACAGCGCCACCCGCGTCCCTTGACCCCTGATATAGCCCCATGAAAAATCCCCGTGTTAAACCTTTCCAGCAACACACATTTAGGCATTCTCAGTTCCACACCTGGAAAAGATCGCAGAATACCAGGACCCGTCATTACCTCTCAAAATGAGGATAAATAGATTTACAGCTTTGCTTGCTGTGGTTCGCAGGCAGAGTCTGATCCCTGGAATATCTTCCTAGACTAGTTTTCAAAACATCTTTGTGGTATATTTAGAGGATGATTGACAGGTGGGTAATGATTTATCACCTGGCAAATTATGGGTTCATGTCTAGTTCCAGCTTGGTGTTACCGTTTAGAGGGATGGATGTGCCTTTCTCACAATCTCTCCTGCATCCCCCCCCCCCAGGTGGACACCTGAGCTAGCTGAAATAATGTGTCCACTTGATATAATGGCTTCACAGGGTACCTGAGAGGGGAGAAAACATATTTTAAAAGTTTTATTATCTAACCACTGCATAAGTGCTCTTGTGACAGCGAGACAAATGAACTGAGTAGGAAAAGAATGAAGTGGTCTATCAGGACTGTTGATAAACACAGCCTTAGTTTCAAATGAATGGAGACGAGCAGCCAAATGCGTAATATACATATCTGGTCGCAGCCTGCCGTCTGTTAGCCTGTGTTGGTAACAGTGGGTGAGCTGCTGGGCTGCAGTCCATTCCCTGCGCAGGCAACAGATGTCTCTGCAAGCTGTGCGGTCAACTCCATATCTGCAGAAATCTGTTTCCAAAAAGCAATTGCCTTTGTGGAACATCAGAGCATACGAAGGGCTTGCTGCACCCGGCCAAGGGCATCTTGTCCAGCCTCCTGTTCTCGCAGTGGCCAACCAGGTGCCCTCAAGGGAAACTTCTAAGCACCAGAGCAGTGCTCTCCCCTCCTACAGCGGTACCTCGGTTTTCAAACAGCTTAGTTCACAAACAACTCGGAACCCGAATGCTGCAAAACCAGAAGTAGATGTTCTGGTTTCCGAACTTTTTTCCAGAAGCCAAATGTGATCTGTTTTTAGTCCCCCTGTGTTTCCTGTTGCGCTGCTAATTTGTGCCCCACCCCACATTGTAATTCAAGCCTTCCGTTTCCAATTGCAGTGTTCTGAGGTGATATTTGGGCTTATATTTGGTGCTTTTGATTTTGCTATTTATTTTGCGTTTTTTGTTTTGAGGCTTTTTCAGTTAATTTGCTTTTGTGACTGTGTGGATCCCAGTTCCGCTACTGATTGATTGATTGATTGTGTGACTGCGGAAATGGATAAAAGCCCGCCATCCAAACAATGACTATCATCAGTGCAGGTAAGAAATTTTTTTAATTTTTATATTCATCATCTACAATATTGTTTTATTTATTTTATAGTACAGTACATTGATTATTGCTTTCATTTTATGGCTAAGTGGTATCATTAGATAGTAAAAGTCATGTTAAATTGCTGTTTTAGGGGTTGTTTTTCAAAGTCTGGAACGGATTAACCCATTTTGCATTACTTTCTATGGGAAAGCGCACCTTGGTTTTGGAACGCTTTGGTTTTGGAATGGACTTCTGGAATGGATTAAGTTTGAAAAACAAGGCACCACTGCACTTGTGTTTAGGAGCATTAAGAACATAAGATGAACCTGCAGGATCAGGCCATCACCCACTTAGTCCAGCATACTATTTTTCACAGTGGTTAACCAGGTGTCAAGCGCAAGACCAACTCTCCGCTCCTGTGGTTCCCAGAATCTGGCCTTCAGAAGCATCGCTGTCTCCAGCTGCAGAGGCAGAGCTGAGCCATCCTGACTAGGAGCCATTGATAGCATTTATCCTCCATGAATTCATCTCAATCCTCTTTTAAAGACATGCAAGTTGGTGGCCATCCCTGCCTCCTGGAGAGCCACTTCTGCCTTAGGGAGGAGATGGGGTTGCGGGCTTCACGGCCCCACCACGTGCTCAGGGGGTCGGAGGCCAGCCCCTGGACGATTGGGGGGATTCCCAGCCGTGTCACCCCCTGGCCGGCCAATTGGCTTGCTCAGGGGGTGTGGCCTGCCCCTTAAAAGGGATCTCCCTCTTTTGCTGCCCACCCTCCCTCCCTATAAGGTTTTCATTCCTTGACCTTGCTATGGACCTTGGCTGGTTGCCATTGAGGGGCCTGGTAGGAATTTTTCCACTTGGCAAATTGGCACCAGCCACTTGGTTTTCGCCCACCTCCTAGCAAATCGTCACAACTTTCTTGATATTGGTGGTTAGGCATTGGTATTGCTCTGTAGATGGAAGAGGGGAGGAAGCGCCATCACCTGCCCCACATGTTGAAGGGTAGTCCGGTAAAGGATTCTGGGGGGCGTGGCGCTGTCTGAAGCCTAGGGAGGTGAGGGCCTAAGGCACGCCCCCAAGGGGTGACCCCTGGGGAGTTCCTAGTTGATGTGCAGGAGCAGGACTCCCCCTACTGGTGGTTAACCCTTCTCAGACTTCAAGCAGCCTAAGTGAATACCGCTCATCATCTGTAACCAATAAAGTTGTGGCCTTTTTTAGCCCATTAACCTTAATAATTGTGTCATGTGTCATTATTTCTACCGGGGGGGGGGGGACTTTCCACGCAAGAGTGAGTTCCACAGTTTAACTCTGCGCTATATGAATAAGGAATTCTAGCACTATGAATTATGGTGCTGAAGGAGACTCTTGAGAGTCCCATGGACTGCAAGAAGATCAAACCTCTCCATTCTGAAGGAAATCGGCCCTGAGTGCTCACTGGAAGGACAGATCCTGAAGCTGAGGCTCCAAGACTTTGGCCACCTCATGAGAAGAGAAGACTCCCTGGAAAAGACCCTGATGTTGGGAAAGATGGAGGGCACAAGGAGAAGGGGACGACAGAGGACGAGATGGTGGGACAGTGTTCTCGAAGCTACCAGCATGAGTTTGACCAAACTGCGGGAGGCAGTGGAAGACAGGAATGCCTGGCGTGCTCTGGTCCAGGGGGTCACGAAGAGTTGGACACGACTAAACAACTAAACAACAACAACACAAGAGAGGCAGAAAAACTTCTCATCCACTTCCTCCACACCAGGCATAATTCTACAAACTGCCATCACATTGCTTCTTCCTTGCCTTTTCTCTGAACTAGAGAGTCCCAAACACTATCCATAGGGGAGTCCCTCCATTTTGGTTGCTCTTTTCCGAACCTTCTCCAACTCTGCAATATCCTTTTTGTAACGAGGGGACCTGCACTCTCCTCCCTAATGAGCCCGAGTAATTCTTATTCTGGGTGCTGTTAAGTGGCTGGCTGGCTGGGGAGAGCGTTGCTTCTGTAAAAGTCGCTTTTGATGGCTAGCAAAATAAATTCTTTTGCTAACTGCAGGGATAAAAGACACTGCTTGAGCCATAAAATTAGCAGGCCCACTGTGCACAGATAAAGCATATTAACTGGGGAAGCCCGTGGTGAGACAATAAGTTGGGAATCAAATAGGTTTTTAAAAGTGAAATATGCAGCAGTTTCTCAAAGAGGATGTGGATTGGGAGAACCAAGGAAGGAGATTAAAGTTAAAATAGGACAATTCCTTCTCTTGTGTATGTGCGTCTCTCCTGCACCAGGACAAAATGCTACTTGGCTTCCTGAGGTTTGCATCCCTATTGAGATACTCTGGGAAGAAAACCTCGTCCCTCTGATAGACAAAGGTGGAAAGCTGAGGTTAAATGTTTTGAGACTCTCCATAGTGGTTGCTGCCGCTGCCACCGCCTTTGACATGGCCATTTTTTTCAGAAGTTTGATTAACAATCATAAAAAGATGCGCATTTGTTGGGTGCTTCTCATGTGAAAATGCTCTTAGGTTAAAAAACAACAAGGTGGGAGGAAGTTTTAAGTTGGGTATCTTCAGCCAGGAGAAGAGAAGACTTAGAGGTGATCTGAGAGCCACCTTCAAATATCTAAAGAGCTGGCCCAGGGAAGATGGAGGAAGCTTGTTTTCTGCGGCTATTCCAGAAGATAGGACCCAAAGCGATGGATTCCAAAGTCAAGAAAAAAGATTCCGACTAAACCTTAGTAAGAACTTAAGAGTCATTTGGCAAGAGGAAGGAATCCCTCAGAAGGTGGTGGACTCCTTCATGGGAAGTTTTTCTCTGCCATTTAGCTTGCTGGGTCTCCTTGTGGGAATATTAAGGAAGGTAGGAGAGGATCTATTGTTTTGATATTATCCCTCCTCACTCACACTAGAGAGTAAACAGCAGAGCACATTCCCTCTGCAACTTATTGGAAGCAAGTTGATGGTTCGTTAGAATCCTTTAATTAAGCAATCCAGTCTGGTTTGTCCAGCCTGGATTGTTCCTGGTGAGTTTCCCCTTTATTTCCCTCTTAAAATAATAATGACAACACATGACAGTCTTCTTTGGAAGTAAGAATGAAGTTTGACTCACATTCAGTTCCCAGCAGTAATCTGAAGGCAGCCTTTACCTTGTGGTTACAGTGAAAAGAAGTCTGAGCTAGATCTCAGACTTTCTGCTTGTGGGCTCCATCCTGTGTGAAGGTTAAGCCATGTGCTGGCCAAGAGCCAGGAGAGTGAGAGTCCAAGAGGAAGAGTCCAAGAGACCAAGAGGGAGGTGGTTGCGTGGCCAGCCCTTTTATCTGGTCGGGTAGGGCCATTCCCATCTCCCTGGTCTCACACAGGGGGAAGAAGTTCCAGAACAGGTAGGACACGAAGTATTCCTTGTCTGGAGCCACATTCCCCTGGGTGTCCACTCTAGGCAACAGGAAAATGTTGTACAGTTGTACCTCCATTTACGTAACCCTCTGGTTACGTAAACTTCGGGATGTCTACGTGGCAAACCTGGAACTATTTTACTGGGTTTCACCACACATGCATGCGCAGAAGTGGTCCTCAGGTTGTGGAAGCCTTGGGATTCAACCGGGCCTCTGGAATGGATCCTGTCCACAACCAGAGGTACCACTGTACTTGACTGCTCTGGTAACAATACACCCCACAGACCTTGGTGGGCCAATTCCTGCCTCTCTCAGCCTAATCTACCACATTGGGTTGTTTTGAGGATCAGATGGGGAGAGGGGAAACCCAGCCAGATGGGCAGGGTATTAATTAATAAATAAATAAATAAATAAATAAATAAATAAATAAATAAATAAATAAATTATTATTGTACGCCACCTTGAGCCACTTGGAGGTAGAGAGGTTGATACATAAACACAGTACAGTGGTGCCCCGCAAGACGAATGCCTCGCAAGACGGAAAACTCGCTAGACGAAAGAGTTTTCCATTTTGGAGGTGCTTCGCAAAACAAATCTCCTATGGGCTTGCTTCGCAAAATGAAAATGTCTTGCGAGTTCCTGCGGGGGTTTTTCCCTCCCCCCTTTTTCTAAGCCGCTAAGCCGCTTATCAGCTGATCTGATAAGCTGATAAACTGCTAAAAGCCGCTAAAAGCCGCTAATAGCACTAATAGCGCTAATAGCGCTAATCCGCTAATCCGTCAATGGGCTTGCTTCGCAAGATGAAAAAACCGCTAGACGAAGAGAATCACAGAACGGATTCTTTTTGTCTTGCGAGGCACCACTGTAAATGGAAATAACAAAACTATCGAAGAAGTGGGGCTGCTCTCCATGAAGCAGATGATGAATGAATTGTTGGAAAGGGGGAAAGCATGGAAAGGAACAGAATGCAACGTTGCAAACACAGTATTGCGATTGCCCTGAACGCAAAGAGACTGACTCTTGTTTCATTTCTCTTTGGCTTTGTGCGAGGGAAGGAAACGAGGCAAACTTGAACTTTCTGTTCTTGCAGAGAAAGGATCCATCACGGCCGAGCAAAACCCCAGGGTCCCTCCGGCGCATTATCAGGTTTCCAGCCCAGGATGGATGTTCACAGCTCAGCTGCGAAGCCCCGGAGAGACGAGGGACTTTGTAATGATAACACCGGCAGGCAGGCACAATGCCAGGGAGATGGGCCCATTGTAATTGGCTGAAATGAAAGGTAATGAATTCGCGCGGCGGAGAAGCTTTTGCATAGCTTTGAACATTGCTTTTAGAAAGAAAGTTGAGCGAGTGATTAAATGGGGATGGGGAAGATAACGCCACCGTTTTCCCACAGCCCCAGAAGGCGGGGAGAGGAAAGGGGGCTCCTGGCATTTCTAAGCGGAAGGATCGTTTGTGCATTTCAGACGTATAATTTTCCCTCCTGACAGCGGAAGAGAAGATGAGGAGGAAATCTGCTTGTGCAGCTAAAAGGAGCTCCAGTGTATTTATCCCTTTGTAAATAACAAAACAAGGCAAGGCCGTCCCAGCAGATACAAAGGCAGCGAAAGATCTCTCTGTATTCTTTGACTCCATAAAGCAGAGCAAAACCATCACTTTTCTAACCTCGGGATATGATAACAGTAACATCTGAGCATACATAATACAGCTAAGTGCAGTTTCATCATCAGGTAGATAGAAGATGGGCGTTCGCAGATGTTTGAGTGGCTTTTGTGAAACCAGCCGGAGTGATCTAGGATAGTGATCTGGGATTACAGGGACCATCGGAGGGAGGAGAAGACAACCGGGGTCTACTATCCAGGACGGCTGTGCTCTGCAGGGGTGCCTACTTGAATAAAAAAAATATTTTGGGGGGCAGGTTAGCCCCACCTGGCACAATCAATCGCATGACATGGCCTATTGGAGTGGCAATGCTCTTAAACTTTTGGGGTGCCTGGCCCCTTCACATATTTTATTGGGGGTGTGTGCTGAAGACCCCTTGGCCCCTAGCAGTTGGCTCCTATGGTGTTCTGCCTTCATGGCTGCTTCTGAATGCCAGCTGTTGAAAAGCACAGGAGGGGAGAGGGCTCTTGACTTGAATTTTGCTTGTGGGTTTCCCACTGGGGCAACTGGTTGGTCACTGTGAGAAGAGAAGGCTGGACCAAGTAGGCAAAGGCCTCATCAGGCATGTTCTTCTTATTTTTCTTATGTCGGCAGCACCAGGGAGCCAGCTCCCAACCTAAAAGGGCTTTAAAAGAGGATCAGGCAATTGTATAAATCTTTCACCTTTTACTCTCCTGGTCTGCCCAGCGGAGGACCTTAAGGTCCACAAATGACAACACTTTGGAGGTCCCAGGTCGCAAGGTGGTTAGACTGGTCTCAACTAGGACCAGGGCCTTTTCAGCACTGGCCCCGATGTGGTGGAACGCTCTGTCCCAAGAGACTAGGGCCCTGCAGGACTTGACATTTTTCGGCAGGGCCTGCAAGACAGAGCTGTTCCGCCTGGCCTTCGGTTTGGACTCAGTCTGACCCTTATTTTTCCCTCCCCTTATGGTCTTGATTTATCAACTACTTTTAAAATGAGGCTGCATTTTAAATTGCATTTTAACCTGTATTTTAAATTGCACCCCCATCATGTTTTTTATTGTGATTTTATTGACGTTAGCCGCCCTGAGCCTGGCTCTAGCCTGGGAGGAGGGGGTACAAATAAATATTATTATTATTATTATTATTATTATTATTATTATTATTATTATTAGAGGATGAGATGAATCCATGGAAGAGGAGAGGGTGATGAAAGGCCAGTAGCCAGGAAGGCAGCCATGCTTCTGGGTACCAGGAGGGGAGAGTTTTTCTTTTGTGTGAATCATAGAAACATAGAATCATAGAGTTGGAAGAGACCACAAGGGCCATCGAGTCCAACCCCCTGCCAAGCAGGAAACACCATCAGAGCACTCCTGACATATGGTTGTCAAGCCTCTGCTTAAAGACCTCCAAAGTAGGAGACTCCACCACTCTCCTTGGCAGCAAATTCCACTGTCGAACAGCTCTTACTGTCAGGAAGTTCTTCCGAATGTTTAGGTGGAATCTTCTTTCTTGTAGTTTGGATCCATTGCTCCGTGTCCGCTTCTCTGGAGCAGCAGAAAACAACCTTTCTCCCTCCTCTATGTGACATCCTTTGATATATTTGAACATGGCTATCATATCACCCCTTAACCTCCTCTTCTCCAGGCTAAACATGCCCAGCTCCCTTAGCCGTTCCTCATAAGGCATCGTTTCCAGGCCTTTGACCATTTGGGTTGCCCTCCTCTGGACACGTTCCACTTTGTCAGTGTCCTTCTTGAATTGTGGTGCCCAGAACTGGACACAGTACTCCAGGTGAGGTCTGACCAGAGCAGAATACAGTGGCACTATTACTTCCCTTGATCTAGAATCCTGGATGTGGGTTTCACTTTAGGGCATCTGGCTGGCCACTGTGAGAACAGGGTGCTGGACTAGGTGGGCATGATCCAGAAGTCTTCTTAGATTCATATGCAAGGATGCCAGAGAGTATCTGCAGAGAGATCTCAGGTGGAAGTAGCTCACCTGAGGGAACGAGGGAGAGGGAGAGATTGCCCCTTCCCCACCTCCAAGGAATGACTCTCAATTATAGAATTGCAGAGTTGGAAGGGTCCCACAGAGTCATCGAGTCTGACCCCCTGCAATGCAGCTCCTTCTTTGGGCTCTTTCCCAAAACGAGTGTAGGGATATCGCGGAGCGGGGTGTGGGGTCCGGACGGAGCACACTTCCCCGCCAGCAGGCAGCCACAGTCTGCCTGCACGCGTGACCTTGGGGTGCAGGGAAACCCCCCCATACAAGCCACAGTTGTCTGGTACATCGTTCCACCTATGTCTGACCTTTTGCGGTCTCAGAAGTCAGCGGTGTCCTGCCTGTAACTTTTCCCCTGAGACCTTTTGTCTCCTACATCATACACTGTGCAAGGGGAAAATGACGCTGTGGAACAGGCGCCAAAATAACTTTGTACCACCCCACGATCTCGGGATGGAAGATGTGTAAAGGTCAAAGCTCAAAAATGTATCTGCCTGGCTTGCATGTTTGTCTCAATAAAAGGAGGCTGCACAGGAATGGTGGTAGCTTGCTTCAGACCACCTGTGCGCAGCTCACATGATGATCAACACCTGTCTTGGGCCTTCACTTCAATGAGGAGCTGACAGGCAGGGGATGGCTGCCACACTGAGGAGAGGGGACAGGATCCTGGGGATGCGCCAAAGGGGCCTTGCCCTCCCTTTCATACCTTCCTCTGCTATTTGCTGTTCAATGTCTTTCCACATGACTGTGCTCTGAAAGTGGAGGAGGAGGAGGAAGAGGAAGGAAAAATTGTTTGTTCAGCAGCAGCAGCAGCTCTGACAAACAAGCGAGGAACCACCGTCTGCAGGAAACACCAGACCTGAGAGGCAGCATTTCCAGAATGTTCCCTGGCATTTAGCTCTTCGGGATTCATTAGCGTCCCTTGAATAATTTGCCAAAAAGAGAGAGAAGAGCCTGGTGAATGGACAGAGAGCAACTCTGTGACGTTTTTCAAGTCAGAACAAACAAAAATGGGGGGCGACATTTGGGGGATGTGAAACACAAGAGCAGTCAAGTACAACATTCCTAGAGTGAACATGTTTACACCTGGGGAGGAATGTTTGTCCAGCCAGCAGGTCAACTTCCTGTTTCCTTCTGGGCTGGGACAGACTTCCTCTGCATGTGACTAGAGGTGGGCGTGGCCTCACCTGTGCAGGTAACAACAAAAGCACAGGGCAGGGCAGCCATCTCTCTCTCTTCGACTACATGCATTGAAGAAGCAACATCTGCTTAGCCAAAGATGCTTCCAGCCAAGAGAGGACAGAGGGACTGTCTCCTTATGAGATAGTTTCCAGGTGTATGTTACTTTTCTAAGCTAAGTCTGCCTTCTGGGATACAATTGTGAACAGAATGATGTGTGAGTAAACCTTGTTATACTTTTATAGAAGACCGTGTCGTGTCTTATCTTTTATGAGGGAATAAGGGGGAAATACCAGAGCAGTTATTATAGAGGCTTTAGCGAGCCTGAGCAAATGCATCCGCTGTGAGTTTAAAAAGGGGAATGTTACTCTGCTAAAATTGTGAACTTTTTAATACAATTTGGAAAGGATATAATCAAACAATATATCCTCTCCTGCTTCCCTGAACATTCCCACAACATTGTCATCAAAATTCTTAAAAGCATAAAGCCACCCTCAACTTGAACATGCAGAAATTCAAGATGTAAGGGTGACTTAGTCAATGTGGCAGATTTTCTCTGCCCTGGATCTTCCAGTGTTCAGCTTCAACAAGTTCTAATGTTATGAGAGGAGAAGGAGAAGAAGACCTTTTCTCAGCTAACCAAGCCGCATTTCATTTTTCAAAGTCAAGATGAAGTTGCTAGGAATAAATTCATGCCCGCCTGTTTAATAATCCCATTCAGCCGCTATCACAATTGCACACACACAACCCAGAAAAATGAAAAAACAAACAAACCAGTACTTGTTGCTTTCTCTTCACATGACGCACTGAGCTGATGAATGATTTGCAACACCCTTTATGTCCTTTTAATTCCTCATTGGGAGTTTTAAACAATATACAGCGAATCATAATTAAAAAACCCTCTGAGAGCTCTTTTGCCAAATTGAACACTCTGCATTGGGGGGCGGGGGAGGCAGGGGTACTAGAAGCAAGAGATTTCCATTAGGTCCCGGAAAAGGGGGGGATCAGAGCGCTCCATTGTCTGATTAATCGAAATGTCACTTCCATAAATTGCTCCTTAAAAAGAGTGTATTTGCCGTCAGCAATTTGCAACTGGCAATTATAAAACAACGGAGAGTGCCAGGAGCCATCAAGGGAGAATCTGTGGCTCCAGCTCTCTCGGCTCTGATCTCTAGACTTGCACCCTTCACACAAACACTGCTCTTGAAAAACATGGGGAAAGGCAATAAAAGAGGGGTCAATTCGTGTTTGGCCATCTGACTAAATCTCAGGATATCCACAAATAATTTTAATTTTCAATGCATGTGATCGTGGACACACTTCTTAGGTTTGTGGCACATCAGGAAAGGGATGCAGACCTTTTTGACCTGAATCCGGCATTTTGCTGAAATTCCTGTGTTGCGGGGGGGGGGGGGTTGGACTAGGTGACCCCCCCCCCAAACTAGGATTCCATGAAAAGGAGTTCAAAGAACACACTGGCTCCCCATTCGGGATCTGCATTGGATGGGAAACAGCGTTTTGATATGCAATCCTAAATGAAAATAATTCATGAACGCAATGAGAAGAATAATGAAAATGGAAATAATAATAATGTGGCACAAAATCCGTGGATAGAAATCTTTTAGCAGCAGAACTTGCGGAAACTAGTGGTGCTGAATGTTGGGAGATTCATGATGGATTAAAGGAAGTCCTTCTTTTTAAAGATTTTTTTAATTGATTTTTCAACAAGGTATAAATAAAACTCAGAGATTCTTCCCCTGTTCCAGCCCTCCCCCTTGGAACAGAAGTTTAATTTATTAAATCTTGCCATAAACCTCCTTGCAAATTTGGTGGATGCCAGTCATCAGGGTATTCAATAGAATATTTTGTAAAGGGGTACAAGTTTTCAATAAAATCATCTTCGTAGCATGTGCTATTCAAAGCTAGATAAGCCACTGGCCTGATCCTGTTCTCCTGCTGCTGAGCATGCCGATCCTGAAACGTTGCCAGTTCAGGACCTGCTGCGGGTTCAAGTCCTGCAAAACTGCTCCCTGCCAGAATGGAACAATTCCCACCCTGTTTACTCAAGATTTATTTTGCATTATTTGGTGCGGGGGAGGGCGAGGGGTGGCTGTCAACTAATTAAAGATTGCAACTCCCTGGCCTGTAATTGACTAATTAATCTTTTATCCACAAACACCATTACGCGCCGCTTTGCTTTAATAAAGGCTCTTTTTTATGGTGCCTGAGCAGAGGTTGACAGTTTACGGTAAGCTTTTTATTTATTTTTTATTTTTTTTAAAAAAAGGATGTTGCATCACTCACTGTTTCGAGAAAGGAAATCAATTTTTATCTTCTTCTTTTCCCCCCAAATTTGTGAAGCACATAAAATTCTGACCTCTGACGTTTATGAGAAGCACGGGGGATTTCTGAGAAAACAGAAGCGGAGAGCACTGTGCTTCTTGTCTCTCAAAGAGGGCATCAAATGGGTTCATTGACCATGATTTAAACACATCAGCTGGTAGATAATTTGCGAAGAGTCAAGATGGGTATTTAGCTTCTTCACAAACAGGAAGGCATAATTTCCAGAAAGGGGGAGGTGCTCAGAGTTTGCTTGGACTGAGCTCCATGTCCTTTTGCTCAGTCAGTGGTATTAGAATCATAGAACAGTAGAGTTGGAAGGGTACCCAGAGGTCATCAGTCCAACCCCCTGCGATGCATGAATCTCAGCTGAAGCATCCATGAAAGATGGCCATCCAACCTCTGCTTTAAAACCTCCAAGGAAGGAGAGTCCACAACCTCCTGTGAGAGGCGGTTCCACTCTTGGACAGCTCTGACAGTCAGAAAGTTCTTCCTGATGTTGAGTCGCAATCTCCTTTCTTGTAACTTGAAGCCATGGGTTCGAGTCCTCCCCTCCAGAGCAGGAGAAAACAAGCTTGCTCCATCTTCCGCTTTCCAAGCATCACCATGAAGGTGTCAGGAGTTCAGCCTAGACTCGAGTAGGACCCTTGTATAGACACATGCCCAACTGGCATGTTCTCTCCCTCCTGGTCGATCATTCCGGAGCTTCAAAAGCTTTCTTCAGCCCAAACATCACAGCGACCGATGCCAACATACATTGGCACACTTAGGGATCCACAGAGTTTGCGCAGCAGGCATGTGACAGACCTCAGCAACTCAGCATTTTGGCTAATCTACTTTATTTACATATCAACACACACGGAGCACTGCAACATGGCTCCCTCTCTCTCTAGCATCAGACAGCAAAGAGAAAAAACAAAGGACAACAGTCCTACTTCACGGAACACAGGAACACAAACATCCTGTCTCCGTCACTTCCCGCTCTGTGGAGTCAAAACATACCAAATCATGTGAAAGACAACAATCCCATGACTGCAACCACGGAGCAGGAATTCTAACAGAAGGCTGTCCGGTTTCTCCACCCCTTGGTCAACATTCTCTTCCCATTCCTCATGGACCACCTCTCTCTTTGCCACTGATAGGATTGGTCTGTAGTCCTTGTCATGCTAATTGAGAAGTGAGGAATTGGGACTTATAATAATAATAATTTATTATTTACACCCCGCCCATCTGGCTGAGTTTCTCCAGCCACTCCGGGCGGCTCCCAATCTAATGTTAAAAACAATACAGCATTAAATATTAAAAACTTCCCTAAACAGGGCTGCCTTCAGATGTCTTTTAAAGATAAGACAGCTGCTTATTTCCTTGACATATGAAGGGAGGGTGTTCCACAGGGCGGGAGCCACTACTGAGAAGGCCCTCTGCCTGGTTCCCTGTAACCTCACTTCTCACAATGAGGGAACTGCCAGAAGGCCCTCAGAGCTGGACCTCAATGTCCAAGCTGAACGATGGGGGTGGAGACGCTCCTTCAGGTATACTGGGCCGAGGCCATTTAGGGCTTTCAAGGTCAGCACCAACACTTTGAATTGTGCTTGGAAACGTACTGGGAGCCAATGCAGATCTCTCAGGACCGGTGTTATGTGGTCTCGGTGGCCGCCCCCAGTTACCAGCCTAGCTGCCATATTCTGGATTAGTTGTAGTTTCTGGGTCACCTTCAAAGGTAGCCCCACGTAGAGCCCATTGCAGTAATCCAAGCGGTAGATAACTAGAGCATGCACCACTCTGGTGAGACAATGCGCAGGCAGGTAGGGTCTCAGCCTGCGTACCAGGTGGAGCTGGTAGACAGCCGTCCTGGACACAGAATTAACCTGCGCCTCCATGGACAGCTTTGAGTCCAAAATCCTTTTGAAGGCGGATATCCTATCATTTCTTAGTCTCCTCTTCTCCAGCCTTAAATATCCCCAACTCCCTCTACGTTTCCTCCTAAGGTTCGGTTTCCAGACCCTTTGATCCTCTCCTCTGCCTCTGCTATAGGTGCCTCACTATCCCCCTTCTGTTAAGAACTCAGTTTTTTAGTGTGGCAGCAGCTACCCTTTGGAACTCCCTGCCTATTGATTCCAGGCAGGTGCCATGACTGTACTCTTTTTGGTGCCTACTGAAAACATTCTTGTTTGTACATTTGGAAAGCGGATGTGAGCTTTCATCTGTTTTTCGTCTATTGTTACTTTAACTTTTTGAAAGTCCTAAATGATTATTAGTTCTTCATATTGATTTTTATTTTTTGCAACTTGTCTTAAGAGAGGTTTTTTTGCAATCAAGGAGTGTATAAATTCTATGAAATAAATTATATATAATAAATAGAAACGTCTGGAAGAAAATTTGTGATTTATTTTTTTAAAAAAGAAACAAACTCGAGCAATTCCTTCCTCGTCTCTCAGCCTTTTTACTGAAAGCTGCTTTACAGTTTTGACTCACTCAACCCTTTGTTGCAGAGCTTTTCATTTTTTCAAAAAACCAGCAACAATAAATCATTATCAAAACCACCATCTCTTTTAAAGTGTCATTTTGGAGAAGTTTTGAACATTTTGCTGTTCCCAGTGACTGACAGGTAATGATTTGTTGAAGGCAGGAAAAAAACCGCCTCCAAAATCAGCAAACTTAATATGATTACAGGAGAATATTAATGCCCTTTTATTACACCTTGTTGCTTGGAGACTGTCTTGAGGTCGCTCCTCAGCAACTACCCCTGTCTTCTGCAGAATATTTCCTGGGGGGCATTCAGGCAGTTTGCCAAGCACCTTCCATTCTGTGGGTTTGCTAAGCCTCAACTCCTTCCCACTCTTCTCGGGTAAATCGTATGGAAATTCCTCTTCTTTGAGCATTCAGACAACCAAGCAGGGAATTCTTTATTGTGGTTGGCATCCATCTGTCTCAGGAGGCAACGGAGGAGTGCGCCTTTGCAGGTGAAGTCAAAATGTTAGTGAGTTACAGCGCCTGCTGTGGCTGTAGAAACTGATAGGAGAGAGACATGTGTTGTTGCAGCCGGGGCAGATGAAGGCATCCGGTTGTGCTGCTGCAGATGCAACATGGCGTTTCTTCTCTCTGCGCTCCTCCCGGCTGTCATTCTTCCTCTGGTCACTGCTGTGAGGGGAGAGGCTTCATCAGGCAAGGCCTTCTTCCACCTGCCTTGCCACACCCTCTAGTGTGGTGCCAGTGTGGTGTAGTGGTTCAGAGCGGTGGACTCGTAATCTGGTGAACCGGGTTCAATTCCCTGCTCCTCCACCTGCAGCTGCTGGGTGACCTTGGGCCAGTCACACTTCTCTGGAGTCTCTCAGCCCCACTTGCCTCACAGAGTGTTTGTTGTGGGGGAGGAAGGGCAAGTGATAAAGTGAGATATCAAATCCAAACTCTTCTTCTTCTTCTAGTGTCGCTGCTGCTCAATTTATATTTTATTATTTTATGCACTGTGGCTTACGTTGTTTTACGATAAAATGTTGTTTTATCGACTGTAGTTTAGAAATTATTTGTTGTCATTGTTAAGAGTGAATTTCTGTTTAATTTCTGTGTGCTGATATTATTATTCTATAATATTCAAATGACTGTTGAATGTTACATTTTTGATGTAGGTTGCTCATTTTAAAGTTATGTTTTATTATCACATTTCTGTATTGCATTAGATCAGGCGTAGGCAAACCCCGGCCCTCCAGATGCTTTGGACTACAATTCCCATCATCCCTAGCAAACAGGACCAGTGGTCAGGGATGATGAGGATTGTAGTCCCAAATATCTGGAGGACCGGAGTTTGCCTATGCCTGCCGTAGATTATTATCAGGTGTACATTCCTTGTTTCTTCATGTGCTGGTCCCGGGGGGGAAAGGTACTAATACCGTAGCCGAAGTTCAGTCCAGAGTCACTAGCAGGGTAGACGATCACTAGATGAGACGCGAGGTCCGAAACAGGGAGCCGGGCGGGGGAGCAGGAACGCTGGTAGGGCAGAAGCAGGAAGCCAAGCGGGTAACAGGAACACTGGTAGAGCAGAAGCAGGGAGCCGGGCGAGGAACAGGAACACCAGAGAGTCAGGAGCAGGAAGCCGGGCGAGGAACAGGCACACTGGGAGTGCAGATCTAGGTCTGGGTAAAGCAGGTACTCCACAACGACGTTGCTCCCGCAACCTGGGACCGGGATGCCTGACCTTTATCTTCTTCTAAGGCCGGGGGTGGTCCCGGCCCCCAGGAGCCCCGCCTCTCCTGGCCTTAAGGCGAGCACTCCTCCTGGGAGAGACCAGTTCCCTTCGCCTCTCTGCCCTAAGCCTCTGCAGTTCAGGAGAGGCCGAAGGGTTACTGGGCCCCGGGGGAGGCTCACCTGTAGCCACTGAGTCCTCCAGCACCTCTGGGGCCAGAATGGTCTCACCTGGTGCCTGCTCCTGAGGATCTGGCCCAGGTGCAGGCTCCTCAGCATCTAGGCTTTGCCCCAGTTCAGCCGGCCCTGGAGGCGGGGACTCCTGTGCCGGCTGGGATTCCTCCGGTTCACTCTCAGACTCGGAATCCCAGGCCATCACACTTCAGCTTGTAAACCACCTTGGCTACTGTAACATGGAAAGACGGTATACAAATTAAAAGTGATGATGATGGTGATGACGCTTGTGGATGCACAACCTGACGGTGTGTCTCCAGGCTGTCTGCAAAGGATGGGTGTGCCAGCCTGCATGCCATGTTTGCTGGCATCTTTCTAACACTAAGCTGGTCTGCCCATGGGCCTGGCACCTGAAGCCAGCTCCTTAGGGATCCTGCCACCTTCCATTCTACATACACGACCAAGCCAGTGTAGACATGGCTGAGACAGGCGTGCAAACATGCTGGGAATGTGGGCTTGAGGCAGCACACCTTGGTTGCAGACTCCATCCTGCCATGTGGTGCCCAACACCTTCCTGACTCAGTACTTATGGATGGCCTCGGTCCAGTATACCTGAAGGAGCGTCTCCACCTCCATCGTTCTGCCCAGACACTGAGGTCCAGCTCTGAGGGCCTTCTGGCAGTTCCCTCACAGCAAGAAGCAAAGCTACAGTGAACCAGGCAGAGGTCCTTCTCAGTAGTGGCACCCGCCCTGTGGAACGCCCTCCCACCAGATGTCAAAGAGAAAAACAACTACCAGACTTTTAGAAGACATCTGAAGGCAGCCCTACTTAGGGAAGCTTTTAATGTTTAATAGGTCATTGTATTTTATTGTTTTGTTGAAAGACGCCCAGAGTGGCTGGGGAAACCCAGCCAGATGGGAGGGGAATAAATAAATAATAATAATAATAATAATAATAATAATAATAATAATAATAATAATAATAATTATTATTATTATTATTATTATTATTATTATTATTATTATTATTATTATTATTATTATTATTATTACTTCTGGGTCTAGAAAAATAGCAAGGTGCCTTAGAACAAGTAAGAGAGCTGGTGATAGTGCAGACTAGGACCCGGGAGAGACCAAGGTTCAAATCCTCACCGGTGTGACCTTGCCAATGCTTTCTCTCATCCTAACCTTCCTCACAGGGTTGTTGATGCAGTCTAGAGTTGCATTCGCTTTTTTTGATGCTGCAAAACATTTCCCAAGCTGTTATAAACACCAACGATTGGGAATCACTTGACTGCGGGTGCTCAAATTGGAGAACAGCCTTTACCAAAGGTGTCATGGGCTTTGAAGACACTCGAACTCAGAACGCAAGGGAGAAAAGTGCTCAGAGGAAGGCACACTTGGCAAATCCACACCATGATCAAACCAATGTCCCCACTGTGGAAGGACGTGTGGATCCAGAATTGGCCTCCACAGACCCTTACGGACTCATTGTTAAAACCGTGTTTATGGAAGACAATCTTACTTGGCTATGAGGGATCACCAAAGAAGAAGAAAGGTACTAATACTTGTGGGATGTGAAACACAAGAGTAGTCAAGTACAACATTCCTAGAGTGAACATGTTTACACATGGGGAGGAATGTTTGTCCAGCCAGCAGGTAAACTTCCTGTTTCCTTCTGGGCTGGGACAGACTTCATCTGTATGTGACAAGAGGTGGGCGTGGCCTCACCTGTGCAGGTAACGACAAAAGCACAGGGCAGGGCAGCCATCTCTCTCTCTTTCCCCACATGCATCGAAGACACAACATCTACTGAGCGAAAGATGCCCTCTTGGCTTCCAGGCAAGAGAGGACAAAGGGACTGTCTCCTTATGAGATAGTTTCCAGGTATATGTTACTTCATTAAGCTGCCTTCTGGGATCTGATTGTGAACAGAATGATGTGTGAGTAAACTCTTTGTATACTTTTATAGAAGACTGTGTCGTCTCTTCTATTTTATGAGGGAATAAGGGGAAAATACCAGAACAGTTATTATAGAGGCTTTAGCTAGCCTGAGCAAACGCATCCGCTGCAAACTTAAAATTAAGGGGAATGTTACTCTGCTGAAATTGTGGAACTTGTTAACACAAGTTGGATAAGGATATAATCAGACAATATATCCTCTCCTGCATCCCTGAACATTCCCACAATACTAACAGCATCTTGAACTTGGCTCAGTAGCAAATCGGCAACCAGGTTAGACCTGCACTCACTTTATGTGTTTGAAAGCAACCCCCCCCCCCCGGCTGCAAGACATACTTTCTCCTTAACTCCGGCTGCATCTATATCGCTTCAAGCCTCCACCATCAGCAACTTATCTTTGTCCAACTTTTTCCGCTCTTCTGCATCCAGGGAGTTTGCCTGCTTCCGAGGAAAATGTCATTATAGCTATCAGCTTGCAGCAGAATACCACGAGCCATCCATTTTTAATGCCCCACTGTCTGGCACCGAGACAGAGGAGGTACTCAGGGAATCTTGAGGATGAGGAAATTGATGGGGGCCGGGCGTGGGCAGCAGTGTCGCAGCTTTGCAAAAGAGAACATCGACTGGTTTCTCACAACTGTTTGGAACAGGATTGCCAATGGAGGAAGTATATGTGAAAAGGATCCAGGGGTCTTAGTAGACCACCAGATTAACCTGAGTCAACAATGTGATGCAGCAGCAAAGAAAGCAGATGCTATTCTAGGCTGCGTCAACAGACGTATAGTGTCCAGATCAAGGGAATTAGTAGTACCACTCCATTCTGCCATGGTTGGACCTTACCTGGAATACTGGGTCCAGTTCTGGGCACTATAATTTAAGAAGGATGTTGGCAAGCTGGAAGGTGTGCAGAGGAGGGCAACCAAGATGGTCAAGGGTCTGGAAACCAAGCCTTATGAGGAACGGTTGAAGGAGCTGGGTATGTTTAGCCTGGAAAAGAGAAGTCTGAGAGGAGATAAGATAGTCACCTTCAAATATCTCAAGGGCTGTCTCAGGGAAGATGGCACCAGCTTGTTTTCTAGGGAAGAGAACCTGAACCAATGGAATCAAATGACAAGGAAGGAGATTCCATCAAAATGTCAGGAAGAACTTCCTGAAGCTATGAGCTGTTCAACAGTGGAAGGGACTTCTTTAGAAGGTGGCGGACTCTCCTTCCTTGGAGTTCTTTAAGCGGAGGTTGGAGGGCCACCTTCTGAGGGGATCTATTCCATTGCTGAATGGCTCTTTCCATCAGAAAGTTATCCCTGATGCTTAGTCAGATTCTCCTTTCTTGGTTCAGGTTCTACCCTTCAGAGCTGACCTTCTTTCAAGGAAGCAGAACCCTGAGTAAGTGCCTGGAAACCCAGGATCTTCTTACTGCTCGGAGACTGGGGTGGCACTTAATAATTGCTTCTTGTCACCATTTTAAATGTTTCTTTTCGCAGCTAAAGTCACCTTTCCAGGTGCTAAGAACATCATTGAATACAATATTCGCAAAGCACCTTTGCCTATATCACATCCCATATATTTTGCTTTATTTATTTATTGAATCAATGTGTGTCTGCACCTTCTGTTCCCAAGAGTTACCAAGAGTTAAGCAACTAAGTCCTGTGTATATTTACTTAGAAGTAAGCCCCACTTAGTTCAGAAGAGTAAATATGTACAGGGCTGAAACCTTTCCTTCATTTTCTGCCTTTTCCTCTCTGATCCTCCTGCATGAATTCAAACTCTCCTTCCTTGGAGATTTTTAAGAGGAGGCTGGGTGGCCACTTTTCAGGGATTCTTTTGTTGTGATTCCTGCACTGCAGGGAGATGGACTAGATGACCCTTGGGGTCCCTTCCATCTCTACTTTTTTACTATTCTATCAGGTCCCCCAACTTGCACAAGGATTTCCGCTTGTCCAGTGGAACGTCCCCTGCCCCCAAATGCCCTCAAATCTCCCTTGGGGGTTTCCCAACCATCTGCAGCAGGAAGTAGATGGCACAAGTTCATTACCTTTAAATGTGCTTGTATTTAAACACTTCCATCCTCAGACGGAGATGAAGCAAAGTCAGGATTCTGAAGACAGCCCAACTACAGAACCAAGCCCTAACACCTCCCCACAACGTAAAGGTAAAGGGACCCCTGACCATTAGGTCCAGTCGTGGCCGACTCTGGGGTTGCGGCTCTCATCTTGCTTTACTGGCCGAGGGAGCCGGCATACAGCTTCTGGGTCATGTGGCCAGCATGACGAAGCCACTTCTGGCGAACCAGAGCAGCACACGGAAACGCCATTTACCTTCCCGCCGGAGCGGTACCTATTTCTCCACTTGCACTTTGATGTGCTTTCAATCTGCTAGGTTGGCAGGAGCAGGGACTGAGCAACGGGAGCTCACCCTGTCACGGGGATTCAAACCACTGACCTTCTGATCAGCAAGCCCTAGGCTCTGTGGTTTAACCCACAGCGCCCCCTGTGCCCCCCAACTTAAATCTGGCTAAATACTGTGGGAATCCTAAAAGCAAACAGGATATGTCTCCCCCATCGGATGAAAACGTATTTGCTGGAAGATACAGGGTGGATAGAAGAATGGGCTTCTTCAAGCAATGCAGAGTTAAACTGTGGAACTCCCTCCTGGATGGCTTTGAAAGAGAAGTGGGCAAATTCATGGAGGAGGAGAGGGCTGCTGTGATGAACCGGCCATCATGCCTATGCTCTGCCTCTGAGGTCAAAGGCAGTTTCTGGAAACCGCAGAAGGGGAGAAGGGTCTTGTGCTCAGAGCCTGCTTGCAGGTTTCCCATTGGGGCAACTGGTTGGCCATTGTGGGAACAGGAGGCTGGACTGGAGGCACAACTGGGCTTATCCAGCAAGCTCTCCTTATGTTCTTAAACTGAATGAACCAAAATGCAGCTGGTCATACAAACACATTAGTGGAAGTGCAAAAACGCAGTCCCCTCCCCCATTGCACACCTGCCTGAATTGGATCCCTGCCCCCCTCCGCTGGTTTCAAGGCTAACACCAAAGAAGGATGCTCAGTCAAAATCTCCTTCTCATCTTGGATCCCCTCATTAGTGGAAAGAAAGGCTTGTTTCAAAGAGCTGCGTTTGCACTCCATGGTTCCCAAGCAGAGGCTCTCTCTCCCTGCTCACATGAAGGCACAGCTCCTGCTGGGAGTGGATTCCTCAGAACAAGGACTCCAGCAAAGGCTTTGCCACGGATGCTTTTGCTGTGATTTCTGCATTGCAGGGGGTTGGGCTAGATGGCCTTTGAGGGTGCCCTTCACGCTCTGCAGTTCTGTGATTCAATGATTAAAGGCATCTCCTTCCTCTAGCACAAAGGGTTGCATCCCCAAATTTTTATAAAGGCATTCAAAGGCAAGACTTGGGCCATGTGGCTTTTCTCCTGCCAACGACAACGGATCAGGCGCATTCCCCGGGCTCTGCAAGCCAAAATGGGCAAATGAGAAGGAGCTGCCCCCAGAGGTCATGAAATAATAAGGGACATGATGGCAAGTTTAGAGAGTCTCGCCTGAGGGGAGTTGGGTTTGTTGCGTGTGGCTGAGTGGACACACATGAGCTTCCTTTATGAGGAGTTTGCTAAGCATCAACAGGCTCATGGAATCAGCATTCATTCATTCATTTTGTCTGGTGAAAGCCATTACCAAAAGCAAAAGGTATAAAACAGAATAAAAACAGAATAAAACACAGTACACTGTAAAAATAATTAATAAAACCAGAAGGTTTGCCAGACAAGACTTTGCTCCCTTGAAGAATTTCACTTATAATTCCTACAAATGTTTTTCCTTAAAATTGCTGCTGTAAAGGCTAAACAGGCCCCTTTTCCAGAGGTATAGGGGGACCTCTTCCCTAATAAAAAGTTAATCAAATTCCCAGTCGATCTCTATGCTAGGAGATTTGAAACTTTGAACAAGGCTGCTCTTCAGTTTTTGTAGATTTGGCAAGCCAGGAACTAGTAGGGCAAATGCTCAGTCACGTGACCTCCACATGGGCCAGCTCTCTCCTCACGGGGGAATCTGGTGATGGCTTCCTCCAACTATGGCCGAGGGCATAGACTGGAGGCTCTTTTCCATTCATCACTGGGATCCCAGAAACAAAGAATTGCTCAGAAGACAGAAATCCCCCTAAATCTCCTCTGGCGTGATGTGAAAACCTGCCTACCAACACCCACTGGGGAGTTCTCCTGTGCTGCCCCCATGGGATTGCTTCACAAATGGGCAGCTCAGATTCAGTTGCACCCCAAGTCTCCACCTGGGAATGTATCCCACCCATCAGCCTCTGACTCACTGTGGCAATTGCTTGATGCCCTCAAGAGCCAAACAAACTTCATCAGTGGTTGCCTGCCAATTCTGGGCCCAATTTAAGGTGCTCACATTGGTGTTTAAAGTCCTAAGTGACAGAGGCCCCAAATACCTGTTGGTTTCTGTTTATTGCCACTGTGCAGTGCTTGGAGTCACAAGACTCTGTTTTGCATACCAGACATTCCAGGCTGTTGGAAGTCTCACGGAAGACGGGAGACAGATGTGAAGTTACTGGTTTCCTGATCCTTTGTGTTCCAGTTGCTCTCTGCTTTCACAGAGAGAGCATGTATATTTCTTTTCTGTCTGCGTAGTTAGAAATAAAACCTTGCAATCTAGCTCATAAATCTCATCACTTCTGCTGCTTTGATACTCTGCTGAATGGGGAACATGCCTGGAGGCTTATCAAAGGCTCAGGTCGTTAATTATCGTCGGAGGAGAGAACGAAGGCCTCGACCGGAGGAGTAGCTTGGTAGAGCGGAGATTCCGGCAATACCTGTATGTCTTCCTCCTTCCATTCAGACCCCCCTCGGGTGCTGAGATAAGCAGAAAGGTTCTCTTGGTCCTTCCTCTGCTCTCAGAGGCTTAGGAGGTGGTGGCCCAGGTGGAGAGGGCCTTCATTGTGGCGGCTCCAAAACTGAGGTGCTCCCTCCCTACAGAGGTGCACCTGACACCTGTGGGAATGTTCAGGGAGGCAGGAGAGGATATATGGTTTAATAATATCCTTCCCTAACTTGCAATTGCAAGTCCCTTTACTTAGCAGAGTGCATTCCCCCTTTTAAATGCACAGCGGTTACCTTGTTGCAAGCTCGTTTGAATATAAGATTCCTGTCAAGATCCCTTCTTGCACCTCTTAAAAAGAATAGACACGACAATCTTATGTTAAAAGTATAAAAGTAGTTTACTTACATTCATTCAGTTCACGGCTGGATCTCTGAAGGCAGACTTAGGTTACAAAAGTATATATACATGTGGAACTATCCCATAAAGGAGTTAGTCCCAAGTGACTGCAGACAGGCAGTAACTTCTGCTCACATGTTGAGAGCAAGATGGAGAAGAGCCAAAAGAGGAGGGGGGCTGTGTGCCTTTTGGCTTTGTTACCTGCACAGGTAAGGTCACACCCACCTCTTGTCACATGCAGAGGAAGTCTTGTCCCAGCCCAGGAGGAAACAGGAAGTTTGCTACTGGCTGGTCCAAAGCATCCCATTGCATGACCACTCTAGGAATGTTGTACTTGACTGCTATGTGCTTTACATCCCACAACACCTTCATTTTACAGCTTCCAAAGAATGCTGAAGACGTACCTCTTTACTTTTGCTATCGACACATCAGGCATATATTTTAGGACCCACCTTGTTTAAGAACATAAGAGCATAAATAGAACCTGCTGGATTGGACCAAAAGGAGACCCATCTAATCCAGCTTCAGAACAGTGGCCAACCCAATGCCCCAATAGGAAACCATCAAGCAGCATTCAAGCACCAGAGAAACTTCCCCCTCCTATGGTTTCCAGCACTGCTGCCTCCAGCTGCCAAGGCAGAGCAGAGCCGCCTTGGCTAGTAGCCACTGAGAGCCCTCTTTTCCATGAATATGTCTGATCTTCTTCTAGGCTGGTGGTCATCACTGCCCCCACAACTCTGCACTGCACTTCCTTTTTACTGTGCGATGTTTTATTACTGGAGCAGTCAAGTACAGCATTTTCCTGTTGCCTAGAACAGACACATGGGGGAATGTGGCTCCAGACAGGGACGACTTCCTGTCCTACCTGCTTTGGATCTTCCTCCCCCTCTGGGTGACCAGTTGGGTGGGCATGACCCTAGCTGACCAGATAAAAGGGCTGGCCACGCAACCATCTTCCTCTTGGTCTCTTGGACTCTTCCTCTTCCTCTTGGACTCTCACTCTCCTGGCTCTTAGCCAGCACATGGCTCAAGCTTCACACAGGATGGAACCCACAAGCAGAAAGTCTGAGATGTAGCTCAGACTTCTTTTCACTGTAACCACAAGATAATAATAATAATAAATTTTATTTATACCCCACCTCCCCGGCCAGAGCCAGGCTCTAACACCAGTAAAATTACAGTAAAAACATAATAGGGAAAAAACCCAATTTAAAATACAGGTTAAAATGCAATTTAAAATGCAGCCTCATTTTAAAATAGCTGATAAATCAAAACCATAAGGGGAGGGAAACATAAGGGTCAGACCGAGTCCAAACCAAAGGCCAGGTGGAATAGTCCGGTCTTGCAGGCCCTGCGGAGAGATGTCAAGTCCCGCAGGGCCCTGGTCTCTTGTGACAGAGCGTTCCACCAAGTCAGGGCCAGTACTGAAAAGGCCCTGGCCCTAGTTGAGACCAATCTAACCACCTTGCGACTTGGGACCTCCAAAATGT
Organism: Podarcis bocagei; assembly: GCF_964188305.1. Classification (NCBI taxonomy): domain Eukaryota; kingdom Metazoa; phylum Chordata; class Lepidosauria; order Squamata; family Lacertidae; genus Podarcis; species Podarcis bocagei. The sequence continues at coordinate 1,374,559 of NC_138125.1, read as the reverse complement.
TGTCATTTGTGGACCTTAAGGTCCTCCGCGGGGCAGACCAGGAGAGGTGGTCCCGTAGGTAAGTGGGTCTCCACAAGATAAAGTCTGCCTTCAGATTACTGCTGGGAACTGAATGTGAGTCAAACTTCATTCTTACTTTTAAAAAAGACTGTGTTGTGTCATTATTATTATTTTATGAGGGAAATAAAGGAGAAACTTACCAGGAACAATCCAGGCTGGGCAAGCCAGACTGGATTGCTTAATTAAAGGATTCTAACGAACCATCAACTTGCTTCCAATAAGTTGCAGAGGGAATGTGCTCTGCTGTTTACTCTCTAGCGTGAGTGAGGAGGGATAATATCAAAACAATAGCTCCTCTCCTACCTTCCTTAATATTTCCACATAATCTTCATTGTTGTACTATTTTATTGTTGTTAGCCGCCCTGAGCCCGGCTTCGGCTGAGAAGGGCGGGATATAAATAAAATTTATTATTATTTATTATTATTATTGGATGTCCACAAGTTCTAGTGTTAGGAAAGATGGAGAAAGACTTTCCTCTATCCACTTTCTCTTTGCATCGTTCCTTAGTTTTACTGTTTTTCTGGGACTGTAAAGTTTTTTCAGCATTGCTTTTTAATGCTTTAACCTGCCCTGGGACCTTAAGGAGAAGGTTGGGAAATTATAATAAAAATAATTAGCAATAATTGCAGAGATTCATGATCTCTGTCTTTGTGACCCCAGGAGAGGACAGATGCAGAAGCCACCAAGTATTTCTGACGCTCAAGCCGGATCTTTCTCGAGGTTACTCTGCCTCTCTCTGATTTCCCTGAGTTTTCTAACAGAAGAGCTCATGTTTTTTGTCAAGAGCATCTGACATCAAATCTCCTGAAATCCCCACAACAGGAGGAATTCAAATTGGGCCGGGGGCAGTTAGGAAAGAAACAGGCGCGGGGAGCGGGGCGGGGGAGAGAAACATCAGCAGCCGGAATTGATTGACAGGCTGGATGTGTGACAAGTTGAAGTCCCCTGGCTTCTGAAAAATCCTCTCCCCCCCCCCCGCCCGTCCTCTGACACGGCACGAGGGCCGCGTGTGGCGCATATCAATGCGCAACGGCGCAGGAGGCGCATCGCAAACACTTGGTGCCCGAAACTGCCGGAGACGCTGCGCGCCCCGACTCGCTCCCGCTCCAACTCTCGTAGCCCGAGGCTGGCTCTCTTTTTAAATATGAGTAATTGCTCTCGCCGGAGTTTTCGAGAGGATGCCAATTCCCTCTCGCCGCGATGCTCTTCACTCTTGGTGATCGGTAATTGTTTTTGGAAGGGGGGAAAGAAAAGAAAGGAAAAAGAAAGAAGGGCGGGGGGGGGGAAGCAAGCGAGCAAAGAGCAGAACAAATAGCGCTGGATAATGAAGCGTGTCTGAACACTTAGTTAGCTGCTGCTCGGATCAAAGGAACAGGAGTAGCAAAGAGGCCTGGTTTGATCTCCGGGGTGTGCGAGACTCAGATCGCAGCTCGGGTCTCCGCAAGCAGACCTCCTCCTTCTCCTCCTCCCATCTGCAGTGGATTACCGGGCCAAGGAAATAGGACAGCCACCCCAATACTGTCTGCCCGGCGTTGAAAATACTAAATTTCCAGAGAGTCCAAGGAGGTTCCTATGTGGCCCCAAATTTAGACCATACCCCACGTTCCACAGAACTGGCATCCATACAGCCGCTGCGTCATCCTCGTTCCACATCTCATAGAATCATAGAATCATAGAATCATAGAATCATAGAGTTGGAAGAGACCCCAAGGGCCATCGAGTCCAACCCCCTGCCAAGCAGGAAAGACCATCAGAGCACTCCTGACATATGGTTGTCAAGCCTCTGCTTAAAGACCTCCAAAGTAGGAGACTCCACCACACTCCTTGGCATCAAATTCCACTGTTGAACAGCTCTTACTGTCAGGAAGTTCTTCCTAAAGTTTAGGTGGAATCTTCTTTCTTGTAGTTTGGATCCATTGCTCTGTGTCCGCTTCTCTGGAGCAGCAGAAAACAACCTTTCTCCCTCCTCTATGTGACATCCTTTTATATATTTGAACATGGATATCACATCTGTACGAGCGCAATCATTTATTGCGGCAGCAGCCACACTTTGGAACTCCCTGCCGATTGATACCAAGCAAGCACCTTCTCTGGATTTCTTTCACCACCTACGATAAACACCCTGGTTTATACAGGCCTGTTCAGGTGCTAAGAAATGCTGGTGTCTAGCCTAACCCCTTTTAGTATTATTATATTTTTGCATGCTTTAAACAATCATCGTAGTTCTTTTCTTGACAGCTTCATTATATCTCTTTGTAAACTGCTTTGAGGCTTGTTTGTTTTCGTTTACAGTTTTATTCTGTGAACTGCCCCAAAATCTAAATAACCAGCTAACTAAATGCAGCTAAAGTCACCCCCAGTCATCACATGGGGTTCAGCTAAAGGGACGGGCACATGTTTGGGAAGTTGAAGCCATTCAGAATAATTTTCTGATCACAGAATCCTGGAATATTGTAGAATTGGAAGGGATTCCCAAAGGTCCTCTAGTCCAGCCCCCTAGACTGCTCTGTGCTGTTTGCTATTACTGCAACTGGCCCTTGCTTGGTTCACCCAGATCTGCTCCTGTCAAACAAGCTTTGCACTAGCTTCATCTGGATTTTGGTGCCTATCCAGCAGAGCGCATGTCTGAACCTCTTTTCTTAAAATCCATCACAACTTCCTGGCCAGCTTTCAAAGACCGTAGATCACTTTCCTGGGTGCACCTCTGCAATATTCTGCCTTCCTCCTCATAAAATCGATGCCCAGGGAGGGAAAGAAATCCCTTTTAGTTCTCTCTCCCAAAATCCACGCCGGGAAAGTGTCGAGCACAAAAATCCCCCGGACCATTTAATCTGACAGGTTTCCAAGGGACCTCTCTCCTGTCTGCTATTTTCATACCAATCTCCAACAGAACAATAGGGGTATTAAATTAATCCTTCGTTAAGCACCTCAAGGCTCTGAGCCTGCCCTCGCAGGGAAGTCACGGCAGACATCCTTCTGGAATCTGGCAGGAATCATCCCCCTCAAGTTGGCAAATTTCATCCAATTCTATGAAAAAAATTAAATGAAGACTTCTTCATTTTTTAAAAAATGTAGCAGGTGTCTGGTGGTGCAAAATTCCTTGGTATGAGGTAGCTTCATCATAGGGATGCTTGAGAAAAATATGCAGAAATGCCATTGGTTCATCCATCTACCCCAGTGCTGGACATTCAATCCTGTGCATTTTTCCTTGATTAATTCCCACTGAATTTGGGGGGAGGGGGATATTATTTATTTATTTATTTATTTATTTATTTATTTATTTATTTATTTATACCCCGTCCATCTGGCTGGCTTTCCCCATCCACTCTGGAAGGCTCCCAACAATATTAATAAGAGGTGATGTGATACCAATCTCCAGCGATCTGAAGGGCTGTTCCATGGAAGATCCAGCAAACCTGTTTTCTCCTGTTCCAGAGAGTAGGGCCCAAACCAATGGATTCAATTGACAGGAGAGGAGATGGTGGCTAAACCTTAGGAAGAGCTTTCTGGCATCAAGTGGTGCATAAATGTTATTAAATTATATTAATTCTAGATGGGGACTGTCTCTCTCTCCATGTGGGAATGAGGTGGGCAGGCTGCAAGATCATGTCTTGGATTTATTTCTCTAGAGCAACCAGAAAACCGTTCTCACCCTCCAGCTTTGTGTACCTGTAAAATTGATACACAAACCAGGGAGAATACAAACTGGTGGTTGTGTTCATTTCAGGGCAATTAGAAACTCGGGGGCAGGGGGAATCGATGTGTTGTCAGGGTGAAGAGAGAGACAGGCATATTTGTGTTGCGCCTCTGCGTGGCATTCTGGGATTGCAGGTAAGAGAGAATTCTTAAAATGAAAAGAAAAAGGGGGAGGAGAAAACTGAAGGGGAAAAGAGTTGAGAAAGGAGACGAGAATTGAAGATGCCATTCTAATGAAAGAAAATTCAGACGGAGTTCATTTGTTCCCCCCAAACAAGACATCCACGGAAATATGTGCAGAATTAATTAGCCGTCGTCGTAACGAAGCAAATCAAAAAAGACAGGCTTAATAGGTCAGACTGTCAGTTATATTAGGGAAGGTTTAGAATTCTGTGAGATGAGGGTTTTTGGGGGGTTTTCTTTCTTTGCAGGAGAAGAGAAACAAATGGAGAAACAAATGGAGTCCATTTCTGTGGGCGACACGATGCGGGTGGGTCATTCTTGAGCCCGGGAGGGCAATTCCTTCAAAGATTTCCAAATGAGAGGGCCAAAGTCTTAAGGGCTAAGATGGTCCCTGTGCAATTGCTTTGGTTTTGTTGTTGTTTAGTTGTTTAGTGGGGTCCTCCTCTTCGTGACCCCCTGGACCAGAGCACGCCAGGCCCCCCTGTCTTCCACTGCCTCCCGCAGTTTGGTCAAACTCATGTTTGTAGCTTTGAGAACACTGTCCAACCATCTCGTCCTCTGTTGTCCCCTTCTCCTTGTGCCCTCCATCTTTCCCAGCATCAGGGACTTTTCCAGGGAGACTTCTCATGAGGTGGCCAAAGTATTGGAGCCTCAGCTTCATGATCTGTCCTTCCAGTGAGCACTCAGGGCTGATTTCCTTCAGAATGGAGAGGTTTGATCTTCTTGCAGTCCAGGGGACTCTCAAGAGTCTCCTCCAGCCCCATAATTGAAAAGCATCAATTCTTTGGCGATCAGCCTTCTTTATGGTCCAGCTCTCACTTCCATACATCAACCTAAACATCTTCGAGAGAAGCAAAGGAGGCAGAGACCTCTCCCTTTCTCCTCCAAAAAGAGGGCCAGTGCTGCTACTTCTTCATGGAGAACATAGTTATAGTATGCGGCTTCTTCCCACAGAAGACACCAGCCCAGGTGGCTTCTAAAGAGGATTGGCCAAATTCCTGGGGGAGAGGGCTCCTGGTGGCTCTGTTCTCGTCTCCACAGCCAGAGGCAGCAGTGCTTCAGTTGCTGGATGCCAAAGGAGGGGAGAAGGGCCCTGTGCACGAATCCTGCGTATGGTCTTTGGAGTATCTGGTCAGCCACTGTGAGAACAGGGGGCTGGACTAGATGGGCCACTGGCCTGATCCAGCAGGTTTGTCTTGCGTTCTTATGGAACTCCCTCCCACAGGAGACAGTGGTGGCCAACAGCTGGGATGGCTTTGAAAGAGGGTGAGACCAATCAGGGAGGAGGAGAGGTCTATCAATGGCTACTAGCCAGGGTGGCTATGTGCTGCCTCCACTGTTGGAGGCAGCCATGCTTTCGAATCCCAGTTGCTGGAAACCACAGGAGGGGAGAGATGCTCTGGTGCTCAATCCTGCTTGTGGTCTTCCCATCATGGTCCTCTGGTTGCCACTGTGAGAAGAGGAGGCTGGACTAGGTGGGCCTGACCCAGCTCTTCTTAGGTTCTTAGATTAAATCCCGAATTCGATCTTTCAGTTTTTATTTAATTACAGCAATGGGTAGAATCATAGAATCATAGAATCATAGAGTTGGAAGAGACCCCAAGGGCCATCGAGTCCAACCCCCTGCCAAGCAGGAAACACCATCAGAGCACTCCTGACATATGGTTGTCAAGCCTCTGCTTAAAGACCTCCAAAGGAGGAGACTCCACCACACTCCTTGGCAGCAAATTCCACTGTCGAACAGCTCTTACTGTCAGGAAGTTCTTCCTAATGTTTAGGTGGAATCTTCTTTCTTGTAGTTTGGATCCATTGCTCCGTGTCCGCTTCTCTGGAGCAGCAGAAAACAACCTTTCTCCCTCCTCTATGTGACATCCTTTTATATATTTGAACATGGCTATCATATCACCCCTTAACCTCCTCTTCTCCAGGCTAAACATGCCCAGCTCCCTTAGCCGTTCCTCATAAGGCATCGTTTCCAGGCCTTTGACCATTTTGGTTGCCCTCCTCTGGACACGTTCCAGTTTGTCAGTGTCCTTCTTGAACTGTGGTGCCCAGAACTGGACACAGTACTCTAGGTGAGGTCTGACCAGAGCAGAATACAGTGGCACTATTACTTCCCTTGATCTAGATGCTATACTCCTATTGATGCAGCCCAGAATTGCATTGGCCTTTTTAGCTGCCACGTCACACTGTTGGCTCATGTCAAGTTTGTGGTCAACCAAGACTCCTAGATCCTTTTCACATGTACTGCTCTCAAGTCAGGTGTCACCCATCTTGTATTGAAATGGGTACTGAAATGAGTATTGTGATAGGAATTTTATGGTTTTAGATATATGGCAACGTTCATAACCACACGTACATAGATCAGAACAGGAAAGCCAACCTGGAACCATTTTGATTCCTAAACTGAGCAAATGTTTCTCTGCATGGTAAAAATGGAAAAAGCCTCCTCATTGTCTCTTCCTTCACAAATCCTGTCTTAATCTGTGTTTGAATAAGGTGTGAGCCTGTGACCTGGCCCAGGAAATAAGTATTTTACCACTACAAAAGAATGGCCAGGCTCCCCAGGCAATCCAATCAAGCAACTTGCCAGACAGGAGATAAACTGTGACAGGAGAAAAACAACATTTAAATTTCTGTGATGTAGGTGGGATGTATCTGAGGGGTGGTCTTAGGTTACACCCCTTCTGTGATGTATGCATAATGTTTCTGGGGGTGGTCTTGATCTAGAGAATGGGAATTTCAAAAGTCTTTATAAGGCCTTGCAGGCCATTGTTCTGGGTCCTCTTCCTCTCCTGCGTGTGAGGGGAGTACCCTGTTGCAACAGATCAATAAAGATCAAGCTTACTAGCTGCTTTGCTTCTCAATATTCTCTGGTTGGCCTCTGTTATTTTCTCCTACCAATAGGGAACCTATGTAAGGACTCTATATGGGCTCTTGGATACCCCATAAGGGAAAAGGGCATATTTTTATTTACAACAGGATCAATATGGGATGTAAGAATTGATAGTATCATTTCCATCCTCTCCTCCTTGTTAATGTAAAACACCTGCTAAAAAGCCCACAATGAGAGTATACATATTTGTAATCAAACATGGCTACCTTGCTAAGCTATTCAGTTCTTTATGCTTAAGCCAAGAAATTGTTTCTATAACCACATGTAAGTATATAATTATGAACCTTTGTACTGATTTTGTATTTAACTGTATTTAACTGAACATTTAGAAATGTATTATGAAGATTCTAATGAGATTTTGTTTGAATTATTATTAGTTAGCACTAATAGTTGCAGTAATGGCTCAAGACTACTGAGGAAACCAGAAAACTCTGCTCAGGGAGTGGGCTATCAGCCAACCCCAATAAATTGGCAAAATAGCAGCTCTTCCACTTTATGGACTGCTAGGGAGAAACAGGGGTAGAACGCTGGCAACCTGTCTTCCACCTGCACTTCACAGCTACCGGGAACATCGTTGAACTTACCTATTTTCTTCTTGAATTTACCTAAAAAACAAGAAAAAACAAAAATTGAGTCAAGAAATTGTAAGAACTTAGTAAAAACTGACTCTGCAAGTTCGCTTTATTTTAGATAGCTTATAAGTTTTCATGTCACTTTGTAAGTAGTTGTCTCATTCTCATAAATCTGATAAATGGTGAAACGTGGTTTTTGAACAAGAATATTAATTGTGTGAATAATGGTCGCCTATGTGCTGCACGGGTTGCACAACAACAGTGAGAAGAGGAGGCTGGCCGAGAAGGTCCGCAGGCCCAATCTAGCAGGCGATTCTGATATTCTCGTGTTCTTAGATTCAAACATGAGACCTCATTTCTGCACACAGATCCCCCTTACAAATCCATTAATATGGATTGTGAATTAACAAGAAGTGCTGGGCTGATCTGATGAAAAGATTTGGAAGATCACGAATGGTCGCTGAGCACAGATCCTGCTGATGAACAGGTCCCGTCACCCTATACAATTCCTGGGGCTGGATGAGGGCTGCTTTCCTGGATCAGAGAGGTGGGGAGATGTGAATAAATCAATAAATATTTTTTTTTTTAAAAAAAGAAATGGCCCTCCCCCCCAGCCCCATCTTTCCTCCTGGCCTCCACATCAGCTGTCACCTCTCAAGGGACTCTTCTTGCCTCTTCCTGCATTAACGGTCCCTAATCGATGCAAATGCCAAGAGGACATATTTTTTTCCCTGGCAGGCTGCCTGTCGAAGTGAGAGCAGTGTTTGCCCTCAGCGGAGTGACAGCCTGGCTTCCCCAATCCATCTTTCTCCTTTGCAAATGGAGACTCTTCTACCAAAGACAAAAAAACTTTCCCCACGTCAGCCTGGACAAAAGCAGGATCAATTGGAAATAATTGGTGCATCACTGTAGCTGTTCAGCAGAATGAATGGTTTCTGCCTAATTAGTCTTCCCCTGAAGCTGGCCTCAAAGCCTCCTTGTTCTGCTTGAACTCAAGGTGCTTCTTGAAAGAGGAACGCCTTAGAATCGTAGAATTGTGCCGTTAGAAGGGACCCCGAGGATCATCCAGTCTAACCCCAACTTGAAGGGCTGTAGGCAGGTACCTGAGGCACTGCCTTAAATGATGATTCCCTTTTTCTGAACAATGAGATGCTCACAGTAGCATCCAGAGGGCTGTTTTCCTAAGATGCAATGCTAGTTCCAGGTTTGGGCCAAGATGTTCTGAGTGGGCCTCTTAGTAAGAGGAGAAAACATGATATCATCATCATCATTTATTAAATTCATACACCACCCTTTGTGGGATGTGAAACACAAGAGCAGTCAAGTACCACATTCCTAGAGTGAACATGTTTACACATGGGGAGGAATGTTTGTCCAGCCAGCAGGTCAACTTCCTGTTTCCTTCTGGGCTGGGACAGACTTCCTCTGCATGTGACTAGAGGTGGGCGTGGCCTCACCTGTGCAGGTAACGACAAAAGCACAGGGCAGGACAGCCATCTCTCTCTCTGTGACTACATGCATCGAAGAAGCAACATCTGCTTAGCCAAAGAGAGGACAAAGGGACTGTCTCCTTATGAGATAGTTTCCAGGTGTATGTTACTTTGCTAAGCTAAGTCTGCCTTCTGGGATCCTATTGTGAACAGAATGATGTGTGAGTAAACCTTGTTATACTTTTAAAGAAGACTGTGCCGTGTCTTATCTTTTATGAGGGAATAAGGGGGAAATACCAGAACAGTTATTATAGAGGCTTTAGCGAGCCTGAGCAAACGCATCTGTTGTGCAAGTTTAAAAAGGGGAATGTTACTCTGCTAAATTGTGAACTTGTTTACGCAAGTTGGAAAGGCTATAATCAAACAATATATCCTCTCTTGCATCCCTGAACATTCCCACACCCTTCATCTGAAGGGTGAGAGAAGCTTGAGAGAAGCTTGTACAATGATGCATGGAGAAAGTGTTTTCTCCCGCTCTCATAAGCTAGAACTCACGGACATCCAATGAAGTTGAAGGTTGGAAGGTTAGAACAGATAAAAGGAAGGACTTCTTTACACAGCATAGAGTTAAATTATGGAACTCATTCCATAGAAGCATAGAATTGTGGAGTTGGAAGGGACCCAAAGATCATCTACTTCAACCTGCTGCAATGCAGGAATCTCAACTAAGGCATTCATGGCTGATGGACATCCAGCCTCTGCTTAAAAACCTCCAAGGAAGGAGAGTCCACCACCTCCCGAGGGAGACCGTTCCACTGTCAGAAAGCTCTTCCGTACGCTTAGTCGGAATCTCATTTCTTGTAACTTGAAGCCACTGGTTCGTGTCCTACCCTCCAGAGCAGCAGAAAACAAGCTTGCTCCATCTTCCGTGTGACAGCCCTTGAGATAGTTGAAGGTGGCAATCATATCTCCTCTTTTCCAGACTACACATACCCAGCTCCTTCATCCAGGAGGCAGTGAGGCCCACAAACGTGGATGGCTTCAAAAGAGGTTTGGGCAGATTCATGGAGGAGGAGAGGGCCACTGATGGCTACCAGCCATGGTGGTTCTGCTCTGCCTCCACAGCCAGAGGCAGCTATGCTTCTGAATGCCGGTTAGGACCATCTTTAGCTGTGTAAAATGCTTGGTAAGCATGCTTGCATTATTAATTATGATTATCCTTACTAATCATTATCATCTTCATCACCATTTCCTTTCTCAGGAAAGGCCAAACAGCTTTCCTTTATTTTACTGCGCTGGATTTATGGCACAGTGTAAAGAGTTCCCTTTGTGGAGGACGGCGGTTATCACTCCTCCAAGGCAGCTTGTGACAAGGATCTCATTCTGCCTTAAAAGTCCAGACCGTGTTCCCATTTGATGGAGCCAAAAGCTGCTCTTAACTCCGGGCCAAGTCAGCAGGGAGCGCGCAAGGAAAAAGTTGTCCGTCTCTGCCGCAACGACTCCCTGGTGGGATGCAAAGCCGGCCCGCCTGTAATTTACCGAGCAAATCCTTGTCCTTTGCCTCTTGTCCTCCTGTAATTCACGCTCCGCTGCTCTGTCGGCCAAAGAGAATGTGAAATACATAAATTGCACTATGCAAGCCCTCAGCCGAGCACAACACAATGCCTTCCCTTTGCAGTATAAATAAATGTACACAGAGGAACATTGCATAAGTGGCGGTGATAAAATACTGGAGGCGCCCGAGAGAATATTCTTCAGCAAATCCTTCTTCACACAGCGCATAGGAAAACCGTGGAACTGGCTCCCAAAGGAGGCATGGATGGCCATCCATCTGGGTGGCTTCGAAAGAGGATTGGACAAAAACATGAAGAAGAAGAAGAAGAAGAAGAAGAAGAAGAAGAAGAAGAAGAAGAAGAAGAAGAAGAAGAAGAAGAAGAAGACAATCTGCCTCCCTGCTCAGGTGCTTCTTCATACCAGTCGCTGGAAACAACAGGAGGGAAGAGGACAGTTGTGCCGCAACCCTGCTTGGTGGTTTCCCCTAACTGGCATCTGGTCAGCCCCTGTGAGAACAGGGGGGCAGTGGCTTCATCCAGCAGGTTCTTCTTATGTTCTTTTCCACATCCCTTGGGAGGATTTGGTGCCGTGCAATTCTCTGCGCTTCCTTTTCGATAAGGATGGTCATGGATGGTTATCACCTGCCCTCAAGAGCCCTAGGCAGGCAGGCAGGCTGAGTGGCCCCTGGTGGGATGATGTGGACTGGCATTCTCCATTCATGAGACCTGGGTGTGCACAGTGGGGTTCATAGAATCAGAACAGTAGAGTTGGAAGTGACCTCAAGGGCCATCTAGTTCAACCCTCTACAATGCAGGAATCACAGCTCAAAAATCCCTGGCTGATGGCTGTCCAACCTCTGTTTAGAAACCTCCAATGAGGGAAAAGTCCATGACCTTCTGGGGTAGTGCTCAACCCCCACCTGCTGCCAAGTCCTCAATACCCAGCTGGGTCTCAGAACTGGACTGGATCCAGGAACCCATTCCAGCCTCCCCTGCAAAGGTTCAGAAAACCCAAGTAGCCCAATGACAATATCTTCCTTTGCCTCCACCTGCTCTATCTGCCAGGCCAATCTGATTTCTTTTTTCGATAGAATTACAAAAGTTGGTGGATCAGGGGAATGCTGTGGACATAGTGTATCTTGATTTCAGTAAGGCTTTTGACAAAGTCCCCCATGATATTCTCGCGAGGAAGCTGGTAAAATGTGGGTTGAACAAGGTGACTGTTAGGTGGATTTGTAGCTGGTTGACTGACCGAACCCAAAGAGGACTCATTAATGGTTCCTCGTCATCCTGGGGAAAAGTGGCAAGTGGGGTGTCGAAGGGTTCTCTGTCCTGGGCTTGTTGTTGTTCAACGTCTTTATAAATGACTTGGATGAAGGAATTGAGGGGATGTTCATCAAATTTGCAGATGACACCAAACTGGGAAGGGTAGCTAATGATGCAGAAGACAGAACCAGAATTCAAAATGACCTTAACAGATTGGAGAACTGGGCGCAAGCTGCAATGCTTCAAGAGAAGTTATGCATGGCATGGAGAAAACCTTTGCTCTCTGTGTCTTAATGAAAGAACTCCTTGGGGACATCCAGTGAAGCTGAAAGTTGGAAGATTCAGACAGATAAAAGAAAGTCCTTCTTCAAGCAGCACAGTGTTCAACTGTGGAACTCACCTTTGTAGGAGGCAGTGGTGGCCACCAACTTAAATGTAAAGGGTAAAGGGACCCCTGACCATTAGGTCCAGTCGTGGCCGACTCTGGGGTTGCGGCGCTCATCTCGCTTTACTGGCTGAGGGAGCCAGCGTACAGCTTCCAGGTCATGTGGCCAGCAGGACAAAGCTGCTTCTGGCGAACCAGAGCAGCGCATGGAAATGCCGTTTACCTTCCCGCTGGAGTGGTACCTATTTATCTACTTGCAGTTTGACGTGCTTTTGAACTGCTAGGTTGGCAGGAGCAGGGACCGAGCAAGGGGAGCTCACCCCATCGTGGGGATTCGAACCACCAACCTTTCGATTGGCAAGCCCTAGGCTCTGTGATTTAGACCACAGCGCCAATCACATCCTGGCCACCAACTGAGATGGCTTTAAAAGAGGATTAGACAAATCCTTGGAGGAGGAGAGGGCTATGGGTGGCTCCTAGCCACAACTACTGCCCTGCTCTGCCTCCACAGTCAGGGGCAACTTTGCTGGAACCAGAGGAGGAACATACTGTGGTGCCCTCAAATCCTGCTTGTGGGTTTCCCACAGACACCTCTCTACAGTTCTGCCACTGCAATGGGTTAGTGCAGCTTACTGTGAACCAGAAGGTTGGTGGTTTGAGTCCACCGAGGGATGGCTGTGAGCAGGATTCCTTCATTCCGGGGGTTGGACAAGATGTCCCTTGGGGTCCCTTCCAGCTCTACAGATTTCATGAGGCATCTGCCTCACAACAGCTCTGGCCTACTCTTCAACATCAGAAAGAAAATGCCGTGTTGTGTGTGATTTGATGCCTCGGTATTTTGAGCTCCTTTGTTAAGCAGTCAAGTAGGAGTCAACTCTGACCCTGCTAAGTTCTCCCTTGCAAGACTGGCCTTGAACATGGGTTTGCTAGTAAAGGTCAATAATATTGACGCAACTTCACTGTTATTTTATGTTCTGCCCTGACATGTTTTATGGAGACGGATTGCGTTCGTTCAGCTCTCCCCAAACGATTTCCTCCGTTCTCCGCAGTGTGGGATGCTCAACACGGTGGTGGTGGTTCTGAAAAAGTTCAGCAGAGTGGATGGATTTCCCCCTTTCCTTCCAAGTTTCCACGGTGCTCATTTTTAATTCCGGTGAGAATGTCAGCGTCACACTGATCTCTTAAATGGGAGGTAAGATTTCAAAGCTGCTATGAGTGACTCTGGATACAAATTACAAGGGCAGGAATTCATTTCCCTTAAATCAAATTATGTGGGCAGTCAAAGGCTGACGTGTCATTCCCCTGAAATTTAGAAATTAAGATCATAATAATAATAATAAAAGCTTACAAGAACATTTTGCTGTATTGGAGAAACAGAACAGAGAGTAGGACGCCTCCATGGAAGCTAATATAACCACCAGCATTTTAAATCAAAATTCTGTAACTATCTCTAGTTTCTGTTGCCATTATTTGCATCCGGACTCCATCGGGAAGATTTCTGAGTAGGTTAAAGGTGGTGGGGTGGAGAGACTGGGATACTATCAATTTCTTTAAAACTTTCAAACATTCACATGAAAAGCAATGTTGGGTTAACTGGGCTGGTCTCCTCCTGTGACTTCGGAAATGTGGAATCGGTTGACAGTGGAATGGTCTCCCTTGGAAGGGGGCAGATTCTCCCTCCTTGGAGGTTTTTAAGCAGAGGCTGGATGGCCGTATGTCTTGGATGCTTAGCTGGGATTCTTGCATTGCAGCGGGTTGGACTGGATGACCCTTGGGATTCCTCCCAACTCTATGATCCTATACTACTTTTTGGCCCAGTTTCTATAATAGTAACAACAACAACAACAACAACAACAACAACAACAACAACAACAACAACAACAATTTATTATTTATACCCTGCCCATCTGGTTGGGTTTCCCCAGCCACTCTGGGCGGCTCCCAATCAAGTGTTAAAAACAATACAGCATTAAAGATCAAAAACTTCCCTAAACAGGGCTGCCTTCAGATGTCTTCTAAAAGTCAGATAGTTGCTTATTTCCTTGACATCTGGTGGGAGGGCGTTCCACAGGGTGGGCACCACCACCGAGAAGGCCCTCTGTCTGGTTCCCTGCAACCTCACTTCTTGCAGGGAGGGAACCGCCAGAAGGCCCTCGGAGCTGGACCTCAGCATCCGGGCAGAATGATGGGGGTGGAGACGCTCCTTCAGGTGTACTGGACCGAGGCCGTTTAGGGCTTTAAAGGTCAACACCAACACTTTGAATTGTGCTCAGAAATGTACTGGGAGCCAATGTAGGTCTTTCAAGACTGGTGTTGGATGGTCTCAGCAGCCGCTCTCAGTCACCAGTCTGGTTGCTGTATTCTGGATTAGTTGTAGTTTCCAAGCCACCTTCAAAGGTAGCCCCATATAGAGTGCATTGCAGTAGTCCATGCAGTTTCTGTGCAGAGGCAAAGATCAGATTCCTCAAAAAGCTCTACTTAAGCATATAATTTGAAGCTGCTCATATTAGGTCGAAGGCATAGATTTATTTGTAAAAGTTATTTTTATCCTGCCTTTTAGAAACTGCAATGTCAGCATTAAGAGCATAAAATGTCATTAAAAACAGAACGCAAGAATCTTTAAAATGACTTGCTGGTCGGAAACAGCTGCACTGATCAGTTGGCACAGAAAAGTCTTTGAGAAATGCCTGGAAGTAAGTAGCAAGGAATCTCTGCTGGAAGAGTGGGGTACCTGCCCAGTGCCATAGCAAGGTCAAGTGGTCCCCGGTGAGGAAAAATTCTTGTCACATCCCCCCCATGGAAATTCTTATTTTTTTTGCCTGCAAAAATGGTTGGACTTGATTTCATATTTTGGGGGAGGAGCCAGAGTTAGAGCTGCTGAGCTTTTTTGGAGAGCGTAAGTTATTTATTGAGCTTTTTTTACGTAGCGTGCCTTGCGTCGAGGAGTCTGCCTTCCACCCTACAGCTAAGGGGGAGTGGATCGTTTAGGCAGTGGGAAGTCTGATTGCGCCAAAGCCAAAGTGTGTCTCACAGACGTTGAGTGCAGCACAGCATTTTGTCACCCCCTCAGAGGTGACACCCAAGGCGGCCACACCGCCCCTGATCCCGCCCACAGGAAGGGGGGACAACACTTAATGTTCAGCTGGGTCTCTGCAGCAGAAGGGACAAGGACCAGGACTTCTGATAAGAACACAAGAGCCCTGCTTGCTCAGGCCAAGTCCCACCTAGTCCAGCATCCTGTTCTCACAGAAGCCAATGCAGTGGGAAGCAAGCAAGCAGAATTCAAGCACACGTCCTCCCCTCCTGTGGTTTCCAGCAAAAGGAGTTCAGAAGAATTACTGCCTCCAATTGTGGATGAAGAGCACAGCTATCTTGGCTGGTAGCCACTAACAGTCCTCTCTTCCTCCATGAATTTGTCCAGTTCTTCTTTTAAAGCCATTAATTGTAACATTTTGCATCTTAAAAAGCAGAGACATCACCTTGCCAACAAAGGTCTGTATAGGTCAAGCTATGGTTTTCCCAGTAGTGATGTGTGTAAGTGAGAGCTGGACCATCAAGAAGGCTGATCGCCGAAGAATGGATGCTTTTGAATTCTGGTGCTGGAGGAGACTCTGGAGAGTCCCATGGACTGCAAGAAGAACAAACCTCTCCATTCTGAAGGAAATCAGCCCTGAGTGCTCACTGGAAGGACAGATCCTGAAGCTGAGGCTCCAAGACTTTGGCCACCTCATGAGAAGAGAAGACTCCCTGGAAAAGACCCTGATGCTGGGAAAGATGGAGGGCACAAGGAGAAGGGGACGACGGAGGACGAGATGGTGGGACAGTGTTCTCGAAGCTACCAGCATGAGTTTGACCAAACTGCGGGAGGCAGTGGAAGACAGGAGTGCCTGGCGTGCTCTGGTCCAGGGGGTCACGAAGAGTCAGACACCACTAAACAACAAATTGTAATATCTTGAACTTGGCCCGGGAGCTACTCAGCAGTCAGTGCTGGTCTCTGAGCACAGGCATTATATACTGGCAAGGCCTCCATCCTGTCAGCAATTGTGCTGCATCTTTCTGCACTAACTGCAACTTCTGGATCAGGCAGAAGGGAAGCTCCATCTAGAGAACATTGCAGCAATCCAGTTTTAGAATTTTAGACTCATAGAATCATAGAGTTGGAAGGGACCCTGAGGGTCATCTCCTCCAACCCCCTGCAATGCAAGAATCTCAGCTAAAACATCCCTGACAGATGGCCATCCAGCCTCTGCTTAAAAACCTCCAATGAGGAGAGTCCACAGCTTCCCGAGGGAGACCATTGAAGTAGCCAATGCAGGAACTGCTGTCTCCAGGATTTCCCAGTCCAGGAATGGTTGTAGCTGTTGTGCCATGAATCATATGAACAGACATAATGCTCTTAACTTGAAGCTTCCAAGCAGGGGCAGAGGATGGGGGGGGGGTGCGGTTGGCAGGGCTGGATTTAGGTTTGATGAGGCCCTCAGCTCCTGAAGGTAATGGGGCCCTTTCTATGTCCAGCTGTCCTTTGTCAACAACAAATTGTTGCTGTTTTTTGTGTTGAATATGTGCTATATGGTAATTTATGGACCTAATAGATATCTGAAGCCATTTGCACATACAGAATGTAGGCACCCTATATATAGAAAGGAGCAAAGCAGTGATATTTTAGGGAGCAGGCTAGCAGGCGGGGCCCATGACTTACATCATAGGAGCCTACACAACACAAAACACTGTTGCTGGATGTAGGTTTTATTTTACAGTGGTACCTCTGGTTGTGAACAGGATCCATTCTGGAGGCCCATTCGCAACATGAAAAGAGCGCAACCTGAAGTGCCGTATCTGTGCAGGTGCTCGGCGTGATTTGGAGCTTGTGCTCATGCGTGAAGCGCAATTTAGTGCTTCTGCGCATACGCGAGCAGCGAAACCCGGAAGTAACCCTTTCTGGTACTTCCAGGTTGCTGCGGGACGCAACCTGAAAGAACGTAACATGAAGCAAATGTAACATGAGGTATGACTGTATTTGTTTTTTATGGTATATTTTGGAAATGTACATCCAGGTTCTTTTCCCTTTAATTTTTTTTGGGGGGCCCCAAGAGAGTGGGGCCCTAAGCTGTAGCTTGTTTAGCTTGTACATAATTCGGGCACTGGCGGTGGGGGTGGACCACCCTGGGTGTCACCACTGAGGTCACAAAATGCCGAGTGGCACTTACTGCAGCACGCCCAAGCCATGTGTCTCTCCTAGGAGTGACATGGTGGTTTGTGTACCCACAGGCTCCACACTGCCCCAAACAGTCCACCCGCCACCTCCCCCCAGCTGTAGGTTGGCTGAGTGGGAGGAGGCAGGCAGCCTCCTTGGAGACCCCACAGAGTGTCCTGCCCTGGCTGGCCCCTCCCTGCGGGCAGCTGGCCCCACCCCTGGGCACAGGGCATGTGCGCCCACCCCAGGCGCCTGATCAGCTTGCTCTGCCCCTGCTCCCAAGCAACCCTGGATTGAGTGGGGCTCCTGCCTGAACTCCTGAGCCAGAGAAGACATGGACACTGCCCCCTTCCACTGTCAAACTGGGGAACTCCATCCCATGGAAAAAATAAAAAAATTCCTTCCAGTAGCACCTTAAAGACCAACTAAGTTAGTTCTTGGTATGAGCTTTCGTGTGCATGCACACTTCTTCAGATACACTGAAACAGAAGTTGCCAGACCCTTCTATATAGTGAGAAGGTGGGGAGGGGTATTACTCAGAAGGGTGGTGGGAATGGGAGATTGGCAGATAGCTGAGATGAGCCTGTTGACGACTCTTAACGACTGTAATAGGTCTTACAGGAAAAGGCAAGGGGTGAGAAGGTGAGAAATGGCTTAGTCATGTATAGTGAGATAAGAATCCAATGTCTTTGTTCAAACCAGGTCTCTCCATGGTTTTAAGTTTGGTAATGAGTTGTAATTCAGCAGCTTCTCTTTCCAGTCTATTTCTGAAATTCCTTTGTAGTAAAACAGCTACTTTGAGATCTTGTATAGAATGTCCTGGGAGATTGAAGTGTTCTCCTACTGGTTTCTCTGTTTTGTGATTCTTGATGTCAGATTTATGTCCGTTTATTCTTTGGCGTAAGGTTTGGCCTGTTTGTCCAATATAGAGAGCTGAAGGACACTGTTGGCATTTGATGGCATACACAATGTTAGACGATGAGCAATTAAATAGTCCCGAGATGGTATGTGTGATGTTGTTGGGGCCAGTAATGGTGTTGTCCGGGTGTATGTGGCAGCAAAGTTGGCATCTGGGTTTATTGCAGGCTCTGGTGCCAGTGTCCGTGTTAAGTCTGGTGGTAGTATTATTGCCTTTTCCTGTAAGACCTGGTTGTAGTATTATTGCCTTTTCCTGTAAGACCCCTTGCCTTTTCCTGTAAGACCTATTACAGTCATTAAGAGTCGTCAACAGGCTCATCTCAGCTATCTGCCTATCTCCCATTCCCACCACCCTTCTGAGTAACACCCCTCCCCACCTTCTCACTATATAGAAGGATCTGGCAACTTCTGTTTCAGTGTATCTGAAGAAGTGTGCATGCACACGAAAGCTCATACCAAGAACTAACCTAGTTGGTCTTTAAGGTGCTACTGGAAGGAATTTTTTTTATTTTGACTATGACAGACCAACACGGCTACCTATCTACAACATCCCATGGAAGACAGAGATGGCCAAGAACCTGGATGGCTTTAAAAGAGGCTTGGGCAAATTCACGGAGGAGGAGAAGGCTGTCGATGGCTACCAGCCAGGATGAACGCTCTGCTCTGCCTCCACATTTTTAGAAAGTAATGCTTCTGAATGCCAGTTGCTGGAAACCACTAGAGGGGAGAGGCTCTTGGGCTTGAATCCTGCTTGCTGGTCTCCTGAAGACTTCTGTTCAGCTACTGTGAGATGAGGATGCTGGGATAGATGGCCATCGGTCTGATCCAGCAAGCTGTTCTTATGCAAAACCGCAGAGGCATCTGACACATTTCCTCAAGCACACCAGCTCTGCGCTTTACCCAAGAGCTTTGCCAGATGTCACAGAGAGTAACAAATGACAATTTTTGTCCGTGGAAAGAAGTGACAAAGAGATGAATCACCAGAACTCATGCAAACTGTCACAAAGCCCAGTGATATAATGCTGATATAATATTCCCAGCTCCGCTGTGATGTCGTCTGGCCCCAGAACATCACTGTGTGGGGAGGAGGGAGGGGAAGGGGGGGAGAGGAATCTCTTTCAAAACAAACAAACAGCTTTGAAATATGATGGTGCTTTCAGGAGCCGGTTCCTTTTTCCATCCTACCTGGACAGAGGTGGGAAAGGAGGGCAGGTTCTGGAGCGCGGTCAGCTGGTTCCAAGAACGCACCTTGAAGAAAGGATCTTTGGCATTCCAAGGGTGGGTTGGAATGGAGCTTATGAAATCAGATTTCACATTTCTCTGAACACTGCAAAGCGGTTCTTGGCTCAGCAATGATCACAATCAAAATGTGTTTAAAATGCACATGTTAGAGGGAAAGGGTTTGGAATGCATATTTGGAGAGAAATGTGTTCGGAAACCTGCACTTAAGCGGGAATTTCCAGGCAGATTAATTCATGGACTTGCGAGCGAGCGGCGCATAAAAGGATGCAGACCGGCAGCAGAGTGGCCTGTCCATCTGTGCAAGCAGAGCAAAGAGGCAGCATGAAGGTATCCGCCACAAATATTTTCCCCAAGGGTCAGAGTGGATAGCAAAAATAAAGCTGGCACTACATCATTAGGACTAATTTAAAACCCCCCAAATCTAACAGTTGAATAAACAACTGAATATATGAACATAGGAGGAGCCTTTTGGATCAGGCCAGAGCTCCATCTAGTCCAGGATCCTGTTCTCACAGTAGCCAACCAGATGCCTCTTCTGGGAAACCAGCAAGCAGGATTCAAGCAGAAGAGTCACTCCAGGAGCTGGTATGCAAAAGCAGTGCAGAAAGATCATGGTGGCAAGTGGCCATTGGTAGCCCTCTCTTCCATTACAGTGGTGCCTCGCAAGACGAAAAGAATCCGTTCTGTGATTCTCTTCGTCTAGCGTTTTTTTCGTCTTGCAAAGCAAGCCCATTGACGGATTAGCGGATTAGCGCTATTAGTGCTATTAGCGGCTTTTAGCGGCTTATCTGCTTAGAAAAAGGGGGGGGGGAGGAAAAAAAACCAGCAGGAACTCGCAAGACATTGTCGTCTTGCGAAGCAAGCCCATAGGAGATTTGTTTTGCGAAGCACCTCCAAAACGGAAAACTCTTTTGTCTAGCGAGTTTTCCGTCTTGCGAGGCATTCGTCTTGCGGGGCACCACTGTATTTTCTCCAATTCTCTTAAAAGAGTTCATGTATCCGGTATAATTGCTAAGTTCCATTCTTGCCCTGCCTTACTAAAAGCAGGAATGGGTCCTGAGGGTCATCTCTTCCAACCCCCATGCAATGCAAGAATCACAGCCAAGAATCGCCTTATCCTCTTGGTCCTCCTCCTCTGCCCACCTTCCATCTTGTCCACATCCTTCTTAAATTGTGGTGCCCAGAACTGGACACTGTATTCCAGGTGTGGCCTGATCAAGGCAGAATTGAGTGGGACTGTGACTTCCCTTGGCCTGGACACTAAACTTCTGTTGAGGAACTCTAGAATAACATTAGCCTTCTTTTGCTGCTGCATCACACTGTGGACTCATGTGAAGCTAAGGGCGTCATGTCTTTCTGGAGCATGTACAAAATGTTGGCAGAAACAAGCAGCCCAGTTGCAGGTCCACTTGCCACTCGTCAAATGTCATGCTTGTACTATTTGGTGCAGTGGTTAAGAGTGGTGGACTCGTAATCTGGTGAACCGGGTTCGCTTCCCTGCTCCTCCACATGCAGCTGCTGGGTGACCTTGGGCTAGTCACACTTTTTTGAAGTCTCTCAGCCTCACTCACCTCACAGAGTGTTTGTTGTGGGGGAGGAACGGAAAAGGAGATTGTGAACTGCTTTGAGACTCCTTAAGGGGAGTGAAAGGGACGTGGGTGGCGCTGTGGTCTAAACCACTGAGACTTGGGCTTGCCGATCAGAAGGTCGGCGGTTTGAATCCCCATGACGGGGTGAGCGCCCGTTGCTCAGTCCCTGCTCCTGCCCACCTAGCAGTTTGAAAGCATGTCAAAGTGCAAGTAGATAATTAGGTACCGCTCCGGTGGGAAGGTAAACGGCGTTTCCTTGTGCTGCTCTGGTTCACCAGAAGTGGCTTAGTCATGCTGGCCACATGACCCAGAAGCTGTACGCCAGCTCCCTCGGCCAATAAAGCGAGATGAGCGCCACAACCCCAGAGTCGGCCATGACTGGACCTAACGGTCAGGGGTTGCCAGTGTGGTGTAGTGGTTAAGAGCTATAGACTCGTATTCTGGGGAACCGGGTTCGCGTCTCCGCTCCTCCACATGCAGCTGCTGGGTGACCTTGGGCCAGTCACACTTCTCTGAGGTCTCTCAGCCCCACTCACCTCACAGAGTGTTTGTTGTGGGGGAGGAAGGGAAAGGAGAATGTTAGCTGCTTTGAGACTCCTTTGGGTAGTGATAAAGCGGGATATCAAATCCAAACTCTTCTTCTTTTTCTTCCCTTTACCTTTACGGGGAATGAAAGGTGGGATATCAAGTCCAAACTCTTCCTCCTCCTCCTCTTCTTCTGGAGGACTGCAAAGAGGACAGGGAGATACTGGGCACCCAGCAATGCCCATGAGGTGCATCTGTTAGTCCACATTTCAGCTTGATGCACCTTGGATTGGGATCTTCCTGCCAGGGATAGATTTATAACTCAAGAGCAGCTCAGGCACCACAACCTGACACCACCTTATTCCTTGTGTTCAATGCCTTTCAAGTGGTACAGAAAGGCACTGCAGGTTAAGAAGGATATTGGCAGGCTGGAAGATGTACAGAGCAGGGTGCCCCAGAAGATCAAGGGTCTGGAAACCAGGCCTGATGAGGAATGGTTGGAGGAGCAGAGTGTGTTTAGCCTGGAAAAGAGGAGACTGGGAGGAGATATGACAGCCATCTCCAAATATCGTGAGGGCTGTCCCATGGAAGAGGGAGCAAGCCTGTTTTCTCCAGCTCTGGAGGGTAGGACTCAAACCCATGGCTTCAAATTACAAGAAAGGAGACTCCGACTAAACTTCAGAAAGAACTTTCGGATGGTAAAACCATCCGTCAGTGGAATGGACTCCCTTGGGAGGTTGTGAACTCTCCTTCGTTGGAGACTTTTCAGCAGAGATTGAATGGCCACCTGTCATGGATGCTTGAACTGAGATTCCGGCATTGCAGGGGGTTGGACTAGATGACCCTCAGGGACCCTCCCAACTCAAGTCAGAGGCGGTGCATACCCCCCCCCCCCCGCTGATTCCCAACTTGCCGTCGCCTTCTAAGCCCAGAGTTTTGGTCTCGAGGCTGATGGCTAAAGGGAAATGGGATCCAAGGCAACCGCAAATATCCAATCTCCGAGCCGAGGCTCTGAGTGCCCACCTGTTCCACTGGCTATTTTTAGCCTCGTCCTGCCCTCCCGGCTTAAAATGAAGCTGACGTGAGGAGTGCCTGACAGGGGCAAGATTCCAGGGCTTGAATTTCAGGTGTGCATTAGCCAATCGCCCCCACCTTGCCCCAGGAGCCGGAGAGAGGGGCGCTTGTCTCTCACCGCTGCTGCTGCTGCTGCTGATTCCCTCTTGCACAGGTGATGGATTAATACAAGGTGGCAGCGTGTCACAAGCAATGACTGCAATGTGGGAGCTGCCGCAAACAGAGCGCAGGAGAGGCCCCCACGAGAGCATCCCTTGACAGTCTGAGGGGGCAGGCAGCCGCTGGAGCAGAGGGCAGGCGGAAGGAACTGCCTCCCCTGGGGAAAACAGGTGGAAGCAGCCTGCTATTCTGACAAGCGACTGACCCACTGGTTGGCATCCATCTGTCTCGAGAGACATTGGAGTGCGCCTCTGGGGGTGAAGTCAAACTGCTATGTTATCCCCAATGAAGTGACTTCCTGGGGTGCAAACCTGGGCAGTGAGCATGGAGGTCCTGAGCTGGCCAGACAATAATGCCCCCCCCTTAGCCTCACTGATGCCATTCAGTAGCCTGGCTCCCCTTCAGTAATTGTGGGTTTTCTGGAAAATATTGAACTGGGAAATTTTCTGCTGCCCTAAATCAATGGAAATGTTGTTGTTGTTGTTGTTGTTGTTGTTTCTATATTGCCCTTCACCTAATCAAATAAAAACCAAAAAATACATAACATAGTGCTGCATAACATAGATTAGATTTAGAATGCTTTGGCTTATATTAATGAAGTTAACATATCCCATGCATAAATATAAATATGTTCCTTCCAGTAGCACCTTAAAGGTAAAGGTAAAGGGACCCCTGACCATTAGGTCCAGTCGTGACCGACTCTGGGGTTGCGGAGCTCATCCCTCTTTATTGGCGTACAGCTTCTGGGTCATGTGGCCAGCATGACTAAGCCGCTCCTGGCGAACCAGAGCAGAGAACAGAAACGCCGTTTACCTTCCCACCACAGTGGTACCTATTTATCTACTTGCACTTTGACATGCTTTTGAACTGCTAGGTGGGCAGGAGCAGGGACTGAGCAACGGGAGCTCACCCCGTTGTGGGGATTCGAACCGCCGACCTTCTGATCAGCAAGTCCTAGGCTCAGTGGTTTAACCCACAGCGCCACCCACGTCCCTTCCAGTAGCACCTTAGAGACCTACTAAGTTAGTTATTGGTATGAACTTTCGTGTGCATGCACACTTCTTCAGATATACGAAAGCTCATACCAATAACATTAGGAAGAACTTCCTGGCAGTAAGAGCTGTTCGACAGTGGAATTTGCTGCCAAGGAGTGTGGTGGAGTCTCCTTCTTTGGAGGTCTTTAAGCAGAGGCTTGACAACCATATGTCAGGAGTGCTCTGATGGTGTTTCCTGCTTGGCAGGGGGTTGGACTCAATGGCCCTTGTGGTCTATTCCAACTCTATGATTCTATGAAGGTGCTACTGGAAGGAATTTTTAAAATTTTGTTTTGATACAGACCAACATGGCTACCTACCTGTAACTATACAGTTATACCTCGGGTTAGATATGCTTCAGGTTGAGCGTTTTCAAGTTACGCTCTGTGGCGTCCCAGAAGTAAGGGAGCACGTTACTTTTGGGTTTCACTGCTCGCGCATGCGCAGACGCTCAAAATGATGTCACGCGCATGCGCAGAAGTGACAAAACGCGACCTGCGCACATGCAGATGCACAGTCGCGGGTTGCGTTCTACTCAGGATGCGAATGGGGCTCCGAAACGGATCCCGTTCGCATCCAGAGTTGCCACTGTTAATGCATTGGCATCTGTCTGTCAAGAGACAATGGGGTGAAGCCAAACCGCTGTGTTAGCAGCACCAAAGTGACCTCCCGGAAAGAGACTTAGGAACGTTGGTTAACTTTGGCACCTCTACAGCTGCCGCATAATATGTGCCCCACATTTGTAAGAACTTGAACATTTAGTGTGGCAGCATCTACACTTTGGAACTCCCTGCTTATTGAGATCAAGCAGGTGCCTTCGCTGTTCTCTTTTTGTTGTTGTTGTTGTTTAGTCGTTTAGTCGTGTCCGACTCTTCGTGACCCCATGGACCAGAGCACGCCAGGCACTTCTGTCCTCCACTGCCTCCCGCAGTTTGATCAAACTCATGCTGGTAGCTTCAATAACACCATCCAACCATCTCATTCTCTGTCGTCCCCTTCTTCTTGTGCCCTCCATCTTTCCCAACATCAGGGTCTTTTCCAGGCAGTCTACTCTTCTCATGAGGTGGCCAAAGTCTTGGAGCCTCAGCTTCACGATCTGTCCTTGCAGTGAGCACTCAGGGCTGATTTCCTTCAGAATGGAGAGGTTTGATCTTCTTGCAGTCCATGGGACTCTCAAGAGTCTCCTCCAGCACTAGAATTTAAAAGCATCCATTCTTCAGCGATCAGCCTTCTTTATGGTCCAGCTCTCACTTCCATACATCACTACTGGGAAAACCATTCTCTTTTTGGCACCTGCTAAAAACATTCCTCTTTAGACAAGCCAATCCAGATGCTTAGACAGTTGAGGTAATTTTAATCTGTTTTAGTATTTTAACTTTGCATGTTTTAGAGTTGTGAATTTTTCTTGATTTTACTGTTTTATCCTTTGGAAACTGCTTTGAGGTTTCTTTTTACAAGAAAGCATCATATAAATTTTTTGAAACAAAAAACATTTCCCTCTCTCTCTCTCTCTCTCTCTCTCTCTCTCTCTCTCTCTCTCTCTCTCTCTCTTTAAAAAAAATTTCCCTGGAGACCCTCCAAAACACATTAAGAAAACCTGTACACCACAACTTTTATATGTGGAAGTGGAATGTTTGGTTCTGGGATCTGCTGTGTCCTTGGACTGTCCTGATCTATTTTCTATTTTAAAGTCGCGTTTCCCTTAGATGGAAAAAGAGAAAGTCAGCATGAAGGTGGGAGGAAAGGTGAAAGGATGAAGGAAGTGTGGAAAGCTAGTTTCTTGTGGTTTCTCATTAGCCTGCTTGTGATAACTTTGCCATCCCTATAAAAAGCTGTTCAGAGAACTGAGCTCCTCGTGTGCATTTGCCTTGTCTTCAGAAATAGAGTCTTGAACAAACCGTTTCCTTAACCAGAAGGTGAAAGCCTGATTTCCTTCAACGTAACACTATTCTGCCTTGGTCAGACCACATCTGGAATACTGTGTGCAATTTAAGAAGGATGTTGACAAGCTGGAAGGTGTGCAGAAGAGGGCGGCCAAGACGGTCAAGAGTCTGGAAACCAAGCCTTATGAGGAATGGTTGAAGGAGCTGGGAATGTTTAGCCTGGAAAAGAGGAGACTGAGAGGAGATAAGATAGTCACCTTCAAATATCTTAAGGGCTGCCACATGGAGGAGGGAGCAAGCTTGTTTTCTTCTGCTCTGGAGGGGAGGACTCGAACCAAAGGCTTCAAATAACAGGTGAGATTCCAGATGAACCTTAGGGAGAACTTTCAGATGCCAGGAGCTGCTCAGAAGGTGATGGACTCTCATTCCTTGGAGATTTTTAAGCACAGGTAGGATGGCCATCTGTCAGGGATTGTTTAGCCATGATTTCTGCATTACAGGGGGTGGGACTAGATTAGGGTCCCTTCTAACTCTACAGTTTGAGGATTCTATGGGGGAATGTTCCCACATTTATACTATTCACTGCTGTCTCTACTTTCTCCTCCTTTTATTCTCATTTCTGTTAAGGCCCTTCTATCCTCACTCTCTTGATCTCCACTGGAAAAGGAGGAGGAGGAGGAGGAGGAGGAGGAGGAGGAGGAGGAGGAGGAGGAGGAGGAAGGGATCAATCACAGGCTGCAAAATCCAGAGTTCAGAGCAGCATGAACTGCACAGAGCAGGTTTTGGAGGTGACCCCGAATCTCTCCGAGGCCCATTTGCAAAACCCAAGCAGGAAGCTGGAAGCGCACAACGCGCCCTGCTTGGCTCTATAAATCATTTACCTCATTTTGCTCCCATTGATTGTTTAAAGGCAGAGGTGCCTGTGACAAATCCACGCAGGGAAGAGCTAATTCACTCCTCTCCTCAAAGGCCTGAAACCTGAGTGACACGCCAGTCGAAACATCCTCCAGTTAGCATTAATAAACTCCAAAGTTCCCAGGAAGATCAATCCACTTTTGTGCCTGTTCTGAAGCCTGTTTATGAGTCAGTAAATAGCAAGGCTGGCTCTCTTTAGCCTGCCAAGTAGCCCCAGGCTCAAAGCCTCCAAAAGAGTCTGTATCCACGGGTAATCTTTGAAAAGCAAACAGTGGCACAAGGGCTTGGGAAGAGGATTTGCAGAGCAGAAAGTGCTCTGTGCATGGCAAAGGAAAAGGGGCGGATTAATGAGTGGGCACAGCCAAGGCCAGCGGGCACATGCTCCGACTGCAGAAGCATCGGGGGGGGGGGGCTTCAGGCTCCAGATCTCTGGGAATCTGGGCTGCAGGTCCTTTGGAATGTGCAGACTGCACATTCGGGGGCTGACAATGTGCTCGGAGTTTCATAAGCCCAGCTGGATCAGACAGAACGGGTGAGGGAGTTGGGGGTTGTTTAGCCCTGAGAAGAGAAAACTGAGAGGAGATACAGCAGCCTTCTGCAAATAGCTGAAGGGGTGCTCTTACGTGGAATGTACTACCAACCTTACTGTATGTTTGTGAAACCCAGACCACTTATAAGCCCCATTTCCAACTCCTTGAAAGATTCCACCAACGGTGTCTCCGAAAAATTTTACACATACTTGGGAAGACACGCGAACTAATGCCAGTGTACTGGAAGAAGCAAAGATCACCAGTGTTGAAGCAATGATTCTTCAACATCAACTTCGTTGGACTGGTCATGTTGTGCGGATGTCTGATGATCGTCTTCCAAAGCAACGACTCTATTCCAAACTTAAGAATGGAAAGCGTAATGGATCAACAAAAACAGTATAAAGACTGTCTCAAGGCAAATCTTTAAAAATGTAATATAAACACCAACAATTGGGAAACACTGGCCTGCAAGTGCTCCAGTTGGAGAGCAGCCTTGACCAAAGGAGTCAAGTGATTTGAAGACCCTCAAACTCAGAACGAAAGGGAGAAATATACTAGGAGGAAGGCACGCTTGGCAAATCCACACCGGGATCATCTCCTGCCTGGAAACCAATGTCCCCACTGTGGAAGGACGTGTGGATCCAGAATTGGCCTCCACAGTCACCTACAGAGTCATTGTTAAAACCGTGTTTATGGAAGACAATCTTACTCGGCAATGAGGGATCGAAGAAGAAGACGCGGAAAGTGGAGCAAGCTTGTTTTCAGAGAGGAGAACCTGAACCAAGCTACAAGGAAAGAGATTCCAACTATTATTATTATTTATTAAAGTTATTTATCAAACTTCTATACTTTTTGAGGGTCAGAGCTGTTTGATGCTGGAATAGATGACCTCGGGAAGTGGTGGGTTCTCCTTCCTTGGAGGTTTTTATGCAGAGGCTGGACGGCCACCTTCTGGGGATTCTTTAGTTTTGATTCCTGTATTGCTTTGTACAGACGACCCTCAGGGTCCCTTCCAACTCTATTTTTTTTTTAGAAGATATTTATTAAAATTTTCAAGATATTACAAAATGAAAAAAGAAGGAAAAAATACAAAATAAAAAACAGTTAAAAACAACTCAATCTTTCTATTACTTATTTTTCATTAGCTTGTTTCCCGGACCTCCTCACGCCTCCCTTTTTTGTATTCCAATTCAATTTATTAGTTCAGCAAATCCTTTCCCTCTTTATTTATCCTAGTTTTTAATCTTAAAATATTGTAACATTAAATTTTTACCTATTAGTAATCCATTTTTCATATTCCCTTATAGTATTACAGCTAAAAACCACTTAATTTCTATCCAACATCATTCTAACATTCATTGATTTTACAATATTTCTGTAAATAGCCTTTAAAAGTTTTCCAATCTTCTTCCACCGACTCTTCTCCCTGGTCTCGTATTCTGCCAGTCATTTCTGCCAATTCCATACAGTCCATCACCTTCATCTGCCATTCTTCCAGGGTGGGTAAATCTTGTGTCTTCCAGTACTTTGCAATGAGTATTCTTGCTGCTGTTGTGGCATACATAAAGAAAGTTCTATCCTTCTTTGACACCAATTGGCCAACTATGCCCAGGAGAAAGGCCTCTGGTTTCTTCAGGAAGGTATATTTAAATACCTTTTTCATTTCATTATATATCATCTCCCAGAAAGCCTTAATCCTTGGGCACGTCCACCAAAGGTGAAAGAATGTACCTTCAGTTTCTTTACATTTCCAACATTTATTGTCGGGCAAGTGATAGATTTTTGCAAGCTTGACTGGGGTCATGTACCACCTATACATCATTTTCATAATTGTCAGAGCTGCTTCAAGATCCTAGCTCACAGAGGATCACGCTAGCCAGCGGTCATTAAGTAAAAGTCTTTATTGAGTTACAGTTTCCATTCCCAAGCTGCTGCGTGCAACTCTACGTCTAATGGCTAGATCGGCGAAGCTCCGTCTGAGTCTCCGCCCTTTGTGCACCAACTTAATATCCTAGCCCTGCTCAACCTTTTCTGCCTGACTGCTCTCCTCTGGGTCCCTCTGCCCCCCGGGGTCTCTTCCTTCCGGGATTCTTCTGACGCCGACCCCCCGGAACTCCCTGTCTCCTTGCGCCGGGCTTTAGGACCTGGCTCCCTTTCCTGGCTGCCTACTGCGTCACTTTCCTGTGCATTTGAACTTGGCGCGCGCGCCCAACCTTCCACTTTCCGTCTGACCGTTTCTTCGCTCCCCGATGGAGGTGTGGCCACTCCTGACTCGTGCCCTCCCCCCTGTTGCGAGCTGCCAGCGCTTGATCTCTGGCGCTCTTCCTCTTCCCTGCTCTCTGGCTGTGACGCTGGTCCCGATTTCCAACTGCTCTCCTCGGAGTCCCCTCTGGCCCTATCTTCCTGGGGTGTCCCCCTAGGCTCCCCCCTTGCCCTGACCACTGGTGCTCCTTTCTGTGAATCTTCTGATTCACTGGAAAGACTCGGAGATCTCGAGTCGTCGTCATCCCTCATCTTTTCTTCTGCCTCCTCCCCCTCGCTCTCTGTTTCCTCCCTTGCCCTTGCCTCTGCTCCTGAACCCCTGACATCCATCCCCCCCTCGAAGCCCCCCGTTCCCCCCTCCCCTCCTTCCGGTGCGGGAACTGGGTGCTGCTGTGTCAGAGGGACGAACGTCGGATACAGTTCGCTTCCCGTGGCGGGCCTCCATCTGAAGTCTCCCGGTTCTGCCTCCCTGTTCTCGTCGACGACGGTCACCTCCGCTTCCATCTCTGTGCCGCCGTGCTCGAAACCAGGGTCGTCCCCGAAAACGTCCATGTCCGTCTCTCCCTCACTTCCTCCTGGCGGCGTTGCTCGTCCTGGACCTTCCAGCCACTTCTTGCGCCACTGCTCCTCTGGTCTATCGTCCCACCAATACGAGGGTTCTGAGGCAGATCCCGAGGGTGACCCCTCCGGGGAACGGGCGTCTCGTATCGGGTCCTCGTCCGAGTCGAACCCCCGGAACGTGCTGGCAGAAAGCGTTGGCGTGAAAAGCCAGTCGTCGAAAAAGTCTGCTGGCATTGGTCTATGTGGGAAGAGGGCATGAAACTCGTCTTTGAGTAGAGGTTCGTCCAAGGCGTAGCCCGGCACCCAGCTGTTCGCACTGGCCGGGGTGCCCTCCTTGGCGAGAAGGTATTCTACCCCTTCTTCCCCCCATCTGGAGTCCAAAATCTCCGTGACTTCGTTGATGCGTTCCTTCTGTGCCACTCCCGCGTGCCCGGTTCCTTCTCTGAGCGGACTCGGTGCCGTTCCGGGTTCCTGAAACCTGTGCGGTGCCTTGTAGGGAGTGAGCACCGATCTGTGGAACACCGGATGCATTCTGGAACCCTCCGGAAGCGCCAGCCTGAAAGCCACCGGGTTGACCTGCTCTTCGACTTGGTAGGGCCCCAGTTGCTTATGCCCCAGCTTCTTCTTGGCCAACGACCTGGCCGGCACTGCGTGGGCTGCTAACCAGACCCAGTCTCCCACATGGATCTCTTCGCCAACCCTTCTGTGTTTGTCCGCTTGCACCTTGTATGCATGTTTGGCCAGCTCCAGGTGTCGCCGCAGCTGATCGTGGACCTCCTGCAACTCCGACGCGAACGCATCTGCTGTCTGCGGCTCCCCCTCCCCCATCCTTTCCAGTCCCGGGAAGGTTCTGGGGTGCCTCCCGTTGTTACGTTGCTGCAGTTACCATTGCTGAGGCTGCAGTGTGCTTGTGGAGCCTCCGGGGACACTCTTTCGCCATATGCCCTGGATCCTCGCAGATGTAACACTTCCTGTTCCCTCTAGGAGGCTTCGCTTTCACTGTTGTCGGTGCTAGGGCTCTGGCTGCTGACTGAGCCCTTGCACTTCCAACCTCCCTAGGTTCTGTCCCTCCTCCTTGTGGAGGCGTGGATTGCGCACGCGCTGCTTCTCTGGGAAGGAAGGAGGAGCCCCTGGCTGGTTCGCGCCCTCCACGCCCTTCGTCCCTGCTCCACGGACGTTCTTCCACCCGCACCCCCACGGCTAGCGCCCTCTGAACGATCTCCTGCGTGGTCTGGGGTCTCTCCCCCCTCGCAATTTCATCTTTAACAGAGCCGTGCAATCCCTCCCAAAAGAGGTCTCTTACAGGAGCCGAATCCCTGTCCCATTCCAGAGCACTGACCAAAGCGAAAAAGCGGGCATGATACTGCCTTACGCTGGCCCTCCCTTGTTTCAGTCCATGTATCTGCTGCCGAGCAAGATCCACGTCAATGCTTGATAAGAAACACCCATCCATCGCTTTAATAAAGGCATCCGCATTTTGGAGCGCCGGATCCTTATCCCTCCACAAATTGCGCAGCCATGCTTTAGCTTCCCCATGCAAATGGGACATGATGAACCCCACCTTCTCTTGCTCATCTCTAAAGTCTTTTTTCAGCAGTTCCAGTGCGCACATTACATCTGCTCTAAAGTTGGGGTACTGCTGCAGGTTCCCATCGAAGTGAGAGACCAGACCGCCTGTTCGTCTCGCCAACCCAATTCCCTCCTGTTTGGGTGTCAGTTGCCCGTGCTTCGTAAGCATGTCCAACCTGACCTGGAGATCCCTGCAGGCGGCAGCTGCCTCCTCCTCTCTCTTCCTGGATGCGAGAGCCTCGGCAGTCAGTTGTGACACTGCTTTTCTGAGTTCCTCTATCTGCTGCTCAGCCGTCATGTTGTCTGCCGTTCGTGAGCTAGCTAGTGGGCACCTGCTTCTCTCCTCTCCTCGAGGCTGTAGATGCCCACAATTAAGGGACGGAGCTTACTGTCAGAGCTGCTTCAAGATCCTAGCTCACAGAGGATCACGCTAGCCAGCGGTCATTAAGTAAAAGTCTTTATTGAGTTACAGTTTCCATTCCCAAGCTGCTGCGTGCAACTCTACGTCTAATGGCTAGATCGGCGAAGCTCTGTCTGAGTCTCCGCCCTTTGTGCACCAACTTAATATCCTAGCCCTGCTCCACCTTTTCCGCCTGACTGCTCTCCTCTGGGTCCCTCTGCCCCCCGGGGTCTCTTCCTTCCGGGATTCTTCTGACGCCGACCCCCCGGAACTCCCTGTCTCCTTGCGCCGGGCTTTAGGACCTGGCTCCCTTTCCTGGCTGCCTACTGCGTCACTTTCCTGTGCATTTGAACTTGGCGCGCGCGCCCAACCTTCCACTTTCCGTCTGACCGTTTCTTCGCTCCCCGATGGAGGTGTGGCCACTCCTGACTCGTGCCCTCCCCCCTGTTGCGAGCTGCCAGCGCTTGATCTCTGGCGCTCTTCCTCTTCCCTGCTCTCTGGCTGTGACGCTGGTCCCGATTTCCAACTGCTCTCCTCGGAGTCCCCTCTGGCCCTATCTTCCTGGGGTGTCCCCCTAGGCTCCCCCCTTGCCCTGACCACTGGTGCTCCTTTCTGTGAATCTTCTGATTCACTGGAAAGACTCGGAGATCTCGGGTCGTCGTCATCACTCATCTTTTCTTCTGCCTCCTCCCCCTCGCTCTCTGTTTCCTCCCTTGCCCTTGCCTCTGCTCCTGAACCCCTGACAATAATATTCTCTCTTAAGGCATTACATGCCGTAAACTTCATACCTGTGGTCCATAACTGTTCCCAGTCAGCCATCATAATGTTATGTCCAACATCTTGTGCCCATAGGGTCCCTTCCAACTCTAGAACTATATAATTTTAATGATGTGCAACTTCCTCCCTGCAAGTATTGAATCGGCTCAGAAAGCTCCAGATCAGAGAAACTGCAAATCCAACCCTCTCCACCTATTGAATAACACTCAGCCACTCCTAGCTGGTCAGGGATATTAGTGATCCACAGGAATCATTACCTGTAGTTTGAAAAACAGAGGAAGGCTTCCTAGCGCTCCATCCCATCGCCACAATGCATCTCTGAGCTACCTGGATGCTGCATGGAAGAGGAGCACAGAAGCATTTTCAAGACATAAGAAATCCCAAGCAAATAATCACTCGTTGGCGTAAATGTCTTTGGGAAGAGGCCACGACACACCCATGCATTCGAAAGCTGTTCAGAGGTTTCACTCTGTGTTCATAATACGCCTTCACTTCTTCAAAAGCTACAGAACATCCAGTTGGATTCCCACTTGGATTATGTTTTCCTCCCCCCTTTGCTGTCCAAATGCAGTTTAGCCCCTTTCCTCATCAACCCCCCCCCCTTCATGAGGGTTTGTTTCTCAGGGTATCGATCGGCTCCTCCGATGCTTTTTCTCGCTCTGCTGAGCTCCCTCTGCTCCGACTCATTGTATTTCATTACGCTGCTTTTAGCTCTCCGGTCTTCAAAGTGTCCTCTCTTGCTCCAGTGCCGGCCTTGATCACTTCCCCTTCGGGGGCTTAGCCCTCATAATGGAAGGCACTCAAAGCCAAGCTCTCTGCTCTGCCTGCAGCAGCAAGGTTAAAAGGCAGGCCGTGCAGGAGGGAGAGGCGGGCAGCACACTTCTCGGGGAAAATAAACTTCCCAAGGAAAGTTTGGGAAAACAAATGCTACAGGTTTGTTTCCCCAAAGTTGGAACTGGAGCTCACCAAGCTCAGCAAGATGGTCCACCAGACGCTGCCTGAGAAACCACCTGGCTGTGCTACCTGTTGGAGACCGTAAGACTAGCTGGTGGAGCTGCAGGAAGCAGAGAGGAGGAATAAATGGACAGTTTGCAAAATGGAGAGTGGTAGCTGATCGCCGAAGAATTGATGCTTTTGATTTCTGGTGCTGGAGGAGACTCTTGAGAGTCCCATGGACTGCAAGAAGATCAAACCTATCCATTCTGAAGGAAATCAGCCCTGAGTGCTTACTGGAAGGACAGATCCTGAAGCTGAGGCTCCAAGACTTTGGCCACCTCATGAGAAGAGAAGACTCCCTGGAAAAGACCCTGATGTGGGGAAAGATGGAGGGCACAAGGAGAAGGGGACGACAGAGGACGAGATGGTTGGACAGTGTGTTGGGATACTGCCAGGGAGACAAAGTCCATCATGGCCCCAAGCCGTCTGCCGGATGATCCATCGATCTCCCGTAGGCACGCAGTATCAGCAATTAGCGACATGAGTTTCTAGAAAATATCTTGCCACATTCTAGAGCTCATGCACACTCTATCAGCAGATAATGCACAGCAAAAGTCGCACTCAGGAGAGCATTATTTACAAGTTTTATTCAGCGTTGATCAGAACAAAGAAAGACATGACTGCCTGCGTCAGTGTCTCCGACACAGAGAGAAAACGAAAGCAACAGAAAGCATAAACATCCTGTGAACAGGAAATGTGCAGACTCTGTGACTCACAAAGCCTGCTCCCTTTTAAGGTGGAACGGAAATATCCTAACACAGTGTGAGAGAGCCAGTGTGGTGTAGTGGTTAAGAGCGGTAGTCACGTAATCTGGGAAACCGGGTTCGTGTCTCCGCTCCTCCACATGCAGCTGCTGGGTGACCTTGGGCCAGTCACACTTCTGTGAAGTCTCTCAGCCCCACTCACCTCACAGAGTGTTTGTTGTGGGGGAGGAAGGGAAAGGAGAATGTTAGCCGCTTTGAGACTCCTGAAGGGGAGTGAAAGGCGGGATATCAAATCCAAACTCTTCTTCTTCTTCTTCTTCTCAAAGCTACCAGCATGAGTTTGACCAAACTGCGGGAGGCAGTGGAAGACAGGAGTGCCTGGCGTGCTCTGGTCCAGGGGGTCACGAAGAGTTGGACACGACTAAACAACTAAACAACAACAACAACAACAAAGCAAGTGGAGGCTAACAAAATTTGGTATGGTGACCTGTGCTTTTTGAATTGGTCATAAATGATCTAGAGTTGCGAGTGA
Source organism: Podarcis bocagei (assembly GCF_964188305.1). Lineage (NCBI taxonomy): Eukaryota > Metazoa > Chordata > Lepidosauria > Squamata > Lacertidae > Podarcis > Podarcis bocagei. The sequence continues at coordinate 1,339,653 of NC_138125.1, read as the reverse complement.
GCCGGGTGGATGATGTGGGAATGCTGAGGGTGGCAGTAGAGGATATATTGATTATTATTACCCTGCCTAACTCACGCTAGCGAGTTTCTTCACTTAGCAGAGCCAGTGTGGTGTAGTGGTTAAGAGCAGTAAACTCGTAATCTGGGGAACCGGGTTCGCTTCCCCGCTCCTCCACATGCAGCTGCTGGGTGACCTTGGGCTAGTCACACTTCTCTGAAGTCTCTCAGCCCCACTCACCTCACAGAGTGTTTGTTGTGGGGGAGGAAGGGAGAGGAGAATGTGAGCCGCTTTGAGACTCCTTTGGGTAGTGATAAAGCGGGATATCAAATCCAACCTCTTTACATTCCCCTTCTTATGCAGCAGAAAGCTGGTTGCAAACTGGTGTGAGTTTCTTAAGACAATAAGCAATCTAGGCAATTCTGGCTTGTCCAGATTGAGATATGTTCTAATATTCCTGGTAAGACCCCTTTTGAATCCCTCCTAAAACAATAAAGACACCACAGTCTATTTCATAAGTAACAAAAAGTAGTTTTACTCACAATCAGGCAGATCGCAGTGTGATCCCTGAAAGCAGGCTTAATTCTTAAAGTTACAAACATGGACAAACAGGTTTACCCCATATGGGAGCTAACCTGAGAGACTGCTTGGCTGGCAGCCAGCAGTACAGGAAGTTTGCAGGATGAAAGGAAGATGGAAAAGAGAGAAAGCGGCTGCATGACTTGGCCTTTGACCAGGTCTGGAAAGGTCATGCCCACCCACTAGTCCCATGCAAGGAAGGATGCTCCAGGCCAGGAGGAACAGGAAGTTTCAACTGGCTGGACCAAACATTCCCTTGCATATCCACTCTAGCAAAACAAGGAATGTTGTACTTGACTGCTCCAGGTCAGTTACATCACACAGATGACACTAAATTGTTCAGAGTCAGGAGAGGAATGGAGGGGAGCTGAAGTACCCCGAGGAGAGTACTAGCAGATGGGAGGAGTTGGCATGGAGACCTCAAGGAGTTAGAAAGAGACAGTGCGGTGTAGTGGTTGCAGTGTTGGACTAGGACCCAGGAGACCAGGGTTCAAATCTCCCACCTGGCCATGGAGGTCACTGGGTGACCTTTGGCCTGTCGCTGCCTCTCAGCCTAGCCTACCTCACAGGGTGGCTATGGGGATTAAATGAGGAGGGGGAGACCCATGTACGCCACCTTGAGTTCCTCGAAGGAAAATGTGGGATAGAAATGCAATGAACAAAAACACAAATAAAGTGCCTGGTCCTGGGAAGCAGCTCAGGGGCCCGAGGGATGGAAATCCAGATCCCAGAGAGGACCAGTGGACTGTTCTGGGACTAGGACATATGACACCCTTACTCTGTCACCTTCCGTTGGCAGTAAGGAGCCTCCCTCTTCTGGGGAGGTGAGTGAGAATAAGTCTGACGTGGAGCTGGTTCTGTTTGCCCCTCTGTCTCCCAGTACACAGAGATGCCAGCACAGGTGTGGAAAAACCTCACACGGCCAATCCAGCTAGAGCAGTGCTTGGCCAGACTCTGGTTGCTTGCTGTGACCACCCAACTCTTCAGAAGGAAGGTGTAGGGACATCTCGTCCAACTAAAGCAACCCTGACAGATGACCATCCAACCTCTGCTCACAAACCCCCAAGGAAGGAGAATCTGCCACCTTCCGAGGGAATCTCTTCCACTGTCAAACAGTTCTTACTGTCAGAAAGTTCACAGAACCTGCCAGGACTGGTTCACATTTTTCAATTTTAGAAGAAGGCAGTTGGACCATCCCCATCACCCTTTGCTCATTATGGAGCATCCTCAACAGATGAATGTCCAACCTTGACTTGAAGACCACTGAGAAGAGGGAGCCCACCATGCTCCCCCCGGGAAATCAGTTTCATGGTCAAACCTCTCTTAGCATCAAGGAATATCTTCTAATGATCAACTGAGGTCTTGGACCTCTTTTTCCATGGAGCAGCCCTTTGGGTACTGGACAAAGTCTACAGTGGTGCCTCGCAAGACGAAAAGAATCCGTTCTGTGATTCTCTTCGTCTAGCGGTTTTTTCGTCTTGCGAAGCAAGCCCATTGATGGATTAAGTGGATTAACGCTATTAGCACTATTAGCGGCTTTTAGCGGCTTATCAGCTTATCGGATCAGCTGATAAGCGTCTTAGCGGCTTAGAAAAAGGGGGGGAAAGGAAAAAAAACTAGCAGGAACTCGCAAGACATTTTCGTCTTGCGAAGCAAGCCCATAGGAGATTCGTTTTGCGAAGCACCTCCAAAACGGAAAACTCTTTCGTCTAGCGAGTTTTCCGTCTTGCGAGGCATTCGTCTTGCGGGGCACCACTGTATCATGCCCCCGTCTACAGTATTTGCTTCTTCAGGCTTAACAAGCCTTGTTCCCTCGAACTTTGCTCAAGGCAACAGGCCCGTTGTGTTTCATTCTTAAGGTGATAACAGAACTCCTGCTGAGCAACTGTGATTTCTTTCTGCCCTTCAGCAGGCAGCTTGCCATCCCCAGGGTGGGCTGCAAAACAATAAAAAGAGAGTCGCAAAACAACTAAGGCTACAATTATGTGTGATGCAAACTGTGCCTTGTGCAAAAAGGTCTCAGGTGGTCATGCTGAGGGCATCTGGAGATGGAGACGGGAATGGAGAATCTCCTGGCCTGTTGAGTCCAGCATCCTTTTCTCAGATGCCTGTGGGAAAACTCGCAAGCAGGTTTTGAGCAAAAGAGCAAACCCTCTCCCCTCCTGCAATTTCCAGCAGCTGGGATTCAGAAGCATTGCTCCCTCCGACTGTGGAGGCAGAGCAGAGCCATCATGCCTAGGAGCCATCTGTAGCCCTCTCCTTCTCCATGAATTTGTCCCACCCAGGTTGGTGGCCATGGCTACCTCCTGTGGCAGTGAGTTCCATGGTTTAACTTTGTCTGTCCTGAATCTTCCAATGTTCAGCTTCATTGGAAGTCCATGAGTTCTAGGTTTGATGTTGTTGTTTCTTTGATTTATATGCCCCCCCCCCTTTCTCAATGGATCCCAGGGTGGTGTACAACATTTAGAGCACATTTTATGGAGCATCAATAATAAAATAATAATAAAAAGCATAATAGGAAGGAACCACCCTGAGGCCTCCGGGTATAGGGCGGTATATAAATTCAATGACTAAATAAAATAAATAATAACAGACAGCATAATAATAATCATCAAGATAACAATCCTGTCCCCACAGCTTTAAGAAGCCATGGATTATTTAACAGTCATAGGCCTGCGTAAAGAGGAATGTTTTTGCCTGGAGCCTGAAGGCATGTAATGATGGTGCCAGTAGAGCCTCTCTGGGAAGACGGGGGGGCCACCACAGAAAAGGAGAGAAGCTTTTCTCTTTGTTAGTATTTTCACTGCTACTATCGCAGAGGTCACATGACCGGATGATTTCATTTGTTATGAATGTCTGTGTAAACGGAAGTCAGGCTGATAAACTCCCACTCTTTGTTCTTTCTCTCCAACAGAGAGGATGGGTGAGAAATCCGCTCACACGACAGTTGCTTTTATTTATTTGCTGTACAGTGGTGCCTCGCAAGATGAAATTAATCCGTTCCGCGAGTCTCTTCGTCTTGCGGTTAGCGGCTATTAACAGCTTAGCGGCTTAAAGGCTTAGCGGCTTAGCGGCTATTAACGGCTTAGCGGCTTTAAGAAAAAGGAAACAAACTCGCAAGAACTCGCAAGACGTTTCGTCTTGCGAAGCAAGCCCATGGGGAAATTCGTCTTGCGGAACGACTCAAAAAACGGAAAACTCTTTCGTCTAGCGAGTTTTTCGTCTTGTGAGGCATTCGTCTTGTGGGGCACCACTGTAAATAAAAATGCTTGATGCTACAATTCCAACAATTTCTGCTGATCTCTTCTGATTCTGCGTGCGCGTATCTTACTGGATGTGTAACGATGCTTATATGGGACTCTGCCAGAAGGGGAGCGTCCTGATACTCTTTTCACTTTCTCCAGGCCTTGCATAATTTCATAAACGTCTATCATTTCACCTGTTACCTAAACTAAAAAGTCCCAGATGTTGCAACCTTTTAAAAAGCCAGACGTTATTGCAGTCTGGGTTAGTTTTCTTTTCTTTTTGCATTTCCGCTGGGACAGCCTTCATTTGCTTCTCTGAAACTGCAACCCTTCCTTCCTTCCTTCCTTCCTTCCTTCCTTCCTTCCTTCCTTCCTTCCTTCCTTCCTTCCTTCCTTCCTCCCTCCCTCCCTCCCTCCCTCCCTCCCTCCCTTCCTCCCTTCTCCATGTGGTGCTGACTCAAGCGCTGCATCCGGACTGGCCGCTCTCCCTGCTCTCCCGCTAATAATGGAACGGTGTCCTCTGACCTTTCAGATGTAATACTCTGCTGCCTGTCCAAAGGCCAGCTGAGTGCTTTACTGCACCGCTGAGTGTTCCTGTGTAAGCTTTCACAGCTGACATTTATGAAACTGCTGCTGAACTGTGCTGATGAAGCCTGTCCTGAGATAGATGGGAGTTCATCACCAGCCAGCCCTTCCGAGCAACAACAGAGCAGCACGGGGTGACCTTTCAGGGGTGCAGGAGACCAAATGTGGCCTCCTGCTCAAGAGACTTCCCCACCTCCTCTGCTTAACCTTTCCTCAGTTTTGGATCAGGGGTTCCTCTGTCCAGTCCAAAGGTGCTGAACATGCCAATACGGGCACATAATTACTTCTGCGAGACATACTGGGACTTCTTAGGTCTGCAGAGTCTTTTCCAAAGTTTCAAAGTGACAGGCGATGCAGGGAAATTGTAGCTCAGCAGAGTCAACATCAGCATTGCATGTCTGCATAGAATGGCATGGTCTGTGATGGAGAACATCTTTCCAACGCACATGAATGTGCAGTGTTTTATTACGTTTTTTATATATGTTGGAAGCCACCTAGAATGCTTGGGGCAAGCCAGTCAGATGGCTGGGGTACAAATCATAAAATGAGTGTTATGATGATGCTTTCCTGAGCGAAGGAACTGAAAATAAAACTGCCAAAATCATAGTGCCATGATACAAATCTACGGTGTGACCGCATTTGGAAGACTGTACAGTTCTGGTCACCTCACCTCACAAATGATGCCGTAGAGTTGGGAAAGACTCAGAAAGGAGCCAGCAAAATAGTCACAGGGGTGAGAAGTTCAGAAAGGAGAGGCAACTTGATGAAAGTTAAAAAAATTATCCATGGCACAGAGAAAATAGATAGAGAAAAGCTTTTCTCATTCTCATAGCTCTAGAAATCATGGCCATCCCATGAAATTACCGTAAATTTCGCTCCAAAACACGCACTTTTTTGCTCCGAGAAAGTAAGGGAAAATGCCTGTGCGTGTTAAGGAGCGAATGCATGGATCAGAGCCATGGCTGCCGTCAGTCAGGCAAAGCGGGAGCCACTTACACGCTCTACGAGGCTCTCACTTTGCTTTCTTTAAAGCGACCTGGAGCCAGGAAGGAGGGAGGGAAGGAGAGCCATAGCAGCAAAGCCGGCAGCAGCCGCTTACACGGGAGGAGGGACAGACGCTAGCAAAGGTCTGCGCCCTCTCTAAACAGAGCAATGAGGCTGCAGAGAGACGGCAGGAAAGATAAAATTTAAGCAACCAGCAGCAAAATAAAACCAACCTCGAGCTCTGAGCCAGCGCAGTGAAAACCAGGAAGTAAAAAAAAGGCTGGGGAGGGCATGAGGGAGAGGGGAAAACTTCGCAAATCCCCCGCGTCTCAGCTGATCGGCTGGGATGGAGCAGCTTGTTTTCAGGCAGGATAGATTTGAGCATTGTCTGGGTCCTAGTGCCCCTACCGCTTTTTTGTGCTCGATTCTATTGCTGCTGGTGGCTGCTTATCATTCAGGCTGCAAGGAGGAGCACTTTTACACAGCTAATGGCGAATCCCCTGCAACCCAAGTCCTCCTCACTTGCTCAAATCTATTCCGCCTCAAAACAAGGAGCGGAAGGAAAAGGCTGCAAACTGTTAAATGGAAAAAAAAACCCAGACACAGGGCAAATACCTTAAGTATACCTTTAAAGCAACAGTGCTCTTTCCCTCCCTCCTCCCCGCGGAAAAGCTCCTTGTCCCTTGAGTTATTTTCCTTCCCTCCCCACTTAAAATGTGGTTACAAAGCACGGATCCACATGGATCCTCAGGATTTTTGCATTGGGCTACCCCAAACTCACTGTCAGATCACATGTCTGTGGCCACAGCATGAACCATAAAAATCATACATCCACTGTTTCATTTAGAATATTTTTTCCTCGTTTTCCTCCTCTAAAAACTACGTGCGTGTTATGGTCAGATGCGTGTTATAGAACGAAAAATACGGTAAATGTTGGAAGTCTCGCAACAGATAAAAACAAATCCTTCTTCCCACAGTGCCTAGTCAAACGGTGGAACTCCCTCCCACAGGAGGCAGCAAAGGCCACCACCCTGGATGGTTTTCCAAGAAGATTAGACAGATACATGGAGGGGGAGAGGCTGCTACTGGTGGCTACTGAGCCCAATGGCTCTGCTCTGCCTTCCAAGCTGGAGGCAACAACGCTTCTGAATAACACTTGCTGGAAACCACAGGAGGGGAGAAGACTCTTGTGCTCCAATCCTGCCTGCTGGTTTCCTTTGGGATATTTCATTGTCCACTGTGAGAACAGGATGCAGGCTTAGATGGGCCATTGGCCCAGTCCAGCAGGTCCTTCTTATGTTCTTACGCTGTTCCTCCAATCTTCTTCCTCAAGGCCTGGTCCGGCATCCAAAGACTTCTCCTCCTCCTCCTCCTCCTCCTCCTCTTCTTCTTTCTTCTTCTCTTCTTCTTTGGCAATCCCTCGTAGACGAGTAAGATTGTCTTCCATAAACACAGTTTTACCAGTAGAATCATAAGTGACTGTGGAAGCCAGTTCTGGATCCACATGTTCTTCCACAGTGGGGACATTGGTTTCCGGGCGGCAGTTGATCATGGTGAGGATTTGCCAAGCGTGCCTTCCTCTTAGAATGTTTCTCCCTTGCGTCCTGAGTTCGAGTGTCTTCAAAGCCCGTGACACCTTTGGCAGATGCTGTTCTCCAATTGTAGCGCTCGCAGGCCAGTGTTCCCCAGTTGCAATTGTACCTTCTGGCAGCCTTCAGGTGACTTTAATCCAGACCCAGTGGTCTGACTCCCGTTGCCCTGGAGCTGGCTGTGTAGCTCACACAAATTGCAGAAGCCTTCCCACCAGAGGAGATGCCATCGACCTCCATGACCAAAGTATTTGTTTGCAACTATCCCACCTGGCCTCTCCTTCCCTCTTCCCCACTTGAATTTTATATTCCAGCTTCACTTGGAAGCAATTATGCTTGCAACCATTTAGTCCCTGGACTTGTTACAACAGTGCACAGCAGGGTCCTAATTCTGGACCCTGGACTGGACTGCCTAACAGGTTTCTGCTGTGGTTTTTAATTTGTACAACAGGTGCACGGAGGAAGATTAGCTCCTGCTGTGCAGGAGCATAACACCCCAAATTGAGTCTAGCCAGCCCCCAAGGCGGGATGCAAATGTGCTTGTGTGCCTACTTCTCAATTTCATGTCACCAGTTTGACTTAGGAGTGACCACTGATTCTCACCTCTTGCAATATGAGGGAAACTCTCTCTAGATGAAGTTTGCTTGGTATCAGTTGCAAATATATGTCCATCGGTTCTTAATGCACAGACATGGGAGTGGAGGGGAAATCAATAGCTTGGCTCCTAATACGTGTGAAAAAGACCTCAGAATTGTAGTCTATCGCAACGTGAACAGCCTGCAAAAAAAGGCTAATATAATTATAGGCAGCTTCAATAGAGCCATTGCTTCCATGAAAGATGAGAAGAGTCCTGCTGGGTTAGACCAGTGGCCCATTTAGTCCAGAATCCTGTTCTCATGGTGGCCAACCAGATGCCTCTTTTTTTTTTTTTTTTTTGAAAACCAGCAGGCAACAACAACAATTTATTATTTATTTCCCTGCCCACCTGACTGGGTTTCCCCAACCACTCTGGGCGGCTTCCAACAAAGATAAAAAATACATTAAAATGCCACACATTAAAAACTTGCCTAAAACAGGGCTGCCTTCAGATGTCTTCAAAAAGACAGATGGTTGTTTATTTCCCTTACATCTGGTGGGAGGGCGTTCCACAGGGCGGGTGCCACCACCGAGAAGGCCCTCTGCCTGGTTCCCTGAATCCTCACTTCTCGCAGGGAGGGAACCGCCAGAAGGCCCTCGGAGCTGGACTTCAGTGTCCGGGCTGAATGGTGGGGGTGGAGACACTCCTTCAGATCTAGAATCATAGAATCATAGAGTTGGAATAGACCACAAGGGCCATCGAGTCCAACCCCCTGCCAAGCAGGAAACACCATCAGAGCACTCCTGACATATGGTTGTCAAGCCTCTGCTTAAAGACCTCCAAAGAAGGAGACTCCACCACACTCCTTGGCAGCAAAGATCTTCTGGGCCTTTGAGGCTGTTTAGGGCTTTCAAGGTCAGCACCGACACTTGGAAATGTACTGGGAGCCAATCTGGGTCTTTCAAGACTGGTGTTACTCCCAGTCACCAGGCTAGCTACCACATTCTGGATTATTTGCAGTTTCCGGGTCACCTTCAAAGGTAGCCCCACATAGAGCGCATTGCAGTAATCCAAGCGGGAGATAACTAGAGTATGCATCTCTCTGACAAGACAGTCTGCGGGCAGAGCCTTCTCCCCTCCTGCGGTTTCCAGCAACTGGCATTCAGAAGCACTACTGCCTGTGACCATGAAGGAAACACATAGCCATCATGACTAGTAGCCTTTGTAGGATTTGTAGAACCTGTCCTCCACAAATTTGTCCAGTCTGCTTTTAAAGGCATCTAGGCTGGTGGCCATTGCTGCCTCCTGGGAGAGCCATCATTTAATTAGTCCTTTTTTATCAGTCCTGAATCTTTGAACAAGATGGTGGTGGGTCTTCAAGCAGAAACTGGACAGGCGTCAGGTTCTGGGTGTCCTTCATTGAGCGGAGGGAGGTGGAGTTGGACTTCATGGCCCTGAGGTGCCCTCAAGCTCTGCAATGCTCTGATGACTGCTCTATCCTGCTGTCCTCTCTTAGAGCTAATCCTCTCTCCTTGCTACCTGTGCTGGGCCCAGGGGTTAACCTGAGCAACGCAGTCCAGGTCCGGTCCCGACTCCAAGGGTTCCGTGAAGAGTCAGTCCGACAGGGTCAAGGCAGGAAACCAGGCTAGGTCAGGCACATGGTCACAGGCAGGTCCTAGCAAACAGCAATGCTGCTCCCGCAACCTGGGGCGGGGTCCGACAGCCTTTTATCTTTGTCAGGGTAACGGCCGGTCCTGATCCCCCCTAACTCACCTCCCTGTTTCACCTGAAAGCGAGCACTCCTCCTGCAAGTCCTCAGGTCTCTCCTTCTCTCAGACCTGAGTCTCTGCAGCTCAGGAGACGTCGGTGGGTGACTAGACCCAGAGGCCGCCTCAGCCTCTCCTGACCCAACCGGTAGTGGAGCAGCTGTAAGTGATGGCCCAGCTGGAGGCAACGAGGTCATATCCGCATCTGGAGCCAGGGCAGGCTCAGGCCCCTGACTCGGCCCAGCTGGTGCTTGTTGCAGGGGAACCTGTGCAGACTGGGACTCTTCAGGATCAGGCCCCAGACTTGGTTCAGAGGGTACCTGAGGTGCAGACTGAGACTCCTCTGGTTCCGAGTCCAAGCCCAAGTCCCAGGCCATCACACTACCACAGAATTGGTGAAAAGACATTGCCAGGACTATGTCCTGTTGGGGGAAGGCCAAAGTTGTTTATCATACACACACACCTTTTTTCTTTTTTAGATCAGGCTTGGAAACTAATTGGAACAGATGAAAATTAATTTTGTGGTCACATGAGACTGGCAGAATATAAAGATGGTATAACATGGAATAAAGTTCCTCAGAGTTCTTTATTCTTTATGCATTTAGATGTAAATAAAATTTCATTTTCCAGCAATTAATTAATCAGGGAAATTTGCATCAGCCCACTTCCCCCCACTAGATTGTTTTAAAGGTACTGCTTCTGTGAAGCAGGCATGAACTGTGGCTTCATCAAGGGCTTAATAAATAGCTGCAATACCTTCATCTGATACAAGCACAAAGCTCTGCCTCCCCTCGCCCCCCAGGGAGGGTAGAGTTTATCAGAGAATGCAATTTTCTAATCAGTGAATGCAAATGCCTTGGAGCTTTTGCATACACAAGGACAACCAGCACCTTTTCTCTTCCCCCTCCCTCCCTTTTTAATCTGTTGCAACACAGTAGAGGAGAAACGCGGAAATGAACTGTCCACGTGCAGTTCACTTCCCAAGACTGGCTGGGCCAGAGATTTCTCCTGGTCTCCTGGTCTCCTGGTCTCCTGGTCTTACTGTCAGAACTTTCTTCCTGATGTCTAGCTGGAATCTCTTTTCTTGTCATTTGGACCCACGTACCTTGCCTTTGGCCTTCCATTCCAGAGCAGCAGAAAACAAGCTTCCTCCATCTTCCATGGGGCAGTCCCTCATCTATTTGAAGATGGTCATCGCAGCATCTCTCAGCCTCCTCTTTCCCAGGCTAAACATACCCAGGCTAAGCATACTGAACCCCCTCAACCATTCCTCATCAGGCTCAGGTTCCAGGCCCTTGATCATCTTGGTCGCCATCCTCGGCATACCTTCCATCTTGTCAATAATTCCTTCAGCTGTGGTGCCCAGAGCTGGATATAGGACTCCAGGTGTGGTCTGACCAAGGCAGAACAGAGCAGTGCTATTACTTCCCTTGACGCTAGACTGTGGATTCATATTAAGTTTGTGGTCTACTAACACCCCTAGATCCTTTTCACATGGATTTCTTGCATTGAAAATGAACTTTTCGTGGGTAGTGGGATGCAGTGGTTTTGTTGCGCTGGCCTTACCAGGTGCCCAAGGGGTGTTTGTGAGCAGGGGCGCCGACTTATAAAAAATATTGGGGGGGCCCATACCGGGGTCCTGCCGCTGGTTCGCTCGGGTAGCCGGGAGAACGCAGTTCGAGGTGGCGGTGTTGGGGAGAGACCCTCGCTCAGGGCGCCACTAGACTTGGCGGCCGGCGGCCTATCTGGGGGGTTTTGGAGCGTATTTCGGCGGAGCGATTGGGGAGGAGGGGGCTTGTTGCCGGATTCTTCAGCTGGGCCGGAGATCCGCTGCTGGGGGGTCCCTGGGCCGAGTTGTGAGCACGGCCTGCTGAAGGGAGATCCAGCCGATTGCGCGATGGGGACGGCCGGGGCTCTCCGGCTAGGGCGCGCGGCTGGCTGGCTGGCGAGGGAGCAGGTGGGGTGGAGGCGGGGGTCCTCACTCTCTTAGGAAACGCACCCGCGCGCCCGATTGCCACGAAGTCCGAAGGGTGCGTGTGTGGAATTAAAAAGCAAAAACGAGATACGGGCAGGGCAGGCAAAGAGTTTTCTGCAAGAGGATGGAGGGCAGGTTGAAGAGAAAATCACTCAGGATGAGACAGTCAAATCAGCCATGATAAAATGGGCTCAGGATATTGGGTATAACATCATGTTTGAGGACTGGGAAAGGTTATGGACCACCGGAATGAAATTCACGGCATGTAATGCCTTGAAGGGAAATATTATGAAAATGATTTATAGGTGGTACATGACCCCAGTCAAGCTTGCAAAAATATATCACCTGTCTGATAATAAATGTTGGAAATGTAAGGAGGCTGAAGGGACATTCTTTCACCTCTGGTGGACTTGTCCAAAAGTGAAGGCCTTCTGGGAAATGATCTATAATGAGTTAAAAAAGGTATTTAAGTATACCTTTCCCAAGAAACCAGAGGCCTTCCTCTTGGGCATTGTTGGCCAGAAAGTGTTAAAGAAGGATAGAACTTTCTTTATGTATGCAACTACAGCAGCAAGAATACTTATCGCAAAATATTGGAAGACACAAGATTTGCCCACACTGGAAGAGTGGCAGACGCAATTGATGGACTACATGGAACTGGCTGAAATGACTGGCAGAATCCGAGATTTGGGAGAAGAAACAACGGAAGAGGACTGGGAAAAATTTAAGGACTATTTACAAAAACAATATAAGTTGTATGAATGTTAAAAATTTACACGATTCGGAAACTATAGCTTCAGCAATTAGATTTGGGAAACAGGAAATTATATTTTAAGTAAGAAAAGGTCAAAATCTAAGGTAATACTATGTTTAATTTAAGATATAAGTAACTGATGAAAAGTATGTTAAATTTAGAGGTATAGTATTTGAAAAGTACAAAATAAGGTACGAAACAAGGTAATAATTTGCTGATATCTTTATTATAAAGAATGCAGGGTAAGGGAGATGCGAGGAAGTCCAGTTAGTTATATAAAAAATGTGTTGAATGGTTGGTTTTCTTTTCTTCTTTTTCTTTTTTTCTTTTTCTTGTTCTTTTACTTTTTTCTTCAGTGTATGTTTCTAACTTTGTATTTGAAAACTTAATAAAATATTTATAAAAAAAGAAGAAGAGAAAATCCTTTCGCTTTTCTGGGGCGCAGGGAAGTCTCAGAGCCGGAGGTTGGGGAAGGGACCCCCTTTGCTCTGCCCTCTTCTCCCGTCTTAGATTCGCATGGGGGTCCCGCCCGAGCTTGCCTGGCCACCGGGCCACACAAGGGCCGCGCTCTACGCGGCACACCTTGCTAGCCGCGCAGCTGTCCTCCGCGGCTGCGGAGCGGCCCTGCGCCGGTGCCCAGCCCCTCTGGGCGCCCGCTGCGCTGCCAATGACAAGCGGGCGACGTCGCGGGCGGGGAAGGCGTCGCTTTCTTTCCCGATCCTGCATCCTCCCAGTCTTCCAGCCCTTTTTTGGGTTGGAAGCTCGTCTCGTTCGCCCTTCTCCTTTCTTCACCCTGCGCGCAATTTTCCTCCCTCGTCTCCCTCCCCATTTCTCCTTCCTTCCTGACTGACTGACTGACGGGCTCGGGCTCAGGCTCGGGCTCGGGCTTCGGGTAGGGCTCGGGCTCAGGCTCGGGCTCGGGCAGCCTGAGCTCGGGCTCGGCGGTGTTGGCGATCGGCGGCGCGGGGGGATGGCCCTCCCGGGGGAGCCGGCGCTGCTCAATGGGGTTGCCAAGGAGACAGGCCGGCCGCCCCCCTCCCCCCGCTGCGCCGGTGCCCGTTATCGGGCGCCCTATAAAAGCCGCGGACGCGCCCACCGCCGCCCGAGATTATTGGGGGGGCTGAGCCCCCCCAAACGAATTTTTGAGGGGGCTCGGGCCCCCTCAAGCCCCATGGAGTCGGCGCCTATGTTTGTGAGTCTGTATTTCTTTGTTCTACAAACTGCTTGGATTCAGCACTCAGCAGTGTCTCCACTTGGTGTGTTGTGCTCAGGAGGTGGTGCTGGGGGACTCCTCTTTGACCCGATGGCCATTGGCCTATGCAGTTCCCCAGGGCTCCATCTTGTCCAGCCTTGGTATTTGACATATACATGAAACTGCTGAGAGAGGTAATTTGGAATTATTTTGCAGTGTGATGCCATCAGTGTGCTGATGATGCAAAACTCTATCTCTCCTTTGGAGGCTGAGAGGTGACAACAGCCATCATCAACTACAGTGGTTCCTTGGTTGTTGAACTTAATCCAATCCAGGAGTCCGTTCAACTTCTGGAACCTTTCGGAAACCAAGGCGTGGCTTCCAATTGGCTTCAGGAGCTTCCTGCACTCAGTTGGAAGCTGTGTAAGCTGCGTCAGACATTTGACTTCCAAAAAATGTTCACAAACTGGGACACTCACTGTTAGTTTCTGTTTGTGCCACTGTGCAGCTGCTTAGAGTCACAAAACTCTGTTTACATTCCTGAGACAGTCCAGGCTCTTGGAAGTCTCACGGGAGATGGGAAACGGATGTGACGTTACTGGTTTCCTGTTCCTTTGTTTGTTTCAGTTGCTCTCTGCTCTCACAGAAAGAGGATGTCTTTTCTGTCTGTGTAGCTTAGCAATAAAACTCTTTGCAATGTAGCCATAAATCTCATCACTTCCGCATGCTGCTTTGATTCTCTGCTGAATGGGAATGTGCCTGAGGCCTCATCAAAGGCTCAGGTCATTAATCAGGTGGGAGGTGATTCTGAAGGACTCGACCGGAGGAAGATGAGCTTTATCAGCTTGGCCGAGCGGAGATCCCGACACTCACATCAGGGTTTGTGGCATTCAGGAGCTGATTTGTTCAGGAGCCAAGCCATTCAAGAACTATGGTATCACTGTATCTGAAGGGCTGTTGCATGGAAGATGGAGCAAATTTTAATAATAATAATAACAATAACAATAATAATTAATAATAATAATTAATAATAATAATAATTAATGATGATAATAATAATAATAAATGATAAATAATGATAATACCGTATTTTTCGCTCTATAACACGCATCTGACCATAACACGCACGTAGTTTTTAGAGGAGGAAAACGAGGAAAAAATATTCTAAATGAAACAGTGGATGTATGATTTTTATGGTTCATGCTGTGGCCACAGACATGTGATCTGACAGTGAGTTTGGGGTAGCCCAATGCAAAAATCCTGAGGATCCATGTGGATCCGTGCTTTGTAACCACATTTTAAGTGGGGAGGGAAGGAAAAGAACTCAAGGGACAAGGAGCTTTTCCGCGGGGAGGAGGGAGGGAAAGAGCACTGTTGCTTTAAAGGTATACTTAAGGTATTTGCCCTGTGTCTGGGTTTTTTTTCCATTTAACAGTTTGCAGCCTTTTCCTTCCGCTCCTTGTTTTGAGGCGGAATAGATTTGAGCAAGTGAGGAGGACTTGGGTTGCAGGGGATTCGCCATTAGCTGTGTAAAAGTGCTCCTCCTTGCAGCCTGAATGATAAGCAGCCACCAGCAGCAATAGAATCGAGCACAAAAAAGCGGTAGGGGCACTAGGACCCAGACAATGCTCAAATCTATCCTGCCTGAAAACAAGCTGCTCCATCCCAGCCGATCAGCTGAGACGCGGGGGATTTGCGAAGTTTTCCCCTCTCCCTCATGCCCTCCCCAGCCTTTTTTTTACTTCCTGGTTTTCACTGCGCTGGCTCAGAGCTCGAGGTTGGTTTTATTTTGCTGCTGGTTGCTTAAATTTTATCTTTCCTGCCGTCTCTCTGCAGCCTCATTGCTCTGTTTAGAGAGGGCGCAGACCTTTGCTAGCGTCTGTCCCTCCTCCCGTGTAAGCGGCTGCTGCCGGCTTTGCTGCTATGGCTCTCCTTCCCTCCCTCCTTCCTGGCTCCAGGTCGCTTTAAAGAAAGCAAAGTGAGAGCCTCGTAGAGCGTGTAAGTGGCTCCCGCTTTGCCTGACTGACGGCAGCCATGGCTCTGATCCATGCATTCGCTCCTTAACACGCACAGGCATTTTCCCTTACTTTCTCGGAGCAAAAAAGTGCGTGTTTTGGAGCGAAATTTACGGTAAATAATAATAAATAATAAATAATAATAAATAATAATAAATAATAAATAATGATAATTAATAATAATTAATAATTAATAATTATTAATTAATAATTAATAATTAATAATTAATAATAATAAATAATAATAAATAAATAATCATGATAAATAATAATGAATAATAATGAATAATAATAATAATAATAATAATAATAATAATAATAATAATAAACAAAAAACAATTAGCTTCTATTGGAAAATGTTACCTGTAGTTGGTCAGCTATTTTATGTGACACAGACAGTTCTACTGGGCCATTTTGACCACTCAAAGAGTCTTCCTGTTGTCCAATTACAGCTATGGAATTACTGAGTTGGGGTCCCTAAGGAAAGACCCAGTCCTGCCTTTCCCTCTCATTATGAGATTGTAACAGCTACTTAATGAATCTGCATGACCCCCAACAGTCAGTGGTTCCACCTCAAAAACCTGAAGGTGCAGGAGAAAACAAGGGATGCAGTTCATGGGCCACACACATAGTACAACGTCTGGCGGTAGCGTGTTAAAAAAAAAGGGGCCAAGGAACTGCTCTGGGAATGGAGCTTCCAAAGTTCTCCATGTGTTAAATTGCAGAAAATCCTCCCTCCCTCTGTGATGATAGCTGAATTCATAGAGCAAGGACAGCACTTTATTTCCTAGCATGAATACAGGGAGGGAAAGGTCACTTCTCCACTTTCAGTGATAATTGGTTGTCTGGGAAAAGAGTTTGCAATGTTAGGCTCTCCCCCCTCCAGTGATGCATGCTGTGCTTGTTCTTGGGAGAGAAGCCCTCCCCAGCAGAAAAAAAAGAATATTAAATTCACAGAACGCTAGCAAGGGGCATCAAGCAAAATGCCCTGCAATGCAAAAATCACGGCTAAACAATTCCTGACAGATGGTCATCCAACCTGAGTTTAAAAATCT
The DNA here is from genome assembly GCF_964188305.1 of Podarcis bocagei. Classification (NCBI taxonomy): domain Eukaryota; kingdom Metazoa; phylum Chordata; class Lepidosauria; order Squamata; family Lacertidae; genus Podarcis; species Podarcis bocagei. The sequence continues at coordinate 1,323,340 of NC_138125.1, read as the reverse complement.
CCAAGGGAGGAGAGTCAACAATGTCCCAAGGGTGACCGTTCCCCTGTTGAACAGCTCTTATGGTCAGAAAGTTATCCAAAAGCTTTAGTTGGAATCTTCTTTCTTGTAGATGGAAACCATTAGGTCAGTTCTCCACTCTGGAGCAGAGAAAACATGCATGCTCCCTCCTCCATGGGACAGCCCTTGAGATATTTGAAGATGGCTCTCCTGTCTCCTCTCAGTCTCTTATCCAGGGTAAAAATACCCAGCTCCTTCAACTGTTCCTCATAAGGCTTGGTCTCCAGACCCTTGATCATCTTGGTTGTCCTCCTCTGCACACGTTCCAGCTTGTCAGCATCCTTCTTAAACTGTGGTGCCCAGAATTGGATACAGTATTCCAAGGTGTGGTCTGACCAAGGCAGAATAAGATGGGACTATTACTTCCCTTGATCTGGGCACTAATCTCCTGTGGGTGCAGCTTAGAAGACCCCTAGATCCTTTCCACATGCGCTGCTGTGAAGCCAGATTTATAATTTTATTTTTATTTATTTTTGTAATGAAGTGTATACCATCTGGGTTTTGTGATTATTCCTTGCAAGTACTTCCAAAAAGTACTAAAAATTCCAAAAACACCTCAAAGGTTCTTAACTATTTTGCAGAGAATGAAAATGAGGTGGTTTTTTTGAGACAAACAGGGAGATTTGCACCCATCCTTCATCCATGCTGCCAAACAGAAGCTTCTACACCAGAATCTATGAATTCTTAGCATCAGCAGAGTATAAGATGAATAAGAACCGTCATCCACCTGCTTCAAAAGAAAACCTTTCTCAGACAAATAAACCCCTTTCTCTGAAAATGGGACTTTTGTTCAGATCGGTTAATGCAGCCTGTATGAAAGTTGGTTATAATGGAAAATTAATTTCAAGCTCATTGAACTGAATGACTGTTATATTTTTGTCTTGTAAGAATGAAGGATATTAATAGTGAGCAATGAACAAAGGGAAGCAAAAGGTGTCAGGGAAACAGAATCATTTGTGCTCTAACAAGGAAGTGAGGAAAAAACAATGGCTGATGCTCATTTCTCCCCAAAAGACATGCATTTTTAATCTCATGCAGCTGATGAATTCAAACAAACAAACAAACAAACAAACAAACAAACAAAACCCAAACAAACACAACAAGGGCAGTAACAGTAGCAATCATCTTGGTCAGACCACCACAGTTTAAGGATGTTGACAAGCTGGAAGATGATCAAGATGATCAAGGGTCTGGAAACTAAGCCTTAGGAGGAAGGGTTGAGGGAGTTGAGCAACTGAGAGGAGATCAGATTGTTGTTGTTTAGTCATTTAGTTGTGTCCGACTCTTCGTGACCCCCTGGACCAGAGCACGCCAGGCACTCCTGTCTTCCACTGCCTCCCGCGGTTTGGTCAGACTCATGTTTGTAGCTTCAAGAACACTGTCCAACCATCTCATCCTCTGTCGTCCCCTTCTCCTTGTGCCCTCCATCTTTCCCAACATTATGGTCTTTTCCAGGGAATCTTCTCTTCTCATGAGGGGCCAAAGTATTGGAGCCTCAGCTTCAGGATCTGTCCTTCCAGTGAGTACTCAGGGCTGATTTCCTTCAGAATGGAGAGGTTTGATCTTCTTGCAGTCCATGGGACTCTCAAGAGTCTCCTCCAGCACCAGAATCCAAAAGCATCAATTCTTCGGCAATCAGCCTTCTTTAGGGTCCAGCTCTCACTTCCATACATCACTACTGGGAAAACCAGAGCTTTTACTATACAAACCTTTGTTGCCAAGGTGATGTCTCTACTTTTTAAGATGCTGTCTAGGTTTGTCATTGCCCCTTTCTGTTTAGCCTTTCTCATAAGCTTCTCCATCCCCAGAACGAATGGGGTTCTAGCTCAATTCATGGAGGATAGATGCTATCAATGGTTACTTGCTACAATGGCTCTGCTCTGCTTCCACATTCAGAGGCAGTGATGCTTCTGAATACCAGTTGCTGGAAACCCCAGGAGGGGAGAGTGATGCTCTTGTGCCTGGATCCTGCTTGCAGCTTTCCCATAATGGGCACCTGGTGGGTCACTGTGAGAAGAGGATGGCCTGACCCTGTCGGGTCCTGACCCAGCAGACTCTTCTCACATTCTTACACTGCATCTCGACTCTTCTCCCCCACAGCCTGATGCAGCATCAAGCCGCCTTCAGCTGAACTTGATCCAGACCACCTGGGCTGCCCACCTTGCCCTGAAGCCAGCTGTGTGACTCACACATACAGCAGATGCTTCTCCAGCAGAGATGAGGCCATCAGCCGCCACCACCACCCTCGATTTATTTGAATGCTGCCTTTCTGTAGTTGAAACTAAGCTCAAGACGGCTTCCAACATGACAAGATTGACATAATTACAAACAGAACAGAAGTCATCAACAATAAATAAAAAAGTACCACCACAAAAGTATTTGTTTGGAACTGTCGGGTCCAGAGTAGGTGTAACTTCAAGAAGCCATTGTCCCTTGCCCTGATTAGCCATGAAAATAGGGTGGAAATAATTAAACGATCAGAGCTGCTTCTCACTGGAAAGACACTGGATGCCCCGATTAGCTACTTTGCTTCGTTCTGCAAACTCTTTAATAGGCTTAGGAAGCTCTAGGGGGAAGAGGGGGCTTATCTTAGCAGAGATAGTGACTTAGCCCAGAGGGCGGATCAACTGACTTCTTTTGTGTATGAACCCCCAGACCAGTCAAGGCTGAGTCCCAGGAGCAGAGGGCCTGCAGATTTCCCCCAAAATTGTGGAAGTGAAGATAGTGACGTGAGAGAATACTGAGCAAAAAATGAAAGGGAGCAGAAAGAAGGTTCAGGGGTCGTTTATTCATCCCCAAAACCGGACCAGGAATTGGTTTGGGGAATAGGATTGGTGTTTGCTGTTGCTTTCAGTCTGGATCGCGTCCCCTCACCCCATTTGCATTGTGCTTCCTTTATACTGGAATGTGTGAGGTCGATTCAGATGAAAAAAAACCAGAGATTCCGACCGAACATCAGGGAGAACCTTCTGATAATAAGAGCTTTTTGATAGAGGAATGGTCCCCCTCCAAAGGTGGTGGACTCTCGGGAAATGATTCTTTCCTATTCTTTCCTATAAGAATCTTTCCTATTAGGTATTTTAGGATTGGATCTCCCAAAATCACAAAGGAATTTATTTATGTATGCAACTGTGGCTGCACGGACATTATTAGCACAACATGAGAAAGAAGAAGGTGTCCATCTAAAGAAGATTGACAAGTTAAATTAATGGACTATGTTGAAATGGCAAAATTGACAATGAATCTAAGAGATGGCAATGAATTTAAGGAAGGATGGAAGATGTCCATTGCACTGTACACAGGTTAATACATTAGCAGGTTTTTAGAATTACTTGTATTTTGTTATGATTGGATAACAAGTAACTTAAATAAGATTTTAAACTGAGCAATGGACATGCAGTACATTGATAAATAATGGAACCAAGGAACAGACTAGAAGGAAATCATTTTGTTTTGTTTTGTTTCTGTATTGTTGTTGTTATTGTTGTTTTTTTATTTGGAACATTAATGAATTGTTATTATATAAAAAAGGAAGGTGGTGGACTCTCCTTCCTTGGAGGTTTCTAAGCAGAGGTTAAATGGCCACTTGTCAGGGATTCTTGAGCTGTGATTCCTGCACTGCAGAGGGTTGACTAGATGACCCTTGGCATCCCTTCCAACTCTACAATTCTCTGATTTGATGAATCATGTGAATTCATAGGAGAGTTGCTCTATCCCTTTGAGATCTGCAACATCCTTTGTAAGCTGAGGTGACCAGAAGTGGACACAGTGTTCCAGTTATGGTCTTCCCAATTACCCCTGAAGAAGCTGTCCTGTCTCCTCTTCACGGAAACCACCCGCAGACCAGGTGAGGTTTGCAACGGTTAACTCAGCTCATAGGAGCAACCAGCTCCCAGAATTGTCAGGTCAAATACAACTTAGCTTTGCTTATCAGTCTCCAGAGTGCTTTGGTAAACAGCCTTTGGCAGTTGCCTCCAGGATGAAGAGATAGAGGCAGGCTCCACTGGAGAGAAGGCAAAAATGTCAGAAAGACGCAGAAAGCTTAATCCAGCTGTTGTAGCTCCTGCATGAGGGCAGAAATTCAACAGGGCCATGCGTTTCAGAGAGCCAGTGCTTGCATTACGGGGGCAGGCTGTGTGCGCTTATCCATACTACTGAGCTCCAGTTTTAGGACGGTTATGGGGGACGGTATAAGAACCTAAAAAAGTGCCTGCTATATCAGGCAGAGTAGGGACCCCTGACCATTAGGTCCAGTCATGACTGACTCTGGGGTTGCGGCGCTCATCTCACTTTACTGGCCGAGGGAGCCGACATACAGCTTCTGGGTCATGTGGCCAGCATGACTAAGCCGCTTCTGGCGAACCAGAGCAACGCACAGAAACACCGTTTGCCTTCCGCCGGAGTGGTACCTATTTATCTACTTGCACTTTGACGTGCTTTCGAACTGCTAGGTTGGCAGGAGCAGTGACCGAGCAACGGGAGCTCACCCCGTCGCGGGGATTCGAACTACCAACCTTCTGATCAGCAAGTCCTAGGCTCTGTGGTTTAACCCACAGCGCCACCTGTGTCCGTGCCTAGAACCATCACAGCTAGTATAATTTGATTATTATTTATTTTAAAATTGTATACCACCCTGTACCCACATAAGAACCATCCATAGCCATCCATAGCCCTCTCCTCCTCCATGAACTTGTCCAACCTGCTTTTAAAGTCATCCAGCTTGGTGGCTGTTATAAGAATTTAAGGTCTCAAATATATAAATTAAATGTTCATAAATTTACAAAGCAAACACATACATCAGTATGTAAACCACGGCTCTGAAATGGTGCAGGAGAGCAGTCCTGAAACCATTTTGACTCTCCCAAATTGACCTCAAATCTCTCTCTGCAAGGAGGAAGGAAATGGGAAAGCCTCTCCCTTGTCTTTTGCTTACCTGTCTTTAGGGCATCTTTGTGCATGAATAGGGTGAGCCTGTGACCTGGATTCAGGAATTAAAATATTTACCATCACGAAAGAATAGCTGGGCTGCCCAAGTAACCAACCACTGGCTATTGTCAGGTATCCTGGCAGACAGGATTTCTGTTGTAGAAATGTGATGGATGTGTGATGTTTTTGGGAGTGGTCTTGAACTACAGGGTGGACAATTTCAAAAGTCAATAGAAGGGCTTGCACACCTTTGTTCTGGGTTCCTCCTCCCTGCATGTGGTGAGTGAGGACCCTGTTGCAACAGATCAATAAAGATCAGGCTTACGAGCTGCTTTGCTTCTCAATATTCTCTGGCTGGCCTCTGTTATTTTCTCCTACTGATAGTGAACCCAGTTAAGGACTCCATATGGGCTCTTGGATACCCCATAAGGGAAATGGGGCAGATTTTGTTTACCACGGTGGCCATCCCTGCCTCTTGTGGGAGGGAGTTCCACAGTTTAACTATGCACTGTGTGAAGAAGTAGTTACTTCTCCAACCCTGTGGCTGTGTGTGTGTAATTTAGCACGGCAGAGTTGGCTGGAAAGAGGCTTGTGCTCCTACCTTTGTCCATGGGCTCCTGGCCCCTTAAAGCTCCTGGCCTCAAGGCAGAGGGGGCAGGCTGGCAGTGTGGTGTAGTGGTTAAGAGCGATAGACTCGTATTCTGGGGAACCGGGTTCACATCTCTACTCCTGCAGCTGCTGGGTGACCTTGGGCCAGTCACACTTCTCTGAAGTCTCTCAGCCCCACTCACCTCACAGAGTGTTTGTTATGGGGGAGGAAGGGAAAGGAGAATGTGAGCCGCTTTGAGACTCCTGAAGGGGAGTGATAAAGCGGGATATCAAAGCCAAACTCCTCCTCCTCCTCCTCCTCCTCCTCCTCCTCCTCCTCCTCCTCCTCCTCCTCCTCCTCTTCTTCTTCTTCTTCTTCTTCTTCTTCTTCACTCATGTCTCGCTGGACTTGCCTGGCTTTGCTGATTCCTCCAGCGCTTGTGGAACGGCTCCCTCGCCCGCTCTTGCATAATTTGCTTGATTCCTGCGCTTTGCCTCTTTATTGAATGTTTATAGCACAGGCTTCCTTTGTGGTGATGGAAGCTGGCAGCTCTTTGCTCGCAGGTGCAGTTCCCCCCATGAAAGATGTGGAAGGGAGAGGGAGAGAGGGAAAGGGGAGGGGGGCGTTCTGGCAAGAGGTGAAGGGAAAAACAACAACAACAACACCCCCATCAAAATATTCTCCATTGCAATTAAGATCTCAGGCAGCCAAAATACAAGAGAACAACAAAAACAACAGAAGCAGAAGCATTGCTGGCTCCTGTCCTTATCTAGACCCTGAAGTAATGAAGGGGGGGGGGGGAGAGACGGAAGCAAGAGAAATAATTAAAAGAGCAACAGGAATAATTCATGTCGGCAATTTTGTTTGTGGTTATGGCTGAGACAAAAATGGGAGGTGGGAGTTCAGATTGGTCCATATTTTAATACCAACCTGCCTAATTTGCACAGCCCAAACCAAGACACAAATGGAAATGCAGAGCCCTCCTTCAAAATCCATATTTAGTTACTGCAGGAAGAAGAAAAAAATAACACACAAGTTGTGGCTCCCTAAGGGACAGGAATATCCTGGCAATTTCTATTCAATATGGTGGGACTTGATTTCTTATTTACTGCTCCCTGCATTGTCTGGAGAAATAGGAATTTAGATTGGGTGTTATTATGTAATATGTTTAAGTTATTTGTTTCTCCTGCCTTTAGCTGGATAAATTACTGATTTTTTTTGTTATTGTTTACTTGTCTTTAGGGTTCCATAGTAATTTGAAAACGAATAAAAATAAATTGAAGAGAAGAAGTTTGCACTTCTTTGAATTTTGCGATGGAAAAGTACCCCCCCCCCCAAAAAAATGCCTTAGAAAATGCATATATTCAGGGGTGGGGGTAGTGCATTAAATAGTCATCCATTAGTGAAATTAACATGCAAAAGTCACATAATATTTGGGAGAATTGCTTGCAAAAATGTGTACATTGAAGAAATGCTCAATAAAAGTTTGATGGATTTTCAGGAGGAGTTCTTTGAAAAATTCAGACGGTGGAGGAATGTGGGAGCTGAACTTATGATCTGGAAACTGAGTGGAAACAAAATTCACAGACTTGTCCATCATCCCTTGCCTAGGATAAGAGGTTCTGGGGGTCCCTCCTCCCTGTGACCATCTCAGTTCAGAATGTTCTCATCTGGAGAGAGGTCTTCATTTGCTATGTTTTTCTGAAAATTGGGTTTCCGGATGCTCTTTTACTTTTGCTATGAGCTGCCTTGAACATTTTATTAGAAAAGTAGGCTCAATGTGTTTTCAATCATGAATAGCTGTTTTTAACTTGGACTTGGGAACGGAGGAGGACCTCTAAATCACCCTGATTCATCTCATCATTTGGCCCTCACACACACCAAAACATTCCTCTAACTGAGACTACCGTATTGGCCCGAATAGAAGCCGCACCTTTAAAATTCCGGGGGGGGGGGGGGTGTTTGAAGGGGGAAAAAAAACAATACCCAAATATAAGCCACTCCCTTAAAATTCCACAGGCACTCACACCTGTTCCGTTTTACCGTATGTCTGTTTCAGCAGCGATATTGTCAAAGCCAATTTTTGTAAGGTGGCGAATTTAAACTGCACTTTAACTTTTCAAGGTCAGAATTTGGGGGACGGGGGAGGGAGTGAGGCTTATATTCAGGCCAATACAGTAATATCCGTTTAGAGAGAAGACTGAGAGGTGAGAAGGTGGCCATCTTCAAGTATCTGAACGGCTTTCACAAGGAAGGTGGAGAGAAAGAAGGAGATCGGTGAGGATTGCAAAAATTCCTGTGCTTTTGGACATTCCCACCAGAGATGGATTAACATACAAAGATTTTGACACCCTTTACAACATCTTTTTGGCTTGGTTATTTAACCTAACTTACTGCTCTTATTTTCTGCCTTATGTGCATCATGACTGTATTTTGCTTTTCGTCTGGTGACCAATACCCATTATGGGTTGTTCCTAGTGTAAAATCATCATCCTCAACCTCATTATTACTATATCTTTATTCATAACCCACCTTTCCCCCTATCGGAATTCAAGGTGGCTTACAGATAAAGCCAAAAACAGCTAAAAACAAAGACAAAGCAATCATTAAAATACAATTAAACGTTGGCAGAATCGAAACTACATAGACATATAAAATCTGCTTTAAACACACCAAGAATTACAATAAAAACAGCATGGCTCATGAAGATGCTGTTGCCAGGTTTCTCCATCTCAAAATCACTGCGTGTCAAACATATTAAGTTACCTCAAAAACTCTGCACAGAAATATAGAAATGAACCCTAGAAACTTGGAAGTGCAGGAATGTCCATGCATCTGAGATCCCATTTGCACAGGGGATCTGTATACAGAATCATTTACTTCAAAGGTGGAAGTTACATGGAAGACTCCCTGAGTGAGTGCTTGAGGGCCCTGCTCTTGCCACTTACCATCTGGCTTGGGGCGGGGCCTGGGGCCTCATAAGGACTGCGTGCTGCTTGCGGCCTGCTGCCCAGGAAGACTCCCTGAGTGAGTGCTTGTGGGCCCTGCTTTTGCCACTTACCATCTGGCTTGGGGCGGGGCCTGGGGCCTCACAAGGACTGCGTGCTGCTTGCTGCCTGCTGCCCAGGAAGACTCCCTGAGTGAGTGCTTGTGGGCCCTGCTTTTGCCACTTACCATCTGGCCTGGGGCGGGGCCTGGGGCCTCACAAGGACTGCGTGCTGCTTGCTGCCTGCTGCCCAGGAAGACTCCCCTGAGTGAGTGCTTGTGGGCCCTGCTTTTGCCACTTACCATCTGGCTTGGGGCGGGGCCTGGGGCCTCACAAGGACTGCGTGCTGCTTGCTGCCTGCTGCCCAGGAAGACTCCCTGAGTGAGTGCTTGTGGGCCCTGCTCTTGCCACTTACCATCTGGCTTGGGGCGGGGCCTGGGGCCTCACAAGGACTGCGTGCTGCTTGCGGCCTGCTGCCCAGGAAGACTCCCTGAGTGAGTGCTTGTGGGCCCTGCTCTTGCCACTTACCATCTGGCTTGGGGCGGGGCCTGGGGCCTCATAAGGACTGCGTGCTGCTTGCGGCCTGCTGCCCAGGAGGAGTCCCCTGAGTGAGTGCTTGTGGGCCCTGCTCTTGCCACTTACCATCTGGCCTGGGGCGGGGCCTGGGGCCTCACAAGGACTGCGTGCTGCTTGCTGCCTGCTGCCCAGGAAGACTCCCTGAGTGAGTGCTTGTGGGCCCTGCTCTTGCCACTTACCATCTGGCTTGGGGCGGGGCCTGGGGCCTCACAAGGACTGCGTGCTGCTTGCGGCCTGCTGCCCAGGAAGACTCCCTGAGTGAGTGCTTGTGGGCCCTGCTCTTGCCACTTACCATCTGGCCTGGGGCGGGGCCTGGGGCCTCACAAGGACTGCGTGCTGCTTGCGGCCTGCTGCCCAGGAGGACTCCCTGAGTGAGTGCCTGAGGGCCCTGCTCTTGCCACTTACCATCTGGCCTGAAGCCTCATAAGGACTGCGTGCTGCTTGCGGCCTGCTGCCCAGGAGGACTCCCTGAGTGAGTGCCTGAGGGCCCTGCTCTTGCCACTTACCATCTGGCCTGGGGCGGGGCCTGGGGCCTCATAAGGACTGCGTGCTGCTTGCGGCCTGCTGCCCAGGAAGACTCCCTGAGTGAGTGCCTGAGGGCCCTGCTCTTGCCACTTACCATCTGGCCTGAAGCCTCATAAGGACTGCGTGCTGCTTGCGGCCTGCTGCCCAGGAGGACTCCCTGAGTGAGTGCCTGAGGGCCCTGCTCTTGCCACTTACCATCTGGCCTGAAGCCTCATAAGGACTGCGTGCTGCTTGCGGCCTGCTGCCCAGGAAGACTCCCTGAGTGAGTGCTTGTGGGCCCTGCTTTTGCCACTTACCATCTGGCTTGGGGCGGGGCCTGAAGCCTCACAAGGACTGCGTGCTGCTTGCTGCCTGCTGCCCAGGAAGACTCCCTGAGTGAGTGCTTGTGGGCCCTGCTCTTGCCACTTACCATCTGGCCTGGGGCGGGGCCTGGGGCCTCACAAGGACTGCGTGCTGCTTGCTGCCTGCTGCCCAGGAAGACTCCCTGAGTGAGTGCTTGTGGGCCCTGCTCTTGCCACTTACCATCTGGCCTGGGGCGGGGCCTGGGGCCTCACAAGGACTGCGTGCTGCTTGCGGCCTGCTGCCCAGGAGGACTCCCTGAGTGAGTGCCTGAGGGCCCTGCTCTTGCCACTTACCATCTGGCCTGAAGCCTCATAAGGACTGCGTGCTGCTTGCGGCCTGCTGCCCAGGAAGACTCCCTGAGTGAGTGCTTGTGGGCCCTGCTCTTGCCACTTACCATCTGGCCTGGGGCCTCACAAGGACTGTGTGCCGCTTGCTGCCTGCTGCCCAGGAAGACTCCCTGAGTGAGTGCCTGAGGGCCCTGCTCTTGCCACTTACCATCTGGCCTGGGGCGGGGCCTGGGGCCTCATAAGGACTGCGTGCTGCTTGCGGCCTGCTGCCCAGGAAGACTCCCTGAGTGAGTGCCTGAGGGCCCTGCTCTTGCCACTTACCATCTGGCCTGGGGCGGGGCCTGAAGCCTCATAAGGACTGCGTGCTGCTTGCTGCCTGCTGCCCAGGAGGAGTCCCCTGAGTGAGTGCCTGAGGGCCCTGCTCTTGCCACTTACCATCTGGCCTGGGGCGGGGCCTGGGGCCTCATAAGGACTGTGTGCTGCTTGCGGCCTGCTGCCCAGGAGGAGTCCCCTGAGTGAGTGCCTGAGGGCCCTGCTCCTCCCTGCCACTTACCACCTGGCCCGGGGCGGGGCCTGACAGGCCTCACTAGGACAGTTGTTACTGCCGGAGAGGCACAGAGTGTTTTTAAAATGTTTTTTTAAAACTTTCTTTGGATTTTTTGTATGTGGGGGGTGGGGGTGGGATGGATGTTTGGTTGGGCTTGGGGAATTATTATTTTTTTTATTTTGATGTTTTTGTAATTTTTACATTTTTTTGTTTGTATTGTTTTACTGGTTTTGTTTGTTTGTTTAAGGTGTTATTTTGTTTTTAGGGGGAGGGTTCAGGGCTGCCGGGGAGTGGGCCCCAGCCCACAAAATGGCTGGGGCATGTTCCACAGGGGGGGATGCACTGGGACAACCGATCTCAGTGATCACGGGTAGGAGGAGGAGTTACGCTAAGACCAGACCATGTCATTACAGAGGAGGCAGGTTTAGTTGTTGTCTGAGGACTATCCCTGCCTCCGGGTCTGGTCCTATCCGGATGGATACTAGAATCATGTCCCATTAAACTTTAATTAGTTTAATGCTTATCAAATGTCCAGTGCGCTTCCGATGCGACAACGTTCCATTACAGCAGAGCTTTTCGCACAGCGGCTCAAGAAGGGCTGGAGAGTCAGCATCTTTTCAATAAAGGAATCTTGGAGCAAGCGGTTTGGAACTCAAATAAAAGGTTTATTTACACAAAACAAAAAACCCTGGTGAAGAATCACACATTTCAGCAAACACACTCCAAAGAAAAGAAGGGGGGAAAGGGGAAAAAAGGAGCAAACACACGAGTGAGTTGACTATTTATACAAACTCACATTCCTGGAAGCCTAACTACCTCCAGCTGCTCAGTGATTAGAGCGTCTTGATTAGAGCTTCTTAACCCTTTAATACCAACACCCCCTCTCGCTCGTAACACTGAGCTGTACCAACCTTAATTCAAATTTAAACCTGAACAGAAACATTTATGAGATTGTGGACTCAAAGCTTTTGTAAAACCGTCTGCGAGATTTTCTTGGCTTGGACAATACTTTAGTTCAATTAAACCTTGTTTTACACTTTGGCATACATTTTGATAACGGATATCCAAATGTTTTGTGTGTGCCTTGAATTGACCTGATTTAGCTAGTTTAATACAAGGTTGATTGTCTTCCCACACTCTGATAGGTAGGGAACATTCTCCAAACAATTCTTGTACCAGTTGCTTATAAAATTCCAGTTCTCTACATACATCTGATAATGCATTGAACTCAGATTCAGTTGAACTTAAAGCTATAAGTGATTGTTTTCTTGATCTCCAACCAATTAGTGCATTTCCAAATTTTATCGCCATTCCTGACACTGATTTTCTATCTGGTCCAGCATCAGCCCAACTGCTGTCAGCCCAACATTCAAGTTGTGTGCTGCCCTCTGCTGATAGTTTTAAGCGAAACCTTTTGGTAGTTTGGAGATACCTTAAAACTCTTTTTACTCCTTGCCAAGCATGCATTGATGGTTTTTCAGCTTGTCTACATAGCATGTTGACAGCATATGTTATATCGGGCCGAGTCCACTGTGCAATGTGGAGTAGACTGCCTATCGCTGACTGATAAACCCCGGGATTACAGAACTCTGTCTGTTGCTCAGTTTGAGCATCCTTTGTGTAACTTAACTCCATTGGGGTTTTAACACCAGCACAGTTGTCCATTTTAAACCTTTCCAGCAACTGCTGGATCTTAGCTTCTTGGCTGAGCCAATAGTTCCCATCTTCATCTTGCTGAATTTTAACTCCTAGATAAACAGATACATTGCCTAGTGATTTTATCTGAAACCTTTCTCCAAGCTTTGTGGCAAATTGTTGTGCAAGTTTATCGTCCTTTCCACTGTATAATAAATCGTCAACAAATATCAAGACTGCTTCTTGTTCACATCCCGAGCCTTTTAGATAAAGACACGCATCTGCTGCGCTCTTTCTGAACCCCATGCTCTCTAGAGCATCGTTTAAGCAGGAATTCCAATTACGGGCGGACTGTTTCAACCCATAAATGGATTTGTGTAGGCGCCAGACCTGGTTTGGCTTGTCTCCTTCAAAACCTGGTGGTGGCGTCATATAGACTTCCTCCTGTAAGTCTGCATTTAAATAAGCCACATTGACATCAAAATGAAACAGCTTATTTCCCTTCTTAGCTGAAGAGGCTAAAAGCATTCTTAATGACTCCAGTCTTGAAGTAGGGGCATAAATTTGAGAATAGTGAACTCCTTTGCGCTGTGAAAACCCTTTTGCAACTAGTCAGGCTTTATATTGCAACTCCTCAGTAGTTGTGGGCTTTAAACGATATACCCATCGACAACCTACAGCTTGTTGCCCTTTTGGAAGCTCTGTACTTGTAAACACACCGAGAGACTTCATTGAAGCCATCTCTTTTTCCATTGCTTCCTGCCACTTTACGGCTTCTGAGCTTGGAAGCTGTTGTACCTCTACATAGCTATCTGGCTCACACTGTGCCATATTTACGTATACACTTGTCACCTTAAACCGCTCTGGCGGCTTGCCCTTTGTGGCACGTTTTGACCTGCGCAATTGCTCCTCTTGTGCCCCCTCTGACCGTTGGCTGTCAGAATCTGTCTCAGACTTTATGTCTGGACGTGCCTCTAGGGATAAAGACCTCCGTTTAGATACCTCCCTTGGGCTCGGTGTTGCAGGTGACCTGCTTCGCTTTTGCTGTCTGCTAGGCCTACTGACTGGCGATGTTAGAACACTCTTAGATTCTGGCTTTTCTACCTTAGGAGAAGAACCTTGTGCCTGGTCAGAATCTGCATCTGAACCATGTGCACCGTCCCCTTCTGGCTCATCACCCTCTGGACTTTCTTTCTCAGCATAAATGCCTAAATCATCTCTCAAAATGTCAGGGTTAGCATGTAAGTGAGTCCATCCGGATTGCTCACAAAATTCAGCGCTCCTACTGAGGACCACTCTTGTAGTATCCCCATCTGGGTTCACGAACCTCCAAGATTTGGCATGTGGTTCGTACCCACAAAAGATGAGTTTCCTAGCCCTTGGACTTCCCTTTTTCCTTAACGGTTTTGGGATAAGTACATAGGCTTGAGATCCAAACACCCGAAAGTAATTAACTTTGGGCTTCTTCCCATATAAAGCAAAATATGGCGTAGTATCAATTACCGAATTATATACTCGGTTCAGAACATGAGTAGCCGTCTTCCAGGCTTCCGCCCAGTAACTTTGAGGAAGTTTAGCATCAAACAACATAGAGTTTGCCAACTCTTGCAGAACCCTGTTTTTACGTTCAGCCACGCCTCCTTCTTGGGGGGAATAAGGTGTAGACAGACGATGCTTAATTCCCTTTTTCTTAAAGAAATTCTGCAACACGGACCCGGTAAATTCTGACCCTCTGTCTGTTTGAAAAGCAAGAACTCTAGTACCGAATTCAAGTTCTACTGCATGAACCCAATTTTTAACTGTTTCTGCAGCATCTGCTTTTGTTTTGAGAGGAAAAAACCATGTAACCTTTGTTTTGTCATCTGAGAGACACAGTGCATACCTCGAACCTCCCATGCTAGCAACAGGCATTGGGCCACATAGGTCCATATGCACAAGTTGGAATACTTTGTCAGATTTCCTATTTGAACTGGGATAGCTGCATCTATGAACCTTCGCCCTTTTGCATGCAGTACAATCCAAATACTTAGCACATTTGTTCAATTTGCACCCTTCTGATAATTCAGGTTGCCTTTTAACATACTGAAAATTAATATGTCCCAAACGGCGATGCCATAAATGAACACAAGAATTATGGGTAGGTGAGTTCACACAACCAGCATGAACCTGCTCAACTTCATCTGGACTTGTCTCAAAATAATATAACCCATCTCTGCATTCCACCTGCAAAAGAGATACGTTATTCTTTGAAATAGTGCAAACCCCATTTTCAAACACAGTTTTAAACCCATTTCTATCAAGTTCTGACACAGACAAAATACACCCCTTCATTCCCTTTAGCACGTAGGCATCAATTTCTGTTTGCAAACACTTCAAAAACACTGTCCCTACAGTCTCTAAGGAACGTTTAGTTGAATCTGCCATTGTCACAACTTTAAGGGTTTGCAAATGTCTGCAATTCTGCAAACGGACACTAGATGGCGCCACCAGGTGATGAGATGCACCACTGTCGATCAACCAGCGTAGATTGCTGCCTTGGCCACGCCCTTGCATCAACACCATTGCTGAAGCCATGTGCTGTGTGCTGTGGGAGTAGCCACGACCTCCTCCTCTTCTTCGACGTCCTCTGGAACTCCTTGTCTGGTAACTAGGGGCAACGGCCTTGGTGCTATCTTGACCAGGTTCACGTGTACAATTCCTGATTAAATGGGAAGAGGAACCACAGCAAAAACAGTGTCTAGCTGCGAAAGCATTTACTGTGTTCTCAAACTCAGCATCCCCACTCTTAGGCACAGCATAACTCCCCTTTGAAGACAAACCTCTTTCTCTTTGCCTTTTATTCTGTTCATCAGCAAGTCGAGAAGAAATGTATTCAAGGGTTAATTCAGTTGAAGGCATAGCTTCCAAAGTTAAAGCTAGAGTCTCATAGCTTTTATCAAGAGAAGACAACAAAATGTATGACTGCTGCTCCATAGAGAAAGGAATGCCCAGCTGTCTTAGTTGATTAAAGGCAGACACCATTTTGGCAATATGTTCTTTCACACACGCTCCCGGTTGAAGACGTAAATCAAACAAACATCTTGTAGCATGGATCTTGGCCCCCGCAGTGTTTCTGGAATTTAACCGCTGCAGAACCGTCCAGACCTCATGCGTGTTCTTTAACTCAGAAACATAAGGCATTTGCTCTGGTCCCACTGCCAAAACTAGTAGACCTTGGGCTTTCCTGTCACGTTTCTGTGAAACTGCCGCTGCTGCTTTGTCTTCTGCAGACGCGTCTGCAGCTGCCTGTAAAGGCGGTGCTTCAGTACAACTCCACAACTCTTTTGCTTGCAACCAAACCCTTACTCTAGCCGTCCAATCTTGCCAATTTTTCCCATTGAGTCGCGTAAAGGGGACAGTAAAACTTTCCTGGGACTCTGCCATCCTCCCTGGGGTTTAGGAACGATACTCACAGACCTGTAGACCGTCTCCCAGCTTCTGAGGTGGCTCCTCGAGGAATAAGGCGTCTTCCAGCGAGTACAAACTGCGCAGTGCCTCTTTAAAACTTTTCCTAGGCACGTTGCAGGACTCAAGCTGCTTTGAAGGCTTTCGTTGTCGGCAACCGCTTCTGTCTTCGCTCCAGTCCTTGCATAAATCACTCTTAACTGCACTCCTTATCTCCTTCTTGACGTACAAACACCCATAACCTGTCCCATTAAACTTTAATTAGTTTAATGCTTATCAAATGTCCAGTGCGCTTCCGATGCGACAACGTTCCATTACAGCAGAGCTTTTCGCACAGCGGCTCAAGAAGGGCTGGAGAGTCAGCATCTTTTCAATAAAGGAATCTTGGAGCAAGCGGTTTGGAACTCAAATAAAAGGTTTATTTACACAAAACAAAAAACCCTGGTGAAGAATCACACATTTCAGCAAACACACTCCAAAGAAAAGAAGGGGGAAAAGGGGAAAAAAGGAGCAAACACACGAGTGAGTTGACTATTTATACAAACTCACATTCCTGGAAGCCTAACTACCTCCAGCTGCTCAGTGATTAGAGCGTCTTGATTAGAGCTTCTTAACCCTTTAATACCAACAAATCAGCAAGGGATACCCACGTGACCTGAAGGTGCTGCTGTGCAATGCCAGGTCAATGATTCGTAAGACCACTGCCATCCATGACTTGATCATGGATGGAGGATTTGACCTGGCATGTGTAACAGAGACTTGGTTGGATGAAGCAGATGGGCCTGTCCTTGCCGCTGCTTGTCCACCAGGTTTCTCTTACGCACAGCAACCCAGGTCACGTGGGCGGGGAGGGGGGGTTGCAGTGATTTTTAGGAAGTCATTAGTTTGCACCGGGCGTCCTATTGGGAAGACCCAGTTTTCTGAGTGCATGTTCTGGAAGTTGGGCAATAGGGGCAGTACAGGATTCCTTTTGGTGTACCGACCTCCCCGCTGCACCAAGGATTCCCTGCCCGAGCTGCTTCAGGTCATGGCGGATGTTCTCCTGGAGACACCTAGCCTGGTCGTCCTAGGGGATTTTAACATCCATGCCGACACGACCTTACAAGGGGCCGCTCGGGACTTCGTGGAAAGCATGGCCTCCATGGGGCTGTCCCTGAATAAGTCTGGCCCAACCCATAGCCGTGGACATGCCTTGGACCTGGTGTTTACCTCTATGGATGTTGGTGATCTGACACTAAGTAAAAGCGAAATGAAAGAAGTGCCATGGTCAGATCACTTCCTGGTGCAACTGGACTTCTCTGCGACCCATCCCCTCTGCAGGGAGGTGGGACCAATTCGGATGGTCCGCCCCTGCCACTTAATGGATCCAAATGGTTTCCAGAGAGTGGTAGGGGATGCTTTATCCCATGTTGATGGCCTTTCAGCCGATTCCCTGGTGGCCCGCTGGAATGTGGAGTTAACCAGGGCTATTGACTGTTTGGCTCCGAAGCGCCCTCTCCGATTGCATGGAGCCCGGACAGCCCCGTGGTTTTCCACGGATCTGAGGGCAATGAAACAATCGTTGAGACGGCTAGAGCGCCGGTGGCGGATAACTCATTCCGAATCTGACCGGACACAGGTTAGAGCTCAACGTCGAGCCTACCAATTTCTTCACCGCCTCTATTGCATCTGCAGAAAACAGCAGCAGGAGACTTTTTCAGGTGGTTCACAATTTAGCGGAACCACCTGCAACATCGGGGCCCAGTACGGGCCACATGTTCTCCTGCAATGATTTTGCAAAGTTTTTTGCAGATAAAATCGCCCAGATTCGGGAAGAAGTAGACTCCACCGTGGGAGCAGGGCCGGGGCGGGAGAGTGCTAGAGTTCTGTCTAGTCAAGTTGAGTGGGATCAATTTCAATCTGTTACCTCCGAGGATGTGGACAGGCTGCTTGGACGAGTGAAACCAACCACCTGTCTCCTGGATCCTTGCCCATCCTGGCTTATAAAAGCTAGCCGGGAAGGACTGGGCGATGGGCTTCGTGGGGTGGTGAATGCTTCCCTCCGTGAGGGAGCCTTCCCAGACCCGCTGAAAGAGGCGGTTATTAAACCGCTTCTTAAAAAAACATCTTTAGATGCGGCCACGATGGCCAACTATCGCCCAGTCTCAAATCTTCCATTCCTGGGCAAGGTGATTGAGCGAGTGGTTGCTGAACAACTCCAGGCACGCCTGGAAGAAGCGGACCATTTGGATCCCTTCCAGTCGGGATTCAGGCCTCATCATGGGACTGAAACTGCCTTGGTCGCACTGGTTGATGATCTCCGGCGGGCTAGGGACAAAGGTGAGAGCTGTTTCCTAGTTCTGCTGGATCTCTCAGCGGCGTTTGATACCATCGACCATAGCATCCTTCTGGACCGTCTTGAGGGGCTGGGAGCTGGGGGCACTGTTATACAGTGGTTCCGCTCCTTCCTCCTGGGCCGTGTTCAGAAAGTGGTGGTGGGGGATGAGTGTTCAGACCCTTGGGCCCTCACTTGTGGGGTGCCTCAGGGTTCTGTCCTCTCCCCCATGCTTTTTAACATCTATATGAAGCCGCTGGGAGAGATCATCAGGAGGTTTGGGCTGGGTGTTCATCAGTATGCGGATGACACCCAGCTCTACCTCTCTTTTAAATCAGAACCAGTGAAGGCGGTGAAGGTCCTGTGTGAGTGTCTGGAGGCGGTTGGAGGATGGATGGCGGCTAACAGATTGAGGTTGAATCCTGACAAGACAGGAGTACTGTTTTGGGGGGACAGGAGGCGGGCAGGTATGGAGGATTCCCTGGTCCTGAATGGGGTAACTGTGCCCCTGAAGGACCAGGTGCGCAGCCTGGGAGTCATTTTGGACTCACAGCTGTCCATGGAGGCACAGGTCAAATCTGTGTCCAGGGCAGCTGTTTACCAGCTCCATCTGGTACGTAGGTTGAGACCCTATCTGCCTGCGGACTGTCTCGCCAGAGTGGTGCATGCTCTGGTTATCTCCCGCTTGGACTACTGCAATGCGCTCTACGTGGGGCTACCTTTGAAGGTGACGCGGAAACTACAACTAATCCAGAATGCGGCAGCTAGACTGGTGACTGGGAGCGGCCGCCGAGACCATATAACACCGGTCTTGAAAGACCTGCATTGGCTCCCAGTACGTTTCCGAGCACAATTCAAAGTGTTGGTGCTGACCTTTAAAGCCCTAAACGGCCTCGGTCCAGTATACCTGAAGGAGCGTCTCCACCCCCATCAGTCTGCCCGGATGCTGAGGTCCAGCGCCGAGGGCCTTCTGGCGGTTCCCTCACTGCGAGAAGCAAAGCTACAGGGAACCAGGCAGAGGGCCTTCTCGGTAGTGGCGCCCGCCCTGTGGAACGCCCTTCCAGCAGATGTCAAAGCGATAAACAACTACCTGACATTCAGGAGACATCTTAAGGCAGCCCTGTTCAGGGAAGTTTTTAACGTGTGACATTTTACTGTATTTTTGGTTTTTATGGAAGCCGCCCAGAGTGGCTGGGGAGGCCCAGCCAGATGGGCGGGGTATAAATAATAAATTATTATTATTATTATTATTATTATTATTATTATTATTATTATGGCACCAGTTGTTTTTAAATTATTATTAAAAGCAGTCAATTCCCCCAACCCGGTTGGAACAAGAAAGCCTTCAACTTCCAGTTATTCTTAGCAAAATCTGTATTATAAAAAAAGAAAAGAGATTCTGACTAAACATCAGGAAGAACTTTCTGATAGAAAGAGCTTTCGTGAGATTCCTGCACTGTCAGTGGTTGGGGCCTCATCCAACTCCACAATTCTGCGAATTTCCTCCCACCATTGCAATTTATCTGTGCAACATCTTCCTTTTACCCGGTGTAATTCTTTTCACAAATCCTCTACATGTAATTTCTACTTTCTCAGTCCTCTTCGCTGAGCTTTACAGTTATGAACCTGCAATCTCGTCATGGACCAGAATCCCGTATCTCCTTCTCAGATGGGAATCCATTGTGGGACTGTGACTTCCACAGATGTGAAGATTTCGCAGGTGTTCAGTGGGCTCTGGGCAGGAAGGGACCTGTTGCGTCGAGGCCGGCGCACTTGGCGCAGGTTGCCAATAACTCCCGTTTCCAGAGGTACGATAACTTCACTGCAAATTAGGCATGTCAGCTGAAAGAGAAAAGTGGGGGAGAAAGAAAGGAAGAGCCCCGGAGCTACAAAGCAGCATAAATTTGCCACCTTTATTTACGAGAGCTCTTTTCATCAATAATGCTAATAGCTTGATTTACAGCCAGCTTCCTGGCTCCGAGTGCTGATAAATCAGGCAGCTTAAAGAGCTTTTTGTGAGTCAGCTCTTAAGGGCAGAACCAAGAAACGCACGAGACCCACATTCGATCCCCATCTATTTTCATTGCAGCTCTTTCATTTTAATCCAGTCTAGGAATCGGAGAGAGTGAGTGCAATTCGAAAGGCAGGGGAAACGGAAAAGGGGAGTCAGGTACTTTCAGCTTTCAGCTTAAACCTTACAGCTCTGTTGGGTTTCATTTCCTCCCCTCCTCATTGTATAATTTCACACGTAATCATAGAGTTGGAAGGGACCCCAGCGGTCATCTAGTCCAACCCCCTGCGATGCAGGAATCACAGCTAAAGAATCTCTGGCATGTGGCCAGCCTAGGCAGAACAGAGTAGGACTATCACTTCCCTTACAATTGCTTCCCTTCTTCATTTCTGTTTGCTAAAACAATAAAGCAAAGTGCTAAACACAGCTCAGTTCCAAACCTTTCTGAATGCCTCTGAAAGAGCTCATTCACACGTCTGCTTTTTCACGAGGTGAAGCCTGTGTCAAAATGGAAATAACCCTGTTCAGGCACCAGCAGAAGGAAAACAGAAGCATGTATCTGGTGGGACTGTGGGAAGAAGCACTCAAACTTTGGCCCCCCCCCTCGCAAAGCCACCACTTCAATCGCCTTGCGACTTGTAGAACAGAGCTTTCCAAACTTTCCATTTTGGTGACACACTTTTTAGACATGCATCGTTTCATGACACAGAAATTCAGTTTCCTAGCAAACTGGAGGTTAAACTAACCCCTTTCCAGCCCCAGGAGGAATGTGGGAAGCGTTTGTACAACACACCTGCACACTGCAGCCAACACACTAATGTGTCACAACACACAGTTTGGAAAGCTCTGTTCTAGGAGCCGATTGTCTGAAGCCGGGAACCTTTTGTGGTTGTGATTCACCCCTGGTTTTTGCTTAAACGCAGCCTGTTCTCACAGTGGCCAGCCAACTGCCTGTGGGAAACTTGCCAGCAGGATTCGAACCCAAGAGCCCTCTCCCCTGCTACATGGGACTGGCACTCTGGATATTCAAAGTGCTAGATATGACCTACAAAGCCCTACAGGACATAGCTTAGGTCCAGGCTATCTGAAAGAAGACCATATTTCCTCGAAGGAATCTCCCCAGGTCTTGAGCGCTTCATGGGAGGTTCTTCTCATGGTCCTGCCACCCTCCCAGGCACGCTTGGTGAGGACGCAGGAGAGGGCCTTCTTGGTGGTGGCTGCTCCCAGGCAGCTTTGGAACTCCCTCCCTAGAGAAGCCAGACAGGCTCCCTCCTTGCTACCCAAGTCAAGACCTTCATTACTTCAAATGGCTTTGGGGAACCGACTGTTTTTATTGAAAGGGTGGGTGCTGTGCTCTTTTTACTGTGATTACCTGTGTGTTTTAAATAGATTTGTGTGTGTTTGTGTTTTTGTGTGTGTCTGTCCTTGTTTGGGCAATATGGGCTCCCTAAGTTCTTGTATGCCTGTTGTCTTTGTCCATGGAGTATAGCTAAAACTCTGGTTTTCCCAGTAGTGATGTATGGAAGTGAGAGCTGGACCATAAAGAAGGCTGATCGCCGAAGAATGGATGCTTTTGAATTCTGGTGCTGGAGGAGACTCTTGAGAGTCCCATGGACTGCAAGAAGATCAAACCTCTCCATTCTGAAGGAAATCAGCCCTGAGTGCTCACTGGAAGGGCAGATCCTGAAGCTGAGGCTCCAAGACTTTGGCCACCTCATGAGAAGAGAAGACTCCCTGGAACAGACCCTGATGTTGGGAAAGATGGAGGGCACAAGGAGAAGGGGACGACAGAGGACGAGATGGTGGGACAGTGTTCTCGAAGCTACCAGCATGAGTTTGACCAAACTGCAGGAGGCAGTGGAAGACAGGAGTGCCTGGCGTGCTCTGGTCCAGGGCGTCACAAAGAGTTGGACATGACTAAATGACTAAACAACAACAAGTTCTTGTATGTTGCTGAAACCTCAGCTGCCTTCTACTCTGCCCTGTGACTTCTGGCTCTGGGCTCACCCCAAAGCCCTGACCGCAAGCCAGCTCTGGAAGCCATGCATCTCAGCGCCTCCAGCATGTGGCAAACTGCTGCACTGCAATTAAGGGCTTCTCAGGGAAGTTCCTTCAGGCTGCAGACCCACACAGCCTTCCCCATGTTGTCAGGAGAGAATGATGTCTCTGAGTGACAGCCCCGTGTAGTGGAAGTGCAGCAGGAAGACCTGCAGGTGGTGCCTTTGAGTGAAGAACCTTCCGGACTGAATCCACCCACCTAGGCTAACCACGGGGTCTTTTTCAGCAGGAAGGAATGGCGGAGGGCTTCAGGGCCCGACCCACAAGAGTTTTCTGCCTGAAGCAAAGGGCAAGAAGGTTTCCCTATTCCATCTCCAGAATCGAGATTTCAACCCTGGAATAACATCCTCCAGCACAGCCGAAGGCAGCAAACTAGCTAAGGAGGCACAGATCCTGCTACTTTAGGGGATTCAGGAAATGACTGGGGCTTTTTTTTGGGGGGGGGGCTACTGGCACCCCCTGAGGCAGCTGTCTCACTGAGAAATGGTAGGGCCAGCACTGGAGGGCTTTCTGTTCCAGCTGAGCCTTCCTGGAGCTCAAGCTCTGGACTGATCTTGGATTGTTATTTGACCCTGAGTCCTGACTCATCCCTTGCAGTCCTAGTCTGACCACTGACGTCCCTCAGAGCTCCTGAGACTGACCTCTGGATACTGTCTTGGCCCTCTTCACCATATACTCCATCCTGTCTAAATTGTTTCACTGTCACACTCTTCTCTAGTACGCTGGCTGAAACCCTTCCTGCCCACCGACTGTCTTGCCAGAGTGGTGCATGCTCTGGTTATCTCTCGCTTGGACTACTGCACTGTGCTCTATGTGGGGCTACCTTTGAAGGTGACCCGGAAACAACAACTAATCCAGAATGCGGCAGCTAGACTGGGGACTGGGAGTGGCTGCCAGGACCACATAACACCGGTCCTGAAAGGCCTACATTGGCTCCCAGTTTGTTTCTGGGCACAATTCAAAGTGTTGGTGCTGACCTTGAAAGCCCTAAATGGCCTTGGTCCTGTATACCTGAAGGAGCGTCTCCACCCCCATCGTTCAGCCCGGACACTGAGGTCCAGCACCGAGGGCCTTCTGGTGGTTCCCTCATTGCGAGAAGTAAGGTTACAGGGAACCAGGCAGAGGGCCTTCTCAGTAGTGGCACCCGCCCCGTGGAATGCCCTCCCATCAGATGTCAAAGAGAAAAACAACTACTAGACTTTTAGAAGACATCTGAAGGCAGCCCTGTTTAGAGAAGTTTTTAATGTTTAATGCTGTATTGTGTTTTTAATATTCGATTGGGAGCTGGCCAGAGTGGCTGGGGAAACCCAGCCAGTTGGGCGGGGTATAAATTATTATTATTATTATCATTATTATTATCATTATCATTATTATTATTATTATTATTATTATTATTATTAATTATTATTATCCTCTGGAATTGTAGTGGATTGGACTGGACGACTCCTTGGGTCCTCTCTACAGTTCTATGATAGCATTCCCTCGCTCCACCCAAAGGCTTTGTCCGACAGGCTCGTAATTTCAAGCGAAAAACAAAACCCTTCAGGGTGGGAAAGAAAGGAAGAAAGTGAAAAGAGACAAGGATGACTCAGGACGCGCCAGGGTGCCCCATCAACAGCGAGCTGTAAATATCAGTGTTGTCTGCAGCTCGGGCGCAGGAGGGAAAATTAAGTCATTTTCCCGCAGGTTCGGCAGGAGCTCCTCAGTGTGTTTTTTCCTCCCCCTGCTTTCTTTTCTTACTCTGAGACAAGAAGTAATTTGACACCATTTCAGAAATGACCTAGTTCTTCTCGACTGGAGTGATGCAATCCCTCTGCGCCCGGCCCTTGGCAATTATGCCCTGCTCCTCCAAGGGTTAATAGGGGGCTCTGGCGATTCTGCAGACTGGAGGCTGCAAGACGTTGTCCTTCAGTCTTCCTGAAGGGCAAATGGAGAGCCATCAGGAGCGTGACAGAGGAGCGAGCGAGGAGGCTGATGGGAAATGGCAAGCAGTCCAGCAAGGAAAACCTCCTCTCTACCTCCCCTCTTTGGAGCTGAAATATCAAGCCCAGTGTGTCACCCCAGGGGTGCAGGGACACCCCAGCTCACAGCCAGTCTTCAGATTCAGCGGCAGACAGCCCCAAGGCAAGAAATCAGATCTCAAATGTTCCACCACTTTCCTAAGGGCTGCAGAGAGAGGGGCTGAGCCTTGGTATTTTGCTGGGGCGGCTGATCTCCTCCCACAGCACATCTGGATTGTAGGCCAGGGATGGCGGTGCAGATGGCAGAGGAGGCCCAGCTGAGTTCCTCAGCCTGCCTGCCTCAGTCACGTGGGGGAGGCCTCCAAGGGATGGGACGATTGGAGCACGGCCACTGACCCACTTTGGCACTAGAGCATTGAGTGAATAAAACTGAGCGGAGTCTCTGGAGGTTGCCAACAGCAGTCCCAGAAGCATCTCTCTGCAGAATGGGAGAGCACGACTTTCCCTGGAAACATCTATTCCAACAGCCAAAGGGAATGTCGGCTCACCTTAGGATATACGCCATGCCCTGGGAACTTCCAGGTTAGACTACTACAATGCACTTTATGTGGGGCTGCCCTTGAATGCAACTTGGGAACTTTAGGTGGTTCAAAATGAAGCAGATGGGGCTCTGTTTTCCTCTTATATGACACTCATTTTAAAATAGTTGTATTGGCTGGCTGTCCAATTCTGGGCCCAATTCAAGGTGCTCACATTTGTATTTACGGCTCTAAATGACTCAGGCCCCCAATATTTGAAGACCTCCTCCTTCCCTACATAGCTTCTCAGGTGCTGAGATTGATCGCTGAGACCCTCTTGGTAGCTCCCTTTAGAGACTCTGGGGTGTGTGTGGTTTTTAAGGGTGTAGCCTTAATGGGTGCAGTTTTCCAAAATTTAGGAGCTTTAGTGGACTCGGAAAGTCTTTAACCAACATATTAAACTGTTGTGTTTTTTTTTTTAACCCACTCAACTGAGTATATCAGCTTGGCAGGTGAATAACACACACACACACACACACACACACACACACACACGTGTCATCCTGACATTTCAGCACCTGCCAAATCTATTGATGTGCCCACATCAAGTCTTACTCTGAGTGATTTTAGTTAGAAGCCTTATTTCCACTTAGCATATGGTAAATCGAAGTTGACAGGCAACTCGGCTGCCTACTAAGTCGACGAGGGATTTGAACTCAGCGCTAATGGTTCTGATTCCAACATTTTCCCCGCCAGATCACATTGGACTGAGGAACCTATTACATAGCCTCAGCCTAGCTAGAGACTCTTATTCCAAGAAATGTTGACAGCCGGGTCGGGCAGGAACTGGTCCAAAGTCCTTGCGCGCTTCATTTAAACATCTTACCTCTGTTTGGAAATGGAGAGGAGGACCTCTTGCCTGGAGGCTGCTGTGCTGTTTGAAGGCTGCCTCGTTCTAGCCTACGAGGCTGTGCTGGAGCCACAATCCTTTCACCTTTGGCATGGTGTTCCTTCCCTATTTCTTGCAAACGCTGCATCTGGATGGTGCTGAGGCAGACCTCAGACTGCTCCAGGCAGCTCTCAAATAACTCAGTTTGAAGTTTCCATCAATATGAGCAGAGACATTTAAAATATTCCTGTATCTTTGCTGTCAATAGTGAGTGGCAAAAGGATAAGCAGTGTGTGTGTGGGGAGGGGGCAGAGATTACAGTATCTTGGGGGATGAGAATGATACCTATGAATGTCAAGGGACTTGGGTAATCAATGTGCCCCCAGAGAGACTGGAGACAGACAGGCAGGGACTGCATAGGTTGGAAGCCAGACACGTCTTGTAGGAAGGTAAGAACAGGATCAGGCCAATACTCCATCTAGTCCAGCATCCACAAGGAAACCTGAGCACAGCAGCAATTCTCTTCTCCTGCGGTTTCCAGCTGCTGGTATTCAGAAGCATTTATTGCCTCCAAAGTTGCAGGCAGAGCAGAGCCACCATAGCTAGTAGCCATTGACAGCTCTCTCCTCCAAGAACCTTCTCTCTATTAAAGGTCACAATCCATCACACTTCTACTGCATGAGAATACTTGTGTGTAGGCACCTGGTTAGAAGCTTCCGTCCATTTAGCAGAGTTTCTGGAAGCAGTGGTCTGGTCAGCAGCTGAAGCTACACTTTAAGATGAAACACTCACAGACCCTCAGTCAAGTGATTTATTGCTTGACCGGTCATAAATGCATCAGGGTAGCACTATTTACAATCGTTATACCAATAGCTCCAATGGCACACTTAAGTTCCAGTCCCTCTTTCTCTTTAGCCACGACGTAGGCAGACACAGTCATGACACAGCATTTTGCAGACAGCATTTGTTGATCAGTTGTCTGCAAAAAGCGAAAATGAAAGTTTTCCTTTTATTGGCAGTTCCAGCTGAAGCTGTGCATGCTCAGAGTGCCACTCCCACTTATATACAACAGTTCTGGAATCTTCTCCCTGTTTCTGGATGGATGATTCCCTAACACTCTTCTCCTGCGGTTTCCAGCAAATGTTATTCAGATACATGGCTGCCTCAACTTTGAAGGACAGAGTATGTCCCCCAATAGCCCTCTCCTCCTTCATGTATCTGTCTAATCCTCTTTTAAAGCCTTCTAGTTTGGTGGCCATCAATGGCTCCTGGGAGAGTGAATTCTATAGTTTGACTATGCACTGTGTGAACATGGTATGCGAGAGATTCTTGTGGCATGCATAGCCAGATGTGCTCCTAGGGTAAAGTAAAAGAGGAGGCCTTCCACTACAGTTAATGAACAACCCAGTTAATTAAGCATAAATAATTATTGTAAATAATCAATAAGAAGTTGTGACCAAGGTTTCATCTATCTATCTATCATCTATCTATATCTATATCTATATCTATCTATCATCTCTCTCTCTCTCTCTCTCTCTCTCTCTCTCTCTCTCTCTCTCTCTCTCATCTATATCTATCTATCTATCTATCTATCTATCTATCTATCTATCTATCTATCATCTATCTAATCTATCTATCTACAGTGGTGCCTCGCAAGACGAAAATAATCCGTTCCGCGAGTCTCTTCGTCTAGCGTTTTTTTCGTCTTGCGAAGCAGCCCTATTAGCGGCTTAGCGGCTTAGCGCTATTAGCGGATTAGCGGCTATTAAAGGCTTAGCGGCTTAGCGGCTAAAAGGCTATTAGCGGCTTAGAAAAAGGGGGGGAGCGAAAAAGAATTGGAACACTCGCAAGACGTTTTCGTCTTGCTAAGCAAGCCCATAGGGAAATTCGTCTTGCGAAG
The DNA here is from genome assembly GCF_964188305.1 of Podarcis bocagei. Taxonomy (NCBI): domain Eukaryota; kingdom Metazoa; phylum Chordata; class Lepidosauria; order Squamata; family Lacertidae; genus Podarcis; species Podarcis bocagei. The sequence continues at coordinate 1,295,775 of NC_138125.1, read as the reverse complement.
CAGCTCAAAAACGGAAAACCCTTTCGTCTAGCGGGTTTTCCGTCTTGCGAGCCATTCGTCTTGCGGGGAACCACTGTATCTATCTATCTATATCTATACCTATCTATTTTCTCTCCAATATTGATGTCTGCTTTTTTGTCAACTACAAAATATGCTCATTGTTTCCCAAAGGACCCCATTTCTGCTCTCCATGGTGCTGAATCACACATATCTTGTCTAAATAAAAAAATTCCTTCCAGTAGCACCTTAAAGACCAACTAAGTTTGTTCTTGGTATGAGCTTTCGTGTGCATGCACACGAAAGCTCATACCAAGAACAAACTTAGTTGGTCTTTAAGGTGCTACTGGAAGGAATTTTTTTATTTTGACTATGGCAGACCAACACGGCTACCTATCTACTACATATCTTGTCTATTCTCATTGCACCGTTTCCTATCCATTCTGCACCTACTTGTGACAAAGAAAAACCAAAACCTATGACAAAAGCACCCAAACAGAAATGGTCTTTTTGTGCCTTGAAGTGCCTCAACATATATTACCACAGCACTCTTTAATTATGACCTTGAACCAGGATCATTTCCCAGAAGCTGCAGATGGCCAGCTGAGCTTGGCAGACAGCAATTTGCCTGCAGGCACCCAGAGACCTGACGACTTAAGCAGAGGTTGGAGGTGGCCATCTGTCAGGGGTTCCTTGACTGTGATTCCTGCATTGCAGAGGGTTGCACTCAATGACCTTTGGGTCCTTCCAACTCTACAGTTCTATGATCCTATGTTCCTACGACTGGGAGGGAGGGGATTCGGATGGGGTGGAGCTTTGCTAATGCCTCTCTGGATTGAGCCAAGGAATGCAGGTCACATTCGCAAATGTTGCGTGCGAATTGGGTCCCTGTCAAACAGCTCCTTCTCCCCATCTCTTCATGCTTTAGAAAAGTGTTTCCCCAAGTGCATGGTGCTGTTGCCTTGGGTGAGGGGCAGTGGGATTACCCAGGAAGGTGCTAAGAGGCCAGGAGGCAGCAATGGACGCTGGAGGTGTGAATCACTGCCAGACTTTGAAAAGCTGGTGTCGCTGGATCACATTTATCCATTTTGTTTAATTGTTTAGATTGGATTTTGAATGTATGTGCAATGAAGAGTGGCTGGGGAAAGCCAGCCAGATGGGTAGGGTGTAAATAAAAAAAATTATATTGTTACTGTTGTGAATTCTACTGTGTTATTATCTTCTTTAGTGGGTTGTACAAACTGCTATTCTGAATAATGGGCAGAAGTTTATGGAACAATGGGGGCAGGGGTCTGAAATCGGAAGCACAGCTATAGAAGATAGATTGGCAAGCACTTGGGTAGATCAAAATAGTGGTGGAATGTTTCTATAGAAAATGCAGACCACCCCACTGAAAGGGTAGGGACTTGAAAATGGGGTGAATATTGTTGCATACCATCCCAGTCTCTGAGTGGTGAGAGATGCCAGGGGTTTCTTGAGCCTACCCAAGGTTTGCTTTCCTTGGAGTGAGGAACTGTGGAGCAGAGACTGTGGTGTCTTTATGATATATGATTTGTTTACACATATTTGCAACCTGAGCATAGGATGAAGGGACATTAATACCCCAGAAGGTCTTGCTTCTCTTGTAGTGGAATCAAGCAGAAATCAAGCATGACTCTGTCTCCCAGCTTCTCTCAGCTCAGCTCATGCACAACTGCCTTGCCCATTGCCTTTCATTCCTCAGCCAGGTGAGGGTAGGTGTGCAAGGCCCACCCATTAGCCTGTGATTATGGTGCTTAACCAGGGACACGGGTGGCACTGTGGTCTAAACCACTGAGCCTCTTGGGCTTGCCAGTCAGAAGGTCGGCAGTTCAAATCCCCACGACGGGGTGAGCTCCTGTTGCTCTGTCCCTGCTCCTGCCAACCTAGCAGTTCGAAAGCACGTTAAAGTGCAAGTAGATAAATAGGTACCACTCCGTTGGGAAGATAAACGGCATTTCTGTGTGCTGCTCTGGTTCGCCAGAAGCGGCTTAATCATGCTGGCCACATGATCTGGAAAAACTGTCTGCGGACGAACGTCGGCTCCCTTGGCCAGTAAAATGAGATGAGCGCCACAACCCCAGAGTCGTCTGCGACTGGACTTAACGGTCAGGGGTCCTTCCACTATCTGAACGATAATCTTGGCCATTTGATTGCCCATTTTACCCATTGCTGTCTTTTTTATTTGTATATATTGCTTGTTTAATGTTGCTATGGCTGTTGGCTAATGCGAATAAAGTTTATCTTAACGCCAGGGGTCCTTTACCTTTATGGTGCTTAACTGCTCGGACCAGCAGCCATTGCTTAGACAAAGAGACAAATGAGGGTACTTAGGTGACCATCTATGGTCATTGTCTCACAAAGGATCTTGTCTGACTGGTTCAACAATAGACTCCTCCACTAGATTTTCACCCTTGTTGGATCCAGGACCTTCCAAACTAGAAGGGGCTCAGGACACCATGCAGACTGACCCCCCCAAACTCACCACAATATCGTCACCCACTCAGAGTGAGGCAAGGAGCACTGGTGTCTGTTTGCAGGGAGCACAGTGCTTCTTGCCTTCCAGCCACTCTGGCTTTGGGGTCACATTTGGTGGGCTGCATGGATGTAGACTCACAGAACTGCAGAGTTGGAAGAGACCCAAAGGGTCATCTAGGAATCACAGTTAAGGAATCCCTGACACATGGACACCCAACTTCTGTTTAACAACATCCAGTGAAGGAGAGCCCTCTACCTTTTGAGGGAGTCCATTCCACTGTCGAACGGCTCTTGCCACCAGAAAGTTCTTCCTAATGATGTTGGGACATCATGACACCATGGTTTTTTTGATGATTAATAGGCTGGATATATGGATATATGGCTATAAATGTTGCAATGACACCATGCTTGCTACTCAGGGAGGAAAAAATATGCAGCTGAAATATTTTGTTAGCACAGCCATCCAGAAAAAACCCCTCTCTGCTGACGTATGAAGCTTTATGTGCGATAAAACACAGCTGAATTAGATTATTGCTAAGTGTTCTTCAGAAATGGCATTTGTGTGTCTTGCTTTGTCTTAGCCTCGTACATTTGTCTTATTGAAAAGAGAATTACACGGTGCTCTTTCGGCAGAGGAAGCCGTGGTCGTTTGTTGAAATGAGAAGCAGAGGAACAAAAGGATTTTGCTCCTTCCATTATTTTCTCAGAAAAATGGGTGAGACCTAGAAGGGCAAATTAAATCTTGAAAGTTGAAATTTATAACACTTTGAGTGTCTTCCAGCTTTCTGGGTAAGAGGAGTGTGTTGGTTTTGCTCATTGCAGCCTTATGTGCCCACCCCAAAAAATGATACAGCTGTGTGAGTTGCATGATAGTCACAGCTGCAATGTGATAACCTGGCTGCTGGGAGGATGCAGGATCCGTTCCATGGGGTCCAGCAAGCTTGTTCCTTCAAATGTGCTGCAGGGCTACCAATCCAAACCATGTCTGCCAAGAGGGTGCTGCTGAACAGATGAGGCCCTGCAGGGCATGGACCGAGGTTGAATTTCTCGGAAATCCATTATCAGTGATGCCAGGGTCAGGTATGCAAGACAGTGGCCTGACCCAACAAGTGGTGACCATGAGAGTGAAAAGCAACTCCAGATGAGGTGGAAGGAGGTTTCCGCAAATAAATTGGGGAGAAAGTATTAGCCCAAATAAAAGCAATTCTTGGCCAAAATTTATCCAAATATTGAAAGCTGGTGTGTCTCAATTTTCTCATGGGAGACAGTATTAACTTACAGTCTAATAAGTTCTCTTCTACTAGTGGCTAGGCTCATAAAAGCAGAATGCTGGAAGAACTTAGAGAGTGTTTCACTGACAATTTGGTAGAAGGAAATATGGCAAATAGCATTTCAGGGGGGGGAATTGCACATAGCTTGAAGCACAAATGTTTTTCTAACTGAATGGCACAGCTTCACTATGTGCATGGCAATAAATGAAAATAGAGTATTCCCCTCACATTGGAAAACTTTTTGGGTAATGTAAACTGTTTATCACCTTCTATGTAACTAGTTTCTTCTTTCTTTGGTGATCACTCGTAGCTGAGTAAGATTGTCTTCCATGAACAATGAGTCTTAGCAATGACCCTGTAAGTGACTGTGGAGGCCAATTCTGGATCCACACGTCCTTCCACAGTGGGGACATTGGTTTCCGGGTGGGAGTTGATCACGGTGTGGATTTGCCAAGCATGCCTTCCTCTTAGCATGTTTCTCCCTTGTGTTCTGAGTTCGAGCATCTTCAAAGCCCATGACGCCTTTGGTAAAGGCTGCTCTCCAACTGGAGCACTTGCAGGCCAGTGTTTCCCAATTGTTGGTGTTTATATTACATTTTTTTAGATTTGCTTTGAGAGAGTCTTTAAACCTCTTTTGTTGACCACCAGCATCACACTTTCCATCACACTAGAGTAGTTTTTTGGAAGACAATAATCAGGCACCTGAACCACATGACCAGTCCAACGAAGTTGGTGTTGAAAAACAAGGACATATGCTATTTGCTTCTTATTTTGCATGTGCTGCTTAAACAACAGCTCCTGGGTTACATCAGTTATTATTATTATTATTATTAATAATAACAGGGTTGATGTAAGTTTTTCCAAGGACTGTGGTTGGATGAGAAATGGAGAAGTGCTGGGGTGGCAGAAGGTGTCTGCCCAGAGGACGAAACAGCTCAGATGAGGCATATTTCCTCTACACTGTTTGTGTCTCAATGGAAATGTCCTGGGAGGCCCTTTGGTGTCTCTCCTGTAATGCATTACTGAATCAGGTCTGGAGATTCGGCATGAGCCTCCATCCTTGAACCCCCAGGGGCACCCCCCCCCCCAGGGCCAGGGTTGCTGCACTGGCCATCTGCCCATATCCAACACTGAACGCTGCCTTATACCAAACCTGACCATTGCCACACCTAGTTCAATATTGTCTACACTGACTGGCAACAGCTCTCCCAGAATTGAGACAGGAATCTCTTCCAGCACAGAATCGTAGAGTTGGAAGGGACCTTCTGCATACGAAAGGGTTGTTCTACTGCTGAGCTGCCATCTTCCCCCCACCTTGCTCAGTACTGGCGACATCTCCTGGGTTTTTGGCAGGGTCTTTCTCATCCCCACCTAAATATTCTGGGGGTGACACCTGGGACCTTCTGCATGCAAAGCGTGCTCTCTCCCGCTGTGCTACCATTCTCCCTGCCGCCACTAGATGATGGAGCAGGCAGGGCGGAGGGGGTGGGAGCCCATTCTGCTGAGCCATTTGCAAACAGGTCTCTCCTTTTTCCAAAGGCTCCCTGTTAACATATTCATCTCACAGCCTGGGAGCAAAAGAGGCCGTTGAACGGGGGCTGCTGCAGACTGCTTGCATCCTGGCTCATTAAGCAGGCCACGTTTGCTTCAAGTGTGCGTTGGAAAGAGAGGGGGGGGAACAGCTGCTCTTCAGGTGGTGAGCTGTTTCCACAGCGATCGTCTCCCACACTCTGTAGCGGCAGGAGCTATGGCATGGGCTGGGCCACAGGGTGGGCTCCCTTTGGAGGGGTTGGGCAAGCGGAGGGAGAGGAGGAACAGCACTGAGACTCGGGGGAGGAGGAGAACATGCGTTTCCAGGGTTGTTCTTCTGCAGCGATTCTGCACAGATGTGATTTCGGCCAGGAGTCCTTTGCTGAATCATTTATTTGCTGGCTGGCTCTATCCCTGAGTTAACAGCATTGGTTCTTCCCCATTTTGATTTTTGGATCAAAAGTAGGGCTTTCTCAGCACAAAGGCGGGGGAAACCATTTAACTGCTAAAAAGTATTCATCTGGCCGTACGTGGAATGCTGTGTCAGTTCTGGTCACCTCAACTGACAAAGATCTCAAAGGGACTCAAAGGGATGGGGAAAGGCTCCAACTTCATTGAATTCATAGCATTCATTGAACCATAAAACCATCAAGAATCAGCCAGCCCATCACAATGCGGGAATCACAGCTGAAGAATCCCCGACAGATGGCCATCTAAACCAGGGGTAGGCAAACTAAGGCCCGGGGGCCGGATCTGGCCCAATCACCTTCTAAATCCAGCCCACGGACGGTCCGGGAATCAGCATGTTTTCACATGAGTAGAATGTGTGCTTTTATTTAAAATGCATCTCTGGGCTATTTGTGGGGCATAGGAATTCATTCTTTTTCCCCCCTTCAAAATATAGTCTGGCCCCCCACAAGGTCTGAGGGACAATGGACCGGCCCCCTGCTGAAAAAGTTTGCTGACCCTTGCTTCTAAACTATCTTTAGAAAAAACTTGCTGCATCCTCCCTTTGGCTATTTAAAGATGGGCATCCTATCACCTTGAGAGTCCCATGGACTGCAAGAAGATCCAACCTCTCCATTCTGAAGGAAATCAGCCCTGAGTGCTCACTGGAAGGACAGATCCTGAAGCTGAGGCTCCAAGGCTTTGGCCACATCATGAGAAGAGAAGACTCCCTGGAGAAGACCCTGATGTTGGGAAAGATTGAGTGCACAAGGAGAAGGGGATGACAGAGGATGAGATGGTTGGACAGTGTTCTCTTGAAGCTACTAACATGAGTCTGACCAAACTGTGGGAGGCAGTGGAAGACAGGAGGTCCTGGCGTGCTCTGGTCCAGGGGGTCACGAAGAGTCGGACATGACTAAACAACTAAACAACAACAGTTGGATACATGCAGAGCAAGCCAGGATGGATCTTTCCCCTCCCCAGGAACCTGTTTCTTCTCCTCTGGTCCACCTTCCATTGGCAAATCAAAGCAGTGCCACTGGAGCGAGTACAGGATCGGGGCCGAAGCCCAGGTTCTCCATTTCCCTTCCTAGTCTTCTCTCTTTCCAAACTGCTGCTGTTTATGCCATTTGGTTTTGATGAGCTTGTTTTAAATGGTTTTATTGTTTGTCACATTTTAAATCATCGTTGTTCGCTGCCTTTGTGATGCCGTCTTGGGACCGGAAGGTGGGCTCTGAAGGCTTTAGCAAATGTGCACGAATAAATCTCCTACTTTGGTGATTGTGGTGTTGTGTGAAGTGGGGAGCCTGAGTAGGATTTAGATGTCCTGGAAGTGGAGATCAGATGCAGCCCCCTCCCTCCTCTCATCCTTTGCATGTTGCATCGGTGGCTGGGAGTCAGAGGGTGAGTCACTTGGGCAACAGAGAAGCAGCCCAACCTTCGTCTCTCGGAGATCAAATCAAGAGAATGGAATGAGGAGTGGAATATAAAACAGATGGGATGACACGGACCGTACTTTCAGTAAGACAAATGGAAATTCACTGGTGAAGCTTCTGCTTTGCATTCAGAAGGTTCCACCCCAGACATCACCTCCAGGCAGGACTCAGAGAGCCACCTTTCCTGAAACCGGGCAGAGCTATGGCTGCCAGTCAGCATAGACCAGGGTTTGGCAAGGTTTACCTGGCCTGGGCTGGTTCACTTCCATGGAGATCTCTCTCTGGGCCGGATACGCAATTTCCGGCACTGTGGAAGAGAGTCCCTGCTCCGTGCTGCACTGGTTTAGCACAGTGTGTGGGGACTTGCCGAGTGGGTGGCTCGGTTTGGAGGTGTTAGGAGTGCGTGCAGGAGCCAGGCCCTGTGACCCTTAGGGCTTTGCAGGACTGGGGCCTTCCTAAGCTTGTTCTGGAGAGGCAAGGCTCACAGGTGAGGCCGCTTGGTAACTCACAGCACCTGGTGGCAAGAGCTGGGAAGGGATATAAGGTCAGCATTTCCCTTCAGCTCTTTGCCACAGCAACATGTTTCCTGCTTTGAGCTTCTTGCTTCCTTGGCTTCTTGACTCCCTGCTTCTTGATCCTCGGACCCTTGACTTCGTGACTCCCTGCTTCCTGACCCTGGGACCCCTGGCTTCTGGACTCTCATTCCTGTTCCCACCCCGACATCTTGCTCCCATTCCCAACATCCTCAGCCGGGGCTTTGATCGCCCGTAGACTGGACCGTGACAGGGGGCGGCTAGTGGGCCATTTAAATGACCCCTGTGGGCCACTTGTGGCCAGTGGCGGAGCTTCATGCTCTGGCACCGGGAGGTGGAGAGCAGGCGGGGGCAGGGCTGGCACGTGTCCTGAGGGTTGGGTGGGGCGGGGCAGCAGCCGTGAGGGCACCCTGCTGGGATTGCGCTGCCGGGGGCAGTGCGCTCCCCCTGCACTCCTCTTCCTCCGTCAGTGCTTGTGGTCCAAGGGCTGCAGGTTGCTGACCCCTGGCGTAGACAATATTAAGCTAAATGGACCCCCCCGGTCTGGCTCAGAAGAAAGAAGCTTCCAACATTATTCAGAACCATGAGGACTAGAATATCACCTTTTTATGTTTTATTCAAAATTTCCAGCAAGAAGGTAAAGTGAAAGAAAAGGCAGAAAAAGAAAAAGAAAAGAAGTACTTGAAATGGTGATACAATATGAAATACAGGTATATAAGCAATATGGTTGGGACGCAGGTGGTGCTGTTGGTTAAACCACAGAGCCTAGGGCTTGCTGATTAGAAGGTCGGCGGTTCGAATCCCCGCGACAGGGTGAGCTCCTGTTGCTCGGTCCCAGCTCCTGCCAACCCACCAGTTCAAAAGCACATCAAAGTGCAAGTAGATAAATAGGTACTGCTCCGGAGGGAAGGTAAATGGCGTTTCCGTGCGCTGCTCTGGTTCGCCAGAAGCGGCTTAGTCATCCAGGCCACATGACCCGGAAGCTGCCTGTGGACAAACGACGGCTTCCTCAGTCAGTAAAGCGAGATGAGCGTGCAGCCCCAGAGTCATCCGCGACTGGACCTAACTGTCAGGGTTACCTTTACCTTTAAGCAATATGGTTATTCCAGCTAACATAAAATAACTAGCAAGACATTATCATTGCTACGTATGCATTCAAATATCCTTGTATTTATCCATATACAATCTGTGTCTGAATGCAACCCTTTTGTCTATGGCAAGAGTTGCTCTACCTTCTCTCCATTGCTCAAAGGGGCATAGTAGTGTTCTCTTTCCCACAGTCTTTGGGCAGAAATCGGGGCATGGAGAGCCCATCTACATTGACCCACTGCCCAACCCCACATAGCTGGTATAGGGGTTGAAATAATATTATCATCAGAAAATTTTAAATTTTCCCCAAAGTAATATTTATACACCCCGATTCTTTTCTCCAGACATTGTGTGGACATGGGCTTCAAAGAGGCATTATCCTTATGACAGCTCCAGCAACATGTTCTTGCAGATAATCCCTTTCTATATGTAATGGGGGGGGGTCCATTAAATTCTAAATATTATTATTTTTATTGTAAATGACATAGTTCACAACCTAACAGCACATTAGCTATAGAAGCTGAAACATTTTCCCATAGGACCGTCCAATGCTTTATTCCAGTCAGTTCTCAGATGCTGTATGTCAAACTGATTAATTGAGACCTGATATCTGCAGAAAACTATCACTGGCTTTTCAGTCTCAAAAGATTTAACCAATCCTTCCAATATCTCATGCAAATTAGATACTGCGAAAGCTGCAAGGAACTTACTTATTTTGATGAGAAGGGTGTCATCTTAAGTCACAGAGCAGCCACTTTGCTTGCTGGAATGTATGCAGGAGGGCAACCAAGATGGTCAAGGGTCTGGAAACTGATGAGGAGTGATTGAAGGAACTGGGTATGTTTAGCCTGGATTAGAGACTGAGAGGAGATATGAAAGCCAACTTCATGTCATGAATGAGCCAGCTCCCAGGGAAGGGTTACAGCCAACTGAAGAAAGCAGCCAGGAACAGAGAGGGTTAACTGCCATGCAGGATGAGAATCAGCTAGGGCCAACTCCCTCTTGGAATGCTGGTTGATAAGGGAATGGCTGAGAGCAGACTAGGACGCAGTCAAAGCTCACTGGAAGCACAAAGAGGCGGCAAAGAGCTAAGAGACAGCCTCTCAGAGAATGGGGAAGAGGACGGAGCTGAGCCACTCAGTCTGAGGTCTCAGCAAATGTGAGGGCTGCAAGACAGGAAGCAAAACAAAAGACGTATGAAGCGAAAGTTCCGTTGCTTCTGGTCACGCCGGAAGCAGTCTTCAGAAGGGTCATCTTGACTGATGATGGCGCAGGCTGTGTTAAAGCCGTCTGGAGCTATCTGTTTGCTTTGACAATAAATCATCCTTTTTAATTAACTACACTCACTGTGTTATCAAGCTGGGGACTGGACTCCTGACACTTCAAATATCTAAAGAGCTACCACGTGGAAGATGGAGCAAGCTTGTTTTCTGATGCTTTAGAATGGAGAACCTAAGCCAATGGTTTCCATTGACAAGGAAGAAGATTTTGATGAAACATTAGGAAGAACTTCCTCTTGCAAGAGCTGTTTGACAGTGGAATGGTCTCCTTCAGGAGGTGGTGGACTCTCCTTCCTTGGAGACTTTTAAGCAGATGTTGGATGGCCATCTGTCAAGGATGCTGGAGCTGTGATCCCTGCATTGCAGGGCGTTGGACTCGATGACTCTTCTCCTCCCTTCTAACTTTACAATTCTAGGATTCTATGATTTCTTCATGGTAGGCACCGAGTTTCCAACATTGTGCCAACCCAATTTCACATTCCATGAGTCATTTCAGTGAACAACGGGGTAAAGGTCCCTCAATTAAATAAATGAAGGATAGAACAATGGCTATTATGTCACACTCCATTCCCTACCTGTGTGATGCTGTCCTCTTGCACTTGCAGGTAGATGCACCCCCTGAGGCCCAGAGAGCTCCACCCGCACTTTGCAGGAGAGAAAAGCAGAGTCTGTGTGTAGTGGTTAAGAGCAGTAGACTTGTAATCTGGTGAACCGGGTTTGATTCCCCGCTCCTCCACCTGCAGCTGCTGGGTGACCTTGGGCCAGTCACACTTCTCTGAAGTCTCTCAGCCCCACTCACCTCACAGAGTGTTTGTTGTGGGGGAGGAAGGGAAAGGAGAATGTTAGCCGCTTGGAGACTCCTTCGGGTAGTGATAAAGCGGGGTATCAAATCCAAACTCTTCTTCTCTTCTTCAATACGGGCAGGCGAAAGCCTTGGAGGGAAGAGAGACGCTCCGGCAGCCACAAGGGGGCAATAATGTGAAGATAAAGCTCCAGGAGGAAATGGAGCATTTTTCCTTCATAGGAGGAGAGTAAGATATGCTACTATTTATGACCGGATAATTGAAGATGTGATTTAACCCCTGAAGGGCAAATGCGCAGGAAATGACAGAGTGGAAAATCCAGATCTGTTGTCGCTGTGGCCACAGAGCAGTCCTAGCAGGTGGAGGCAATTTTGCTCTACAATCATGCACATTTAAAGCCATTTTGCCAGATATGGTAAGGAGAGCAGGGTGGCATTTGGATCAGGGCCACTGGTCTGTCGAATCTCATGTTGCGCTGTGTTGCTGAGTTGACACCAGCTTCTGATGTTCCAGGTTTGACCTGTTATATCTTGAACAGCTCGGATCTCAGAGCTGCCTCCTCCCTTCCGGCCGCTTCATCCATTTCTGCAGGTGTCTGTTTAATTCCATTTGCTTCTTCTGAAACAAAACTGGATCCCGCCTTATAATTCGGGGAGTTTTCCAGGTGTCTCACGTACATCAAAGAATGAATAAATGCAACGCAACAATAATTAATGCAAAAGAACATTAGAATAATCTCCCAAAAACACACACAAATAAAAGCAGCAAAAAATAATAATCGCCAGCAAAACTCAAAAACATACAACAGATTGAGTCTGAAAAGACTGGGAGGGCAAATAAAGAGGTCTCACCTGGATGCCTAAAGTTCATCAGATCCAGCACCAGACAAGCAGTCTGGGGAGAGCAAGCCAGAACTGGAACACCATCTCAGAAAAACCCCTGCTTCCTCCCAATCTTTGCTTTGTGGTGTCTTTGCGGAAGCGACTTAAACTATAGAACCTCCTCTCTTGGGAGGCAGCGATCTCCTTCCTTGTAACTTGAATCCAATGGTTGCATGGGTATAGCTGGGGGGGGAGTGGGGCAGGGAGAGGCAGCTGCCCCCCTAAATCAATAAAAACTAATAAAAATCCATAGCAAACGGAGGTTCTGTCCCCTAACAAAAGGCCTGCTGGCCCAACAAAAATTCTGGCTGCACCCATGATGGATTGGATCCCATCCTCTGGAAGAACAGAAACCCAGCTTGCTCCATCTTCCATGTGGTGGCAGCGGTGGAAGAAGCCTCTCGGGCACCTGGGGCAGTGTGCCCATAGGGGTGGGGCGAACTGCCCATAGGGGTGGGGCACACGGCGCCCATAGGGACGGAAAGGGACAGTCGTCCCTATGAGCACAGCGCGCCCCACGTGCCGTGCGGTCCCTATGGGCACCGCATGCCCCATCCTGTCTCTATAGACGCCGCACGCCCCGTCCCTGTGGGCACATGCACCACAGGACACCCATAGGGACAGGGTGCACCGCAGGGCCACAGCTGCCCTACAGTTGGGGGGAAGGCAGCAGACAGACAGTGTGGAGCCTGCAGGCGCCGAGACACATGGCTTGTGCGCGCTGCAGGCCCCGCGGTGAGTGCTGCCCACCATTTTGTCACCCCCCATCAGGGTGGCACCCAGTGCGCCCCCTGCCCCCTGTCCTATGCCCTGTGTGGTAGCTCTTTAGATATTTGAAGGTGGCTCTCATATCTCCTCTCAGTCTCCCCTTCTCCAGGTTAAATATCTCCAGCTCCCTCAGCCATTGGGTAGAGGGTAAATTATGGAACCTGCTCCCACAGGAGGCTGGCATGGCCACCAATTTGCATGGCTTTAACAGAGAGAGAAATTCATGCAATCCATGGCTGCCAACCACAATAGACATGTTCTGCCTCCACGGTTGGAGGAAGCCAAATAAGAAAAACAATACAGCGTCAGACATTAAAAACTTCCCTAAAGAGGGCTGCCTTCAGGTGTCTTTTAAAAGTAAAATAGTTGTTTATTGCCTTGACATCTGCTGGGAGAGCGTTCCACAGGGCAGGCGTCACTGCCAACTACCGAGAAGGCCCTCTACCTGGTTCCCTGTAACCTCACTTCTTGTGGTGAGGAAACGGCAGAAGGCCCTTGGAGCTGGATCTCAGTGTCTGGGCTGGATGATGGGGGTGGAGACGCTCCTTCAGGTCTACTGGGCTGAGACCATTTAGGGCTTTCAAGGTCAGCACCAACACTTTGAATTGTGCTCGGAAACGTACTGGGAGCCAATGTAGGTCTTTCAAGACCGGTGTTATGTGGTCTCGGTGGCCACTCCCAGTCACCAGTCTGGCTGCCACATTCTGGATTAGTTGCAGTTTCCGGGTCACCTTCAAAGGTAGCCCCATGTAGAGTGCATTGCAGTAGTCCAAGCGGGAGATAACCAGAGCATGCACCACTCTGGTGAGACAGTGCGCAGGCAGGGAGGGTCTCATCCTGCGTACCAGATGGAGCTGGTAGACAGCTGCCCTGGACACAGAATTGACCTGCGCCTCCATGGACAACCGTGAGTCCATTTGCACTGGGATCCTGCTTGCTGGTTTCCCACAGGTGTCTGGTCTGTCACTGGGAGAACAGGAGGCTGGACCTGATCCAGCAGAACCTTCTGACGCAATTCTAATGGATCCACTTTGAACCGATTGCTTTCTGCTTCAAGATACTCCACTGAAGAAGATGACGGGGCTGAAAGTTCAAAACACTTTTGGCAGCTGTCAGTGGCTCTCACCTGCAAAAGACTGTTTATGCCGACTGACAGCCTCGCTTATTGACAACAGGCTGTTAAGCTGTTTTTCTCCAACTTCCAATTCACACTTTACGGTGTTTAGAAACTGGAGTATTTCACTGTTTGGCAGCTGAAAAAGTGTTTGCATTGGGCTGTTGCATTTATTCTAGTTCATTATTGTCATTCAGATGGTGTTCTCTTTTATTGTTGCACTTGGTACGCAAAGGACTGGGGGATTGCTGACGGACTTTTGCTGCGGCTTTTTGTTGTTGATGTTGATATTAATTTTTTTGTATCTCTGTTTTTAGACCTTACTGCGATTTATGTCGAAACTGTTCCGTTTGGCTGTGTACTTTTGGGTCTGTTTTCTTTATTGTTTGTGACAAGATTTGTTATGTTCATTATGCATTTTTTCATGTTGTCATCTGCCTGGAGCCTGCTCTTCTCGATAGAAAGAAGGCATACAAATGATAATGAGGATATATATTAAGGGCAGGTTCCCCCCACCCCTGACTTACCACCATACTTCTCCATCTATAAGACGCCCCCATGTATAAGATGCCCCCTATTTGGGGGGGGGACTGAAATTTCAGAAAATGGGGGAGATGGCAAAAAGTTGTTCAGCTTTTTTGGGGGGGTTACCGAGGGTTCTTGAGCTTTTTTTTAGGGGGGGGGAATGCATCGCTAAGCCTGCCTCCCATCTGCCCTCTTGCTGGCAGAAGCTGCCAATCGCATGCCCAATTGCCGCAGCGTCGGCCAATCAACACCACCCATTGACCCAACAACCAATAACACGCACAATAGCTGGCAGAAACCAATCAAACATCCACCCTTTGCACGACCCATGTATAAGACAACTCCCACTTCTTAAGGGGGCGGGGACTAGTCTTATACCTGGAAAAGTACAGTATATTGCCTTTTGGTGCTGCAGACATTAAGGCTGCTGTTAGTCCAGCCAGAATGAAGGGTGGAGGCGACTGGCCAAGTGCAGAAGCATCTCTGAGCTCTGTCAGGGCTCCGCCTACAAGGAACGGCCAATCCTGATTCACCACCAGAGGCCAAATGGGAATGTCCACCCAAGCCTTTCTTTCTCCCCACCGGCTTCTGGTGAGATCTCGCAAGCTCTTGAGAGGTCCAGGAGAACTTGTATGTCTTGCCATAGGCCACTGTCGCTGCACCCACACAATTCCACCACCCAAGTGGCGGAGAATCTCTTGATTGCTTCAAGCCATACATCTATAGGCAATGCTGGGAATATAGCCAACAACTGGACAGTTGTAAGTCCTCACTGGTAGCTCAATGCAGACCTGGACCCAGGGCGCTGCAGCTGTGAAAAAGGCAAATTCCATGCCAGGAATCCCAGGAAATGAACTGAGAATGAAACAGCCAGTATCGTAATACAATCTACAATTCTATGTAGCACCTTAAAGACCAACTAAGTTAGTTCTTGGTATGAGCTTTCGTGTGCATTTTTCGTGTGTATCTGAAGAAGTGTGCATGCACACGAAAGCTTATACCAAGAACTAACTTAGTTGGTCTTTAAGGTGCTACAGGAAGGATTTTTTTTTTTTTGACTATGGCAGACCAACACGGCTACCTATCTGTAACTGAATCCACTTTAATGGGATTGTGGTGGGCTGCAGATTGGGGAGATCATAAAATCATAGACTTGTAGAGTTGGAAAAGACCCTGAGGGTCATTCAATCCCCTGCAATGCAGGAATCTCAACTAAAGCATCCCTGACAGATAGCCATCTAACCTCTGCTTAAAGACTTCCAAAAGAGCCAGTGTGGTGTAGTGGTTAAGAGCGGTAGTCACGTAATCTGGGTAACCGGGTTCGCGTCTCCGCTCCTCCACATGCAGCTGCTGGGTGACCTTGGGCCAGTCACACTTCTTTGAAGTCTCTCAGCCCCACTCACCTCACAGAGTGTTTGTTGTGGGGGAGGAAGGGAAAGGAGATTGTTAGCCGCTTTGAGACTCCTGAAGGGGAGTGAAAGGCGGGATATCAAATCCAAACTCTTCTTCTTCTTCTTCTACGCAGGGGTGCTGTGGTCTAAACCACTGAGCCTCTTGGGCTTGCCGATGAGAAGGTTGGTGGTTCAAATCCCCGCGACGGGATTCTTGTGGTGCTCAGTCCCAGCTCCTGCCAACCTAGCAGTTTGAAAGCATGCCAGTGCAAGTAGATAAATAGGTACCGCTCCGGTGGGAAGGTAAACGGCGTTTCCGTGTGCTGCTCTGGTTTCCGTCACGGTGTCCCATTGCACCAGAAGCAGCTTAGTCCTGCTGGCCCCATGACCTGGAAAGCTGTCTGTGGACAAATGCTGGCTCCCTCAGCCTGAAAGCGAGATGAGGGCTGCACCCCATAGTCGCCTTTTGACAGGTCCTAACCATCCAGGAGTCCCTTACCTTTAGGTAAAGGGACCCCTGACCGTTAGGTTCAGTCATGGACGACTCTGGGGTTGTAGAGCTCATCTCACTTTATTGGCCAAGGGAGCCAGCGCACAGCTTCCGGGTCATGTGGCCAGCAGGACTAAGCCGCTTCTGGCGAACCAGAGCAGCGCACGGAAACGCCGTTTACCTTCCCGCCGGAGCGGTACCTATTTATCTACTTGCACTTTGACGTGCTTTTGAACTGCTAGGTTGGCAGGAGCTGGGACCGAACAACAGGAGCTCACCCCATGGCAGGGATTCGAACCGCCAACCTTCTGGTCGGCAAGTCCTAGGCTCTGTGGTTTAACCCACAGCGCCGCCTGCATCCCTTACCTTACCTTTACCTTTACCTTAAAAACTTCCAAGGCAGGAGAGTCCACAACCTCCCAAGGGAGACTGTTCCAACGCAAACAGCTCTTACTGTCAGAAAGTTCTTCCTGATGTTGAGTCAGAATCTCATTTCTTGTGACTTGATTCTATTGGTTTGGTTCCCGCCCTCCGGGGCAGGAGAAAACAAACCTGCTCCATTTTCCATGTGACAGCCCTTGAGATATTGGAATGTGATAAATAAATGCAGTGGATGGAAAGGCGCCTGGGTTTTGCAGAGTAGAGTTCTATCCAATCGCTTCTTCCTCTGCGAGCACTTTGAAGTCCCCCAAGGAAGACCCTGCAACTTTCTTGTTTACTATATAGCCCATCTGCAAAGTGTCCTGGGTCAAGAGGCGCACAGAGAAGGAAAAGTGAAGACAAACACTCTAATGGAAGGCCTGTCTTGGGGAATCACCCAGCAGGACTCAAAACAGCAACATGCAAGTAAATGCTTATTTCTTCAATTATGCATTTGCCTTTGCCTCGTAATAGATTTCTCTGCTCTCTTCCTCTGAATAACTTGGTTTGTGGAGCAAATGTCTCACCACCTCTTTCTTTCTTTCTTTCTTTCTTTCTTTCTTTCTTTCTTTCTTTCTGCAAGCAAGGGAATGAATTAAAGATCGGTCTGACTGACAATTGTGAATGACACTTCTGCCCGCAATTTCCTCGAAAATGAATGTTCTTGTCCAATTAGGGAGCCTCTGTCTGAACTGAATGGAAGCAGAACTGATCATCATTGTGTCCCGTGATGGAGTTTCTGCAACAGATAAAATCCTGAGCGAATGAAAGAAGGAGGGCCTGTAAAAAAATATCCACAGTTAGGGCACCTGCGGTTCAATCCAAGGTTCATTCCTCAATGGCATCTCCTGTTAGAGCTGGGAACAGACTCATCCCTGACTTAAAATGAAGTCCTCCTTCATGTAGCACATGGTTAAACAATGGAACTCCCTGCCACAGTAGTCTGTGAGAACCATCACCCTAGATGGCTTTTTAAAAGTTGGCTACTCTTGTGGTAAGCTTAAAGCTTACTGGGACATGATATAATAATGAATTGAAAAAGATGTTTAAAATAATGTTTGTAAAAAAAACACCCAGAAGCTTTCTTTTTGGAAATTATAGGGACAGAACTACCCAAAATATATAGTAATTTATTCATATATGCGAATACAGCAGCAATAATGTTACTTGCACAAAAATGGGAAGAAGAAGAAGTCTCATTGAAAGAAGAATGGATACAAAAGCTTATGGAATATGCAGAAATGGGGAAACTTACTGGAAAAATAAGAAATCAAGATAACAACTTTTTATAAAAGAATGGAAATGGTTTATGGAGTATTTAGAAATCATCTATAAACAGATAAGAACATTGTTTTTGTAATAACCTGCAGTTTTATAAGAGTATATATTTAAAGTAGATTAATAAATGAGTTAAAGCCATGGTTTTCCCAGTAGTGATGTATGGAAGTGAGAGCTGGACCATAAAGAAGGCTGATCGCCGAAGAATTGATGCTTTTGAATTATGGTGCTGGAGGAGACTCTTGAGAGTCCCATGGACTGCAAGAAGTTCAAACCTCTCCATTCTGAAGGAAATCAGCCCTGAGTGCTCCCTGGAAGGACAGATCCTGAAGCTGAGGCTCCAAGACTTTGGCCACCTCATGAGAAGAGAAGACTCCCTGGAAAAGACCCTGATGCTGGGAAAGATGGAGGGCACAAGGAGAAGGGGACAACAGAGGACGAGATGGTGAGACAGTGTTCTCGAAGCTACAAACATGAGTCTGACCAAACTGCGGGAGGCAGTGGAAGACAGGAATGCCTGGCGTGCTCTGGTCCAGGGGGTCACAAAGAGGCGGACACGACTAAACGACTAAACAACAATAAATGAGCAAATTATGTTAATTTGGATATGCAGAAAATATTAAAAATAAATTTAACGAACCGCAGAGGGAGGGGGAAGGAAGTCAAGTTCTGAAATGTTAAAATGATTGTAAAATTATTGAAATGTATAAAATTGAAAATCAATAATACTAATAATAATAATCTGGTTGGCCACTGCAAGAAGTTGATGCTGGCCAATGTGGGTCCCTTGCTCTTATGACTGTATAAGGAACCTTGTATATTCCCTAAAAATGTGCTCCAGAATGTGCTCTGTGGAAGGGGATGGAGATTAGTGGGTTATCATAGCGCAATAATATTCAAACTGTGCTTCAGGAGACCTGGGATTGTTTGCAAGCTGATCAGCAGTTCCTCACAGAGAAGATCACAGATGACAGACAATTGTCCCTCTACTCCCGAGTGCGCCCTGAAAAGCACAATTGCAGAGTGAGGAGGCTTTGGTGCATTTTAGATCGCAATCTCTTTTCCCAGAGGGAACCATGAGACCCAACCGTCTGGCTGCTTCTGTTCTGGGTGAGCTGGTGGGTATCCCCTAAAGAACCCCCCCAAAACAATCTACTACAAGGATCTGGTGTTCTGTAGCAGACGTTCAGGGTTTCACCTGAAGATGAATTGATGTGCAAAAGGTTCCTTGAAAGCAAAAATATTAAAAACCACAACCATATGCTGGAAGAAGGTGATATGTGATCGATTCTCTCTCTCTCTCTCTCTCTCTCTCTCTCTCTCTCTCTCTCTCTCTCACACACACACACACACACACACACACACACACACTTTCTGGTTCAATACTTGACACCTCCCTGTAAAACGTATGTGAAAAATAAGAAAAATGACTTTAATGATCAGTGAAGACACTGCTGGGAGGGGAAACAGGACATACCTGACTCCAGCTAACATGGATTCCAGCAAAAAAAAAGTCCTTGGTGAGGCACGGGAGCTGTCCTGCAGCCTAAGAGGCAGGTTTGGAGAGAGGCTACCACATCTGCTTTGCATGCAGAACTTTGCAGAAGGTTCCAGTTCAATCCTTGGCATCTACAGCTGGAACAGAAAAAGACCTCAGCTGCAATGGGGCAGGTGTCTACGTTTCAGGAAATAAAAGGTTTCTGAGTCAGCATAACTGCCCAGCCGTAGTTGTAGTTGTTGTTGTTGTTGTTGTTGTTGTTGTTGTTGTTGTTGTTGTTGTTGTTGTTGTTGTTGTTCTTCTTCTTCTTCTTCTTCTTCTTCTTCTTCTTCTTCTTCTTCTTCTTCTTCTTCTCCTTCTTCTCCTCCTCCTCCTCCTCCTCCTCCTCCAATTACTGAAGGCAGTCCTGTTTAGGGAAGCTTTTAATGTTTAACAGACTATTGTATTTTAATATTTTGTTGGAAGCTGCCCAGAGTGGCTGGGGAAACCCAGCCAGATGGGCAGGGTATAAATAAATTATTATTATTATTATTATTATTAGTAGTAGTAGTAGTAGTAGTAGTAGTAGTACCCCGGCCAACTGACTGGGTTGCCCCAGCCACTCTAGGTGGCTACGGTTAGAGTCAAGGAGTTTGTCAAAAGAAGCATTGCACTAGCAACATCCAGGCAACAAGTGAGGTCATAGACTCATAAAATCATAGAAGTGTAGTGCAAAGTTGGAAGGGACCCCAAGGGTCATCCAGTCCAACCCCCTGCAATGCAGGGATCTCAGCTAAAGCATCCAAACTCCGCTAGAAATCCTCCAAGGGAAGAGAGTCCACTACTACCAGGTGCTGCTCTTATGACTTCCCAGAAATTCTCCTCTTAAGTATATGAAAGGGGTTTCTGTTTATCTCCTTGGGGGAACTCCCAGCTGCCCCAGAGGCAAGTGAGAATGGCTTGGTTCTTGGTAGGCAGGGTGTTTGTGAAGGCAGCTCTAGCTCCACAGCAGCACGGAGTCCTCGCTAGAGTCTCTGCCGCTCCTGCCATTGAATTCAGAGTGCTTAAATAAAAAGAAATTATCTGATAGTGGAGAACTGTAGAGCCCATCCATTAAAATGCTGAGCGGCGCCTGATATTCCAAGGATTAAAGCTGACAGTTTAGATCTCTGAATGAATGGCTGGCTCAAAAAAAAAAGTCGCTCATGTAAGGTTTAGGGGGAATGTTCTCTGTCAAACTCTTACAGTCTGAATTTGCTTGCAAGATTGAAAATCTCAGGCTCCTCATTTGAATTTTTACTGCCTTTTCCAGCTTTGAATGCATATGGGTAAATAAAAGAACAGGGTCCAGTGCAGCAGGCTGGGAGGAAGCCGAGAGGCAGAGGGAGGAGGCAGGATCATAGACTCACAGAACTGCAGAGTTAGAAGGGATCCTGGTGGTCATCTAGCCCAACCCCATGCAATGCTGGCATCGGAACTAAAGTGATGGGCATGGAGGGAGAATGGTGGGATGGATGGATGGATGGATGGATGGCAGATAGCTGACTAGCTAGCTAGCTAGATGATAGGCAGGCAGATAGATAGATGGATAGATAGATGATAGATAGATGATAGATGACAGATAGATAGGATAGATAGATATAGATACATGAGAGAGAGGGGGGGATAGACAGGCAGGCAGCACGCAGATAGAGATGATAGATGATAGATAGATAGATAGATAGATAGATAGATAGATAGATAGATATAG